>NC_141783.1:15731027-16467248 GCF_054643075.1 Acanthaster planci
CAATGTTAACCCTTGATTCTCAAGTGGGAAATATGTTATGGCCCATTGCCCATTTGGTAATCTGCCTTGAAGAATCAGTGCAGTAGCTCAGAAGCTGTGCCAAAAGTCAGATCAATTTGTTTGCAGTGTTTTTTTTCTCATGTGTTGTCAAAAATTGACCAGTTACCTCTTCTAGTGCTGAAAAGCTTTGAGGAAGGTTTTTCATTGATGGGCCAAAAAATAAAAGCTGCTTTTCTGAAGTGGTAAATATGGGCACGTTGTTTTTCACACTTGTAGCTGAATCTGGCATCTGATTGGTTGGTCTTCTACGATCGCCTTGGGAGCGTCGTTGCACGCAGTCAGAACTACACCTTCTATCGGTATCTTGGCTACGTGCCAGTCGTGTTTCATCTTTTGTTTGCATCATCCTCGCAGCCCCGCCTTAAGTACCCAAATGCAGCATATGAGGTAAGTTCTGATTTGGGGGGGGTAACCTGCAGCTCCTATCTGAGCCTTTTTGGCATAACTCTGACTACATAGAGGACTGAAGTGATTACGTCACATGCACAATTATATTTGTAAGAGTCACACCAGTGCAAGAATTGGAACACAAACCAATGCACATGTACTCCATTCATTTACACTACACTTGTCAAAATGATGTTACATTTTGGTACTCTTTGAAGTCAGATGCAAGAAGTCGATGAAGACGATGGCTGAAGGAAGAGGATAAAATTGGATCAAAGAAAACCAATTTTTTTACATTTGTTTGTATTAGTTGAAGCTTGGCAAAATGTTGATTGTTTTAACCTTAACAATCCTTAACAATGGAAGATCAGGACTGTTAGGAAGTCCATAAAGGAGCCAGCTCAAAGAGGAGAATCTGGAGGAAGTTTTCTCAGCACAATTTCTTGGAACAGACTGACAGCATTTCACTAAGCCTTGGAAATTTACATTATTCAATCAAGTGACAATGAAGTGCGGAAAATCCGATTCAAACAAGTACTAGTTAAGTTGGGTTGGCCTCAATCCAAGTGTAACTCATCGTTTATTCCAACTTGAGTCTTGTATCAGGCAGTGTTGTAGTCGAGTCCATCTCAAGTCCTCTCATAAAAGAGTTATACTCCAATTTATGCTATTGTTCACGGTCTTTTATCCCATATATTTTCATCCCATATATTGTTATGGATTTGTTTTCTTATTGTTTTTATTCTTACCCGGGGGGTGAATCTGATATATTGGACTTTGATGTCTTTTTCACCACCCTAAAGTTTGTTTGAAATAAATAAATAAAAGTAACTGGGTTGAAGTGACGAAGGAATGCTTTTGTCACAGTTTTTCCGAATAGCTTGTGACTTGACCAAAAACTGGATAGCTTAAGGTGTACTTGCAGGGACCTGTGATAAACTCAACTACGACACTGGTATTAGGCAAAATGCTTCCAGCTCCCTAGCCGGTTTTCTTCCTTACACAGAATTCAGTCAAGCAGACCAGGACCCAGAACTTGCTGACCACCATCCTGTCCGAGGTGTGTCCCAGCACGGCTTGCTTCTTGGACCCACGCATGGCAGTCACTCAGATCCTGCCCCTGCTTCTCATCATACTCCAGCCAACGTTCAGGCCGGTGAGTTGACCATGCCACTGTCCAGTGGGTCAATTCGAAGCGCACCCGAGATTTTTCAGATGCACGTTCAAGGTCTGCCCTATCAGTGCGGCCCTATGCAGACTCGCACACAAACAACAAACTGGCTCCTTCTGCAAGATCGTGAGTGATGTGGAGTGTTTGCAAGTCTGGATGAAAAGTAATGCTGTGATGTACTGTCTTCATGAATACTAATTGGTTGGCCTGGCCTTTGCTGCACCATTCTTCTGCTTGCGATCGTAACTTTGAAGTGCAGTGTTTCAAATGTCAGTTGCCGTTGTCATCCTGTGGTGGGCATTTACAAAATTGACCGTAATCCCAGGCAGTTCAGTAGAAAGAGCACCAGTAGTGCTGCAGCTGAACCGCCGAACCGAACCTTGACACCTACTTGCAGCACTAAGCGCTAGTGCTGAATGAAGAAGTAGATGTCTTCAAATTTGTGCAGGAGGCGCAAGCTGTGGCTGTTCTTTAAACTTTGCTGGCTGGAACCCTTGAAGTTAGAGAAACGAAGTAACTTTCAGCGTTTTAAGGGTTGGGGAAAACTTGAGAAAACCCTGTGTGTTCAAGAAAGGGCTGAAAATTAAATCAATCTAGGGGCCAACGGGGAAGCAACTTTAGTCCTTGGAAAGTTGAGAGTAAGGGTTGTTCAATCAACTCAGTAATTCTAAAATTCCTAGGAGATTTTTTGGGAAAAAAATGATTCAATGTACTTTTGCATCTACTAACCCTGTTCACATCTTGTAAAACTTCTTGCTCATGGACACAAGCACGTGTCCACTGCCTGTATCCGGACCCTACATCACCTGAATTTTTCCCCTTTTTTAGGTGAACACTCAGTTATTCAATGCCCAAGAGAAGCAACAGCTGAAGGAAGTAATCAACACCATGATTGCCTACAACCTCACCTACAACCAGGAACGCAGCACCGAAGGGCAGTATAATTACGTCCTTGACCCGTATGTATGCAGTATATGAAACAGTGGACCACTTTGAAATAAAAGAATGTGGGAATGAATATTGCAGTTGTTCTCAGGTATCTTTGTTTGGTTTTTTCTAAAGTTTACAGATGAAGCTTTTAACACTGATTTTACATATGAATTGAATATTTTAATCGAAATTAAAAATTACAACTTTCTTGCCACAAATCATTTTTTTTTACTCTTATAGCTAGCTGTACAGTACTGTCCCCTCAAGAAGACTCTGTTAAATGTTTTGAAGGGGATTTTCAATTTAGGGTCATTGTCCCCAGCAAGCAGATGCACTGGCCAGTTGATATTTATGCGGGTTTTTTGTCTGGCAGAAATCTTGATTCCGTTGCGAGGTTCAGCAATACCCCTCCCACCAAGCAGATGACGTATGCGGCGAAGCAGCTTATTGCTAGAGAGGTAGGTTTATGTTGTAAACTCCCCTTTGGTATTTGACTTCAACCGTGTTTAGCCACAGAGCAGTCACACCAAAAAAAAATCAAAACCCTCTGTATGGCCCCTCCAAAGCTTACCCTCCGTACACTTTTCTTTTTAGATATAGGGTGAGAGGTTTGCCGACAAAAAAGCAAATAATCAGTTGTTGCTTTCTCGGTAGATTGCTTTGGAGAAAATGCGACGCAGTGAAGCCACTATTGGAAGTAAAACTGGGTGAGTGGGAGTGATTTCCTTCATGTGGTGGGTGTCAGTCCTAAACCAACTTCTGCTGTAGTGTACTGGCGTGTGACATCATTTGAACCAGGAAGTGTAATGAAAACAAATGTAGTACTCGCGAGTGTTGGCTCAAGCGCTGGCTTTACACGTACAATTGTGCATGTGATATATTCACTTGGATACTCTGAAATGCCAATATTTAACAAAATCAGTTTAGTCCGTTATGTCTGGTGAACAGAAAATTCAACGTCGAATCATCAAAAAATCCCCTTGGGGGTGAAATGGCGGGTAGAATAAATAGTTGAGCATTCAATGTTTTGGTAGTGTACGCACTAAAGTGAGAAAATTTCTGAAAATGAAAACCAAAAAATAAAATGCATTATCATGCATTTGAAAAAATGGCCGAAGACTCTTCCAAAAACACCAGTTTTTCTTAAATCTAAATTACAAATTTGATTTTTTTTGTCCAATTTGCTGACGGGAATGAAAATCAAACAGCTTAACGCATCCAAGTTTATCGGGTAACTGTCTGGCCTTGAAGTGACACTGAAGAGTTTTCAAACTATTCCAGTACCTGTAAGTAGGGTTTTACTTTGTGTTGGATGAAGCGCATCAACCCCTGTTATTTTGTTCCAAATTTCTCAAAGTGATACCCAGAAGAGGACTAAACCTACGTCAGCCAAGAGAGACGAAGGGGCAGCCTCAACAAAGGTCCCGCGACACTTGGAGAAGCTACAGCCCAAAAAAGTCCAGGACGAACCAGAAAAGGTGAAAGAAAACGTCGCTTGAAATATTCTCAAAAACTTTCCGTGTATTTTGGGTTGCATTTTGTTAAGTATTTATCATTTTTGTAATCATGCTTCAAATTTTCTTCATTTACAGCCCACCAGAGATTTCTTTGGTCGGATTATCAAGAAGAAAACCCCAGAGCCCAAGTCAGGTGAGAGTGATTTCTGCAATTTTGTCAAATCCTTCAATGCTAACTTTTCCTTTGAATACTGGCGTACTTGCGTCGACATTTTACGGTCTAATGTAAGACTTGTTGCCTTGCCTGAGTAACTAGTCATCTTTGTTTTGAAGGGGTTGAATGTCCAGAATTATTGAAAAACTGATCTTCAAACACAAGTGCTTAAAGAGTGGCCTCATTTGAACATCATCAAATTCTTATCCAACCTTTAGAGTCATTGAGATCCACAGTAGAGCGTAGCGGAGAAGGCGAAACGAAACACCGAAAAGAATAAAAAGAAACTAGATCATTCACTGAACTTAGCGCATATTTGCTCAATTTGGGGATGTCCTACAAGTGACCCGATAGTTGTGTTTCATTTGGTCACATGGACAGCCGATGCAACAGACAGCAGCAGTGCCAGCAACGAGCCTGGGTCAAGTCAGAGCAGCAAGGCCGAGGCCAGACGGGAGCAGCAGGAGCAGCTCTCAGGCAAAGTTTGGTATAAATTCAACCAGGGGTTCACCAACGCCGTGCGCAAGACAGTCCGCATCCAGGACCTGCTCTAAGGTTGGACTCCACTCTACGGCTCCTCTTCCCCGCATCCAAGCATTGAACTTTCGATCTAATTGAAATTGACTAAGACTACACTTTTTAAGTGTGTAACAAATTAGGTGTCAGTGATAAGTTTATATTACTATATAGTTTAGGCAGAAATAGCGTCCCGATTTTCACTTTATCTCCTCATCTCTTTATCATCACGATGAGATAACTTGAGGATGATTTGCTCTCCTGAACATCTTAGAATGCAGTACTGTAAGCTCATCCGTCACAAATTGATCATGAACCAATCACAAGTCATCCAGTCCCAAGCCATGAGCTATTCAAACGAGCCATGCATTCATTTGCTTAGTAACCCATCCTGTGGATTGACGATGTACTTAAAGGTTATAGCCAGACTTGAGATAAGATTCAACTGTAACTCTGATGGAACATAATTTTCAGCAACTAATGAAGAATGTGTTGTTTTGTTTGGGCTGTCAAGCAGAATTCCTTCAATGAAGTATTATTTTCTCTCTGAATACATTTATTTCATTTTTTACTCATTTTGTTGTCAAGAGAAAAGTGTCACAAAGAATCTGAAAAGACTTGAAAAGGAAGAGCACAGGAAATGTTAGAGAATTAGTTCTCTTTGTAAAAGTGATAATTGATCCCATTATGAACAAATTTGTCTACGAAATCGACTCTGTTAATAAACAAGCATAAACCAAAACAAGCACCTCTTGTGCCAGCCACATGCATTTGTTACAACTTCATAGCCCTCCCATAAAAATACCTTCAATTTCACAGTGCTTTTTCCCACAAAATTTGTTACATTGTTTATCATATTTTGTTACTATTACGTACACCTGATGGAATAGGTAGAGATGCTTTGAACATGGAGTACCGAGTAATTGGTATCCTACGCCCCCGAGAGATTCTATTTAATATCCATCTAATGGTTCACTTTAGTCTGGTGTCATTGTGCAGTAACGGAAGCCCCTGCATGTCCCAGTTTCAGATATCAGTGACGAGGGCTGGCAGAACACTTTCCAATTTCTTGAAGTTGGTAATAGCAAAAATTATGCTTTGCACCAAAAAGTCCTTCATGCTTAGCATTAAACGATTACCAACCAAATTTGTCCTGTGATGCATGTATCAACTTTGACTGGTTCTCAGCTAGGATTTTCCTGATTCTGTCTCGTGTTCATTTGTTTTCTTTCCATTTTCTGAATGAGGAATGGATGTTTTCACGATAAGCAGGGGTGCGATGTCTCAATATTTTTCTGGATTTCAGGATTTTTTAACCCACAAATTCTGGATTTCTGAAAGATCAATCATTTATGTTTTGCTCATTTTTGTAGTTTGTACCTAAAATTTGTGCCAGATTTAATACACTGAGCCCCGCCTCTTCACAGTGTTCTATTGTCGAAACATCTCCTCTGCTAGATATTTCGTGGATTATCCCTCATCCCCCCTCATCTCACACTTTGTAAGACAGCTTTGGATATTCTATTAAGCAGCTCTTCTTCTCTGCTTAGCACCTTAGCCTAATTGGCCCGAGGGTCTTGTTTCACCAGCCAGCCATCAGAGTAATTGTCACGAGGCAGGCCAGGCTTACCTTGGAGCCTGCCTTCGTTTGTCCCGTCACTCAACGCTCTGAGTCAGACGGTGGTTGCTGGATGGAGAGCTCAAGAAATGGCCCGGCAGAACATTTGGAGAATATCAATGTATCAGTGCTGCAGAAGTCACCGCATGAAAATTATTTTCTTCTGACAAATCTTGGGAGAGGAATACAGAAAAGAACATGTAGCTTTTCTTTTAATGATACTCCAGTTCTTTGAAAGGCACTGAGTGCACCGGGGGTTTGAATCGAGTCCGTGAAGGGGAAATCTGAATTGAAAATCACACCACTGACACATAATTCGTCTGAATAACACAATAAGAAGAGCCATGGTTTTATCAAAGAGCAAAAGTGTTGAAAGACACCCAATACCATTAATTTGTCAGGCAATTTAACTTTGATTCACGGGAATAAATGCAACTTATTGCTCTGATTATCGCGGCCGGTCTCCGATGTACAACAGTTTATAAGCAGCGGCTTTTGGCAAATCATAAGCGGTAAATTGCATGATAGGAATTGGCCACGAGACACAAACCCCAACATTTTTATACAAATTCTCACCCCAGTAGATTCTTTGTATGACATGCAAAGTTGGAAAATGCAAAATGGTTGAACGAAATTTGACTTGAGGTTGGCGAGACTTGTCTGTGTTGGGGGCCTAAGACTCAGTGATGGTGTATTCTCTCGACTCGTATAATTGCTGTAGTAGCACCGTTAGAAGAGGGGCCCGATTAATTCCCAGTTCGACAGTCATTGTCCGTGCACAGGCGTGTCATACATAGTGTAGACCTCTGCACAAAAGAAGTCCACATAATGCAGGGTACGATGGCGTTGTGTGGACTTGCACATGTCCACACAAGGTTTCCCTTCTCTGGAAAAGGGGTTTAGAGGCATTTTGGGGTAGGGGTCATCTGTGGTAAAAGGAAGAAGAATAGTCAAGGAAACCTTGTAAAAAACAGCCAAAAATCTTGTTCCTGGTTGAAGAAAAATGAGTATTTTCTCTGAGTTTTCTTAGCTGCGCGAAAACAAAGGAATGTCCACAGTATGTAGGCCTATGTAACGTAAACATGTGGTTACACTGCGGAGAAGCATGGAGTTTGGAACACCATTGACCATGCATAAATTCAGTCAATCGTGCGTGTGCCGTTATTGGAAACACGTCTGGATCGGTGGACTCGACTCCAGGGAGTTGCCATGGCGTTCGTAGACTGTGTCTAATGGGGCGTGGGCTGTCACAACAAAAGGCAATTCGATACCAGGCCGTATTAAAGTTGAAGGCTCCTCGCGCCTGTCATCAATATAAAATTTCTGTCATCTGTTCTTTCAACTCTTGTTACAAATTTTATTCCTAGATTCATTATAATAATGCCGGTCATGTTCATTGTTACCTGAGGCGTCTCATAAATAACGACACTTTTGTAAGTGGTACTACTTGTTCATGATTTATTTTTGTTTACTGTATAAACGGCCGATGATAAGGTGGATTGTAAATATTTTTGTGTAATCCAAAGTATCAACTTTATTAGGTCATACCCTGTAACGGACCAAAATGGGGCCGACCACCATATGCCGGGTAATTTATCCGTGCTGATAGGTGTCACTCACTTCGGCACCAGACTGTGCATGTTATGCCATGTGAGAAAACTAGGCTATACGCGACGAACATCATCATTAGGCATAGCGAAGATTACTTTCGATGAGCACTCATAATGTATACACGGCCTGCAGCAGGCGTCCACGGTTACAGTAAAATGATAACAAGGAATGAAAGAAAATAATTACAATATTGAATAATTCGACTTTTGTAACCATTTTAGGTCATGATTTTTGGGAACAGGGAACATTTTCATTGGTTGGGATCTAGCTAGCTCTCAGGAAATGTGTACTCTCGTAGGGGATACGGGGACATCATGGGTTCTGAAAAAATGACTTCCGACAACAGTTTTCCCCATACTATTTAGTTAGTGTCAGTTGGAAAAGGGATTACAGCATGCCTGATTCACAGGAAATTTTTTTTTTCACGCGTTGATATTCACTTATTCCAGTGTTTAATGTTTGATTGAACTCCTTTCCGTATGCCAACTCATTTAGATAATGGAGGGCATTCAGTCTTCCAAGACTCCGGAACGCACCTCTGCGAGAAAGGGAGGTTTTGTAGCGGGAATCATTTTTTGCGCATATAGACACCAACTTCCTCGGGAGTTCCTCTAAAAGAAAGAAAGAAAGATCGATGTTCCCAGCCAGTTGACTTCAGGAACGTTTCTGATGGTTGTTTCTTGTCTTAACGTTACTTTGAGGGTGAAATTGCTCTGCAAAATATTCTCCTCACATGGCATCGAGCTCCATAAGTTTGGGTGTGGAGAAGTTAGAGGTGTCTACCTCCTCGGAAAGTCGTTCGATCTCGGCTGTCCGTTTCTTCTTCCTACAGACATCGGCCATGTTGCGCTAAAAATGTCTTCGATGAAGTGTCTAAAACCACGTGTTAAGCCGTGAAAACAAGGCACTTTGGCCTGTCAGGTTCTTAGCTCACTGAAGATGCACTGCATAGTGGGTGAAAGGTGAAAGAAAGCGAGAGCTCCCTCGCACGGGGTGCAATAGAAGCGGACATCTTGACAATCGATTCATAATGACATGCTTCTCTTATTCACACAATTCCAAGCCCGTGTATTGTTTATTTAGGATATTCTTAAATAATGTACATGCAGTTGATTTTTGAAGGTTGTTCGGGTCTGTAACTTGTTTCGTGTTTGCATTACTCCATAATTTTGTTAACAATGGCACCTCGGTCACATTACTACTTTACGTGTTCAAAATTTGTCTTAATACTGCATGTTGCAACGTGGTTGAAGTCATACATTATTCTTCCCATATCTAAAATCTTCAGCTCTGGCCTTGAATCTTGACTGTGAGAACTCCATGATCAGGTTTAGTCACCAAACAAAGGGAAAACAGTTCAATACTTGAGCATCAGTGCCACGCGTAGAACTTCAGTTTGTAGCTCTTCACACCATAAACCCCCTACCTGACATTCGCCGACGTCACGTGTCTGTGCATTTTGAATTTGCCCTTACCAGGGTTATGCGGAGCGGACATAATGCGCGCGCATAAAAGGGACATACTTTCCACTGTTTGCCCTCCTATAAAAAAATGCCTTTGGGTTGGGTTGGGTAGAAAAAAATAATTGAAAGGCTTGGCCTCATCCAGAGGAATGTTATTTGAGTTTCATTGCATGAAGTATTCGGAGCAGCTTCTAAAATGCACGCTAATTTTAGAACCTATTCAGAAAACATAACATATCTTAAAGCTGCATGTTTAATACCTATGCTATCATTGACTTTCTTGCGGTGAGTAAATTGAACTGAGATATATTTAAAATAATATTAATGCATATTACTTTACTCGATAATCAACTCGTTACTAATTCATCTCTATCCACGGTTTTAATTAACGTTTTGGCAAGCCTGCTTCTGTACTCCCAAATACTGACATCCCATTTGTGTAGAGAATATGTATGTTCTTAAGGACTTTTTTTATAGCATCAGGTTTTTTATCGTTTCATGCAATTATATTTAAAAGCGAAATGCTAGTCTTATCTCCTTGTCACATGCCTCTCCATCGCAACAGATGGCGAGGCAATTGGTTGTACTCAGACAGAAATAGATACATGACAAACCTAATGAAATGTTACTGAGGAGTCAAGCATGAAACTCGTATTAAGTAATATGCTTGCGAGAGTAATTGTGTACCTGTACATAATGTTGGTTTCCTTGAATAACATATGAGCGCCACCAACTCTGACCTTTGACAAGGCAATCCGCAGTATGGCGTAACCGATGGGGGTTGCAGAACAAAAATTAGAACGAAGATTAGGACGGCAAAATTGAAATATTTAGACGATAAAAGTATTGCATACTGGATTGCAAAATATTTGCAAATCGACCGTAGTGTCTTCATAACCTCATACTGTAATATAACCGGGCCGGGACCGGAGAAGAAAAACAGACGTTGAGCACAAGCGAGAAAATCCTAGCTACACGGCTGGATCAAGTCTGTGTCTTTGTTTTCAATCAAACATTCAGGGAGTAGCAAATGGCTACATTACCCCCGTGGTCAAATTTTGGAATAAAGCTTGGGAAAACTGGAGGAGAGGTGAAAGTAAAAAGAGGGATGAAAATCACCAATTTACTTGAGAAAAAAAATCGAAATTGGCCCTCATTTCACTGTTAATGGTTTATCAGTTCGTTGCTGATGAGCACTTTTCCCCGGAAATTCTTTCCCCCCCCCCGAAAAGTGCTCAGCCCCATTATTTCAAAGATGAATTTGCGCTGGGACGTGTAAATTAATTTTGGATTTCTTTTTTAAATTCTTGCTCTGCGACGTCCATGAAATAAGAGTTTTAATAGGGGCCATTTCCCTAGAACATTTCTCACCTTAATCGAAAATAAACGTCCATTTCACCAACTTTAAAAATGGGCAAAAAACAAAAAACAGAGCATCTCTTTAATTTTTTTTCACCATGCATGATTCGAGATCCACGTAGCTTTTATAACCAGAACTTGACACATCGGCGCCATAGCCGACTTGGATTCCAAGGCTGTGCAAATTTTTGCGGAAACACTACTAAATGGAATATGGCACTTGCTCTTTTTTCCTTTAGACTGAGTTGCCACTAATCACTCCCGGAAAAATCTCGCCAGGGGTGGTGTCTCAGGTGGGGTTATCGGATGGGGCTGACACCCATTGGTGACAGCCACAGCTGGTCCGAAGTCACGGCTGTTATAGTCGCAATTACAATGGGTAACGCAAAGAACGATTTCACTCAGAAACATCAAGTACCTGTTCTTTTCTTCAAGGGGAGCCGAGGATCATGTTGCACTTGGTTTATTTGATCCACCCTGAAGTGTTCTGCAAATGTCACTTCCTGACTGAGGCGTTGGTATTTTATTTTTGTGGTGTTGAAACCAACCCTAAATTAAACGGGCTATCATACAGTCGATGATGTTTCCGAAAATCGATGGCTTGGGTAACATGTTTTCAAGGGTAGGCCTATGCAACCATACATACTTTAAATTGGGGACTTAAATGGACATGTTGTGAATGGGTCCTTCATGTGAATGGGTCCAGCTGATGAGATCCGATGCCATTTCCGAGGCTTTTTGTTCACGTTGAAAGTTCAAAGTGAAGGTTCCCTGAAGACCAGAAGTATAGCCGTGTGATGTGCGCAACTCACGTTAGTGACAGAAAGACATCACAGAATGACATGGTAGTTTTTTACACTTGAATTTAGAAACTGACGTTAGACACAAAAGGCGTCAAAATGCACTTTAAATTGACAAAAAGATTGCAAATAAGGTTTCGGTATATAGAACATTAAGTTGTATGTATCAGCTATTGCATAGACACTTTAAAATTCTTGAAATCCCCACCCTCACCTCCCGCTCTCCTTTACCTCCGCCCTACCATCTGCCCTCCCTGTAGTTTCCGTCTCTGTCAGTATCAGAAAGCAAATACTGTCTGACAGATATGTCACTTCATTATCATCTTCACCACACAGTCTAGGATCTGATCAAAGACGCGTCATGTATCATAAAAGAGACCTTTTCCCAAATAATCAGACTTTAATCTACACCTAGGAAACTTTACATGAAGACAACTTCCAAAATTTGTCAACATCCTTGATTTTTCCTCCCTGCTTGGCACATAATGAAGCGGGATGTGAGACGGAGAGACCCCCCCCCGCCGCTTACTGTTGTTTCACTGGAATCTGAGGGATTCTTTTCAGGCATCTAGGGGGGATGTAAAACGATAGTCTAGGGTGTGTGTAGCGATCGGATATGCGGGGAGGGGTACCCCTCTGTCTCATTTCTTGCTGGCTATACAGCTTGGCCAGCCTGGGGGCGCAACCCCAGATTTATCCGAGTTTTGTCCGGGTTGTTGAATGCAATCGCGACACACTCAGTACACAAAAGCCTAGAGTGCGTCACGGTGATCCAGCATTTACCGGCGGTTTGTAATCTTTGCAACCGAGGGGGACTACAATGGGGTTTCAGCGTCCCGGTTGATCCACTGGGCCCATTAACCTCGGGAAATGGGAAAACAACGTTGAGTCACCGCATCGAAATTGACGAAACTGGACAAGTTAACTGCATTGTGTTAGGTGTATGTTTCTGTGAGCCAGGCATTGGTGGTTGAACTTTTTGCCTAATATGGTTAAAGATGGAACAAAGATATTCAAACGGGAATTTTGATGATTAAAACCTGAGATTGACGTGTCAGGGCTGTGTTTTTCTTTGCAAAAGCAAAGGCGGACCCAAAAAGTCAAGTAGAGGGGTGTAACTATTATTATCAACAGGAACTTAGCCTAAATGATGCATGAAGGGAGCATTGCTCATCGTGAAATATTGTGGGGTCGGACTAGAGCCGTAATGATCCCCATGACTCACAAAACACGTGGGATGGTTTAATCTTCAAGACTCGAGGACATAACGATTATATAGGAAGACGATATATAGCGATGATGCAGTCGCGTCATCTTGCTCGGGGATTCGAAGCACTGTACACCCATAAGGTTCAGCTCGCGGGGCATAAAAATGTGTATCGTCTCCAACTTGGCTACAGAAAGATACTCGTGCTGTAAGCAACAGTCACTGCGTAACTAATATAATTAGCGTGGCAAATTACTAGCCATACATGCGTGGAATACTGGCGATACATTGCATCCTCTGTGACTCGGTATTCTGTAGGCAGCGCCGAATACCTTCAGTTTGTGAATATTCATTGTATTCAATTTGTCGTAGATGTATATTCCATTGCAATTTTGCGAGAGTTTGGTTTCTCGGAAAATCGATTCAGCTTTTGTGAAAATGAGCGTTCTGAAAACTTCCTTGTACGAAGAATTCAGTTCCATTTTTGAATTTAACACAGGATCTTTGTTGAACTTTAGGACAACTCAAACATAATCAGGAGAGTACTGAGTATGCGATAGCGTGGAAAGCCAATGATAACGGGCCAGTGTAAAAAGACTTAAAGTGAATAAATTATATTTGGGGGGTGTTGTTATTTGAGGTTATAATGTCACATTCAGATTATTTGTGCATTGCTGTCAAAATCTGAACCCAAAAACTGAGGTTGTGAACAGTGTGCCTGTTTTACGTAGGTCTTTTCACATGTAGGTCGACACGTGTTGTACGAGGATATTTAAACTTACGTTAATATTTACACAGAACGACTTAAAAGGAACAAAAGCTCCTATTAAATTTGTATTCTTTTTAACATTTTCACTTTAGTCAGTTGTGTTCCTAGCTCTATGGTCAGTCATTGTGCAAAAACTTACAAACCATGCTGTGAACAAATAAAAATAATTTATAAATGAACATAACCTGCTTGTCCACTGTCCGTTTATCGATTTCCATCATGTCAAGAACTTCACCCCCCCCAAAAAAAGAGGTACAGCTTTGCAGGCCCAAATCTTATATGAAAATAACAGTGATTCACAGCTTGAGACTCATTCAGAACACTCACAATTCACATACAATGAGTTAAAATCTATCTGGGCGGCTAAATGACTCCAATGGATTGTTGACAACTGTTACTGCAGAAACAAGGGGAGGTGTGGGGGGATTACGTAACCTGTGGCAAAATTTCCATGACAACGGCACAACAGCCGTCAAGGGGCATCGTTATCAAAAAAGCAAAGTACCCTGAAGCGTTGCTGCAGCATAATTGCAACTAATGTCTCGTTTTCTCGTTTTGAGGTTTTGATATCATGTAAAATAAACCTCACAACAGTAAGCCGAAGGTGGCTTGTGTATTCATTTCACATACCACATCACACCGAGGCTTAACTTGAAAGGAATTTCCATACCATAACTTTAAAAGCATCTAACACCCACTGAAACGACGAAATCATGATGTAGACTAACTTTGGGGCAGTTCTTGACTCATTGAAAAAGTAACAAAAATAATCTTTGATTTGATTAACTTTTCTGAGGAGTGGCGACGCTGAAAGTGGGAGGGGTTAGTGACGGAATTGAGGGGGGTGTCACACCTCTCCCGTCCCTCCTAGCTGTGGTACAATAGATCTATCTGCACTTCAGCTCTCATTCACGGGACTAAGAAGTCTCTTAAACCGTGAATATATCCATCTATTTATAATCATATGGGTTTTCTTCCATGTTCCTCCAGCAGTTTAAACCTCTAGCGAATTCTGCCAGATTTTCGCAAGCCAACCCCTAAAGCTACATTACTAACAGACCAGCCTGCTGCCAGCTGCAAGCATTCCGACAGAACTTTAAAGTGTAGCTGCAGTGATTTCTCTTAGACACGATTTTATTATAGCTGTATACTCTTCTTCAATGTATGAAAACTATTTTCATCCCTATGTGGTTAAACGCTTTGAAAGATGCACTTTTTAATAAACTTAAAATTATCCATGTTTTCTAAGACAATTGGGGGCGCTGTTGTCGTGATGTCATCCAGGGAGGCCATAGTTCTGTGCATAGGTTTTCTTATGCAATTGTAAACCCAGAATTTAATCAATGAAATCGTTTCTCAGAAAGGGTAAAGATAGCTCGCTAACTGGCATGTAATTAAACAACAATGAATTACTAAAGGATAGAAAATTAAACAAGTACTTAAAAAGCTGAGTTACTGTGTACAAATCGATGCAACATCGAGGTTTGCTTCCTTGGATGACATTGGAGTTTTGCTCATAAATATAGAAATACAGGTGACAAAGTAGGCCTTTGAAATAGTGAAACACATATTAAAATTGAGGTTAACTGAGACACAGGTGCATTTTGAAGGTTTTTCTTAAAACAATTCCAATACAGATTTTTTTTCTAGGAATGGTGAATAGCAGACGAGTAAATCATGTCAAGCGTTTCAATTTTTTACTTGACGTATTGTGGTCTCGTCGCACTGACAACCGTTTCCGTGACTTAGCAAATTTGGGCCCCTTTCCCACTATCATTTCGAAAACAGAAAATAAATGTCAAACTTTGTCACTTCTATGTAAATCCCCATGAGCTGTATATATGGGCCTCTCGGTGCATTCCGAAACTTTAATGTCTGCAATCTGTATGGCTACTTATCGTTGCTTTGATTTCGTTCTTGTCCAACTGCATAAGTTTACTTGTATTTCCTTTAAAACCTTCCCTCTCTTTCCAATGTACAAATACTGGACAAATCTAATATTATCGTAATTGTGTTTCCCAGAGTTTCCGGCACACTCTCTGCTATGTTGGTCTGATCTTTCAAAAACGTTTCTTTTTATTGCTTTACCCATTCTGATTAAATTTTGTAATTCAAGCAAGTGGTTCGTATTTCCATGTTAGGATTGGGCTCAGCTTACATGCAAATGTACTGATCGATGCTACCATTCTCATGTTAATCATCGAGGCGCTGAATCGAAGTGTCATAGCCAGTCACGCATGACTATCACTATATGACGTAAACTGGACTGCTATTGGTCTACGAATGAGCATTAGCATAAGACAGGGCTCATCCTACACTGAGTTCGTGTGTTGCACAAGTGTGTATGTAACTAGTCGTGCACTGAAACACACGTGTACACTGTACATGTACATGTACAATACGAATGCAAGTCAATGCGGAATTCTGAGCTCACACGGGTGCAAAATCTTTGCGGGCACCCGACTGCCTGGCCCCCCTGCGGTTTTACTGTGCACCGATTACAACGAGAACTTTGTGTGTGTGGTACGCTGGTAGCGGTACTGGTCACGTGACGGTGCCAACCAACGCCCTTTATCACAGTCACCAAACTGTTTCCTGTCGATGTGTGGGCCGGGTGAACCCACAGCAGGGCTTTACCGGCAGCAGCACAAGCTGACTCACTGTCGGAGCACGTAAGTTGAACGCGAATATCTGATTACTGTGCAAGGCCTGTCCGTTTAGTGAACAGTAAACGCAAAAGCAGTGAGCTGAGGAGAGCCATTTTTTTACGAACCTCGGTGAAACTAAGCTTGGTGCTCGGCGCTAGTAGAGTGAGTTGCGAAGGCTGCATTGGCACACTTGTGTGATTTACTGCACTGTAACTTGTGTAAGACGAAGACATTCCATTTCTAGCCATGTCGGCGGCCAACGGAACCGCGAGTGGAGGCGACGTGCTGCAGTTTGACGTGGGGCTGATCAGCGCCTCTTCCAAGAAGTACTTGACGACGGAACTGGGCACGGTGAACGTCAACGGGACCTCGCTGAAGAGCAAACAAGTATGGACCCTCAACCCCGCCACCGCAGACGGCAAACTCTTCTTCCTGTCCAACAAGGCATCCAAGTCTGGCCTTATCACCGTGTACCGCCTGACCTATGACAAGTACGGTAAGGTGACGGCGGAGAAGATGGATGACGAGACCAGCCCGGACCTCATGCAGAAGTTCCGGGTGGAGCCGCAGGGTGACGGCAAGTTCGCCATCAAGGCCGAGACGCTGGACTACCTGAGCGCCGGGGCCGAGCCCACGTGCAAGGCCAAGTCGGTCGGGACGTCGGAGACCTGGAGCATCCAGCTAGCCATCCACCCCCAGGTGAATATCTTCAGCGTCCAGCGCCAGCAGTTTGCCCACCTGGACCTGGAGAGGGAACGGCTCCTCTTCAACGAGAACATCCCCTGGGGCGGGGACGCTGTCATGACCCTAATCTGGGACGCGGCAGCCAGCCAGTACCTCATCCAGGCCGCCGACGACCGCTTCCTTAACGCCGACGGCTCCTTGTCTGCTGACAAGTCCGGGGATGCCCTCTTTGCCTTAGAGTTCCACGGCGAGCACCTCGCCTTCAAGAACGGTGGCAAGTACCTGTCGGTTGGCGGCAAAGACGGTGAGCTGATGACTAGGAAAGGAACGGTGGGCAAGGAGGCACTCTTCAAGCTGGAGGACAGCTACCCTCAGGGTATTTTCTATAACCTGAGCAACAACAAAATCGTATCCATGAAACAAGGTAAGAAGCTCAAATACTCCGGAGGTACGTGGAGAGGAAATAAAATTTTTCAGGACAATCTTGATTTTTAGGCAAATTTATCTCGCTCCCTCCCTAGTCATGTTACTAGATTATCTATGAGTATCGGTATTTTATGAATATGGAGCTCACGGGTCGCGGCGGACGACGAACCCCGAACCCACAGTTCTTGGGTGTATCCTATGAATGGATTTCATTCAAAGGCAAATCAACTCCGGACCAGGATGTATTAATAAAGTATACAGACGTATAGGTTGCTGTGGACTGCATGCTTCACATTGGTTTATACTTTCTCAACATTAACATGGGTCCACAACAGAGATTCGTAAATTTAAATGATAGTTTCAGAAATGATGACCTTACTTTCAGCGATCCAGTGTAATTCTGTTGAGATACATTATGTTTCACCTCCATTATTTGATATAATAAGCTCTCACTAATATGAAAGTAGCAGCAAATAATGGCGACGACGTCTGAGTGAGTTAATGACTGCTTTTATACTGTTTGTTAGGCTGGTTCCGACTTGTGGCCTTGCTCAGTCTACACTATGTTAATACTGTCCTTGAAGAGATGCTCTATGATTGTACGACCGCCTCGTATTGAATGGGCTATAGGAAATGAGGCGGTGTTTTGGAACACCCATCCTCCGTTCAATTTGAACATCTTTTTTGTCATTTGGCTATTAGGCAAGCCATGGAGCCATAAGAAATGAAGGTATCTGATTTATAGCTATATAGCTCTCATTTTATTATAAGTCGTGATTTTTCTGTCTTTTTTGGACCTAAGAGTAAGACTTTCAATACGAGTTTCTGTATAGGACAGTTCTTTGACGGAAATTTTGTTCGCCGTTTTTAAGGGTTTGTGGGCAAACCATGGAGGAATTAATTCCTCCATGGTTGAACTGTTAGCAGAAGTGTGTAACGACAACCTGGAACAGCGACTTGCTTGTTACCAGCTCTGTGATCTTACAATCCACATTTGTCGTTCAACAGTCAGCAGTGTGATTCCACGAATTGTATGCCACCTCGATTGTTTGAACCAAGCCCCGGGGCAGATCTTGACATGCATCGACGGGGTTATTTAAACAAGTACGGTGTACGCATTAAACTTGGAATTTTGGAAATACCAGAAAAGTATCACTCTATATGTAGCGCCATTGTCAACTAAATACTCAACAGTTTCACGGCTTGTCCGATACGCTTTTCTACTTGCACGGGTCAAACCTGATCGAGATATTTCTTGCCATATTTGGGCAGCTAGGATAAAGCTCTTCATTTCGTCAAGGGCTCTATTGTGTTCCTTTGGTTCCCCGACTACCAGTCCCAGACTTTGTAAATAACCAATTTCTATAGAAAATATCGAACAATGCTTGGATTACTTATGACCGTATTCGTTTTGTGCATTGTTCTGGTGACTTAAGTTTTTGAAAGGCCTGTACGTTCCCATACGTCCGTGTGAAGTTGGGATGTAATAATACGGGTTGTGATGTGTGTCATGGCATGCGTGTCCTAGCATGTGTAGGTTTTGTTGTGTCTTTACACCATTTTGATTCGACAATGGAGGGAATCTCCCCCCCTTCTTTCCCACGTTTATCACGTGACTGGAAATATATTTTTTTCAAAGGAGGAGGGTAATTTAGAAGGGACTCGCCGCGTTGTAGATTACTGTTATGCGATCCTGGCTTCCGGTTAAAGTTAATCTCTACTATAAAATGATTTCTTTTTAGACACGTTACTCAGTGTTTGACGTCTGATGGAAATGGGATAACATTAGACCATTCTTGGTGTTGATTTAGAATGCTTTTTCATATAAAGACTGCGTCAAATTAAACGTTATTGTGGACAAAAAGATGAGGCTTTTTCACCAGTATTTTGGCACGTAACAAAGGTCTTCCGTAACCCAGTAGGGTGTATGTAAAATCATGCTGAAATTGGAGGATTTGGGACTGTCGGGGCAGAAGAAGCACGTGCGCTTGATTAAGTACTGATTTAGCAAGAGCATAAAAATAAGGCGGATTCCAGATGAACAGCATATAAAAGAAATGATCTCCCCTTTGAAATTCTTGCATTTTTAGCTTAAAACTGACGAAATTTTACTGTGATTGGACTGTCTACATGGTTTCATTTTTCTGAAGTGGCTCGTTTGAAATCACCGGAGGAACTGTTTGTATTATCTCGAGTGCCGGTTTTGTACTTTGCAGAAACACGCATGAGACGCAACCGTCCTGTGTGTGAACATAGCGTGCAATGAACAAAATAAAAAGACACAGCTCTTGAAGTCGTGCATCCGCGGCGGTGTTTGCTGAGAGTAAATATACGCACTCATGACTACGGCTTCCCCTCCGGTTTTCGCATTAATAGCAAATCTCTTGTGGCAGCATAGCAGATCCTGCAGTAAGCGCCTTGCAGTTGCACTTTTTATTAGATTATTTTCATAACAAGATAAGAATTGCTGGATACATGAATATTATATAAACATACAGTGCGCAGCAAACCTCGACACTATGTCTGACGTGGGGATAACACTGACATGACTCATTCGGTCCGTCCGCATATTTGTAAAGTGATATTAGGATTACTGGCAACACTGTTCCTCGTTTTAAAATCAAACTAGGTCTGACATTCCCCTGCTCATCAGGCCTATGCGTCATGTAGGAGGCCGATTCATGATATTTTCAGTCATATTTTTTTTAGTGTTATGCGTTGGAGAAATCTTGAAGTCAGTGAAATATCAAAGGTTGCAATATCCCAGGGGCGCCAGTGGTAATGGATCAGACCTTTAGACAGGAAAGGCTCGAATTCATTTCTTTTGACCTCATTATATCAGTTGGTCGTTGATAACCTACTTCATCTCTCATGGATTATAAACTTTGGTCCTATTGTGCCAACTTGATACAGGAAGTTTATATAGTTTCAGAAATTGTAGAACACCTTTTGTGGTAATTCAGCACTTGCCAATCGAACTGGGCAATTCTGTCGAAGGAAATCGCACAGTTGGCCTATATGTAATTAGTAAACGGTTTGTGATTTTTAAAAAAAATGAAGTTGTCTAACGTTGAACTGCAGTGTTATATAGCGGAGTGACGCAACTTTACCACAACGAGAGCATTTGCAGGACGCACTTAATCATTGGTGCTCTAACATGCTTCCGCAACGTAGTGTGTAAGCCTTGTGAATCCATAAATCAGTTGACTTCTCTTCTGCATGGGGAAAAGGGGAAAAATCAAGCGTGGTTTTGAAATTTAGCTTGGGACATGTTCAGTCTACGGCTGTCTGTGACCTTCCGGTGAGGTCGCGGCATGCGAGTTTAATTCCCTCGAGCTGCACGATGATAACGATATTCTTATGGGTGTATAGATACGCAATTTAAGGGACGTTCATGCAGCCTGCAGCGGGAAGACGAAAACGTGATGTGATTATATTGTGTGGGGACTGAAGCTTTGTTATTGCTGCCTCTTAAAAAGATTGCGTGCTGGGGTAACACGGCCAAGGTCTTTGGGCACACCGGCTCTTTTCTCTTGGCGTGTTTTTTTTTACGGGAAAAAGTAGTTCAACTCTCCAGCCAATGAGGATGTGAATTGAGGTCTGGCGTTGTTGTACCAGGACGCAGGAAATTATCCTGTTGCAGGTGGCCCAGCAGGAAGAAAGATAGTCTGGAAAACTAGCCAGGGCTATTGTAGCTTTTCAAATTCTTGTGAAAATTCAAAAAAGACGGCCCCGGTATTTCGCGAAATAGCGCTGGCATTTATAGAAAAAGGTTTCTGAGTTTACATGCCTGGGAATGCCTTTTCAATGTTTACCAAACAGTTAAAACTGCAGATCAGGCGCTGGTTACCAAGCAACAGGAAAATGTCACCAAAGGGCCCGAACCAACATCATTTAATGCCAATAAAGAATAGGGGGAGACTGGATATTTACTTCCAACCCACGACTATACGTATAGACATACTTATCTCGAGATAGCTCCGTTGTTGGGTGGGCAAATGATAGTGAGAAAGCCCACAGGAAACCTTACATGTTTTCTGATAAAATACGGAAACTGACTTGCTTTCAAAGAAAACATCCATCTCTAGGCAGAGGAAGTTGTTCGCAGCAACCTACGTTTGATGACCTAAGTAATTAGAACAATATGGGTCCTTTTATGCAAATCAATAAAGTATAAAGATCATGCCCGACAAACTCGTTTAATAATAGCAGATTGTGTGGCCTACGACCTGCTGTGTAAACACGGAATAAAGCGATACAAGCATGTCGTATGAGGGAACAATGTTGTCAATTGGGGATACACCCGCCACAGACTTGTGATTTGTATCGATTGTGTGTCAGAATACAACGATTGGTCACACGTGTTACTTCTCACCCCTGCCCTCTTTAATATTCATGCACTGTATTGACCTACCTCGTTCACGTCTTGCTTTTATTGCGATAACCCTTGTCTGGTAACTCGTTTATATTCGATTTCTGATCCAGAAATAGGGCGCATAACATGTTGTGCAGATGCTTTTCTGATATTGAAGTATACCAGTTTTTTAATACTCGTTGTAAACCTACATTCTTTAACATGTTTAGGACATTACGAACCACGATATCCTCTGTGTTCAACGTCATTGACATAAGATATCTGTCCCTAAATAGATGTTGTAAATTGTTATTTTGGTAACATCACTCCGTTTACAAAGTTTCATCATTGATTTGCTCTTGCGTTCTCTCATTGGCTTGTATTCAGTCTCAAACTACTACGAAATTTTGTCGAAGTTGATACGCTGTTCAATATGAAACTTTGAAAACGTGGCTGTGCTGCACACCGTCTGCACGTGTGTTATTCTCATGGAAATATTATCCATATCTCTTAAAGTAAACATACATTTTCACATAATCCTGAAAGGGACGCCTATGATAATTTGGGTCAGTCCATGACATGTATTAGGTACTATAAATACTATAACAATTTTTCTAACATAATACTTTGGGATGAAGATTTAATACATCTTACACGGTAGCCACGATTCAATACACAACTTTAACATAATAACTGTTGATGAAAGTCGTCTCAAATAAGAAAAAAAGAAGACATCCTTCCCTTGACTCGCTCTGTGCGACGCCGTTTTTGAATGTACATGTACATGCACATTAGTACACAGCGATTTTTCAACCGGAGTGCATCCGTGGATTGTCGATGACCCGTCACGCATGAAAAGGTTGTTGGTCATTGCTTATTGCATTGACATGTGGGAAGGAAAACCGCATAAGAAATTCTTGCAGTCCCACTGGAAATTTGATTTCGCATTTGGCTCCTCAAATATTACGCTGTGTATTGTAGGAAAAGAGAATCAATTGAACTTCTGCTCCAAGTGCGTTTTTGCCGCCCGTTATACTGTATACGAACATCCTTCCTCCATGATACAAATGAAATCCAAAATGCACAGACAGTGAGTGTCATTAATTATCAAGCGACGGTGCATTGTTATATTGAATGGACTTCCAAAATAATGCAAAGATACTGTTAACAGGTGACAAGTAGCCCCATGCCATCACCCTTTATTTCTTCTCTTATTCAGGTCCGTCAAGCCATGCCATTCTACGTGAAAAAAATAGGGCCTATTTGTTGTAGGAAACGCTATTGCATTCACGCAGGGGAATGATGGTGGCACCTATACCCCTGAAGCCAGCACTAGAATCAAGGTTTACACACAAAAAATGGGAATCATGTTTTCAGAAAAATTTATCCATGCTATTTCCCGCTCACCAGCTGAAGCCTGAATACCATATTGCTTGCGAAGTGTGTGGTAGGTGATATTTTGCTTAAATTTACATAATATCCACGTTTTCCGCTGCGGTGCACAAGGCGCGTATGTACGGTATCTGCGGTGCAATAGACCCTCGGGTCACGTTACTACTACTAGAGCTAGGGTAGTTCATGGATTAGAAAATGGCCAGAAGAAATGGTATCCTCGAGGATTTATGCAGTTATATTACAGCTGTATCTTCTGATTGAACAATATGTTTGATATTTCCTCTTTGGATTGGATTCAGCCGGAATTTAGGAAAAACAAAACAGCCACTATCCGTGCCAACAAGGAAATTTTGTAACATACATGTACTATCGTGTTGCCAGTTTACATGTGGCATCTTTCCTGTTTGGAATAATCCTGTGGTTGAATCTCTTTGGACTAGAATCCGGGTTTTGTCCCGGTTAGGATTTAAGTTAAGCGAGAACTTCCTGTACTGGGGTAGTGTTCCGGAGACCGGGAGTGGTACCTGTACTTCCTTTGTGCTTTTTTGGTGGGGTGGCGCTATGCAGATTAAAGCGGTTCAAGGACAGCGGACGTTCGGAATGTCAAATTTGCTTGGCACAAACTTGAAAAAGTGTGCCGGCCTAACTCTATGGAGGTCTGACAAAACTGGAAGCTTATTTGTATGCTACGAAAGAGTGTTTAGTTTTGTGTTTGCAAACTTGTAACTATATCTTATCTTATCTTGAGTTGACAAACAGGATCGACGATCTCACCCTCTGTTCTGCCATAGTGACGCCCTGGTTAACCAACCCAAAATAAAGCTACAGACCTTCAGTCGTGTCGAGCATGTTGCATGCACAGACAATTCGTTTGCGCAAAATGAGATGCACTGTAGGAAAGTTTGAGATGCCACCAAAGTGCACAAATGGCATTTAATGAAATTAAGCCCGTCATATTTTCTGAGTCACCCTGCTAAATGAGACCCCTCGTAGATCAACAATACTCAGTATGGGGTTTTGTGGCATCATTTACTATAGCATTACATGTACATTGTATACCTCCGCCATCATACACAACCAGTTAACGATTTATCACAGATTGTAACAACTCAGCTATGGCACAAATCTTTGAAAATGAAAACAAAACAAGCAGTGTTGGAATTTTTGGTTTCCAACTTGGGCCCTTGGAGTTATTTTTTAGTACATTCGGGTATTTCGATCTCTGTATTCTACATAAACCCTACACAACTATATCATCGGAATGAGGAGACCTTGACGGACAAATAATACGATACTCATGGGACAGACAAACATGTACGTATACATGTACATGTGACCATTAACCCACGCAATATTATAATTCTAAGTGAAGCAATGAATATTTTAATCTCCCAAGCCACCACTGTGGTACTAACCACTCGACCATATTGCATTGGCGCAGCCGGAGTCTGTCTAGTTGAGTGACTGATACGAAAGCTTGGAGCATTTCGGCATGTGCCGAACGGGAGTGGAAGCAACGCTTGTCGTGTTCCGAATTCCTATAATTATCTTAATTATCTAGATTATCTTTAGCTCAAAGGGCGCCAAGTGATTACCCCTGAACTAGAGTTTGGAACATTGGTAGAGCTATAGCTCTATGGTTGGAGCAATTGCTGTTGGAGTCCACGTGTACTCTAAATCGCAAGAAAAAGACTATATTACTAAACATTGTGTAGCTGTTGTTTGCGGTGAAACTTGGAAGAGAGATGTGGTCAAAGCAAGACGCTGGGATTGGTGTTTACATTATGGTTAACGGATAAATAGCAAAACCCTTGTAAACATTAGCAAAACCTTTTTAAACATTTCAATATGTGTCAGAACTTTTCTCTTTCGTTTTGAGCAACTCCCAACTAAATCAGATGACAATACATTTCTATAGGTAAACCAGTGTTGTGGTTTAACTGTAATCACCACGCCCTCAAAATGTCTCCGATGCGCCTTCCATTTATTACAATCTTCGAATTCACGCAAAATTTATTACTTTTGTATCACGGGACTGAAAATCAGAGACATTGAACAATCTATACGTCCCACGACTTTGTATTTACTGAAGGCCTTGAAATTTGTGGTTCACCAGAATAAATAAATAATCAATTTCTACAAACAAAGAACGATTGTCCACAAACAAAGCCAGCTATGTGGATGGCAAAATAGCAGCAAAAGGGTTGTCGATAATGTCAAGGATCCTTCTTGTTTTGATTTCAGACATGACCTCACAAGTGTTCGGGAGTGAAAAAAAATACTGACAGTTACCCCAACTTCATTTCTGACATCAAATGAATATTGGCCCCTAGGCCCCTAGAGTGTACGTAAAATCATATTGGAATTGGAGAAATTGGGACTGTCGGGGGATCTATTGTATCGGTTACTGGCTGGTTTTCAATGTGCACGTGTACACTTGATGTGGAAGCGTAAACGAATTTATTACATAGGAGTGATCACAAGAATAGATATGAATGATCTCTCCTCCCATAGTCACAGGAAGAAGGGCCGACTGAATCGTCTTTTGTGTTTTTCCCTTGGCCTTTGAGGTTTCCACTTTGCACATTTCTGTATCCAGTTTCATTCTTTGATAGCGATTACTTTTCTCAACACCGCGGGTCGATTACCGTACAGATTTCACTCTGTTCTCACTCCAACTCAAACTGATCCATGCAGAATAGCCTATGGTAATGATTCGCAGACCCGAAAAAATGCTCGGCGGCATAATCACCACGTGCACAACAACCCTAAAATTTAATAGCGACTGGTACGTGGACGCAGAATGAAGCCTTCTTTGTCTTGCACGTCTGGTGAAAGTTCCCCGGGCGACAAAGCCAATCTTCTTGGGACAAGGAAATCGGTAATGATGCCTGGTTAGAATGGCGTCAAGGTGACATTAAGACAAGGTGACAGTTGGGGGTGTCAGGTGAAGTGACACTCTGTTTATTTTGAGCTCTGTGTGGGACTTCCAAACAACTGAGTTTGATGGGTTTTGAATTCAAATTAATTGGTTTTGTTGGCGGAATTTTAGACTATTTGCAACAGGGCGTGTGTTTACCAGACTGCCTACTCGAGAACTTTTTGCATGAGGCACATTTATTTTCCCCTATAACAGGTACATGTTATGCTCTATTAAAAGTCCATGGGGAAGTTTGATGCAATAAGTTCACAATATTTACACCACAGATATGATTTTTTTTTATAGTGAATCATCTTGCGGCCATTTCGAAAAAGAGAAGTGCCCCCTAAATGCTTCCTCTTAAACGGGCAATAGCTTGATTGTTTTTGTGCGCAGCAAAAACTACACACGGTGAAAATAACATGGTCTCGAACACCGTGTGGTGTCTCAACATTGGACGAATGTCTCCACATTCTAACCTAGGGGATGTTCATTCGAATTCATTTCCCGAGAGAGTTGAGAATGAGTTCGGCCAACATACCACTGCCACGATCATAGCATTGGACCAGTTTTAGAGAAAGGACCATTATAGATGATATTTCTGCCTCATTTTTTTTTCACACAGATATCCACGTTTCAGCCAACCAGCACGAGGAGACAGATACCGAGACCTTCCAGCTAGAATGTGCCCCCGGAAAGACTAACGAGTGGGCCGTCCGTAGCAGCAACGGTAACTACTGGTCCATGGACTCTGGCAAGCAAGACATTCTCAATAATGGCAAATCCAAGTAAGCCTACAGCGTGGGTAACCGGAAAAAGCTTAATGCCTAGAAAACAGGTTGTATTGTCAAGATAAATATACTGGGTGTCTGAAGTAAAAATTTCTAACTCTTCGCTATGAAGACAGACAACACGCTCTTGCAGTCGGACTTGTAGGTGAAATTTCTGTCATACCGTCGTAGACAATATGTACATGTATCTGGTTAATATGTATAATTTTGTTTCCTGTTAGTTCGTAGTTAATGAGTTAAATGATGGATCAGTTATGTTTAATGAGGGTCAGAAAATTCATTCCAATCATGTCTTGATCTGGCCAAAGTATTTACCTATGTAATTAAACATTACCAGTTCCCTCTAATTAAGGTGAATGTAAACGCCCCTAATTCGGTATTAATTCACCCGACTGCCGTGGACAGTTACACCGCCCTCTGTTGAAAGGAAATTAAGAATGGAAGGTTTATCAGTTCGTTGTTGAGTGCTTTGCCCCCCCCCCGCAAACGTTTCCCCTTCCCCCGAAAAAAAAAACATCCTGGCGATGCTTACTGGTGCACAGTGCACACCAAAAGACAAGGTCGAACGGTAACATCCGTGTTCTTGTTATGATTGTCACGAGGGTACCAACTGTTGGGCCAGGGGAAGAGGTTGTTTTGACCGCTTTTCATGCTCGTGAAAATAAGGATGAAAAGGGGATTGACCCAAATATGTCAGTCATATTGTTGGGCTGGGCTTCACTTTGGTGTTGAATTCAGCCATTTATCATTAGTGTTTCTCTTATTTACAAGTTGATTTTTACACCGTCCAATCGCAGGAGCAATGCCTGCTTATTCGAACTGGTATACGACGGGCTGGAGGCCGGCACTGTGGCGCTCAAGGCTAAGGCCAATGGCAAGTTTGTGGGCATCAAGAGCAGTGGGCCTCTGGTGGCCTCCGGCAGTGAGGTGGGCAAGCCCGAGACCTTCCGTTTCAAGCTGAGCAACCGGCCCAACCTGGTGCTGAAGGGGGAGCACGGCTTCATCGGTCTGAGGAAGAACTTCGAGTGTAACCGGACAACAGTGGACAACGAGGTCATCCAGGTGTCGTACGAAAACGACGGGACCTACATCTTCAGAGGTGAGGGGATCTCAGTCTCGAGCAGCCAGCATTACCCATGATTTCGAGAGTCATGCAACTGATTCTTAAAAAATGTATTTGGGCCGTGTAGACCTAATATGCAGTCTTCTGTCGTATATCTTGTGACAGTGTAACAACTGTCATGGTCATAGGTACATTTTGGTTGCAGTGGATTTTAAATTAAATTATCAAATTTTAATCTAGATTAAGCACTGGTAGGAAAGCATTTCTGTAAGTAAAAATTATGCACAAATTAAATTGAACCATCTTTGGGCAGAGTCCACGTTTCAATACTTTTGGTGCTTTTGGTTTGGTTTCGATTTGTTTTGGGCGTTTCTTCAGTACACAGCACATAATACTTTAAAAGAAACATTGAAATTGCCCAAAATACTCGTGTATCTTGTCATGAAGTCTTTAATCGCATCTTGATTATTATGTCCTTTAAGTCACCGTTTTGGTTTTACTCACCGTCTATTTGGATCCAGGCCGCGATCCCAACACAGCATGGACCGTGGACGGCGAAGGCAACTACACGTTGAGTGAGGGCGCCCCCGAGAAGTTCACCTTGGAGTTTATGAAGAGGTCGCAGTTCCTGATCCGCGCTTCCAACGGGAAACTGCTGGAGGGCAAACAGCATGGAGAGATGAGAGCAACGGGAACAGAGATGAAAAAGAGTACTCTATGGGAGTTCTAGAAACGATTTGTAGTGGACTAGGAGTTTTTTTACGACCATACTAATGATTTGTAAAAGCGACTATACATTACAAAACTCTCCGATGAAAACAGCAACATTTTTGTTGATTTTGGAAATCCAAAGCGTACCGTGTTGTGGTCATTTTGACCTTCTAGTCGCATTCCATTAGCCACTTACTCACTGGCCATAACATGCAGGTTTAACTGCATGATTGTCTTTTGTTTGCGTATAAATGGAAGTAACGTCTCTCATATTCCAATATTAGGAGAAAATAACGTGCGATTGAGTTGTATTTGGTTGTGTTCGTGGACCAAATCTGGGTCACCGTATTGAGGGTTTCACATTAGCTCCCTTTGCGCATATCTGCATCGAAACCGAGGCTCTCTGTGTTGAACTTCATCGCGTGCGCGCCCGCGGAGTCCACACAGTACATGCAGTATCCGGTTCGTAAGTGTGACGCCACTTCAGTTTAAGCCACGCCCACTGCACAAGATACACTACCATCGCAGGTACCTTAGTTCAAACGTGTCGAGTCATCCTGAAAGACTCTTCCACAAAAATGTGCCGCCTGAAATGTCTGAATTTAACATACCTTTATGTATTTTGTGTCTTGACTCCTTTCAATCGTCTGATCGTATTAAGAACTGAAGCTGACACATACAGCCTCGTTTTCAAACGCAGAAGTGCGCAGATCAACGCTAGAAGCATCGTATTGGGACCCCTCTATTGCGTCGTTCTCATGGGTGCACATACTATTGTTGCACAATTAGGGTACTGGACCAATTGCAGACCTAAGTTACAGCCATTTACTGTAACTCGGTGGCGAACTAATGCTGTCTCATAATTACTTGACTGCGGCTTGAAATTACGCACGAGTCAATGGCAAGAGGCTGCAGCCACTGTCATAGACCTGTATGTAAATTCAAGCCACAGCCAAGTGATTAGGACACGGCTCCATAGTAATAGTGTGCCTATGGCGTGCTAATTGTTAGCTCTTGGTTTATGCCTCCCTACTTGACATGACCCATGGTCCATCCATCGCTGCTCAAGCGACAATATTGCTCATTCCGTAAAAAGTAGGCTAGATTTTGTCTAATACTGAGGATACAAGTAGTACATTTTTTATTATTCATATGTACTTAAATCAAACATCGAAACTATGCATACCATTTCAGTTTTTTTCTTCATTCTTTGGTTCTTTAGATAATGACTTCTTGAGATTTATGTAAAATGGCTGTTGCTACTGTATTGTAAAAACAACATTGAATGCTGAAGTAACCGTGAGCAGTTTATAATTGTGCTTGTAAGTGGTAAAGTTTATAAAAATCAAATACCTTATAGCCTTTTGCACATACTATTAACAGGATGGCTATAAATTTCTTTGCTAAAAACTTTAATTTGGTTTACTGTTATGGAATAAGGCCTAGAACAATGGTCTTGAAAAATTTGGAAATAATGTTTCAAAACACCTGAAAATAAGCAGTCTTTGTTCCTACCAAACAAGTATTTGTACAAGAATCACGCAAGTTGTTGGCTTTGACAGGGCAAATTTGCGACCACTAGACGTCTTTCATAATGTTGATTACCTTCCGCAATGAAGATAAAAAACGTAGATTTTAGTTTAGTGGCTTTAAAAGACGATTGTTCTCGAGACAGACGTGAGCTTTTATCGCCATATTTAAATTTCAGTCGACCAGTGTTAATTTTAAGAAACCCGTCGCCGAGTTTACTTCTACAGAAAACGTCCCGCGGCATTACAGGGTGAATTTCCACGACTATATTGTAAATGTTTCCGACGCTTATGATCTAGTGGTGTAACTGATGTAAGAGAAGTTGGAGAGAGTAATGTGTAAACGAAAAACATCGTTCATTCCGTCTTACCGGGATTTTTGGCTGAAAAATTACGCTTTGTTTTGGGATATGTGTACATAATTTTGGCTTTCTTAGTTTTCGTTTTCTTTATGTTGAAAGACCAAAAATATTTTTGAAAAGATAATTATGCTTTGTAATTGATTTTATATGTCTAAATTAGACAGTGAATTGACAGAACAAAACAAATTGATTGGGACTTGTAAGTAAGCTTTGTTTACAATAACTACCATTTCTGTAAGTTTCTCGATTACTCGTGGCAGTATGGTCTAACATTCAATCACTAAATATTTGTGTTTTTTTAATCTTCCTTACGGTGCATGCTGCACAAATTTATTCCCTTGATTTGCATTCAAATTTGGTAAAAGCTATGTTTCGAAATGCGCATTTGTCTTTTCTTTTATCGATGTTTTGTAGTTTGTCCAAAGGTACCTTACATTGCACTTAAATACGCTAATAAATTACCGTTATATCTTATACGAAGATTTGTCATCCAATTTGTCTGTGTGATTTCGAAAGTGTTAGTTCTTCAGCAGAAAACAAGTTCCTTGGCATCTGAACACATAACTTATTTATGCGGAGTTTACTCGGTTGACATACAAACGTTGCGCTTGTCCTGTAAGGGTAATGGTGCAGGGTAACGTGTTTCTCTTTGCTTCTGGAAGCGTTGGGAAACATCAAGAAAAACTTTTGAGGGAAGAATCTTAACATCTTAAAACCCAAATCTTAATCTGAAAAATTGCCTGTGTTAAATTTCAGCTCAAGGAAGGGTGAAAACTTCAACTACCCAAATATGGGCTGTGTTAACCCATTTTGGGGATGAGAATTACTTTCTGTTTCATTTTTCACCCACAATTTTTTTCTTCGGTATATTAAATCTCCAATACAGAAATTCGAAAATTTATAGTGATTGGATTACAAATTACATATTTACCATTGATTAATATATTAGAAAGATAAATATACATAGGGACTAAACAAGCTTAAAAGAATTAATGATGTGAAGAATTTGTGGAATGATCTTTGATATCTGTTTGCACAGCAAAAGGAAACCAAAAACCCACTAGTATTTCTAAGAGTACGAGTGCTCTGTGAATTACGAGGAGGGGGTAACATGGACATGTGCTTCGATCCGACAAGGGACTTTGCAAGTTTCTCAAGTAACTGAATACGCCGTTGTTCCAAAATGAGTGGATATTAGCCATTGTTTGGTTAAAAACAAACCAAAAAGTCATTCCAATCACCCAAATTGGGTTGAAACAACCTAAACTACTGTGTAGTTCCAGTTTTCACCCACCCAGGAAACTTATCAGTGAAGCCAATCGCTTGTGTGGGGGATGACTCTTAGAAATAGCATAAGCTGACCCGTGGATCAAGCAATAGTCGTGGTCTCGTTTTTGACCCAGACTGTTCCACAATTTGCAAAGTCAGCTTCGATTGGCTTCATGGCACGCTAAGTTGCATAAATTTGCACGCATACACACTAAAAGTGGTGTTCTTGAACCCAGACCAGAGGGCATTATGGTGAAATAGATTTTTTTCTGGAGAGTTCCAGCCTTTTCGGGGAGTTGATTTTCTCATGTAAAGAGGCTTATCTTGACAAAGATACACATGACTTCCTAATCCACACCATAAGATCAAAAATACATGTACTCCTAAGACCAAGTTTTTGGCTCCCCTGGTGGATTTAAGGATACGTGTTTTCGAGTATGGATTCATCATCAGGACTGGCAAGAATGTTTGGGTTGTAGTATGCCATAACAAAAGGCAAATGTTTTCTATAATACGCTTGGTGTTGCCTTTGAATTTTCCTGTTAAAAAGATGATTACCCACCACAGCGATAAGCCCTGGTTGACAACACACATGTATCAAAAAACTTATTCAAGAACTGAACAGACTTGATTGCCACAGCCATCAGAAATGGCTCAGACGGAGAAAATGGATTGAACTGGAGATTGAAAAGGTAAAAACAAACAAACAAACAAACAAACAAACAAACAAACAAACAAACACCCCAACAAACAAACAAACAAACAAACAAACAAACAAACAAACAAACAAACAAACAAACAAACAAACAAACAAACAAACACCCCAACACCCCAACAAACAAAACAACAACAACAACAACAAAACCTTTTATGTTCACTTTCATCAGAAATCTGCAACACTCCGATCCTCGAAAATGGCATGGCGGATTAAATTTGTTACCAATGCAAAACAAGACTGGTAATTACGACCTGCGCATCGACATCTCGGATTAGGGGGTAAATGATCTAGACGACTGGTTTCACTATTTTTGCTAAATTGCAGGCTTGGTCCTTAATCCTAGCTGTCCCAAATCGTCCGATTTCAATATAATTTTACATACACCCTATAGGGAGTTGGGGTTTTACTGAAATCCGGGATATGACTGGATAATTAGTAATGTTAATGGTTTATCAACTACTCATTACCTGGTTAATCTTGTGCCTTTTGGGAGGAAAAGCACAATGTGGGAACAGTAGTCCTGACGGACTTCTCAAAAGCCTCCGATATAGTGGAGCACGCCCAGATTGAAAAGACTGTTGCACGTACAGTTACGCCCCAACTGTTCAGCCGACAGTCGGCAAAATCCAACAGCCAATTTCTCAACGTACTCAAAGATTTTGCAATTCACACCCAACAGAATCAATCCAAATTATGTTAGTTGGCATTCCATCCACAGCACAAACAAAAACCAGATTCTGCTGGACGAGTTACGGACATGACCGAATTAACGTTGACACATGTTGTGAGACACCCTATTATCTCTTCGCTATGGTTGCACAGTTGGGATAATCCCATCTGTAATTTTGATAGACACTATAGCTGCAACCTCAAGCTTCAGGCGAACTTCAAACAACCTGTCGAGACACGCCGGCAGCCTTCGTCAGACAGCAGCTTGGCCATCCTCCATGCAGAGCCCGAGTCGCCTGAACGGTTATGCTGTTCTTTGCGTCCATGACACAGAGCGGGCCAAGATGAGAGAAGACAAAGACGCTTGTACGTCGCCGTGCCGTAAGTTAGTCCACATCCAATGTTAAGCGTGTACCCGAACAGCTGCAGTAACGCAGGCTCTCGTTTTTATTTGACTAGTTTTGTTGAAAATTTTCAAACAGTATTCCCAATGTTCAGTGTTTCCCAAGCTTCACATTCTTTTTTTTATTTTTTATTTTTTTTAAACATTTTCCGAGTTTTTCTTTTAATTTCTCTTCCCTGACAATTTCAACTTAAGATTATGTTTCCCCCAAAGCTCGTTTTCCCCAAATTAGCATAACAAATCCTACAACACTGAAACTGTACGTTACCACACTATGTAGGCCTACAAGTATATTCACTCCTCTCCTATTCTCTGAAAACAGCTTGTGTTTACCAGTTTGTTTTCCCCTGCCTGAGAGCACGAGTCATAGAAGCCCACCCAACATCTTTACTAACCTTATAAAAGTAGGCCTACCATGTCTCCTTCAGGCCGATTCAAGGAGTTGGTGTACACACCGAATCCAGGTCGAGGCCAATGCAACCCAACGATGGTCTTCAACATTGGTTTTAACGGACCGATTGACGTTTATGAAAGCAGCGAACCCGTGAGTTTATGAACAGACTGAAATCAGTTGAGTTAGTACTCCGAAATTCTGATATTATACATATTTTCAAAAGCTCCTCTTTAAAGCCTTGTGAACCGTTCTTTTGGTTCGAGAAAATCCGCTTTCTACATAGTGCGAATTATAACGGACAATGTACTTACCCCCAACACTGAATTCAAAATACTTCAGCAGGGCTTCGGTAGCGACGTGTACGACCAGGGCATCGATGTCAATTTATGATGGCAGGTTCTTCTTCAAATGACAGCCGTGCGCCAGCGGTGTATGTACTTCTTTCAGCAAGCTGATGATTGGGGGTTGGTTCACTTCAACCTCAAATAATGCATATTTCATATATAAAGAAACAGGTGGATGCCGAACTTTTAGCTCAACTTCGAAGAAAATATTAATTTCAGTAGAATTTCTTAAAAATAAAACGGCTTGGGCCCATAAATCGTCAAGTTAAAACCGGAGTTTCCTGCCCACACCACCTCTTACAAGTTGGCCTATAATTAGGATACTTAGAATCCTCAGTTTCACCAAAATGTAACCTTTTGACAAGTTATATCTAGATGCCCTGTTTTATGTCTATGAGCTTCCAGCCTGAGGTGTAATCACGCAGGAAGATTTAGGACAGGAAATTGTATCTTAAAGTTGTCAAGAACTCTCAGCGAATATTAAAAAGTACTGTTAATGGCGGGGAGAAAAAGTGGGAATGAACGTAACTTTTGAAAAAGTTTTTAAAAATCAACCAATAATCCTTTTGTGAATTCAAAATGGGATTAGAATATTGATAAAAGAACCTTTGCAAAAAATTGCTTTCATGCTACAGCATGGCGGAAGAAATAGACCAGTCGCACGTTTGGATGTCTTGTGTTAGACATGCACTAGGTTTGGAAACAAAAGCAGTTATATGAGGATTTTAAAACAAGAGAATCGTGGGCTATAACATACTATCAAATTAAGACTTCATGTAGTAACGCTTTTATTAATATGTCGGTAGTCAAATATTACATAAAAATTTCATCAGAACAAATCCTGCCGGAAACAGTTGCAAAAATAATCGAAACAGAAGTGAAATGCCGATTTGGAAGCACTGAAGAATTGACGACTTCGACTATCCCACTTCTGCAAGTTTTCTGAAGGGATAAGTTTCAAAGTTGGTTTATACCTTGTCATGATTGAACTCAGGTAAAACAGTTAGTTTACAAGACATTAAATATAACAAGACATATCATTTGAATTAATTATAATCATTCTATTGCAAAAATCAAATTTATAATGAAAAGGATTTCCAACATTTGACATAAAACCCAAAGCAAAATGTTGACAAAAATAGTGCTTATTGTTTAGAAAAATCCTGAGTTTTACTGACAATGATATAAAAATACAGGTAAATATTTTAAAATAGTGATACTGAAAACGTGAAATGCTCACTAGGGCGGCAGCATGACGTAAGTAAAAGCCTTGCCTCACTTCAATTTTTAAAACTGTCAATACAACTCAAGTACTTATTCTTATCTTCGAGGAGGAAAAACACTGGAAATTGAAATCAAACAGAAAATGCCGTTAAAATGCAAGCTACAAACGCTTCATCATTCTCGCACTTTCATCATTTAGGCGAGGAACCTTCCATTGATTCAATTCTTCCAATGCCCACTCAGGAGATCACTGCCACATTCTTTGAGGCATCAAGCATCGGGCGATAGTGACAGTGGATAGGTTGCCATTTCCTGTTATCCTACTAATGCAAAAAATCCCCTCCAGAACAATCCCAGTCGGTTTTTCAAGGGTCTGGGATGTTTAGTGTAAGTGCTCAACCGTACACATGCAGCTTCATTCAAATAAAATTGTCATTGCCAAATGATATATTCTCCTTCAAATGGTTGAGATTGTTGGCAGTCCTATTAAAAGGAAAACAGTTTCCCAATACAAGTTTTGTGATTAGGTCAGTCCTCATCTATGTGAACCGGACACTCTGGCAATAGCTGGTGCAGTATGCCAGATATTGATTCCTAGATTTCTTCACGTTTTAACAGATGGCCAAAAGTTCAAACAAAATAATGCCAACAGAGAATGAACTGACAAAAGACCATATTCAGCTCTATTAAAGTCAGGCCGCTGAATGAAGTTACCTCAAATTGCCATCTACCGCTCAAGAATAAATACAATCCTTTTGCTGATGTGGTGCTGTTGGGTAACCACAGGGGGGCCTGGGGAGGCACATCCCCCCCCCCACAAATTCCCGTGCCCCTCAGGTGCGCCCCACTAAAAAAAAACCGAATGAATGGATATTGAACAAGGCTAACAAAAACTTGCCCTGAAAAAGCACACCACTGAAAACTGGTGCCGCCCATAAGATGCTGGTGCCGCCTTTATGCCCCACCACTAGTAAAATCCGAGCTACGCCACTGATGTGGTGACTTACTTAGATGAGAACCAACCAGAAATAATAAACTTACATTGTTTTATAAAATCTGTGATTTTTATGACAACTTGACTTCGGGAATTAACCTGTAAAGACATTCTATTTCACCGACTTTGATGGTACTCCAACTTTCATTTCAGGACACTGCAAGCATTAAAACTATCCAATTTGTAAAAATAAAATAATTGGATCCAACTTTCGTTTTCATAATAATCAGAGTCTTAAAACTTTGAACAACTCTAAACTTTGAACAACTTTATGTCATGGGGGTTGTGAGTTAAATTTCACACATACATCGAGAGGATGTTACTGTGTACAGCTTCAGCCACAATGACAGCAAGTCTGGGGGACGGGGCTCAGTTTTTGAAACACTAATGCTAAGGTTGGTTTGGAACAATGACTTTCCAGGTCTTCCGCAATGAGTACACGCTCCCTCAAGTAACTGCATAGATGGATTGGTTCCACTTATTGTAAGCCAAATATCTCAGGGTGCAATTGTTGGCAATTTTGCATGGTGCTAAAAATAATGGATGATGCCAACATGCAAACACCTCTCAATTAATTTGTAATTGATTTGGATCAGGACACTAATTTTTGATTGTTTTCTCCGGCTTATCATCAGCGTCATCAAACTGCCCCTCCTCGGTGTCAAAATTGATGCAGGGACAAGGAAGATTCATGACGTGTTCATCGGATGGGGTGAATGCAAAGTTGGGCTCCAGACCCATGGGCTCGTGGAGATCATTCACTGGATGTTTGTAAACTCTGTCGTAACCTGACATAAGTGAAATAAAGACCATTCAGAATTTTCCTCCAGGCAAGAGAATCATGGGATGTGGGATTTTCTGTCAGGTTAGCTGTAAGGAGAAACATTTTGAGCTAGAACACCGGTGCGATGCAATTAATCACAATGCAACTCACAACCTCAGTGTGCAAGTAACGGGGAACCAAGAAAGAAACACCCTTGTTAGGGTTCACATGAGACTTGGAGCTGAAGTTGGGCTGTGTAGACCCCGAGCCAAAGATGCGTTTCAATCCACGGGCAAACCAGTTTCAAAGATAGGTCAAGGATTACATGATTTTTCCCCTTTAATCCATTTTCTCGTGTTTTATGTCCACTACTGACGTGACTTGACTTGCAAGTTGCAACTGACTGCTAATGATGAAATTACAGCCTGGTGAAGGAGCCCAGCAAACTCTTGAGTACCGCACTGGAAAGGAGTACCCCTCCAGGAAATGCGAAAGGGGGACCAGCCCCTGGGGAATTGCAACAGGATGGGGATTTTAAAAGAAAAGTATGGACAGCCAAATGGTGTAGTAATGCAAAATCGGGACAGAGAAAAAAGACTGGAAAATTGGGTTGGTGAAAATGGTTCATAGAGGTAATAAAAATAAAAAGGGGTGCAGAAGTATTCCCAAAAGACTATTACTGTGCATGTATTACTAGTGTCTTCATTGGCCAATTCTGTACCTGAGCCTATTAACAGGATGGTATTTTATTTTGCAATGCGCAATCAACACCATGGCTACACACATGCCCCCGCCTTACCCCTTCAGCACTTCCCATTCTTCAAAAGAAATTGATAATAATAAAAGAGAGCACCGCTGTTGTCGAGCCCGTCAAGATTCCATGAGAGCACTTACCGTAACAGGAGATGTGCTCGAGTTCATCGTCCCAGTTCTCTTCGGGGGCCTCTGTTACCTCTTGCGATGGGTGAGCGTGGGTGCTGTCACTTTGGCGATCATCCGGGCTGTTCGCCAACAGGTCTTCGTCATCGTCTACAGTGATTGCAGGTCGGTAGACATTTTTAAAAGAAAAGAATTATCGTCTTTTTTCATTAGCATTGACTGGACAGCTAAGTGTACTAAGAACAAGGGAAGTTATTTCTTGAAAAAATTCTGGACTCGGAGCTTGGCAAAAATTTCACTGAATGATGAATCAATTTATGTTCATACTGATTCACATTATGGAGTCATCTTCTGCCCATCTACACCAAAAAGCTTCCAACGACTTTTGTAAACCTGTTACTGTGCGATACTTGCCGTTAAGGTTGGACAAATTATCTTCGTCACTGTAGGAGAACGTGCACCTGGCACCGTAGGACCGCCGCAAGCTGCACTCATCTGAGGGCGATGACCTGCCACTGGACTCCCTGGTGCTAGCGCCCTCGTGTGACTGCCACATGGACGGTCCCTTTTGCACAGCTTGGGCCAGGACGCTGGTCCAGTTAATGTGCCTGGACTGTTCACTGGTACTGTCGCCTCCCTCTGACTCCTCAGCCTGGGGTGCAAAAGTCATTTTGGTGTGAATGAGATTTCTTTTCAGAACTGATATTTCAGTCAGAAACATGAACGTGTGTTAAAAAAACACAATAACTTAGCATGTGCCAATTCAATTATGGCTGTAATCAATTATATGGCATGTTTGAATATACTTGGTGTACATCTCTTCCACACCTTTGAGGGAAAGTCTGGTGCGATTTGAGTACATTCTAGGAAAATCAGAAGATTTTACAGAAGAGCCCTAAGTCACTGTCAATATATCTATTACTGACCAGCTCTACGCCCTTGACTACCACCCTTGGGTGGAGATAAGTAATTGCAGCTATGTATCCTGCTCAAGGACACAAGCCCTACAATTCACTGGCTTTAATAGTTTGGCCAATCCTGATCAACTTTGCAGGTCTACAGCCTGTTCAAAACCTGCCTCTGTGGCCAGATGTGAACCAACGAGCTCATCTGGTCGTATCTTTGTCCGCCAGTTTTTGCTGGTGACCGACTTCCCCGCCGACGGATACCGGTTGGGTTTGGTGTAATTGGGCACGGCTAGGGCAGGCATGTCAAAATCATTCTGTGAAGTAAAATAATCCTGGTAAGAATCCACGACTGAACTTCAGAAGAAAACCACATGCCCCATATGAATGGTAACACTGATCTATTACTCAATCTGCAATTGCTGATATCTGACTTGGACTTGGACTCAAGTCAGTTTTTAGCACGTCGGACTGAGCCAACACTTGCAACCAGCAAGGACCCCGTTTGAAATGAAATTTACTCTTTTTACTGAAACACTGAAAACTTTTGGAAACTACCCAGCAAAACAAAAAATCTTATTGAAAAATTTTTTTTAATCTTGTAGTTTTATCTGTTGATATGAAGCTGTTGAGTAGCTTAATAAACCACAAATCTTGAAGTCACAAAGAAAATCTAGCTGTGCCTCCCTCCAAATTTTTGAGGTGCCGAGTTGGTGACTTGAGCCTGGAAATAAAACCCAACCTTTGCAACACAGAGTAAATCAAATTCAAATACTCCAACAACTTGACTGTGGATTCAGACTCGCACTCGGCAATAGGGGACTCAGACAAGGCATTTGAGGACTTTATGACTGAGGACAAGTGCCAAGCCAAGAGCCTGTCAGTGACATCAAACATTTGAGGAAAGAATGGAATTGTTGCAACGACATTAGGCGAACCAGTTAGTGTACATGCAGAAGCATAGACAGTGCAGGACTTCCTCAAGTCTTTTCCAGAAAACCGTCTTTATCTTTCCAATTTGGCGTTTTTCTCAAGCTATGATTGGCGAAGCTGGAACTGAAACCAAAGCCAAGGTTTTATAAACCCCTAGGAGTCTTATTCCCTAGGGGTTCAACTGAAAGCCATCACTACCTACTTCGTCAAGGTCCAAACGCTGCAACTTGTGCAAGTACTTCAACACCTCGGGCAACTCAATTAGGTGGTTGTCAAATAGGTCCAGGGTCTCCAGGTTGGTGAGTCTGGTGAAGGAGTCAGGTAACTTGGTCAGCTGGGTGCAAGGAAAAAACAAGCCCAAAATGTTCACTGCAAAACTCAGTAACTTCAAACCCCCCAAAAACTTAAAATTAATGACTTGAACTCATGTAAGAAATTAATGATCTCTGCACAGGAGTAGCATATGATACTTTGTGGGTAACTCCCAAGAGCCAATATGAGCAGGACCTGGTGCTTGTGCACACTACTTTGCACCCACACACACAAACACACAGAAGATGCACTACCAATTGTCATTTGAATGTGCACAAACCCATAACATGTATACCACTACACATGGGCACTGGATGCAAGTTCAGAGAGCTGATTCATTTCTTGCAGTGGAAGAAAACCTATTGTATCGTGGTATCAGGCAGACAAGCTTCCAGAAGCCTCTGAACTGTTTGCCTGGGATCTGATGATTTCACTGCATGTTCGTTTTGACAGTTTTGGTGTCAAAAGTTACAGTATATAAGGAACAGATTCAATGACTCAATAAAGCGTGATGGCTGGCAATGCAGTCCACAAAAAATTACACAAAATGAGGATTTTCCCACGTGGAAAATTAGAAACTGTTTTCAATGCGGGACAGTTTTTAATTGATTACGTAACGTTTTCTTTAAGAAAACTTGTTTGATTGCCATACTCTATTACAATCCAGTCGAAGGTCCAACAGTCCGTCCAAGTGGCCAAAATTGTCTGGTAGCAACTCAATGTTGTTCTTGGATAACAAGCAGACCCGCAAATTCTTCAACTTGCTGAAGGAGTCTGGAAGTCTCCTCAGCAAGTTCTGGCCCAGGTCAAGGAACTCTAAGGAGACCAGATCCCCGAAATTCTCCGGCAGGCAGCTCAGTTGGTTCTCTTCAGCCCTGAGCTCCCGCAAGAGGGTCAGATTGCCAAAGTTATCCGGGAGCCTCTCAATCCAGTTCCCGTTCTGGAAGTTGCGTCGTTCCAGCTCCCCGATCACGCTGCCGAGGTGGAGGAAGTCTAGATGGGTCAGCAGGCCGAGAGTGGACGGGAGCTCCATGACAAAGTTCCCGGACATGTCCAAGTACATCAGGCCTTCACTGCTGCTTTCACCAAAGGCTTCGGGCAGAGGCTTGGCCGCTAGCTGATTATCCCTGAGGCTGATCTCCTGGAGTTTTGGAAGTTTCCCGATCCAATCAGGAAGGGTGCTCAATCTGTTCCCTGTCAGAAAGAGCTTTTCAAGGCAGTGGCATGAATCAAAATAGTCCATCAGTTCTTCTAATTTATTACTGGACAGATCTACCCTCCGGAGTGAAGGTAGTGACCCGAATGATCTAGGCAAAGTAGCTAAACGGTTATTACTCAAGTTTAGAACCTCCAAGTGTCTTAGGCCTCCGAAGTTTGCCGGGAGTGCTTCCAGGGAGTTATCTGCGGCTTCCAAAATTTCCAAATTCTCAAGGAGTCCAAATGATCCTGGTAGTGTTGTCAGCTCATTTTCATCTAGTTCTAACCTCCGCAGGGACTTGAGGGTTCCAAAATCTTCAGACAACTCTTTCAGTTTATTTCCAACCAGCTTCAGCACTGTTAAGCTACAGAGGCCCTCGAGAGATTTGGGCAAGGAGGTCAGCATGTTTTCAGACAGAGAGAGTTCCTTCAGGTTCCAAAGCTTTCCAAAGGAACTGGGAAGTTCCTTTAGCTGATTGCCAGTCAGGGAGAGAGCACTGAGGCTCTGCAAGACTTCCCCGACATCCTCGGACAAAACTGAAAGGGCATTGTAGTCCAGTATCAGGGTGGAACACGTGTTCAATTCTTTCTTGCTGATGCCAAACTCTGTCAGATTGGTGGAGGAGAGGTCCAACGTTTGACCCATGGTTCTGCCATTCTGCTGACCTCTAGGCTCATCTTTGGTTGTTGCCATTGGCAAGCTACTTCCTTCTTTCCAGGATTCTCAAACTTTAAAATCTGTGTGTAAAACATGTACAAAAAAACATGTACAGCTAAAGGTGGAGTAACTATAGCCCTAATCCAATTCAAGTTCAAAGTTTTCCCAAGTGAAATTATTAGGGGTGAGACTGAGTGATCGAAGAAAATCTAGCTGAGGTGATGCAAGAATGACACACCATGACAGTCTAGGAATTGTAATAATTAATAACTAATATAATATGACATGATGAATTCTTTCCTGAATGGCTAAGTGTATCACTGATTTTGATCTCAGTTTTTCACGTAACCATGAAGTCTGGCACGGTCATACTCGCCTTGCTGTATCCTTGAATAAAGCAAGGCAAGTATCCAAGCCACACTCACAGGGCTACCATGATCAATCCATCAGCAAGACAATGCAATCGCATTGTGCAAAAATGCGATTGCATCCCAAGTATATGTGAGATTCCTGACTTTTCTTCCCTTTTATTAATAGGCCTTTTCAAAACAATCTTCCACAGCCATGACTAATGGCAAAATACATGTACATGGTAAGCAAACTGTGCAATTAGATCAACAGATCACAAAGAGATTAATTTATCGTTCATGAAAGTCCACTGAAGACACCTAAAAAAGATGTTCCTCCAAGGTGTCCACAATTAGGCGTGATCAGTTGAATCGCTTGATGATGATCATTATGATCAAGATGATCATCATGATCAACATGATCAACATGATTAAGATCATGATCTTACTTTTTAGCATGATCTGCCCATCTAACTGCAAGATCTACAGATCAGCCAATCGCCTTTTAAAGTTTTGATTACGTCGGATATTGAAGACTGTTTTTAGAAAGGAAAGAAAAATCAGAGATTTCTTACAGGATCGACTGCTAGCGCACGACCGTGCTGATCAAATATGATTGCGCGTTAGCCCGCACGTCACTCAGTGTTGATGGTGTGGGACGCCGCGCCGGCTGGGAGGTAGCCAAGAAAAATAGAGAAAAATAATTCTTTTTCAGTACATCTCCTGTAATGCCGTACTCCCCATAAAGCCTCAAAGTCATACAGTCTTAATCGTGCTTAACCTTTACCTCGACCATACCTCAACAGTTAATTTGAACGTCGGAAAAGCTGAATGTCCCCGAACACGCGACCACGATCGATCAAACAAGCAATCAAACAATCAGGTGGGAAGTATAGCGCCCTCCATTGGCAATATGTGGTTCACCAAAATAAACTGCATCACGTATTATAGTATTGTACACGTTTCCTTGTAAGTTGACAGTGAGCATTTATTTTTCACCCGAACTTGATTTAACTATTTTACCTCACATTTTTTGTCTTTACCGGGGGGGGGGGCTGTGAATAAAACCCTTTGTTGTTTAAACGATGATGTATTCCCCAATTCATGCAGTACGCACAAAAGTCGGTACTTGAACAGTGTAATTATGGACGTGCATTCTACCCGCCACTGCCCCCGTAGCTTCTCCTAATCCCCTCCCATCTCAGGGCCTCATAGTTACCTTTGCTTCTCTCTGCTACACTGTACATAGATCATGAGAGGGTGTTTTGTTACAGAAATGGCTTCCCTTGGGCGGGCTGACCATGTGCATGCTGAGATACAGTCTGGAATACAAGATTACATTTTGTCAGAGGGGAACAACTTGCAGCACTTCAAGAGGCCAGAAAACTTTTGGGGGGGGGCGGGGCTGGAGAGAGGGTGAAGGCAAATAGCCATAAATGAAACTGAATTAGCGCTAACAAAAACTCCATATCAGCTTCAGTTTTTAAACGCAAATTTATTTCCTCAAGATTGCATTTGTTTTGACTTTCAAAACAAGAACAGATTTTTTAAAACAAGTTTGGTAAGCTTAACACTTCAGTACTGCAGAAATACAATGGAAAAAGTGCATGAAGTGGTGGGTGAAAAACATACAGTATGAGCAACTCTGATTTCTTCTACATTACAAACACACATCATTCACCTTAATGATCAACTGAATTGGCTAATGTTTGACTTTAAGTAAGTCCAAGACCGAGAACAAAGACTCACAAGCGTTGGAAGACTTGAACACGAACAAATGATTTCGATCCGTTGAAAGGGAAAACATGACTCTGCTTCACATTTACAACACTTCTGAGTGCATCTTTAGTATGCTAAGTAGACATTTTCCATTACTTTATTCTCAGAGTTTCAAATAAAATTCTGAAAATATGGCTAATTTGTCTAGATACTGATGCCATGGTTGTCAATTTCAATGTCTTTTGTATGCATTTAAGCAGCCCAAGATTGTGTGTATGCCTTTGCTCTGCATCATTGAAAAAATTATCTCAAACAAATATGTCTAGCAATTTGTAAATAAACTGACTACAATACAGGAGTACCGGGAATGATAACCTCATGGCAACAGAAAATATATATTTGATTTCCAACCAAGCTTAAAGAAACTGACACACAAGGGCAGATCGGGGGGGGGCAATATATAGGATCCATGCTTCCCCCTAAAATCATTTTTTTGCTTTTAGATGACAAAAGGCTATTTCTTTTGGTCTATTTCATTTTCCTCCTAAAAAAAAAAGAAAGAAACCTATGGAAAAAGCCCCTCAGAAATGGCAAAAAAATTACATGGAAAAATTCCAAATTTTTGGGACCCCTTCCCTAAAACAAGTTGGCCCCTCAAAACAAGAATTTGATTCCGCATCTGTCCTTAGTAACACATTTTTGATTCAAAGCAGAGAAATTATGCACTGAATGACAGAGTAACACTGTTGAGTGGTATTTATTATTTTGGAAAATACCAGGATATGAGTAAATGTCCTGTTATCGGTGATCCGGCCAAAAACTAAAAAGACAGGCAAAGATCTGGGAAGATTTGGCATCAAAGCCAGCTCATACTTATTCTTTCAATTCTTTCAGCCAAGCATTTATCGGTAGGGATGGTTCACTCTTGGCCTCTACCAAGGCCACAATCACGGACCACACTTTGGTTGGCTTCTCCGTCTGATTTAGGAGAGGCGGGGGGACCTTGAGAATGAATTTCCCCTCGACGGTCCCGTGATGCACTGTGATGACGGGGCTGACCTCCATGTCTTCCTCCTCGGTCAGGCGGGTTACCAGCGCCACGCGATACTGGTTGCCAATGTGCTGACCCGTCTGGATGACGTAGCTGACCCCCCACAGGTCCGAGTCAGCATCCTTGGTGGGGACCGCACTGACCTCCCAGGCGCCTTTGCCGTACTTGTAGACGTTCTTCTCTGCCTGGCTGGCTACCCGGAAGTTAAGCTTATTGTGGTAGTAATCATCTTGGTGTTCCTCAGACAGGATCAGCTTGCGGAAGGTGTCTGGCGTGGCCGTGACCTTACTTACGAAGCTACTGGACCAATGCAAGGAGAACGCTTGGTTCCTGTACAAGCGAGGCTGGATGAAGTCCTCCTCCATGACAGTGTAGGCTTCTTCTGCTGCCAGGGCTCGCCACTCAAAGGCTTTGGCCACCAGGCCGGCCACCTTGGCCTGGAAGTCGGCCTGCAAGAAAGAAGGCAGCGGCGTGTCCATGAGATCCTTCAGCTTGGCGGAGGGCATGTGTGGGAAGCGGATGAGGCTGAAGATCTCCTCAGCATGCTCTTTCCGCGTCACCTGCTGCCCCTCTGCATTCATCCACTGCAACGCCATGTTGTACACATCTTTTTCATCCTCCACAACGAGGTCGGGGCTGGCCACCAGCCTCAGCAACAGTTCCGCAGGCATGCTCTGCACGCAACTCTCCCTGAGGTAACTGATGTTGGCCTCCAGAATCCTGAGGCACTGCTCCTGTACCCTTGCAAGACTAAGTCTCTCGGCGTCTTTGTAGGCCTTGACTGCCTCCTCACCACTGATGTTGGCCACCCTTTCCAGCAGGAAATCCTCGCATGCGTCGCGCAGCTCCTGGACCATGTACTTGTCGGCCAGTGTCAGGACGGGGAAAACGCTCTCCAAGTTCAGCACCACTGTCTCTGAGTACATGAACTTGAGAAAGACTGAGAAGACGTCCACACAATCGTCAGGCTCCACCAGCACCTGAAACTCCGGACCAGGGCCGTTGGATTCTCCTCGGTGAGGGCTGGTCCAAGAGGGGTCGGTGAACATCTTGAGGAACACCTCGCTCCAGGAGCACAAGACGATCTTGTGAGCATGGAAATGGTGAGGGCCAACTTGCAGTGTTACATCGCTGTATTTTGGATCGTTCATAAATCTTGACAGTTTATCAGCCACAAGGCCCTTATTTTTGGCAAGAAGCTCTTTCTGTGTAAGAAATGAGACAGAGTAAACCTGTGCAAACTTTCACATAATAATCAAACTCCTCCTTCATAATTACTTCTGTCCCTCCCATTTCCCCCAGCCCAAATACATGTAATCACTGCTGTTGTCATTACTGTCGTAACAATCGTTCTGTTATCATTATCCTAACCACTCTCATCCCTACACCTTTTTTTGGTCATAAACCTCATCTTGTTAGTGTCATGATGTCATCTTCTCCTTCCAATCCTATAAAAGTCCTTAGTTTTTATTATCATGTAAACGTTGATGTAGGGCTGAGTAACATAAAATGACTGATTATTTGAGTATTCGTCCAGCAACTCTATGATATTTACTGTGAATCATTAGCCTAGAGAAGCAGTTTTTAGTTATGCACAAATAACAAATTTTAATCATTACAGTAACTTTAATTAATTGATAGCGTAAAGCACAACTACTTTGTTTGGCATTAGGCATTAAGAGGCAATGCGGTTACAAAGAACAAAGTTTTTCCCTTATTACGATGTACTGCACTGAAGAATATTCAAACTGAAAACTAAACATGTATATTTGTTTCATACATTTTGCTCAGACCTACATTACTGTCTTGGTCAATGTCAGCGCCGGTGAATGGTACCATCTCTTGTTAATATTTTTGTCCTCTGTGCTATAACCTACCTTAGCTTCATCTCTTTTAGAGCTTTCACTTTTCAGGGGATCCCCAGACGCCGATGGCACCACCAATATGTGAAAGCGTTCCAATCCTGCATCGTAGCAGTCTCCCGGGAAGATGAGATCTCCATCTCGATTCATGAAATACTCGTCATCATCTGACCCAGCTTCATACAGAAACTCATCGTCGTCATCAACATAGTCATCATAGTCGTCACACATTATGACTGCATCAGAACGCGTGTCTTGTCTTCCTGAGAACTGTGAACAAATAACTTTGCAAGGAAAACTGACTTTATAATCATTTGACTTTTTGGGAAAAGATTGAAAGTTTCAAACATACCCATAAATACTTTAGCTCCATCTTGAACCAATGGAAACAATGAAACAAACTCCCACCCCCCCAAGATTTCAGTCTTCTTGCAAATAAAGAAAGATTCTTTTCCACAACTGGTCAATAAGCCTTTTGCGAGTTAACTTTGACCCAAATCTCATACACTGAGTTCTTTTAATTCATGTGAACAGAACAACTTGAATTCTCCCGACTAAAATCAATGTTGCTATACCTCGTGATTCAGGGAAAGCTTTTGCTTAGTTACATAAGAGACGCCTTGCAACAATACACTGTTCTCAATGGATAAGAAGGGCACAAAGGAACCAGTCCATTCCAGAGATGGTGGTCGCTAGGCGAAAGCTTGCCCTGAATCACGAGGTATCGCAACAGTGTTTTTCGTCTGGGGAATTCAAATTGTAATATTTATGTGCAACCAGATAACTCAGAGTACCAGATTTTATTCAAATTTAACTCACAAATGGCTTATTCATGCCATCTGCAGTTCCATGCTTAAGCAAATGCAGAGTATGAAAATATGGCTGGACTTGGGATTATCACATATAATCAGCCATTTTCCAACCCATTCTGACCACAGATGTCATGTCAGGGACGGTGAAATTTCATCCCAAAACCAAAAATGTCGGCATCCAGAAATTGGGCTTGAATAAACCTTTTTGATGTTCGTAATACATGCAATGCATTTTATACTGCTACGGGAGCAGTGTACCTGCAAAACATTAATCTGTTTCCATTTTATTTCATACTCCAATTCAAGCAACCCCCTTCTGACCAAGTGTTGCATTATTGATTTAGGACGAAGATATCCACAAACTTTGAAGTTTAAAGCTTGGCAGGGAAGGAAAATTCGGAGAATTCCTTCCAACAACACCACTTTTTTGTCACAAACCATGCTTTGACTAATTCGTAAATATTATTGTCCAATAAATATTACGAGTTGCAGCTCATTCATACCGTTTTGACCAGTCACGTTCATTTTCAGCCTGTAGATTGACTGGTGCCCTTAAAAAAGGCAATTAATGGTGATTTGTTCTTACAAATATTTGAAAACATATTTGAAAGATTCTTGTATAATCTGACAATACACATGCATCAGTGAGTTGATGAACAGATACATGAAGAATATTTAGCGGAAAATTGTCACTTGATTTTTGACTGGTTCACTTCCCAAATAGGGTTGTGTATAAAATGCATCTCTTATTTGTCATCCACACCCATAATGCATTGCGAACGTCAAAAAGGTTTATTCAGCTGAGTGTTCCCTGACATGGCTCACTTGAAAAAAATCTCAGAAAATCCCACATAAACATTGTCAAATTCTTCAAAGTTAATAAACTCTTGTAAAGCATCATTCCTTCTGCTCACCTACCCTTCCACAAACATGTCAGAAAATTATTTTCATATCCTAAAAGCGTTCATTTTGGGTGTCAGAAAAAATTTTGGAAAATAGGATAAAAATAAAATCTCATCAAAAGTTTTTAGCGGATACACAAAATTGAGATTTATGAATCAGAATAACCATGGAGATACCTCCATGGAATAACGGGAGTTTGATGAAGTTTTACTAACTCTAAACTATATTCAGAGGCATGCGGCACAAGAAGGCTCTAGTTTAGAACACAAAACACATAGTCGGCATTACATGTGAGTAAACCGTATAAGGCAATGCTAGTTAATATTTGGAATGAAGAGGCACCTCTACACAGAACTGGAAAGTACCGGTACATATTTAAATAATGATGTCACCTTGCCTCATCAACCGGCACGTGTAAGTACATGTACATGTACGCATGCATGACACGTACTGATGGAAATTAGCTTGCGAAAGGTAACAACAAAAGCCAACATCATTGAACATGGCCAAGGAAAACAAGAATCAGTAAAATGTAAAAACACGTGGACATACTTCAAAAATGGATAAATTGTTTCCACTTACTGTATATTCAACAACTAAAACACTTCTCAAACTTCTGAAAAGTCAAAGCACGGTGGTTGCAATATACAGACACTAGCACGACGACCGATGGCGTGTAGTATAGTGTACTGTACGTTGCAATTTATGATGTCGGTGTCATGTTGTACGTGCTATGGAAAGCCAAAGCTTAAAAATAGACGGATCACAGAAACTATTTTTGTCCACAAACAGTTAATTCTGATGAATTGAACATGCATTTTCCCCCGAATATTCTATCGAAAATAAAATATTTCATCTTTATTTCATTTTATTTCTTTTATATTTACTCCAAGGCCAGTACGCTTTCATGTTTCAACATTTAAAGGGAAAATGTAATAGAAATATTTTACAAAAACCTAGAAATTGCACATTTGTGTTTCGATGAACTTATTTTACATATTTGTTTTCCTATTAGTCAATCTGTTTTTAGGGGCCTTTTTGGTTTATGCTTGTATATTCATGATCAAAATTGTGACGTAGTCCGAGGCAATGAACCTCATTGTTGCATTAATTTGTGCACAAAACTGCTAGATTCATACTCTGCTACTGAAGATTTCCATATCCTTTGGTAATTAGCGAGCAACCTTTTTTTCAAAAATGTTTTCGAAAATCAAACTTGGGGTTCCAAATTCGAATATTAAGACATGCGAACTGACGGAACAGTGTCTTATTACACTAACCATGCTCTCCCTCGTCTGGAAGAGCTTGGTCAAGTACGTTGAGAAAAAAGTGACGCCAAGAAGAATTGTTTCTTTAAAGCATTACAATTAAACTGTTCATTTATTTTAGGACAAAGACGACATTAATCCGAATTTGTTTTTAAATTACAATTTCTTTTTAGAATTCTCATTCAAATCTTTTTAATTCCATTTTGACAGGGGGAGTTCAATATCATGTCATCACGCGGATGGTCCGATGGATGGACCGATAAAAATCAACAATTTGATGAGTTGACGGATCCACGAATCAAGTTAATTTCAATGTGTCTACGGACCGCTGGATATTTAGTGACAGCTTTGCCCCACATCAATGAGCAACATCAACTTAGCTCAAGCCCGTATGGCTAATACCTTTCTGGAGGGTTCCTGCTGGTGATCTGCTGGGTGTCGGTGCATTGACCTACTCAAATTTTACCCTGACTCAGGCTTGCAAATACCTTCTAAAGTCACTTGATAGACAGTTTTATCGATTGGTTGGACACTAACTTTCAGCCACCCCTTCTTCATTGTGAATTTACATGTACATGTACAGTACATGTACCAAGTTCGTACGCGTGTATCTCTCCCCACAGTTTCTTTTTTCTAATTTTTCCAAGGCTCTCCATACTTAGATACATAAGTCTAACTATTGGTGGCGCTGTTTACAAAATTGCGTGCTCAGAAAAATTCCCGACAAAAGACGTAGGGTCTGGATGGAAGACAGCGTGTTGCGTACGTACATATGTGTACAGGTTTTCCAGGACGTACGGACCCCTATCGAAATTATGCTGTTGGAAAAGCGATAACTCTGCTTGTTCCATGTTACTCAGGTTACTGTTCCGTCATCTGTATGATTTTACTGTTGGAGACAGACGTGCGTCTGTAAGCTTCTCTAAACCCGCGTAGGTACTTCTTACTTGACTTGAAACAGTGCGCCAAGTCCTGTACTTCAGAGTTTGGAAGAAGTTAACCGTCAGCGAAAATTGAAGAATCACGTGCGTGGCTTTCCGGTGAGTCGTGCTGGGTGTTACGTAATGTAAGCTATAACTTTAATATTGGTAATGGTACGGTAGCATTAAGGCTGCTTCATACTTACTAGGAAAATGAACACAAACGTGAATTTGTGACGTTAGATCAAGTCTTTATGCTGTGATGTGAATTCGCAATAGTTGATCAACTCAACTGACAGACTGAAGCAAAATTTTGCTGCGAATCTTTTGTTGCGTGAAATTTGCTTGCACACGTCACATCACACATTCACTTGTGAATTGGCCTTTAGACAATAAGCCTAAATCCATTGGGTCTGTCTCCTGGTTAAACTGTCCATCCAGGGAAAGAGTACCCCCAGAACTGCGGGGGTCCGAGTGGAAGCGGGTCCGACATTGGACCCCACAGTTCTGGGGGTAAGGAAGGAGAACTACCCTGGTAAAGGCATTTCCCCAGCCCATTTTCCCGGGATACATCATACATGTCATTTTGTCTTCACAGTTCACCACTCTAGAGTTATTCATGCTACTATTCATGTTAGCATAACATGACATGTCATGACATTTATTCTTGAGACAGATTTTCTGTAGCCTGAAATATCCAGTGTTAGGCTCGTGGCTAGCCAGGATGATTAGCCAGATGAAGCCTGCTAAGTTAACACTCACCGGATCAACAGAGCAAATAGTCATGTAGTCCCATGACTGAGTGTAGTCTGGAGACTTACCTAAATGTATCCCTGGCCACACGTCTATCAATGGCAAATTGCTGGGTAAACATTTACAGACCTCTGCCCATGTCTTGTGTGTGAAATCTTTAACTTTGCTTTCCTTTTTTGGAACAGTCTTCCACAACTGTGAATTAAACATGGAAGGTAAAGTCACTGACAGACCAGAGAGTAAGGTTGACTGATCATGCAGATATCAATTAATTGCACCCGTCACCATTTTTCTACTCAGGCCAACACTTGTAAGTGTGGAATTGGTTACTTTGCAGATACTCACAATGAGTTCCGAGACAGAGATGGAGGTCCAGGATGTCACCATTGATCCACCAAAAGTGAGTCATACCATAGTTGTTCAAAGAGTTCTCGAGTGTAGAATTCTCTCTTGCCAAAAAATAGACGCAGTTTACAACTCAGTGCACCACCAAGAAGTTGCCATGGCAAAACCATTTTCCTTGTTTACAGTCAAGGATGTCCACTTTGCTGTAATGTGTATTTAAGCATATGTCAGTAGACAACTTAAGGAAATTTTTTATAGACTGAGACATTGTATACAATAGAAATTAATGGAACAGGGACAGCTCAATGCTGAATTGTGGAGATCCCATCCCCAAATTAATGCAGACGACCACTCACTGATGATCATTGCATCAGAAATGAATTACATGTGACAGGAATTTACTTAGACCTAGCAGACAACCATCAACTCATTTGTGGACTTTAGTTACCTGGGGTTCCCTGAGTAGATTCTCTAAACAGGGAGCATGATGGCTATGGCCAAGCCATGTTTCTGGCACAGAATTAGAATAAACAGAAGTTAAAGTAACAAAAAAATAGCACAGTGTGCTTACAGACGTTCCAAGAAGGTAAAAAGGACAAGGAACTGGCCACATCACCAAAGTTGTCCTGCATATATTACTACGCCAAACACAGTTCAACCATAACCAGTCTTCCAGGCAACGTAGTTTGTAAGCATCAAACTTTGAAGCTAAAGAGTTTAAACATAACAGGATATCTTACAGTCAATGAATCAAGTATCCAAAAAATTACTAGAACTTAGGATTAATTGTCTGGAAGCTGTACAAGGAGCAAATAGGTCTACAAATTAATATGCAAAATTAGTCGGACAGTAAACTTTTCTCAACAGTGGGGGCGCACTTGTATCCTTTACAAAAAGAAGAAAGGATACGTCGAAACTGCAACTTGAAATATCCTTACGAATCTTCTTCCCTGACAAACAAACAATGGGAATAATTCAATTTTCCCATGCTAACGGAATATGTCAACCGTCTTCCAAGAGGCACTGCAAAACTGGCGTTTCTGGTTGTGTTTCTTGGTTATGCACTGTATTGTGAATTTGCCCGCATTGCCACGCAGAACGAGAGATATTGCAACACAGACACTAATTTATATTGTGTCACTATGTAGGTTCGTAAAACTAGGAGAATGTGTTCGTGCATCAAATCCATTCACACAGCCAGAGCTTGCTTGTGTTTTTACCCAACAATGCAAAGCTATTCGCTCTTTGAATGCTGACGCCATAGGCATGCAGAGCTTCAACCTGGCAGCTTTACATAATCAGTATACATGTACATGTAGCTGGTTCAGTGATTTCCGTGTATGTTGCTTATGTCATCTTGCACGTGCTGCGTTCTTATACCATGCGAGATTGGACAAAGCGATTCTGACTCCATTTTGGAGTTTGAGGCTCTGCATGTCTCTATCAATAGATGTCTCTCATTTTCTCCTTTATGAATGATGAAAGCATACTGTCAATGCTTTGTACGGAAGGGCCTGTGTACATGTTCGCAAGTGGTAGAGTTTCCATTTTGCTTCTTTTATAGTGGGAAATAAATTTTGGTGTCTCTTGTTTGAACAGGTTAATGAGGACAATGAACCGAGCAAAAAGACTTGTAGGAAGCTTGGAGCACTCAGCCACTATATTGAGAAATTCATGAACCAGACCGAACTGTCAGACGTGGTGCTGTGTTTTGATGGAAAGCAGTATCGCGCCCACAGACTGATCCTGGGGGCCTGGAGCTCAAAGTTAGAGGAGAAGATGGCCAAGGCTCCAAGGCTGGGTGGCGCCGGGGCAGAAACGGGCCAGCCCTTCCTGCTGGACCTCGACGAGGATGTGGTCGGAGGCAGCAGCTCTGAGGATTCCGACGCCGCCTTCCAGCAGTTTCTACGGTTCCTGTACTCGGGCAAGGCGGACCTGACCTCGGCAACAGTCAAGGTGGTCCTGAACCTGGCCCAGGTGTACGGGATCCAGGCACTGCAGGAGATCTGCGAGCAGTTCATCAGCAAAGAGGTTGGCCAGCACAACATCGACGGAGCCCTGGAGTGGCTCAGAGAAGCAGAGGAGAAGAACCTTACATTTCTCCGGGAGAGCTGCCTCAAAGTTCTGAGGGCCTACGTCCAATACATTCCTGACAGTGCCTGGCAGGCACAGCGGTTGGACCAGTTAATGTCTGTCATTGAGAGCTCTGATGTTGTCATAGAGGATGAGTATGCTCTATTTTTAAAGGTACACACATTCTGCCTTTATGTAGATTGTTTTGAGTGTTTTTATGAGCAGAGCAGTGTTTACCGGAAGTAATGATGTTTCAGAGCAAACATAGAATTATTTTCACATTGACAGTCTTCCTTTTTTTCAAATGCTTGCATTTCATTAAAAAAGAGATCTGTAAAATCTTTACATCTACACGGCACAAGTGTTAAAGTTCTTGGGACTTGTTTCCATTTCTGTGATTCAGATCGAAACCTGGATCAGATCGGAGCAGGTCACTGATGATAACCTGTGGGACAGTCTGGAGAAGATCTTGCCTCAGATTCGCTTCTCCAACATGACGATCTGGCAGCTTCAGCAGTTTGGCAAGTCCCGGCTGGGCGTACAGATATCCCAGAAGTACCCCGAGATAGTCACCGAGGCCCTGCGAGTCCGTGCCCTAGCCTCAGAGGAAGTGGACTTTACGGAGGTGTCAGAGTGTGGCTTTGTCCCACCCCGCTTCTACCTCAAGTTCGTTCCCCCTGGTGGGAAACTGTCCAGCATCAAGGAGGCCAAGAAGGACATCTTCACACGGGCCCGGGTCAACCATCTCAGCAGTAACTACTCGGATCGCCGCGCCCAGACATGGCGGAGGAGGCAACAGAAAGGGGGCCTGTACCGCCAGGCCGACAACGAAGCCTGGGAGGTGAGCATCATGTGCCGACAAGAAAGCCCTGGCGGGAATTGGCGCGTGCAAGCCCTTTTCATCCCCAGATGGGAGCATGTCAGTGAGAAATACCGCATTGTCTGGTGTGTTAAGTCTCGTGAGGACACGGCGAATCCCATAATAATCAACCACAGTGGGACCGTAGACAAGGGTGCAAAGCGCGCCTCAGCTGATGGGATCTATTTGTTCGCACCTTACGTCTGGGAAGAGAAACCAGAGTATGTATATTCCCGAGAGGTTGTGTACGTGGGTTAATCCTTCCCTTAGCTTGACATTGACATAAAACCACTATTGGTTTTATGTCCTGTTTCCCAGCTGAAGTAAAGTACTCTTTACCTGTTTGTTTTTTTTCATCTTTATCTTGCTAACAATTAATCTCAGAGTACTTCTTGCCAAAGATTGTATAGCGCCAAAGGCGCATGATGGATAACTCTGCCCAAAAGGCATGCATGTAATCACCATGGGCGCCATTTGAGCAAGTGATACGCCTGCGCAGTTTACAGTAATGCTTCGGCGCAGGCTCAGCAGGTGTACGTGCCTGCCGTGGTGCCTGCGCTTGTGCATTAATGTGCATTGCGCAGGCATATCGCTTGCTGAAATGGCGCCCATGTGATTACAACGTTTTACGTGTATTCACAGTGAAGTTCGCCATCTTGCACCACTACGCAGCACTATACGATCTTTGCTTCTTAACACAGATATTCTGTTTGCATATCAATGAGTCTTTAAGCCTGACAGAATTGTTCTTGTCAGCATGTAAAACTCCAGTTTCTACTAAAACTTAAGACACTTTTCACGTGTCATAACATTGTTTTGCACTATTCTTTTTTTCTCTCTCTTCAAGAAATTAACGTGTTTAGAACTTGCATCATTTTTTAATGGAATTTCGTAACTTCCACTTTGACTACTAAGTCACTGATAGGCTATGGCTTGTGAAACTACATAACCTTTGCCGACATGACAAGTTTCATTGTCAAAGTACACGTCGGGTCAGATAATCTTAAGTCCATCTGTAATAAGCCACCAGGACAAGGCATCGACTTAAGTGTTGTATGAGTTATGGACAAGTGAACTTAAATAGTTTGATTAGTACACGATTGCTTTACTGTTCAAATCCCCCGTGCACTTCAGTGCTGCTTTAGGCAGACTTGGCAGTATGTAATTATTTATTAGTCCAAGTCCAGTCACCAGTCACAAAAACAGTGACTTGAGTCAAGTCCAAGTTGTATGATACAAGTCTTCAACCCAGACCCCTTGTGGTAAAATGAATGCTTTTGCTAAATTGTACTTTAACTTAAAAAGTTTTTGGGAGACTTGTAGGAAACTACACATCAGAAAGTTAGTCCTAGTATAAATTCTGTTTGAACAGCCCTCAAAACTACCCCTTCGGAACAGTATCAAGCGTTCAACTTGCTTCAGTGCCGTTCTTCAACAATTACACATTTAATAGCACCGTTGTACCTTTGTACAGAACAGATCAACTTGTATGTAACATTGATAGATTGAAAGAGGGAGAAATACATGCACCGTGTCATTTGTTGTATTATTTAATGTCATTTGTAACAATAAATTGTCAAAGAGTTTGTGAAATAATTAACTCAAGAAAGTGTGTTATATCTGGGTGTTTGCGTTTGTGTGCTTCATCGTGTCAGTTTTGTTATCGTAAAGTCTTTTAGGAGGAAATCGAATTCAAAATTATCTGAGATAAAGTAAACACTGGGTCGGGTAAAAGTACACGTACCAGGTTATAGTTATTCAGTAAGATTTTGATTTTCGTTGGAGATGCACTTCACAGAGTACATGTAGGCAAGCTGGCAAAGATTGTCACTTGACACATTTGTACTAATTTCTGCTGATTATAAATGATGCGGTCACAATGTAACATATGGTTTACGGTCAAAGTTTGAAGCCAGCAAAGAAGCCAGAGATGGACTATGCAAGGCCAAATTATGACCTTTATGCCCCGCATGCTCAGTAAAATTCTCTGCTGTTCTGTTAGAGCGTGGAGGAAGGAAACAGGGATGTGTGGACTTCGTGGTGTGACGCATGTATTAAAAAGCCCCAAAAGATGAGGATGGCAGTGATGTTTAAGAATTGAAAGTGTTAACACTTTAGAGATGGTTTTACAATCTTTTTGCGCGTCATGAGGAGTCTGGGAAAACATTGGATTGTAGTTTTTAGAAAACAATATCTTAGTATCCCCATCCCCACCCGCCCATCGCTACTGAAGAGCGGAAGCTACAGGCAGGACTGACTTGCATTTCCGCGGAAGTTGGATGAAACTGTGCCATAATTTTTTTGTAGTGGAGTCGAGACATCATTTTTCAGTGATTATCTGTCGAGTAAACCCCCCCCCCAACAAGAAAATTTACTGAAAATGGGAAGATAGTGAAATTGCTTTGATTTGACTGGTACCTGATTCTGATGTTTTTGATTGATTAATTTGTCATAGTCAAGGCGGTTTGTGGAACTAGACTAGACAGCGCGGCTCCGCTGGCCATAGCCTAGCCCCGGGCTGCAGTTGTTCACTGAAGCGTGTGAGTCGGGCCCCTGTCCCTTGCCACATAAGGAATACGTTTGGTGTGTCTTTTAACTACGTGTACGCGTATCTCCCGCCGCTTGGTGTAGGTACGTCTGGGTATTTGGCACGCTCATGCATAAAGCTTATGACCATGACTTGTCGACAGCGTGCGCGTGGTCATTTGATGAGCCTGTTGTGTGAGAACGATTGATGATTTTAACTCTAACCTGTTGTGTGGTAAGTTAAAGAAACACGGATGTTCAGGATGTTAGCATTTTAACCGCTGCACACGTACGTACACAGGCAATTACTACATACATTGTTCTATGTAGATAAACCTGCAGAGGCGTGGGGTTCGACAGCCTGCTGCAAACGGTCGTGCGCCGCCCGGTGCATGCCGGCGGCGTGGCGGATGTTGAACCCGACACATTACAATTCTGGGTTCGTACTAGCCCCACTAGTGTGGCTCTGTGCTAGGATGATGGAGCGGAAGGGAGAGTCCGTGCCACACTTTTCGGGCTAGGGTGGTACACGTATGTTCATTCCCTCCACTATGTAGGCCTAGTTTTGCTTTATGATACAGCAAGTCATCACTTTACGGAAAGTCGAGTTGATATTCGAATAGTTCTATAGAATTCAGTAAGATTAAGTGGTAACGATAAAAATTGCTTTATGATTTTTGATGGATCAATACTGGCTTCTGTGGACACTAAATGACGATATTGCAGAATATGACTTAATATCACGTTTTTAAAGAATGTAGCACTTTTTGCTTTTATGTAGTGTATTGAAATATTATAATATATTTATATATTGTATTAAATATTTTGAACGGTTTATGTTGCACACTATGCGTGCTATGTTGGCAATGTGCCCTGCAGTGTCTCCATGTGAGACTACAACATCCACTAGTATTGAACACTGGCTATGGCTCTTCATCATATGATCAAAATTCGAAGATGTAGTCGTAGGAGACGCGACCAGAACGCGACTCGCCCGTCATGCGCAACCCCATACAAACCCGTGTATTAACTTGGTGGTGCACCTGCAGCGGTGGGTGAACATCAGTGCGCAGGCAATCTCATGCAAGTGGGCTGGGCTTCCTGCAGGAATGCATATCTGCATAGTGCGTGGCGGGAATCAGCAGTGGCAATATCTGAAGCCCTGGCATAATTAACGTCCTAAACTTGTGTTTTAGATTGGCATATGGCATGTATTGGGTCTGTTTATGTAGCCTTAGTGTCAGTGTTGAGCAGTCTTGAACCTTGCGCAAATTTGACCTCCATCCTGAGTTGCCGTTGCCTTTGAATAACATCCATTCATACGATCAACTCAGAAAGGAGTACAGAACTAACAAAGATTTGTGCAAGGTTCAAGATTGTGTTTAACATCAACAAGCGTCATCAAGTTATTCAGGCATTATGAAAATGTTTTAAAGGCCTATTTACAATATAAATTAGTCTGCTACATATCCTATGAATTCATTGTTATCAAAAATGATATTTTGTGTGGAAATTGGAGTGACAAAGTCGGCCTGCTCGTGCAACTTGACCGGCAGCCATTTTGTTTTCGTGTGGACGGCAGAGGAAAGGAAGAATGGTAGCCCCCCTACAGGATTTTTTGTTTCCTGCCAGAATCTGGAAAACAAATTCACAGCTTACACAGTGGCAGATGTTAAAGTCTCTAAAATATAACAATAACCCATTTTAAATTTTCAGAGGGTATTTTCAAGTTGACGCTTTTTTGACGCTACAAGTTGTGTGCATTGACGCTTGTTGGTGCTAAACATGTTATTTGGATAAACTCTTGGCGTGAGCCAGCTGCAAAACTTGTACAAAAGTTAAAGGAAAAAGTTGAGAAACTTTCTACGGAAACTAGGCGACCACAGTTGGGCCAGCGCATCAACAGCGCCGTATTTGGGACAGTCCTAATTACAGTTGGGACTGATACCATTGTCGGGATGTAACATGATTCCGGACAATAACAGTGTGACCATGGCAATCTTTACCCAGTGTTACTTTTGGGGAACCTGTTCAATTTTGTTCCACTGGATTTTTTACAGGAACCGTAACCTGACTTTCAAATTCTGTAGTTATGGGATTGCTCAATTATCATTGCCAATTTCCCAATACCATCGTGGCATTGCGGTGGCCCATCAGTATGCATGCTGGTCTGCAATCCTGACGTATAGGATCAAGCCCACTCGTTGGGAGATTTTTCTTCCTTTTTTTTTTCTTTCTTAAATTTTCTCCATCGGATCACATGTGCACTTTCTATACTTGTTTTTCTTTTCTTTTTTAGTAGAGTCATACCTCTTGAGGATGTTTACAAAGGAAATAATAGTCTGAAGATCCATGTTGTAGTGCTTTAGTTGCTGTTTCCAAATGCTCCCGACTGGTGAAAGAAAGTAGACAGAAACCTGTCTGAACTTCTGTAACAATAGCAACTGCAGTTTTTAAAATCTTTTTACAAAGTAGTGCACGGGTTGTTGAAAAAGCCGCAACTGATTTATGCCTTTTCAACCTTGAAATATCTTCCTTATACACAAGTAATGAAGGGGAGAACATTGTCAGAAAATGTGTACTAGTTTAGGCAGTTGAAAATACATGACGGTATAGTTGCTACATGTAGGTCCTTTATTTTGCCACTTACTATGAAAACCAATCAGACTTGACATTAGGTGGCAAAATTAGGGCCGATTTCATGAAACGTTAGGATGTGCATTAAGAAGGGTAACTTGTCTTATCTTACAACTCATCTTGGGATCAATTTCACTAAACTTTAGGACACATGCAAGTCCTAACTTCTTCAAAAACTCTTCCTAACTTAAGATTGGTCTGAGGGTCGTCTTATCTCATTAATGCATGCAGTAATTATTGTCGAAGTGAAAGAGGAGTATTGTCCTGGAGCTATAATTTGTAACAGTTTTGTGGGATGAAAACTAGCTGCAGGAACAGACTTGAAAAGTGTTATCATTTACAAAAAAGGTAGTTTTAATTAAAATGAAATACTCAAAAATCTAATGGTACGGGAAACCCTATTTATCATTTTAAAATCAAATTATCAAAATGATGAGAAGCATACATGTGAGTCAACTGTTCTTCCACACGTTCGTGTTTAGGCTTTCCCTATATTTTCAACAACTGTTTTCATCAAAGGGTACAAAGAAACATGAAACAGCCCCCAAATTTCTACTTATGACCCATCTTTCTTTAGATGGGTTTGGTGAAATCAATCTTGGAACCCTTCTTAGCAAAGATCAATCTTACAGTTGGGACCAATAAGCCGTAAGATAAGTTGCAAGATAAGATGAGTTTCGTGAATCGGCCCCCCAGTGACTATACGGTCACAGTCCTCAATCCTTCACCTGTTGGAGGACTGAGGACTGTTGGGGTTAAAGAGTTGTGTTTTGTGGCAGATAGGGTAGGTAGTAGGTAGAATAGTTTTTACAATTGCAGCTTCCAATATTCAGTCTTGCAGCTTGGGTAGGACACTTGGACTTCACTAGCGTAACGCAAGATGAATCAAGCCAATCCACAACAAGAGCCCCCACAGCAACAAGTGGCAATGATACGTGCCATGCGTAGGCTGCGCAGACAAATGTTGCAGGGTAAGTCGGCACTGCTTTCATGGTATCAGTCCTTACCTCCTCCCACAATAATACAAGTACTAAATTAAGTGATTTCGTTGAGCTTAGTCAAGGTACAATAATAACCATGAAACCATGTCTTGGACCATCATACCGAGTTGGATATTACAGTCGTCATGAAGTCAGTAGACGATTTTTACTTGTAGCATCAGCAATCCGCTCCTTACCACACCGAAAGCTTGATGTCGTCACTTCCACAGTTCAATTTGTATCATTGGGTTAGTGTGCACTTGGCACAACCTTTCATGTCATGGTAAGCATACACCAGCACAGCCTACATGTACAGTACAGTCACATAAAAGTGAATGCATTCCAGCTTCATCAAATTATCTTTGTAAATACTTTGGACTTTAATTTTGAGCTGTATGTGCGTTCATGTGTCAGATGAAATTGTCTCGTTTTTTAATACCTTTCCCTTTTACCATTTGCCGGTCTAGTAGTTTTTGCCTCAAGTTTACTTTTAGTAGAAATGTTCACTGTTGATCATCGTGGGTATCTCCAGGTTCCAACAAGAGCATGACATTGTGGTCAGACATTGGCCTTTTTCCAACTGCTTTAGGTACTAGTCTGACCTAAAACAGATACGGTCAAACAAAATGTAAAGGAAATGTGAAGATATTAAAGCCCTTAAAGAAAAGTACTGCTGGTAACTGACATGCAGGTAAAAATGAAAACATGACATTAAAACTGTGACAGCATGTCCGGTCATGAGACCATGTAAATGCACGCACCGGTATGTTTAATCAAGAGAACAACATTGATAGTGCCAGGATGTCCCATCTGACCACTTTTTGGCCTAATTTCATACACTGTCCAAACCAGCCCTACATTACGTCAACCTTGAAATGTTGGCACAACGGATTCCCAAGTATAGAGAATAATACACACTAAAGCAGCCACATCATGTGCAAACTGTACATGTACTTGTACATGGAGTCCATGGCAGGGTCAGAGGTCATAGGTGACGTCAATCCCACGATTTCTCCCCTCATCAGCCGAAGCAGGTAACGGGGAAGATGATGCAGATCCCTCCGATGAAGATGAGCCACCGATAGAGGAACAGGTGCGGGAGTTGTTTCGCCGAGGTGATACGAACGACAGAAGACGGAACAAGAACGGATATGCCGAGTTTTTGCTGTGGAAGAAAAGAAGGGTAAGTGCAGGGAGTGCATGGGGGTCAGGAAGACTCGTCACCGAGACGGTTTTATGCGGGACTGAAGACGGATGTTATCCGTCTCCTCATGAAAGGCAAGTGAGGATTTACTGCATGCCCATGCAGGTTTGGGCTCATTGACCCGAAGATGAACATAAACTGTGCTGACCGCAAAGGCTGCTTGATGCAAAAATACAAAAGGGTGGCCAAGATCTGTCTGTAGTTCATGTCAATTATATTGAAATTTCACTGAAACACGAAGTATAGCAAAGCAGGATGCAGATTGGGATGGGATGATGATTTTATAAGTGAAATCAGGACAACGCTGAGAGAAACAAACTCAGGACGGTAGAATGAATTGACTGAATAGATTAATAGATTAATCCTAACTTCCTAGGCACTTGTACAACCTGAATCCTGCAAAATTCTTCGATTGCCTCAATGTGAAAAAAGGATATAACCTCCGTCCTCCGTAATCCCTATTTCTTGAATGTGTTCCTTGGAGGGGTGACTGTTGCCTCAATGGATCAAAATGTTTCAAATTAATGTGTCAGATTATACAATAAATCTGCTTTAAGATGCCTCCTCTGAATTTGTTGCTTTGCGTATAATTTTTGATAGATACTGTTGGCCTTGTTGGATTCACAAACTTCTTGTGCACCATTGCCAGCTAGGATTAGGAGTTGTGATATGTTCATTTTTCCTGTAGGAGACTGGCAGACAAATGGTGGAGCATCGGATGCGGAAAAGACGACAGGAGTTGATGCCGCAGTTTCTCATAAATTGCGTCTCACCTCTCTTCAAGAATCCCCGCTTGAGCGACGTCACTTTGAAGGTCGGTCCATTTGTCTTCCACGCCCACAAGCTCATCCTCTGTGCTTGGAGTGAAGTATTCCGGTCACTCCTGGGGGAGAGGTGGGCAGCAGGCTCACCCAGTGACGAGCCTGAGGTGCATACGCTGAATGAGCACAAAGTCTGTGAGGAGTACTTTGAGGACTTCTTGCGCTTCCTGTACACGGAGGAGGTGGACTTGGATGAGGACAGTGTCTTCGCCGTTTTGATGTTAGCCGACAAGTACTTGGTCCGGGATTTGCAGCATGTGTGTGTGGAATATCTGTTGTATAATTTGAAGACCTCTACTGCACCCTTTCTGGATGCCATTAAAGCACTTAAGTTGACAGAAGATCTGAGCAGGGTTGAACAGAAGAGTTTCAGCCTGCTGGAAAACCATTTTCACTTGTGGACCACTGACGACGATAAGGTACCCACGCTGTACTGGTTTGAGGGTAGCCTCCTGGCCAAGTTGCTGCAGAGCTCCAATCTTGTTGTTCCCAACGAGACCTTCATCTTTGACGCCGTCCTGCGTTGGCTGGGCACAGAGAGCTGCCTTGTGGAGCGCCAGGAGTTCTCCGATCAGTTGCTGTCCCTGGTCCGCTTTGAGCACATCCCGGCATGCGACCTGGCCACCTTGCTTGATGACTGCTCAGCTGCACTCATACCCAAACTGAAGGAGCACATCTTCGAGGCACTCAAGGTGAGAGCTCTAGCCGGTGAGGAGGCATACCAAGACACGCTTAAGGAATTCTCCAGTCCACGCATGTACCTGGAGCCAATGTTCTGCGTGCGTGTAGCCAACAACGAATGTGAGGTTGCTGGCTGGCGTTCCTTCAGGGAGCTTGAACTATGCCCTGAGGACAACGAGACAGAGTTCGAGCATCGCAAGCTGTCCTGTCCAGTGGCTCGCCAGAGCGAAAACAAGAATATCTACCTTGTCAGCAAGGATATGTGGGCGATTGGGGGCATGGCCTTCAGGAAATCACCCGAGGACAAGTGGGCTGTTAGGTTCATGCTCAAACCAGACTTTGAAGACATTGGAAGATCGTACCGAGTGGCCGTCGTGTTGCTGAAGTCTGCCCCGCAGGGAGAGCACTCGTTTGATGCTCCAGTCACCTGCGTAGATGCGGGGGACATCGGCAAAGTGATAGGCATCGATGTACCACCCACAGCCCTGCACTGCCGTGCTGACCCCACCAGATTGTGGATCAAAGTGGGCATTCAGGTCTTTGGCCCCGATAAAAGTTGTGGCAATTGGATGTACAAGTAGGTGGACAGAACTTGTAGAATTTCTCTTCATCTTAAGGTCAAAGGGGGGGGGGTGGAACAGTACTTTGCATGGGTGTATACCTTATTCATTAACTGCTTGGATCAAACATTTTCTTGGATCAAAGCAGGTCAGAAACGTTCAACCAAAGAAACTGAGTGCAATACTGGCATTTGCTCACCGATCAATATGAGAAAATCAACAGTTTGAAGTCAAAGTCACGGATGTACAGATAAGTGTTTTAGTTTGTTGTTTTGGCACAATTTGATAGAGTAGCATTGCACCATTTTTACTGTAGATGTGTGAGTTTAGGGGTGGAACGAGTTAAAAGCAGCACAAACTGCACTGATGCAGTGCAATCATGATTTCCCAGGTTTTAATGACTGCCTATGTACATGTACGTGCTCAATTGAAAATGAAATAACATATGGGTGATTGCATTTTTACATCAAAAATTAAATTTCACATCTCATTTACTACATAATGCATTTTAAGGAATTTAGGACAAAGTGTTTCAAAGGAGATTTCTCAAATTTTCAGAATTGTACAGGAAGTTTACCTACAAACAATACGTGTATTTGGAAAATTCTGATCCAACCCCTCAACTTTTTCTCAATTTTTTTTGATACAGAACATTTTTGAGGGCAACTGTTCATGGTGAGGATAGAAGGCATGTTAAATTTATATCTACAATTTTACACAGATAGTTCCTTGTATTTAGGCAAAAAAAACATGGTTACGCAATGCTGCAGATTCTCAACTGAAAGGTAAAGTATATTAACTGGTTGACATTACACAGTTGCAATAATTCATTTGTTATTTTTTGGTCATGTTTTATTTGTGTATTTTACCTCATAAAATTTTATCTCTGGGAAGATGAAGATAAATGCTGTTTTTATGTGAAGCATTAATACGCATGTGTATATAGTTTTGTTTGTTAGGTTTGTTACATTACCAAATATTTTCAAGAGTGGTGAAATAAGACAGTATTATGGTTTTAACATTTGGAGCTTTTAAGTTACATCAAACTGGAAATGCTGGGTCATATGTAATCAAGTAGAAATAAACTATAGTCTCCTAGGATGTGTACATGTAATTGAAAGATAAGGGAGCTTTTGGGTTAAACCACAAGGTACGGTTTTGGTCACAGTGCATCCTAATGGGAAAAAAAGATGATTTCTTAACAATTTTTACAACATACACGGACGGTGTATTTCTTATCTTTATTTACTGAACAGGTTTTACAGTGGACAGTATACGTGTAGTTCTCTTCTCTAATCAGTGGATATGTCTACAATTGTTATGTGAAATTTTTACGTGTGCATGTACATGTACATGCATCCTTTTTAGATGTTTTAGGAAAAGCTCTAGTTTTCAATAAATAAATAAATACATGTAGTTGTTTGTTCAAAGGCTAATAAAGGCTTGCTTGTTTCTGTGTAAATTGTTTCAGTTCTTGTGGAACTAAGAAGTTTTCATTCCCTGAGAATAATCTCTTTTCTGGTGGTGTTGCTCTAGATTTTCCTCAAACGTTTTGACCAGTTTTCTTTGATTGTCTTCAGGAGAGAGCAAAAGAGGACAGCAACAAAGGACAACATAAATCAAACAAGTCTGATTAACAAGAGTGGATGGGGTTGGGGCAAAAACCTGGGCAATGGAGACCTCCCCCCCCAAAAAAAATGGCTACAAACGATGGCTACGTGCACTATTTGGCATGCACAAGGGTTTATCCACTACGAACACAGGGGGAGAGTTCCCCTCGTTTCCTGTGTTTTCTCCGAATGACAATCTACATTCAGAATTCGCATCTTGGCATGAACAGAAAAAAAAGCACTTTTTAGCTCTTTATAGTTGATTTCTGAAGACAAACCACACTGCGTTTGATTTGGATGCTTCCATATTTATTCGAACAGATAAAATCAGAGAAAACATTTTTTCCTTAAAGGTGCTCTTTAATTTTTTCCCCCTCCCTAAAAATCCCCAGATTGCCACCCCCCGGTAATTTTTGTTCTCGAACCTTGAATAAGCACCCGATACCCCTCTTACTTGGGAAAAAACTGCCGTTGATATATGTATGCAAAATATTACTCTTGCTTTCAACGGCAAATCGGTGAAAGTTAATCAGCTGGGTATTGGCTTGTAGCCAGATTTTTGGCCACCATCATTGGGGAATTCCCTTTTTTGCTGCAGCTACAGCGCGAGTGGTGAGAAATCCTTTCTGCGAGTGGGCTGACGTGACATGATGCGCAGGATAGGACCAGCTTGCGTACGCGTGCTAGCTGTCAGTGGCTTTCAAGGCAAAACCACACCTACTAAGTGAATGACACCACGGTGACACCGACAGTGATTATGGACCAAATTTTCGTGGAGTTCAAGTCTCATTTTGGTTAAATTTGTTCAGCAGCCGATCGATGACACTGTAGTAGGAGTTTGGAGAATCTGCTGTATGCATGATACGGTAAGGAAAGACGGCTGTGTACATGTACATTACTACACAAATTTGCAGAAGGAAGCTGCACGGGGATCGTATATTTGGGCATCCCCCCAGGTTTTTTTTTCATTTTAATCTGGTCAGTCGCCCCCAAAAGACCCAAGAAAATGCTCTCTTTATTTTGTGCTGACCCTATTTTTTTAAATACCGAATTGTAAATTGTGGGGAAGTGTGACTTTCTTACCAGTTGATAAACCAGCCGTGCAAATAAAGTTTCCCTTTAACTCAAAACCTTGCCCTCTTTCAACAAAATCAACACTACAGTCATTGAGAATGATGTCGCAGTCATCTACTAAGGTAAATCTAATCTTGGAATGTCGGTCTCCCTGCTGTTATAGGAACGGAGTCCCCAAATATGTGGTACAACCCCTAGCCCAGCTGCACTCACGGCACCATCATCATGATCATGATTTCAGCAGCAGCTGGTTAGGTGTTGTTTTTCAAGCTGATTAAAGCTTTTTTAATCTTACATGCATCAGTTGCACACAGCAGTGGCGTGGGGCTGAGGGATGATATCCTACTTGTCCTCATTCATTCAGTTATCGCCTGCAATCCTGGGAGAATCTGGAAACTTACACATGAGATTTAACATGCTTAGGGGAAGCAGTTAATACACGTTAAAGATGCACTCTGCCTACCGTGGATTTAAATTTTGTGCTGTTCTTCAGTTTCATTGCTGCTCAGAACATGTACATGGGCTATTGGAAAGTTAAACCAGTGAAACGGTACACTAACCCCAACAGTCCCAAATCCTCCAATTTCAATACGATTTTACATACACCCTCGGGGGGTTAGGGCTAATATTTGAAAGTGTTTTGATTCATCAAATTGCAGGGTCTGAGCAATCAGCACCTCATCAGTGAGCTGTGATATGGCATTTAATCAGCTTTTCCCATACAGGGCTTTCATGAGCCCACGTCGTGACTGGCTTGATTCGGACTCGGAGGAAGACAATCTTGTTGAGGTGCTTTGTCGCAGGCAACTTCTATCTCACATGCTGAGAAACTCTCTCTGGCCCCAAACGCATGTAAGTATAAAGGCCACCATTACTCTACAGTGCTGAAGGAGGGGAAGATTGTCAGACATAACATGTTTTTTTTAATTATTTGCTTATTTATTAGATCATTTCACATATTGACAATACATCTACACAGTTGGCTGCAACAAAAAATCATTTAGATTATTACAAATTCTTTGCATAAACAAGCATTAAATTAAATAAAAAATTGAAACAAAAGACAAATATACGAATAGAGAATTTATAATGCCCAAAAAAAATCTGCTTGGATTGTGATCTTCCCTTAAAAGCTAGAAAGCTCATCTAGAGGCCCTCCAAATACAGTTTGTAGATAATTACAGTCTCAGAAAAACAAGAGGAACAACACCGACAATAGCCTCTGAAAGACAAAAGCAACGACAAACACGGAGAGAATCAGCAAAAGTGAACATTTCATGGTCAGATAAACACACAAAACAGAGAGGAAATAGACTACATGCAAAGCAAAGATAAAGTTAGAAAATATTCCTTCTGAGACTTCTCTCAAATCGAAACATACCCATTTTTATTTATGAATACAAACATCTTCTTTTTGCCATGATTTTCATTTTGTTTTTACTTTTTTTCCAAACTAATAATCCGTTCCAAACTTTTCAGGATCCATTTGTCAGAATTCTGGTTTGTAGTTTACATCCACTTAGAGTACATGAATATCAAAAAGGTCTAGCTTACCTTGCTCCATGGGCCAAGCAGACAAAATGTACTTCTAGAAACTGAGATCATATGTACTTTTACAGCCGGGAGCCCTACCTTTTTAGTGAAGTATTTTCTTGCTGGGAAATTATTAGAACAGATGTCAAAAATTTCCTGGTTCTTTATTTTTCTATCAGGAAGACTCACCTCAAGAGAGTTCTGCTACTGATGATGATCTTTCCAACCAAGACACTGATCTTTCACAACAGCTGGCATGCTACTTCAACAATACAAAGTTCAGTGATGTCAAATTCAAGGTGGGAGAAAACATCTTCCACGCCCACAAGGTGATCCTTTGCTCTTGGAGTGATGCTCTTCGGGAGATGTTCATCAATTGTGGGAGGACATCGGCACCAGTTAGGCTAGGAGGTCATAATGAAGGAGCTAGCAATGATTATCTGTCCGAGGAGATTACCTTGGAAGAACCCACACAGAACACTCAGGTCTTTGCAGACTTCCTGAAGTTCATGTACACTGAGACATTGGATCTGACCGAGAGAAATGTGTATCCACTCTTTGAGCTTGCCAAGAAGTATAAGGTCCAAGATCTCTCTGATGTCTGTCAGACATTTCTGATGGAGAAGGTGTCTAATGACAAAGACGCTGCTCTTAGGATGATCAGTAAGGCTGAAAAGATTGGGATGACCGAGTTGTATGAACACTGCTTCAGTGTGCTTGAGAACAATTTTGAGTTTCTCCCTCGAGCCAGCCTGTTCAACATCTGCCCCAAATTGTTCCTAAGGCTTCTCGGAAGCTCAAAGCTGGTAGTACCCTCTGAATCTAAGGTCTTGGCATGTGCTTGTGCTTGGTTAATGAACAAAGAGAACGTTGAGCACAGGACGTACACACAGCAGGTCCTTTCCCTGGTACGGTTTCCTCACACATCACCATCAGTACTTAAAGAGATCACTTCAATGCTATTTCAAAGTTCAAAGACGTACCCAGCATTAAAACAGGCCCTTCAAAGAGTGCTGCCTGGGATATATGAGTGGAAGGTGCTGGCTCCTGACAATGTCTTCAGTAAACTACCCTACCATGTCCGGTTTGCTGCTTTCTCACGACACTACACTGAGCTACGTTACTACATCGGCAGTAGGTACTTGTACAATCAACTGAAGTTGCATGCAGTTCACTCCAAGCAACATCTTCGTCTAGGAGAGGGCAATGGGGCAAATGCCATTACCGTGAAAGTGGTGGGAGTGTCTGCAAACAATGTCTGTGAAGAGCCACGAGAAGATACAAAGAACTGGTCACTTCAAGGTGTCACCTTCTACGACAAAGACTCTGAGCAGTGGGGCATACGGTATCATCTTAAACCGAGATACACTCTTCCAGTTGAGAATGCAAAAGGATGCTTAAGGTTTATATTACTGACTGTATTAGAAGGCCAAGATACGGCCCATCCTATTGTTTGTACTTTGGAAGACAATATTCCAAACTTCGGGCAGGACCAAAAATTCACTGTCACCCTCTCTCCACAGCTCCTGAAACTAAAAATGCAGCCAGTCGAAGTGGAAGTCAGTGTCACCATCTACATGAAATTAAGGTACAGGAATATGAGGAATGTCAGATTACACATGCCAGCAGATATTGTCAAGAGGCACCAGAAGCATCAAGGTGAGCAAAAAATGAAGGATAAGCCCTGTGGCAACTCAGCAGTGTGACTGCCAGCTTCCAGAAACAATCTTCCGCATTTGTTCAAGGCAAAAATAACATACGGCTTCTTCCAAGACCTGAAATGTGATCCATACTAGACAAATGGAGGCTTAAAATGTTCCAAAAACATCCAACTGGCATGACAAAATTCAAGCCCAATTTTGAAAGGCCTGGAAACTTGATAGTATCCAGGTTTTGGATCGGTTGGGAGCAGCGGAAGTAGCAAGTCAATTTTTGCAAGTCCAAGTCAAGTCGCAAATCATTTGAGCACAGGCCAAGTCAAGTCACTAGTCAGTTGCTTAAGTTAAAGTATTTGTATCCAAGTATAAGTCAAGTTATGCGATGTGTGATTTCACGCCACTGCCAAGTGATTCAGGCATGGCCTTGTGGGTAAAAGTTGCGAGCCAAATAAAGTTTTATTCTGATTATTTTAAGACTGTAAGGCGTTAGTTAATAGGCCTAATTTAAAACTTTAATGGGTTTGATTAATTTGATTATCTGAATTGCATTGGTAACATGTCAAAATGTGGAAGTCCAAGTCAAATTACAAGTCAAAAACTGCTAGTCACAAGTCAAGTTACGAGTCACAAAAATGGCAACTCGAGTCCGACTTAAGCCTAGTGACTCAAGTCCACAGGTCTGGTTTGGAGCGGGGTGGAAATCATAAATTTTCTAAAAATATGGACAATCTCATACATTAATTAGAGAGAGGTCTTTGGGGTAAAACTTATGATAGTCCTTTTTCTGAGATATTTGCTCTTTCACTTCAAAATCTGTGTTACAGCAACTGACATATAGCTGCCCTTCTGGCTCTTGTTCAGAATGATAAAACTTGTCAAGTTTTACAGCAAGTCCCACTTCTGTGGACAGGTTTTAATCCATTGCTGACCATCTGTTGAATTTTTAAAACCCTATATTGCATAAAGGCCATTTCCTACTTCATTAAGCGGATGCTAAAGGGGAGCGAAGTTAATGTCACGAAACATTCAAAATGAAATCACCGGAGTTGAAAAACGTGAGACTTTTGGGAATTCACAGTGTGAATCATTTTCACAGCACAGACATTTGATGTAGTTGAGGTCACACTTTCATGTTCTTGTTCATTTTTTGCATCAAGTACCATGGAGGTAGAATTCTATCTCCATGCAAGTACAAACCAGCCTTCAGGCTACAAACAGACGTACATGTACATTATGTTTACCAGGGAGGGGTTGCACCACAAGACTGTACTTAAACAATACAGACCAGCTGGGGGTCATCATTTGATGAATACAAACCACAAGTAACTGTGGAAAAGACAACTCATGAACTGCATGTGAGCCTCATGCATTGTCAAATTTTTTATTGAAATTCTATTTTTTTCAGAAACTGCATAATTTCTTCCCTAAAAAACTTTTTTCCTCTTAAAAGAGTACGATAAAATGATAAATCACGTGTAAAACAAAAGCTGTATGATACATTTTTGGCACACTGAAAACAAAAACAATAGCTGGTTATTCTTTACTGGACAATTCGATCGAATACAGTGCTGTGCGATAATTTCTTATGTACCATATATCACTGCAACGCAACGCAACCTGAAAAAAAAAGTACTGATATATAAAATAACATAAACAAAACCCTCATACAACTTTGATAAGAAAGCACCTAAGTGACTAAATGATCACCCCCCCCATTTCCATCAAAACCTTCCCCCCCCTGACCTCATTCCTACTCAGTAACAGGCTCTGTGCACTCAAGGATGCCCCGCCCCCTCCCTTATTCAAGTATGGAGCCATACCTAAATGTTGTTTAAGTACTGCTATATGTACATTCTTCTCAGTGAAGGGGGGGGGGTTGGTGGATATGGTAGCCTCCTAACCGGTATGTACATGCACAAAGCACCTTTGCATTGCTTTAGCTCTAGATTATGCAGGCATTTTGCATGTTCACTTGTCTTTAACCCTAACCTTCTCCAACCACACAGAATTAAACAGTAGTAAAGTATGTAATTCTGTGGGGATAGGTCTGGCAGGCCCGTAACAGCTGGCTTTTGCATTGGGTTTGGCATACCTCAGAAAAACAAAGTCCAACAGCCTCTGTGCACAAAGTCCCATATGGGTGTCCCATATGGGTCCAGCAACCCTTGGGGGTTAGGTTTAAAAAGAACACACAAATGTATGGTAACTGCATTACAGTAGATGTTATGGAAATAGAGTCAGATAAGTGGCTCAAACAGATCATGTCTTGCAATCTAGGCTGTATAACAAATCTTAAATGATACAGTTGAACACAGAAGGAGTTAGAACTCTGGCACATCGAAGTGCTCGATGAGCATCGCTGCCCGGTCAGACGAACAATAGTAAACATTCCAAAAATGCCGGATTACTGCCTGCAGCTTAGCCGGACAAGTGGGGCAGTAATGTGTAGCAATATTTGTGGTGTTTTCTTTGGAATTAACTACAACTTATCGCAGTGATCAGGAAATAGAAAAACATATCTAACATTAGATTTACTTTTGCCGTAGTGAATGTTTAAAAAGATTTTGATGCACTTTTCCATTATCCATGCAATGTTTGTGATTTTATTTTGTCACTCCAAAACATCAGTTTTCAAAGTCTTTGTACAAATTTGGCCAAGACTGGCTAACAACATGTTGACCACCATGAGACAGTTAAGTTCATGGAAAACAAAATGCGCTGTTTCATCACAAGATCAAATAAAATACATTTTTGTCCATAAATTCTGTGATAAAAATGATGTAAATTAAATCTTAAACACAACTTGGCTATTTATTCCCAGTAATAAGTCCAGAAGAAAGCGTTTGATAAGGGCAATAACTACATATAAATAATTCGAGTACACAGCCTAATACGAACAACTGGGCATGCATTAAATTGGATGTTAGATTGTACCAAGCACCAACAATGGCACGAATATTCAGCTTTCTTTACTACAATACACAACGTTTTAAGGATGCAGATCACCAGCGAAAAATTGCAGTCATGATCATGGGGTACAAAGGGGTGTTATGATTGTGAAACAGCTGGTGCGTATCAAGCATTTGCTGCGCTCTGGCTATGGACATACCGGGCATGCCAGAAAGCGGTACTTGTAATTGGCCAGATGTAATAGCCCAGGCAGGTCAAACTCCTTCTGTGTCCTTCCTCAATGGTTGAACTATGAAGTTTCTATTTAGAAGCAACTGCATTTCCCTAACTCTACAATAACCAATGGAAGCATCCACAGGTATGTGATGTGTAAATAAATGGTTCCTGTTTAATCTTATTGAATTTGTGGACTTTAGGGGGCTTTTTTGGAAAATAAATTACATTAACAGTCTGATGAAGTCACTGCAAAAAGGCTCCTGCAGAAATCAAATGATTTTTGCATATACTATGCCAGGGGTGAGCTTCAAGAATACATGTATTTTGTAGTTGAAAAATAGTTTTCATAGATTTGTAACTGATATTTAACCATATGTTAAGTCTATTATGGTATTTGAAGCACTTTTTACCCTTAGTCTGACATACAGAACTGCTCAGAATTCTAGCAGAATTGTTATTTCAATCCCATTTTTAACTTGCTTAGTGGAAAAGATAAAAATGCTGTTAACATAGGCAAGCATAGATCAACATTAAGTCACTAGTCCTTATGTACAAAGGTTGGTGCACATGCACAGCAAATTAAAGGCAAAGAATTTTCAACACATGTATGAATGGGTCAGTTATTTCTTAGCCCAAACAGTGTTGTCAAGGCTGGATATAAAAATTGAAGAATTCGGAGGAAATAGTTCAAACTTCTTTTTTAAATCTTTGGCATTCAAGCTACAAGAAGGAATTGATTTAAAACTGGCAGAATCCTATCGCGAAAACAGATACATCAAGTTGTTAATTAGCAGTGAGCAATGAATATCAACCTCAAGGTCATGATTTGGGTTATTGTAGATTAATGAATCATGCATCTCAGTGGGTCAAATTTTAAGGGCAGTGGTTGGTGCTCATTCAAGCAAAATCATTTGGGGTATTGCACCATGAATATCTGCACATGTGTAGACTTGACTCAAGTCTGGGTCTCTATGACGTCTTCGTTTCTGTTTGGATACATATCGAGACCGTGCGCTGTTACTTGCTTCGCGCCCTCTTGTGTCCACTTATTACTATGAGTTCAGTTCAGAAATCTTGACTTGACGAATCTGCCAACCATTTGTACACAGCAAATGGGCTCGTCTACCGTAAGTGGTAGCAGCCAATCACATTGCCGGACTTGTTTTTACGTCATTCATACAGGTATGAACAAGTCTACAAGTCTGACTACTTTGATTGGTGGAAATTACGTATACATTATGCAAGATCATGTCATTCATATGCAATTATGAATAACTACATGTCACCTACAGGGGGTCCGATTGGCTTATCCATCAAGTCGGACTTACTGACTGGTGACGAATGACAAATTTTGTACAATAAAGGTTATCAAGTGAGGGCGCCTTATAAGGGTTATGTGAGCTGCCGGGCTGAGCGTGACGACCATGTAGTGCGTATACACGTACCAACTAAAGGGATGGCTGACTAGGGAAGAGCAACCTAAGTCCGACTTGGACTTGATTCAAGTCTAGCACATGTGTGAAGATTTTCATCGCTCTATTTCTATTTGCCAATATGTCATAGTACACCACTCTGTAGCATATCAAGTGCAGTGTACTGGTGTCATGCCAGATTTTATGCCTTGGGCTACAGACAAACACCAACACCAGGGCTTGATCACGAGTCCAGTCACAACTAGGCAAGCAACATGACTTCTCGTCGATGTCTTCATGTCCCCCAGAAGTTGCATCCATGCACGCACATCTCAGGGTCTGTTTGTTCCACACAGATCTGGTTTATAATCAGCGATCTGAAAGCAGGTTTGCAATATCAATTAGAGGAGTTCTGGTGTCAGTGAACCAACCTCGGATCACTAATCACAACCTGGATCGCTTGAAACAAGCAGGCCCTAGGTAATGAGCTACACAGAGCTCTTGCCTTCAGTCTTCCACAAAATAAAAATTGTGGTTACTTGTCCAAGACACACATGCCTGGCACTGATTTACTATATTCTAATTACTCTTGAAACAGCCTGGTCTGCACCCGGCCGCTGTTTCTTGTTGGCATCTAAGATATGTGAATATTGCTCAACCTCTAGGCAGAAACTAGGCAGAAGCAATTTCAGCTGTAAAAATAACACGGATACATTTCCTGTCGTTTCCTTTCAAAAATATAAAAATTGGATAAAATTTTCTACTACATGTATTTCAAAAGGCTTATATCATTTTGCAAAGCTTTTTCAGTCTTCATATTACAAAAGATATAAAAACTTATGTACAATTTGAATCAGTAAAAATGACAAAATTTTGAACCTTTTGAAGTACTCTTCATAAAAATTTTTCTATTTTTCTATCAAAGAATTCCATGTCTGTGTCATTACTAACAAAAAGGAGTAGCTTAAAAGTGTGATGGCAAATTAAGGACAAAAGCCCTTTTAACTTCTCAAGTTCAGTGATGTATTGTGGTACCGACAGATTTGGGTACTCTTTCGCCAGATAACTAAACTATTGGTTTTCTGTCCATTCAAATAATGTGTCTCTCCTAGTTGTTTTTGATTGTAATGACGTGTTTGCAGGCCACAGAATTTCTCAGGAGCCATTGAAACCATAGCTGACATTGCCTTAGTCTTGGTTTCTCCGACCCCTTTGAAATGTTCCCTGAAACACTACGGCACCTTGACACATGTAGCCTAACCAAACTGTAGAGGAAATCCAGGTCTATTATGTACACTGCCCTCTCCTTTATTTGAACTCCATGTTTTCAAAATACCTTAACCCTAACCCTCCTCAATCCTTCACCTGTTGGAGGACTGAGGAGTGTTAGGGTTAGGAGACCATTCACAACAGCTCTCCTCAACCAATACTATCTTAACTACCATTTTTAGCTGCAATTTTATTTCAGCTCAAATTTTACAAGGGTTAAAAAAGTCTTTCCAAAATGACATAAACAGCCCATAAAAATTTATTCATTGAGTATTTAACGCAATACACTGTACAATTTTTCATACGTTGCAGTTTTACAAACATTTGTAAAAGTTTGAAAACGCCAACGAAACATTAACTAAGGCACAGGTTAAAAGTTTCTTCTTGTTTGCTTATGCACAGTCCCTCTTGGTTCTCAAAACAAATCTGGCAAGCGCATGCGCATTTCAAAATGGTACCACTACAGATCTGATTTGGGACTTGCCAGTTGACTTAGACACGGCAAAAATCTTTTGGTCTAAGCTGTGCCGCTCTTCTGCTGTTACAAGTGGCAAGACCTGTCAAACTTTCAGCAGGAAGTTGGCGGTTGCTTGAAACGTTGACTTTTTTCCACGTCTAATTAAAATTTTGCACTATTCTTGGAATTTACACGGCAGAAGTTCGATGTTTGAAGCGGGCTCAAATGGGATGTGTGGATAATCACTATATCTTCTGTTGTCAACAGGGTGGTCCACTGTCAACTCAACTACATACAAAATTATTTGCCAAATCAAAAGACATAGTACACATTGTAAAAAAAAAAAAAAAATACCGCAAACCAATTTTCCGTGCTTTGTCATTACCACTGCAGTCCGTGTCCCTTATATCACGTCGCTCTCGTTGTGCGACTCGTCTTCAAACACCGAGTCATCCTTAGACTGGATCCACACCTCCGGGGGTTCGGAAGACAGGCCACTGTCTCTCTTTGACTTGTACTGCAAATGGGAACATAATACCCAAGCTTACATTTGAGGGGGTATTTCAGTCCCTCCTAGAGTGGGAAGGGGAAGTGAAACCCTCCCTCAACATATCTTCGTAATGCTTTTTTCCCCATGCTGAGCCTACAGGAGTACTTCCAGTAATGTCTTACGATCATTTTGACACCAGGTTTATATGAGCTTTTGAAAAATGACTGTACTTACAATAACTTTTTACATTCATACCAAATTTCAAACAGATCAGATGAGAGACGGCCAAGATCTTGAAGGAGGGGCAGGATTAAAGTTTAAAGCTCCCAGCTCTTTTAGGATTAATCCTTGAGGGACATTTTTGTAATATCAAGTAGATAGACTTGTTCTTTCTAACTTTGCCAAGTTTCACTTCACACACTGAAAGCTTCCCTGTGTGTGCATGAGCACGACAAATTCAAATACTTCTGGGCTTCTAAGTATCAAAACTCTGACATTTTACAAGAATTGTACATATCAAAATAAAAAAAAATGGTGTCAAACTATGCTGAAGACCTCCCAGACGGGGGGAGCCGAGCCCGGCCAGCTTCCCGGCTGGTCCGGCGGCCCCCTCCGGCATCGAGGTGAGAGGAGGACGCGGGGCTGGGCATTACAGGAAGTACCTGACAATAAACATCTTAGGGTGAATATCAGACATGTTACACAGCAGAATGACAACTTATTGTAATGAGGTTACAACGGCACCCCCTCAAGCCAAGCCATGATGGAAGTCCCAGCATGTGATTTGAACCCTGACCATCATGGCGTGAAAGGGATTTTTTCCAATGCCGACCCGATGGGGCAACCTCAGACTCTTACCCGTTGCAATTCCAGGTACTTCTCGTGTGTCTTGCCAGCCCAGGCTAGGAGCTCCAAGCCATCTGGCGGCATCTTGAGGCCGGCGGAGTTCCTGTTGCTCAGCAGATGTTGCACTCGACTCAGATCGCGGGCCACTGCCCTGTAACATCCAGGCAGGAAAACTTAAATAGTGACAATTCAGATTGGGCAAATTGGGATTGGGCTCTCGGATGAGGGCCAAATTAGCAGAGGCTGCAACTTACAAGGGAGCCAAACAAGTAGAAACTGATAATTCTTTTCCAGAGATAAAGGAGATTGCCCAACCTTAGCTCCATCTTTCAGCTCCATCTTAGGGCCTCAATTTCCGGAATTTAAGCCCCTGGGTTGAGACCCTTCAACTCAAAATGTAAGTACATGTAGTTCCAGTGTTGGCTTCAACATCAAAGTGTCTGATTTGACGTAAAACAGGAGCCAAGAGTTGACGCCAAGATTTGTTTGGGGGGCGGGGGAAGCCCAGGTACATGTATACTTGTATGAAGTGTACTCACTTGTAGCCATGCACCCTGGGATTGCCGTGTTTGGCATTCTTGATCCGTTCCTGGACATCCTTTTGCATCTCCAGGAAGGTGACGGCATGTGGTTGCAGCTCCCTCAACTGCTTCTCAAACCTCTCCCGCTTTTCTGCCTTTGATGGAGAGATGACGACGTTGTCACCTGAGGCAGTATCACCATCTAGAAGGCGAAAAAACATCAACAAAATAGATCTGTGAATATCAGGGAAACTGCACATCAGGGAAACTGCACATCAGACAACTTTCTGCACATCTTATATGTAGGGCCCCTCCGAAAGCTGAGAGAAAGTTTTAGGAAATTCCCCCCCCCCAAAAAATATAGTCTTTCCCCGTATGTTTGCCTCATGCACTTTCCCTGTGCTCTTGTGGCTAGCACATGCTCACTTTTCGCCTGTACAGTTGGTCAGCTGGGCAGTGACCCAGTTGCCATGGTCACTTCCTTCTGATTGGCTAAGGCACCCAGCAGGAAATGGAACTTCACCCTCTTTGTTCACCTTGGCGGTCTCAAGCATTCCTTGATGAGCAGCCAGTGATTAAAGACGTTGTCCAGTTTTGCAACAATTACTGATGTTTGCATAACTTTGCTCATTTTCAGGTATGTTCATTTCCTTTCACTATACATGTATCTCATATTTTAGACTTAGTTGTATTTACGTAATTGTAGGATTGATACTGTTTTGTCTTTCTTGAACCCAGTGATTTCAGTTAAAATTTGGCTTAAAAGAAAGCAAAGCAACTAGAGAAATGTTTAACTTTGATTTGTGTTTTCTGAAACTTCCCAAATGATAGTTTCACGGGAAACAGGAAAAACAAGGATTTGGGTTCCAGTTTTGGAAAGTTTGAGGAAGTTTATTTAAGTTTCCAGTAGGAGATGCCAGATTTTGATTGAGTTTATATAACCTTAGAAAAGTGACAGGTTTTGGAGTGCCACTTGCCAGATTATTACGTTGATAAGAGCGATTTCTCATACGTAGAGGTATTTCTTTACGTGCATAGAGGATGTGGACGAATGTGTAATTTAGTACTTTTCCACTTGTTCATAACTTTTGAAAGTGTTGAATTGAGTGTCCGCTCTCGTCACTTTCTGGAGAAACTCAGTAGAGTTGGACCATGCATTTTATATTGCAAGTATATGTACAGTGTCTGTGGCTATCGTACATTGGACAGGAAATGGTCCAAGCAGAGATGAGTCACGCATTCCTGGAACCAAGCCCTAGCTCATTAGTATTCGGGCGAGGGTAGGGGAGACAGGATGTGCCCATGTGGTTCACTGGGTAGTGACCACAGGCACTGATTGAGATAAGAGGTCGTTTATCTTCGACCATGTGCTTATATGGCAGCAGCTGCAAGTGCCAAACCATGTGAAAACTAGTAGGGCCAAGAACACACATTTTTCTTGTGCATATTTAATAGGATTGACTTCACTCTTATTTTGGTTCACTTACTTGCGCAACTCAGCCCGGTGAAAAGACACAGTATAGTTTAAGGATCTAAATGAGTATTTGACAATTGTGCTCTTGCCATACTTCTATGCATGTATGAAAATTTTGTGTATTATGTTTCTTTCGTCCAATAGTTATAGTTTCATTTCTTTGGGATTGAATGTACTATTTAGACCTTCTGAATGGTTATAAGTTTGAGCGATAACTTGTTAGTGCGAAAGAAGGTGTTGATTACATGATGAAAGATTCCTTGATGAGCAGCCAGTGATTAAAGACGTTGTCCAGTTTTGCAACAATTACTGATGTTTGCATAACTTTGCTCATTTTCAGATTTCCTTTCCACCAACCCCTCGGGGCTGGCTTACATTTGGCGACCTTGCCAGGACAGGTGCGTCTGTTTGTTATGCAACTCTGACAAGCTAGACGACGTGCGCCTGTCCTGTGACCAGAACCTGTGATGCAGCGGAGAGGGCAGCACCACGAATGACATAGCGGACCCGATCTCCCAGCAACCAGTGCCCCCCCCCCTGTAAGAGAGAGATGGCATCCCTGGACGAGGTGGACGCCGATGTTCATGTGCGGCTGCAGTCAGCAACCAGGGATGTCCTGCTGGCTGTATATGCAGAACTCGGCCTGGAGGAGGGAGATGGGAAGACCAACTCAGCCCTTCTCCGACGAGTGAGGAAGCACCTCAGCAGTGACGACGTAGAGGGCCAGGAGGATGAGGGCCTTGCAGTACTTGAAAAAGTACTGTCAGTGCTGAAGGGGGCCCCATCAGGCACACCGCAGGAGGAGGAGGCAGCCGTATCAAGCCAGACGTGTGCCCCTTCATCGACGGAGGTAGCAGCTGGCCCGGTGTTCCGGAGGGAGTTTAAAATCTTTGGGCAAATTGGTGACGCGGGGCAGAAGGACAAAATAACCTTTTTGTCCCTAATGCATCAGATCGAGGCGGGGTTGGCGAGAAAATACAAGGAGAGAGAGGTGGTAGAGGCCGTCATCAGGGCCATTAACCCAGCGTCACGCCTGAGAAGTTACCTTGAGGGAAAACCTTCGCTCAACCTAGCTGACTTGCGTCGCATCCTAAGGTCACACTACGGGGAGAGGGATGCTACCGAGCTTTACTACCAGCTGTCGAGGGCCCGGCAAGATGTTAAGGAAAGTCCCCAGGAGTTCCTGATCCGAGCCATGGATTTGCAACAGAAGGTCCGGTTCGTCTCTAAGGAATTGACTGCAGGCCCAAAGTATGAGGCGGAACAGGTGAGGGCGATGTTCCTTCACTCACTCCAGACAGGATTCCGCAGTGAGGGGGTACGGACCGACATGCGCCCGTATCTCCAGGACCAGAACATCACTGACGAGGAGCTACTAGAGAAGCTGAACATAGCAGCCAGTCATGAGGCAGAGCTTCAGCAGAAGATGAACGGGTCACGACCCGTCACAGTCAGCAGCGTCTCTCAGAACACACCTGAACCAGCACCCACCAAGACCCCCAAGCCCAACCCTCTAGTTGAAGACGTGAAGGAGCTGAAGCAGCAGGTTGCTGCCTTGGTCACAGCTCTGCAAGCAGGCGGCAACCAGTCCGCCAATGCAGCGAGCAGCAGAGCGACCCGCCCCCGGGGCCCTCCCAGGAAGTGGGGCTGCCAGGGATGCCAGACACAAGGTGTTGGTGACCAGTGTCGACACTGCTTCAAGTGTGGATCACCTGACCACTACATGCGGAACTGCAGCAACCAGTCGGGAAACGGCCAAGGGTTACCGCCGAGGGGCGAGCAGTAACCACCCCAGTGACAAAGTCCCAGCATAGAGAAACCACAATGGAGGAGCAAAGGACAGGAGTAACAGCCCAAGTATGTGCCCACCTCACCCCGAGACAACACAAGAAAGTAAGTCGTCTAGTCGGGAACAGATGCATGGTGCACTGCTACATTGATGGGCAGCGGACAGAGGCACTTTGGGACACAGGGTCCCAGATCTCTCTTCTTCCCCGTTCGTGGTTTCGACAACATTTCGCACACGTCCCCTTACGACCCCTTCATCAGTTGCTGGGCGAGACCCCATTGGATGTGAGAGCTGCAAATTCAACCCCCATCCCATTTGACGGTTGGATCGAAGCAGGGTTCTCGCTGAGTGAGGAGGGAAATCAGACAACCCCAAAGCTGCAAGTACCCATGCTTGTAACCCCAGATGTGTGTGAACCCATCATCGGGTACAACGTCATTGAACAGTTCACGAAAGAGCATGAAGGCGACACCAGGGGCATCCTACGCTCGGGGTTTCCCAGGATGAAGTCTGCAGCCATCAAGGCCCTGGTTAGTCTCCTTCATGATGATAGTCCTGATAGCCTGTGCCAAGTCAGAGTGGGAAAGAAAGGTGTAATGATCCCAAAGGGAACAACGAGAGCAGTGGCTTGCCGGGTTATGACAGGACCCGTCAGCGAAGACATCCCAGTGCTATTCGAGCCCAACATCAGTACGCCATGGCCAGAGGAAGCAGATGTAGGAGAGTGCTGTGTAACAATACAGGCTGGTTCTTGTTCACACATTCGTGTGCCAGTGACTAATCACTCTGGACACGACGTCTTCATCAGAGGCCGAACTATCCTTGGCGATCTGCAACAGGTCAGGTCACTTCTTCCCTGCTTTGACGAACGTGCCCCGACTCATGAAGCCTCCCAAAACTTACAGGTGCGGGTTAATAAAGTGACTGTCCCACAGCACCAAAAGTCATCAGAGTGGACTCCGCCTGTAGACCTCAGTCATCTGTCTGAAGAGCAGAGACAAGCAGCAGAAGAAATGCTGAAGGAAGAGGCTGGGGCCTTTGCCAAAGATGACAGTGACATGGGGTGTATCACTAACCTCAAGATGAACATCCAACTCAAAGATGACAAACCCGTCCAGAAGACCTATCTTTCGGTACCCCGCCCCCTCTACAAAGAGGTGAAAGAGTACCTCCAAGATCTCATAAACAGGGGGTGGATCGCCAAGTCTACCTCTCCGTATTCTTCTCCCATAGTCTGTGTTAGAAAAAAGGACGGCAGTCTTCGTCTCTGTATTGACTACCGGGAGCTGAACAACAAGACAATTCCGGACCGGCAACCCATTCCGAGGATCCAAGACGTCCTTGATGGTTTAGGCGGGAACTCTTGGTTCTCCACCCTTGACCAGGGTAAAGCCTACCATCAGGGATTCATGGCAGAAAACAGCAGACCCATGACAGCCTTTGTGACCCCATGGGGATTGTACGAGTGGCTGAGAATACCCTTTGGCCTCACGAACGCCCCAGCGGTGTTTCAACGGTGTATGGAGACGTGCCTCGAGGGTCTGACAGGGGAAATAGCCGTCATTTACCTGGATGACATACTGGTGTATGGTACGTCCTTTGAAGACCACTTGGAAAACATCCGCAAGGTACTCCATCGCTTACAACAACATGGAATCAAACTGAAGCCCAGTAAGTGCCGCCTGTTTCAGCGGGAGGTCCGATACCTTGGCCGTGTTGTCTCTGCAGAAGGACACAAGATGGACCCTGCTGACATCAGCGCCGTCCAAGCCTTGAAGGGCAAGGTACCAGGAACTGTAGGAGAGCTGAGGAAATTACTTGGTTTCCTTGGTTATTACAGACGGTATATACAGGATTTCTCCCGGGTAGCCAAACCCCTGTATGACCTTCTCACTATCAGCCCAGGCAACCGAGAGAAACCCCAACACCATACCACTCAACGAGGCAAGGTGAAGCCCGCCAAACAAGGTGCAGGACAGGTCCCCTCTAAGCAACCAATCACCTGGACAAGCGAACACCAGCAAATTCTGAACTCCATTCTTGACCGGCTGACCAATCCACCTGTGATGGCATACCCTGACTTCTCCCTCCCCTTTGTCCTTCATACAGATGCGTCCAATGAGGGGTTGGGAGCTATCCTCTACCAGCGGCAACAGGGAAAGCTCAGAACCATCGGTTATGGGTCGCGAACTCTCACTCCGGCAGAGAAGAACTACAACTTACACTCGGGCAAGTTAGAATTCCTGGCCATGAAGTGGGCGATATGCGAGAAATTCCGTGACTACCTATACTACGCAAAGTCGTTCACGGTCTACACTGATAACAACCCGCTCACCTATGTCCTCACCTCTGCCCGGTTGAACGCCACGGGATATCGTTGGGTGGCGGAGTTGTCAGACTTCAACTTCGACATAAAGTATAAGCCAGGAAAATCCAATATCGATGCTGACACCCTCTCACGATTACCCCTCGACTTTGAGAAGTACATGGCCGATTGCACCCTGGAGACAACCCCAATGGCAATTGATGCCACTATCAAGGCTGTTAAAGCGCAGCAGTCAGGACTCTCATGGATAGCAGCAATCACCTCCTCAATCCCTCCCAGCAGTGAGGGAATCCAAGATGTAACAGATCAGGAGATGGCTGCTGACCAGCGAGCAGACCCTGGGATAGGACCGGTACTGGAGTATGTCAGCCGCAACCGACGACCCAAGAAGCATGAGAGAAGCAGAAATCCAGAGACGAAAGCTCTTCTCCATGAGTGGGAGAAATTACATCTCAAACAGGGAAGACTCTACCGGCAGCGAGGGTCCCAGCGACAACTTGTTCTCCCCCAGAAACACAGACGGCGGGTGTACCGGGAACTACATAACGAAATGGGCCACCTGGGAGCAGACAGAGTGCTCAGCCTTGCCCGAGATCGGTTCTACTGGCCCCATATGCAGAAAGACATCGAACACTACGTCACTCAAGAGTGCCCCTGCCTGAAACAGCGACGACCCAACAAGCCAACGCGTGCCCCTATGCAGAGCATCACTACCACAGAGCCATTTGAGTTAGTGTCCATCGACTTCTTGCACTTGGAGCGCAGTAGAGGTGGATACGAGTATATTTTGGTCGTAGTGGATCATTTCACCCGATTTTCCCAGGCCTATGCCACAACCAACAAGTCTGGCAGAACAGCTGCGGAGAAGATTTTCAACGACTTCGCCCTGAAGTTCGGGTTCCCTCGAAGGTTGCACCATGACCAGGGCCGGGAGTTCGAGAACCAGCTGTTCCACCGACTTCAGCAGCTGTGTGGTATTGAACAATCACGTACAACTCCCTATCATCCGCAGGGAAATGGACAGGTTGAGAGATTCAACAGAACCCTACTGTCCATGTTGCGAACTCTACCTGAAGAACAGAAATCAAACTGGAAGGCATCACTTGATAAAGTCGTACATGCATACAATTGCACCCGCAACGAGGCTACGGGGTATTCACCCTTCTATCTTCTGTATGGTAGACCACCCCGCCTTCCGATAGATATCTCCTTCAACCTTCCAGCAAGTACAGAAGGCTCAGCTACCAACCATGCTGACTATGTTGCAAAATGGAAGGCCCAGATGAAGCAAGCATACGCCCTAGCCTCCAGACATAGCTCCAAGACAGCGCTCCGCAACCGGAAACTGTACAACAAAAAGCTACATGGCGTCAGCCTACAGCCTGGAGACCGAGTGCTGGTAAGAAACCTGAATGAGACCGGTGGTCCAGGAAAGCTGAGAGCCTACTGGGAGGAGAAAATACACATTGTCATCAGGCAGATGCAGGACGACATGCCTGTGTATGAGGTCAAACCTGAGAATGGACTGGGGCGGACACGGGTTCTTCATCGAAACCTTCTCCTCTCCTGTGACCACCTCCCTGCATCAGAAACACACGGGGAACAACCTACAGCTCAACCAAAGAAGCAACGACGCTCAAAACGACTAACTCACCAATCGCCCAGCCCAACTCAAGACGGCAGCAGTTCCGATGAAGAGGTCTATCTTCAGATGCCACATCAACTGCAGGAGCAGTTCACCCCAGAAGAGGACATCATTCCTGATCGGCACCAGACATTGGGGCATGAAAACCCTACAACATCCATCCAACCTTCATCAGCAGAGCCCCAACAAGAGCTGGAGATGCAGGCCCTTCCAGACCTGGAACTCAACGTGGAGCCGGAACAACAGCCGGGTGTGGCAGCTCTCCCAGAACCCCCTGTAGATGAAGCCCCACCTGAAGGAAGCGATGTATCCACAGCAGAGACTGAAGCCAGGTACCCAAGCCGGAACAGACAGCCACCGGATGCACTCACCTATGATCAACTTGGTGTCCCTCGTCAACACGTTTCTGCAGTACTGCCAGTGCTCGCGTCGGAACCCCCTGCGAAAACCCCAGAACAGGTTTTCGGTGAATATGCCCTGCCCCCACATGTCCCCGCCCCCATTCCGCCTGAGGTTCCCAACCAGCAGATGGGTTCTGCTCAAGCCCCTTACCCCTACAGAATGCCCTATGGGAATGGTTCATTTCCACAGCCATATCCTTCCATGTATGCAGCGCCACCCATGGGATACTACCCTGCACTACCGCAGTATCCTCTCCAGCAGTATGTACAGGGATCGCATCCAGTGACATCTCTACCGTACTTCAACCCACCTGGAGTGTGCTGAACTGAACAATAGTAGAACAGTAGTAATTGTGACCTAATTGAATGATGCTTGGCTCCTAAGGACAAAATTGCAAAGTCTTGCAGGGAAGTGCGACTTTCTTTTTTTAACTTGATCTTCTTGATCAGATTTTTGGAATTTAAATTGGCTGATCACCTTGAATGATTCCAGTTATCGCACTATGCCCGTAAACTTATGGAGAGATGTTTTTGGCTCATAGTTGGAGAGATTCTCCATAGTTCGCACTTCCGACTCCACATAAGTCCTATAAGGTGATGAGCACTCATTTGTTTTTTTTTTTTGTACATACGTTTCTGTTACGGATTGTTTTGTAATGTTGAGGACAACATTTAATTTTTCGGGGGAGTATGTAGGGCCCCTCCGAAAGCTGAGAGAAAGTTTTAGGAAATTCCCCCCCCCCAAAAAAAATAGTCTTTCCCGGTATGTTTGCCTCATGCACTTTCCCTGTGCTCTTGTGGCTAGCACATGCTCACTTTTAGCCTGTACAGTTGGTCAGCTGGGCAGTGACCCAGTTGCCATGGTCACTTCCTTCTGATTGGCTAAGGCACCCAGCAGGAAATGGAACTTCACCCTCTTTGTTCACCTTGGCGGTCTCAAGCATTCCTTGATGAGCAGCCAGTGATTAAAGACGTTGTCCAGTTTTGCAACAATTACTGATGTTTGCATAACTTTGCTCATTTTCAGGTATGTTCATTTCCTTTCACTATACATGTATCTCATATTTTAGACTTAGTTGTATTTACGTAATTGTAGGATTGATACTGTTTTGTCTTTCTTGAACCCAGTGATTTCAGTTAAAATTTGGCTTAAAAGAAAGCAAAGCAACTAGAGAAATGTTTAACTTTGATTTGTGTTTTCTGAAACTTCCCAAATGATAGTTTCACGGGAAACAGGAAAAACAAGGATTTGGGTTCCAGTTTTGGAAAGTTTGAGGAAGTTTATTTAAGTTTCCAGTAGGAGATGCCAGATTTTGATTGAGTTTATATAACCTTAGAAAAGTGACAGGTTTTGGAGTGCCACTTGCCAGATTATTACGTTGATAAGAGCGATTTCTCATACGTAGAGGTATTTCTTTACGTGCATAGAGGATGTGGACGAATGTGTAATTTAGTACTTTTCCACTTGTTCATAACTTTTGAAAGTGTTGAATTGAGTGTCCGCTCTCGTCACTTTCTGGAGAAACTCAGTAGAGTTGGACCATGCATTTTATATTGCAAGTATATGTACAGTGTCTGTGGCTATCGTACATTGGACAGGAAATGGTCCAAGCAGAGATGAGTCACGCATTCCTGGAACCAAGCCCTAGCTCATTAGTATTCGGGCGAGGGTAGGGGAGACAGGATGTGCCCATGTGGTTCACTGGGTAGTGACCACAGGCACTGATTGAGATAAGAGGTCGTTTATCTTCGACCATGTGCTTATATGGCAGCAGCTGCAAGTGCCAAACCATGTGAAAACTAGTAGGGCCAAGAACACACATTTTTCTTGTGCATATTTAATAGGATTGACTTCACTCTTATTTTGGTTCACTTACTTGCGCAACTCAGCCCGGTGAAAAGACACAGTATAGTTTAAGGATCTAAATGAGTATTTGACAATTGTGCTCTTGCCATACTTCTATGCATGTATGAAAATTTTGTGTATTATGTTTCTTTCGTCCAATAGTTATAGTTTCATTTCTTTGGGATTGAATGTACTATTTAGACCTTCTGAATGGTTATAAGTTTGAGCGATAACTTGTTAGTGCGAAAGAAGGTGTTGATTACATGATGAAAGATTCCTTGATGAGCAGCCAGTGATTAAAGACGTTGTCCAGTTTTGCAACAATTACTGATGTTTGCATAACTTTGCTCATTTTCAGATTTCCTTTCCACCAACCCCTCGGGGCTGGCTTACATATATTTTTCTCTGTGACTTCTTTCAGGGAAATACCCCAAGGAAAAAAACTGATCAGAAGGAGAATTCTGGCTAAAGTGAAAAGGCTCACCGAGCAGATTAGAATCGCCTTTTTGTGGGCACCATTTTTTGCAGATATGCAAACCATTTTCAAGCTGGCCAGCTGTTTTGTCGTTGGTTGACTCAGACAAAAACAGTTTTAGAATGGTTCAACAGTTTTAGCTTGTGAAAGCCAAATTCAATTTAGGAGAGAATATGCATTCAGACCTACATGTAACCTATGTGAGCCAATGACAGGTTCACTGCAGATACATGAGCAGTACATAGGAAACAGCAAATTGTTAAAAAAAAAATTCAGGCAAAAGATTATTTTTAAAGCAGTCCTTGCAAATGCATCAATGTGTAACATTAATCCTATTTGATGTTCTTATTTTGCCATCTTCAAGGGCATTTTGCTGCATTTTGAGTTTTCGCACCAATGAAAATCTGCGCATTCTTGAGCAAAATTGTGATGTCATTTCAAGGAAAAATCTCAATATTTCAGTGATTTAAACATCAAGCTTTCCCAGATTTTTTTGTTTTGCTTTTTATACCTCCCTTTTTTCTAATTCATGGTTTCTGTTCGTGAAAGTAGGTAAGTACCATTTTCTCAACAACACTCTTAATGAAAGCTTGAGGTTCTAAAGTTAAATATAAAAACCGCATTGACGACGAGTGTCTTCCTAAAAATGACATCACAGCAACAGCGCCCTCATTTGTGAGCAAAGGCAGAAAAAAATATAAAAATGTTATCTTTAAAAAAAGTGCACCAAATCTGGTGCCAAGTAAAATTCAAGGCACAGGTCCTTTAAGAGGGGCAAATCTATAAATATTTGAATGGCTACCGCTGTATAGGGTTCATGACAAAGAAAAATCTCCACCTTCTATATATAAGCTGTGCACAAAATGGGTCACAAACAGGTGAACCAAACAGTTACCCTAGGGTCTGCAATGGCAGCAAGGGGGCAGTGGTGTAATAATAACACTGTAGCATGATATAATGTGTCTGGAAGCAGAGGTCATGACATGACACCCACCATGATACATGCCGTAAACTCACGTTGTTCCAGGTGTGACATCTGTTTATCAAATATGCATTTTATTGTAGTTGATCGTAAAATCATCCACATGAACAGCGCACGTGTTGGGTTAAAACTGCTTCTCTTATATTTACAACTCTTGTGCCACAGCTACAGAGGCACCATATACAAAGTCAGACTTTGAAATAATCCTCCTTGAACCATTGCACTGCAATACAGACTCTTGTCACACCGTATGCCGTATCACAGTACTTCCTCATATTGCCATCACTGGTATCGTAGTATATCATTGCACCCACTGGAGAGGCTTATTAACCAAGATATACCTGACTCAGCCCCGGTAGGGATATCTGTTGCTATGTCGGCAACTGTGTCATCATAACGGACGGGCGCTAGGTCCGGGTTATGCGAAAATGAGGAGGTCCTGATGTACGGTTCCCTACTTCGTTCAAATTCAGGATGCTCAAACTCCAAATGGCCGAGACTAGACAAATGAAAGAAAAAATAAAATCAGGGTGATCATGTTATATGTGATCAAATTAACACTGAATTTTTGTTCAAACTAAAATCTTTAATTTTCAACCGATTGGGTTTTATACTCTTGAAAATATCACTACAATCCTATCCACTGTTGTTTCGTGATGAAATAAACTTCTGTTCAAACTGTACTGAACACGTAATGGTAGATCCCGTGTAAGGTGCAAAATAAAAAAAATTTCCAAATGCAGAGTATCCGTTTTGTGCGATAGTGTAACCAAACAAACAAAGAACCCAACAAACAAACAAAACCTGAATATCCACAAACTTCTGCAAAAAAATAAATCGGACTGTATGAGAATGAACCCCCCCCCCAAAAAAAACTCACTGCTTGCGTTTGTAGTTGAAACAGCACAGTCCGGCCACAATGACGATAATAACAAATACTACAGCACCGGCTACAATTAAACCTATCGCCAAACCTGATAAGCCACCTGCAAATTGGGAAACAAGAAAGGGGCAAAGAATTTGTGACTTCCAATCACGTTGAAAAACAAAAAATCCCTGCAAAAATCAATTTTCTTACTTGAAACAAAAAAATAATTAAATCTCCTTTCTTTTCCAATTAATGACTTCTGCTGTTTGGATGTTAATCCATCGACTCAATTTACATCCTAGTTATCCTAAATGTTGCACCAGACTCGGTTCTACACTCACGTTATTTTGAACTGCACATGACAACCACAATTACTTCAAGGGAGTAAAGGGTCTGATATTGCAGAATTCTGTGCAAGGAATCTACCCCTGATTTACTGTACAGAGTTGAATTTGGGATCATTCATTAAGCTCCCTAAATGCCCAGGACGTAACCGTGAAAGCAAGAAAAATCTTCAATAAGGCCTGGCTCTTTCCATGCTATAGTCATATTTTTACCTCCTTGTGGCTTGTAAAACTATGGCTGGCCATCAGTCCAAACGCAAAAGCGAATTTCAGCAAGCCTTAAAAATCTTTTTAAAAATTAATAAATACACTAAAATCTTCACACCAAATACAATAAACACTACTACTTAAAGTAATAGGGCGAATGCACAGGTTGAGGTTAAATCTGTCACTACAAAGCAAGATTGATATTTCTGCAAACTTAGGCTCTCCTTACCAATACAGGTAGGAGGCAATGTGACAGCACTCTACAGTGCAGGTGCAAGCTATCAAGTTACTATAATAGGTGCAGACTGTATCCTAGATATATACTCCCTTGTTACAAGGGGGTAGGCCAGTCTTACCATTATTTCCCTGTGCCTCAACCCTCTCCAGACCAGACAGAAGTATTGCAACAATCCAAGCCACCACCCACTCCATTCCACCAAGGGTTGTAGGTCAAATTCTTAAATAGGTCATTCTCTCCTGCAGTTGATATCAAAACCTGAGCAAACACAAAGTGAACAGATTGACCCAACAACAAAACAAAATACATACAAAGTGACTTCAATTGAAGCAGGTATCAGCTCTCAAAGAAAAAATTCACAAAGTTTTAACTACACAGAAATGCATATATTCGGGGAATGCGTGAAGGTACATAAATTATAAGTTTGAATACGTTTTGTTGAGTTTTCAGCACTGTCATCATTTGTTGATGCAAAATTTATATTTACATATTTGAGATTGTTTGAGTTACAGCAAGATCCTCTCACACTGATAATCTTCAAATTCTCTAGTTTGTTGCTTTGTTTTGTGTTTCTTTTATATTCATAAATTTAACGAATTTCAAGTTGTTGATAAATTGTCAAAATCTGCAACTTTATCCAAATGTATCAGCAATTTTTTGTAGGGTTGGGGACGGGAGGGTTCAAGATAATGGGTGTGGCTTTTTCACTAGAGTTAGTGAGGATCTGATAACAATTGAATGTACACCTGTCGCATGAACATTTACATGGCATTTACTTATGCATTGGAGCACACTCCCACTGATGGGACAGGTGTCATGCATCCAACGCACATGTACGTTTGTGTACTGGAATCAACAACAGAGTCGGCTCAAGGCCAGACGAAATCAAACACAAACCAGTCACAACAGACAGCCACAATCAACAAAAGGGGCAATGTGGCAAAATAGTGCATCTGCATTGGAGCAGGAGAAGTGTCAAGGTCAGGGAACTGTGTAATATTTTCAGTGGTGGTCCAACTACTTTGTAACCCTTTTTCAGGTGTCCGTGCGGTTTGGAGGGGCCCAGTCGGTGAAAGTCACACACACACACACACGTCATCTCTGACACTATTTAGTTTGGGCAGCACTGTGGCACAATGCATTTCAGATTCCCTGCTCAGTGGTTGTTTTTTAGACACTGCAGGTTTAAACCTCATGCAATGTTCATTGACAAGCCGATGATCCAGTGGCCAGCACAGGGCACATTGCCGTAGGCATGTGTGTGCACCAGCACATGTATTGTACATAGCACAAAGAATGAAAAGTGTGGCTTGATGAGCCTTGCACGCCACGGTAGAATACAGGGAGGTATGCTTGCGGGTACACCATGGAAACAGTCTCCGTTCAAACAGTGAACTCGTTCCTCTCCAGGAAGACAAACACAGCACACTGTTTGAAACTTGGACACCTTTTCTCACCACCAGTTCTTCTCAGAGCCAACAGTCCTTCCTAAAAAGAGACTGCTCCCATGATGTACCCCTAAACATAACTCTCTGTATAAACTATAATAAGTTTCTGATGTTAATGACAGACTAGCTCAACCAAGTAATTTGCAAGCCACATTCTTGCCACATGAAGTAGGATTTCATCAATTTGGCTCTAAACTCAAACGGGCACACCAATGGTGAAAAGGGGTTTCCCCTAAGTCTAAACCTTGCCCTACCAAGAGCAAAAGGCCAAGCTTTCAGACATGCATGTATCTTCAACCATATGATTCTTAAATCCATTTACTGTAAAACACATCAGACAGTTGGACTTGTCAGCAACTGTCATTTGAATTGAAAGGATCTGTTCATACTAGAATAACAATTAGAATCCTCTCTTAGTGGAACATGAGGAACCTATTGTGAACCCCAATGATCCTCAATCCTCCAATTTCAATATGAATTTTTACTCACACCCTGGGGGTTAAGGATATAAAGCAGTTTCTTTGACAGAGACTGGAGCCTGCAACAAAAAGAAGTGAAGATTTGGATAACTCTCACGTTACAATCAGACGTTACAACGTATACATCCCAATGTTCCTAGGATATACAGGTAGCCCAGTGCAGGTGTCAGTAGGATGCCAGGGGAGAAAGTTGGGGTATCAAAAAATATACACATGTACAGCAGGACTTTTACTGTGTTGTTACAACTGTGAAAAAATATTACCGTACAGCATCATAACGTGAAACTCTCCAAAATGGTGATCTTGCCAGATCCTTGATATAAAATGCTCCCCCTGTACATATCCTGCATTCCATATTCACTGTTGCTGATTAAACCGGACACTGCAGAAGACCCTATAACCCCCAAATATCCTAACAGTTGGCTGTAATCTTTGTGTAAGTCTCAGAACTGAAAAAGGGTGAGTCATACAGGCACCTCTGCTTCAGGAACAATTTTCAAAAAGGGCAAAGATCAGTTCTCACATAAGTGCAAAGTGCATCTCCTATATATGTATATACAGTGTATTGCTCCAACTATAGCATTGGAATAGAACAAACTGTATTTGGATGATACCAACATTGTTTTGTTGCAACTTGCAGTTGGGCTGGCCCAGCAGCACTATTGTTGAGACGGCCCCAACTACATGTATTTATTGGAATAGATGCTATAGCCGGGCATAACAGTAATTAGATTATGAAAAGGGAAAGTAAATGAGACGGATGGAGGAATGGAATAAGAAAGTCCTTTCCTAGTAGCTATGAACGGAACAAAAGGCACACCTTGGAATTTTGTTGATATTTTACTCCTGTGGTAAATATAAAAAAATGAAACCTAGCGGCCTCAAAAAGTCTAAATGGTAATTTCTTTACTTTAAGCAAAATCTAACAAAGGTCCAATGCAACATGGCTTGGCCCTGATCCAGGAAATCTGATTAACATCATTTGGTCCAACACATTCCCCTAAAAAGAGTTAAAAGTCAAATCTATCTGGCCCCAATCCATATGCACTTACTCCAAACCCTCCTGTACATGTAGCCACGTGGTATGCTTTGGGGTCTACTGTTACTTCAAAGTTCCCTCAAAAAGTTTTCCATTAGTACATGTATGCCATTGCCAAGGCCTAATTAATGAAGCCCTAGCTAATCTGGAAGGGTGTAGGCACTACCAGAGTACTACCATAGTGACAGCTATTTATTGCACCACACCTGATCTTCCTTACCAGGTCCATTCTTATCAATCATTGACTGAAAGTAAGGAGGAGGCCCACATATGTTTGTGATCAGTATTGCCCATGTCTGTGCCAAAGATCACCTCATCCACAGAGGGAATTAGCCTGTGAATAGTGCTACCCTGTCGCCTGATGAACTCAGTTGAGGGGGCCTGTTACAGCAGATAATGTAATAAGTTATCAACCATAGATTAGCTATCGTTTTGCAACACTTGGGGTGGATTTAATTTCCTAGCCTACCTATTTTAGTGTTTTTTAGATGACTGGCTTTTTACAATTTCCCAGAAAACAAAACTTCCCAGTTCAAGACCACATAACACGTCAACTTCAAACTTGACTTGATACAGGGGGATTACATGACTTCAGTCCTTATCCTAAGATTAACTACTCTGACATCATGACGAAATCCTTAGGATTTTGTATTTTTGTTTTTTTCATTTTCACTCCCTTTTTTCTTTCAGATTGAAAGCACGTACATTTATAAGCAGGCAGGGGTGCAGTTTAGGTCAAAACAGCAGTAATATTATTATGATGTGTCCCATGTATGTATTACGTGACATAATTGTAAATTACGCTTATGCAGTTCTATATTTTGTGACACAACCTTGGGTGATTTAGCGGCGACACCAAGAAACATTTTTTAAATTTTCGTCTTTGGGAGTAATAGCAGAATACCCTGCCACTTGGAAATAGGATACACCTCTGAAATCATTGGTTTAGTGGTTATGTGGACACGAAGTAGAAAACCCCATAAAAACAGTGTGACGTTTTGACCTTGTGGTGGGCTATGGTACGAGGTGGATCATGCTGTGGGATAGTGGGGTACTCTGCAATTAAGCTCATCTTGGAATTTCTAACAAATTTCAAATCAACGGCTCATTCCCTTCACAGCAACATCTCTCTTGCTTAAACTTAAGCTAAAAAGGATCTCCAACCAAGAGGACTAATGGTTTCTGATGTCCCACGCCCCTCAACAGCTCACTTATCCTGTCTGTACCAGTATATTACGGTATGATATCATTCCCCAAACCAAAGTTTGGAGCAAGAGTAAAACTGTTACATTTTTGCTGTTAACTTGTTAATTAGTTGAACACTTACAGACAATACCTCATGTAGAAGTAGCATTTTACTATATTGGAAACTCCTGCTAAGAATCCTTTCAAAAGAAACTAAAACACCACCTTCAACAGAATAAACTAAAAATGCATTCACAGTTGCATACTCCATAGGTAGGATGAGCCTACTTCCAGTCTTCCAGTAAGATGTGAAAATTTAACCAAAAAGTGAAGTCGCAAAACACTCCAAAAATACATTTAGGCCTAGGTCCACCTGTTTACAAGCCTGTCACGACTGTCGGTGTTTATTGGTTGATTTGCGGTTATTAAGCCTGTTTTATTATCAGGTGGCATCACATTATCGGACGTCATCATCACATTCACAATGTCAGCCACGGAATATGGCCCTTGCAGTTGCACTCCTACCGTGAAGACTTCCAACCACGGTCTAACCGGGTCAGCCGGTCCAATATTCCTCCATGGCCGGTCCTAGGACAGGACCCGACGAATACTCCGTCGTATACGACGGAGGAGTATTCGTCGGGTCCTGTTTACGGGTTTAATCCTAACATGGAGGCAGAAATACCCCCGGTTGAAGTTTTGTTCAACTCTGAGTCTGAGCTTACTTTATCGAGTTCATGACCACTCCATGGTCGAAGTCACACTAACGTCAGTTGCTGCATAAAAACTTACCAGTTTCTTCGTTTAAAAAACCTCATGTACTGGATCTCGATCAATTACCAATACCCATAAACTGTTCAAACACGTCCCAGCAGCAAGAAGATAAGGATCAGTAACTACTAAACTGTCTCCGATTAGAGCGTTAACAGCACTGACCACGGCAAGCTAGCTAGCTGGCCGTCTGGAGCTAGTGGTCGTCCTAATGACTAATGATTGCATAGCGCTAGCGCTAGCGCGGCGCTATATCTACAATCTTTGCTTATGACCTCAGACGAGGTCAAAAATTTAAATATTTCACAATTACATCTGTGGGGGACTCCTCGTTACACGCATGTTTTCGGGAAACTAGCCCAATCAAATTACAGGAAAATTGACACGCCTGGCCATGGCCGGCCACCCCATAACCAATGAAGATTCAGTCTTTTTACGCCATTTCCGTTGTATGTAGATCTAGGCCGTTTTCCAATTCATAACTTTGTCTCCGTCTGAGGCTTCGTTCCAAAAACCAATCCCCGATTGCGGGCCTGAAGCGTTTGAATTACATTAGATTACTGTAAATTTTGGCTTTCTGGCGTCTTATTTGATGTTCTGTGGCACTTTTAGACTGATTTCTGCGCTTACAGCTTCAAAGTCAGCTAGTATAGTTGAAACCTGCGACGCAGTCAAAGTTGAGTATAGGAAAACGGCACTAGAATCGCGAGAGGGCAGCAGATCATCAAAAACACAGGCCCAAGATATACCACAGAATCGCCAGGTTTTTTCCCCAAATAACATATATTACTACGTATATTTATCTCAATTTTTTATACCTCGCCATTCCGTTTTTCCACTATTTTTTACATTTTTTTCTAAATGAGGTTACAAAAACAAACTGAACAAAAACCACGAGAAAAATATCAATCCTGAAGCTTCACAATTTGCAAAAAACTAGTCATTCCAGATTACTGTTGCTAATGAAGCCAGAGGAAGTCCGTAAATCCCTTTTGAGCTGGGAAATAACTTGTCCAAGTAACTTGGACTCTACAAATTGCCTTTTTAAACATCTGGACATGGTTGGGTATGTGTCTAAATCCTGAATCCAGATCCGTCTGAAAAAGCTTCAGGATTTAAATCCTAATCTAAAAAGGCAATTTCTAGAGTCCAAGTTACTCGGACCAGGAAATAGCAAAATCCCTCTGCGAGGTAATGGCTGCGAATCCTTTGATTGGCAGCTCCCATGTACCCGATCTTCCTTTCCTGATTTCATAATGTTTAATACTTTCTCCTTGACCATGCTTACTTACAAACAATACCTTTTTGTGCGGGACTACGACACTATAAAACTGACTCAAAACGTACTTTCTTATAGCAGAGCCTTTTCACCAATCGAAAATAGCATTAATTGCACAAAAAATGAAAAAATAAACAAACACGCACAAGTGTGTATTTGCTTGCAACTGGGGACCCCCTATTGTTCCTCTTTTGTTTGTACTTCAACTTTTTTAGAAGACCACCCATATGTTTCGTACACAGTTGTCAATCGGGGACCCTCTTGTCAATCGGGGACCTTATTGTCCTCTATTGTTCAGGGTCCCCAAATGCATGCAGAAACAAACTCACACCTACCCTCCCCCCAAAAAAGCACACCCAACCAACTTGCCAACAACTGAGTGGAATATGGAGACACATGCCATTTGAAAGAGCCAAATTCTCTCATGCTCATGATGTGCAATTTAACCCTGTCTTCGCTAATGTTCTTAAAATAATTCTAGTTAATAACTCACACTAACTTTATAATGATTTCGATACCAATTAAGTCAATAAAAGGTAAATGAAAAATTGAAGCTTTCATACCCAAATAGTACAATTTCAGGAAAGTGAAAAGAACACAACGAAACTGCACTCTAAACCATGCAAATCTTCCAATATCAGCCAGGGTTAACAATTACAATCTCTATGCTCTCTTTGCATGCTCTACAGAGCCTTAAACTGGCAGCTTGAACAATCGCGTCAGAATCGTGTTAACGCAGCTTTTTGAAATATTGTCCAATTGCATTGTATAAGAACTAAAGCAGCACATGCAAAATTGCTAAGCAACACACAAGCGAACCACTGAACCAACTATATTTCGTGTGTAAAACTGCCAAATTGAGGCTCTGCATGCCTATGGCGGCAGCATGCAAAGAGTGAATAGGAAAAGTCTGATGGACTAAATAAAAAAAAACAACCCAAAAAAAACCCTTCGGCTCAGCTTCAATTTAACCGGGGCAAGCAAAGAAAATATGTAATATGCATTTTTTCAACAAAAATACATTTGTCCTTAATCCATTTGTGAACTAAGAGGGGCCCTCTGAGAAACTGGTATGTTGCCCCAATTTCACAGCGCAATTCAACAAACTTTTTCAAGCAAACAAACACCCACACAGCAATGAGGTTGCAAACCTCACAGGCAATGTTTAAAATAAAGAAAAAAACGCAAAACATGAATTATAATAAGGCCACAAAGGGCAATTAAACCTCAAAACAATTCTGTTCACTGTCTAAGACAGAAGAAACATCAGAGTTCAAACAGTTTCGAAGGTTGTATGCCAGAAAGGGGCTTTTATCTGTTAATTTTCAGTTTTTAGCTGGTGTGTTTCTTTTCTGATTTCGACTCATTTTGACTTGACGCAGTACACAGTAAAATTGGCAATAAATTAACAGGGTGATACAAACCATTTAAAAAATGCCCAACATAAACCAATGGACATGATGCTGATAAAGAGCAATGCCCTGTCTTAAAATTGACCTTGACGCATGATCCTAAACAGTACTGCTTCACATAAAAGTACAAATTTTAGTGAATGGAATCCTTGCAAACAACACTCAACTTATACACTGTATTTGTTATGTCACATGCACAGTCAACACTGTACATCCAATGAGACAGTGGTCTACTCCTTTTGCAATTCAAATATCTATATACCAGGTACGCTTTCCTTGTCAGTATGTGGTTAAGACGTCTGCACCAGTAAGCAGGAGGTCGTGGGTTCGAGTCCCACCCAAGTACGCTTGTTTTTTTTTCACAAGCCTTCCGGGTCATACACTGAGCATACAGTGTTAAAATACACGTCAGGAAGGGCAAAAATCTCCAAAATTAATTCATCAGTACGTAATACTATCAATTCTCTGGACATAAGACCCTGTTGCTAAATCGCACTATTTTAGGACAAGTTCCCATTCATATGTTTTGACTCATTCAATTACTAATCCTCAGAGCTTCAGACATCAGTGGAAGATCACAGGATTCACAGCAAGTTCTAGCAGACTTACGCCGTACCAGTATACAAATATATAAATGGTTGAGAAAGGCACACAGCCTGCACAGTGTCACTAAAAGCAATGCTTTTTAATTCTTCCATTCCCACTGGGCCACTATTTGCCCTGAAACGCTTGCACCAATTCCTGTGTGCCAGTAAGTGAAACTTGGCAGGTAGTTGCTGGAATAAGACACGTTCATATTTACATAATACTACGAGAGTAAAGAACTTTTGAGAGTGTAACTAATATTTATTAAAAAAAACTTGAAAATAGGTTGTCAACTTTTTACAAATGCCAGAACAAATCCCTGCAATCTGATTGCTGGGTTGTCAATCTATGCCATTTGAATTATTTGTCAAAATGCATGGCACGGCTGTACTGCCATATTAGAAGTTTCATCGAAGGTACAAAGAAGATTTAAGGTCACAAGAAATTTTTGACCACTCGGATCATACAGAGATTTACATGTATTCACATGATGCCAAGATTTTTTTTTACTGAACTAACTCAGGTGTTGTATAAAACTAGCAACAAATGTTTCACATCGTTAAATTGGAAGGAATTATTCCATTCTGTGACAAATGGAATGTTCCATTCCACACAGCTTTGCTGCGGGAATGGAACATTCCATCTGTCATCTCATGACATTCTTAACACTGCACTCATACACATTCATTATGTGAATACATGTACAAGTTTCTTTGTGGCTCTTGCTTTACAGTGCACCTAACCAGTGGCAAGGTGTTTGAAAATGGTGGCCACAGAGAAAATACGATCTGTAAAATAATTCAGCCTTTTCCCATGATTTTCAACCAGCTGAATATGTCCGGCTTGAGGTGTTTCAACATGATCACTCCAGCAATGATGGCAGGTAGGCACAGAAGACAGAGCAGCCCATTACTGACAACCTGGTAAAGAACATGGACAGTCAAAAAGACTCGGTAGGCAACCATCGCATAAGACTCTGACAATGACGACCACTGTCAGGGAAGTGGGTTTTTAGATTAGACTACCAAAAAAAATCTTAGGAGTTGAATTAGTTATAGATAATTATGGAAATACTACTAATTATGGAAATAAAACTAATGCAAAAGATTTGAGCAGAGAAAAAAAATGGTCCGGGTTGGAGAAAGGTTACCAGGATTTAAATGTGATTTATACAGCTTGTGACCGCTTTACTGGTACTGTTCAGTAACTATATTTGAAAATGAAATCGAGCCGGAGTACCAGTTAATAACCATGGCCCAGTTTGAGCCACTATTTCAAATGAATTTGACAGAGTGTCAGTGGATAAAGTGCTCACCGTATTCTGCTTCTTCCACTGCTGTATGACACTGTGGTATCGTATTCGACTGAATGTCACCATGGTGTAGAGGGGAATGTATTTGTTTGGCATCAGCCAGTTCAAAAATTGGTCTACTCGCTTCCGGAACAGGAACCAGCGGGAGTTCACCAAGGATCTCATCTGGAAACCAAAATAAAGCCAACCAAATCAGACGAAAACAATCACCATCATCATCAGTCACAAAGTCATCACCGACTTTGTGTTGGGTTACTTTTGTCTTTAGCCCCTTGCAAAAGTGATCGAAGAGTGTCACTGATTTAACACCTGACATTTACGGGGGGGGGTGGGGGAGGGGGACATGTGACATGTGCATAAGGGGATGCCGAACGTGAGGTGAATCCAACATAAGTGTAGTGTATATTTAAGTGACAACTTCTGTCTTTCAGGCTTTTAATATCAAACGTTGGCACAAAGCTTCAATCTTGCATTCATAACTGTGAATCATCCACTGTCATATACACATGCACATGCGAGAAGAAAAGAAAAAAATCAGGGGAAAATAAAAAACGTACGTCTGATCCAAAAAACAGAAAAATGGGGATGGGTTCATCCCCCCACATCCACTACTCTGCATTAATACCTCTACTGCAAACATTACTACATAGACAATGTCATGTGATCTCAAGATATATGCACAAAGCATTTGCCAGTGATGACTACACTTCACCTTATTGTGGATGCTACAAATATCCACATTTTTCACACTACTGTGTCTGCCGTTGTGTGCAATTTTAGGAACAAATTTTTCAACATTTTGCAAACATTTTGGCCACACACGACAAAAACACAGAACTAGAATACATATTCAACAGTTGGCTTTCTTAAAGTAACTTTCTGAGCATTTGAAGTTTAAAGAAAATCTCTTTAGAGGAATTTGCCATTTATTCTGCAGCAATAACAAACACAGAGCCCGCTGTACAGCTCTCCACTTTCTTTTTGCTGAGAACAAGATGGAATGATCGGATTTTAGTCACTGTACCTCAATGTAATTGTACATAGCTAGGTCGCACATAGCTTTGGCATCAGGGTTACGATGTTCACTGTAAGCAGGCAAGGCCTTGGCTGCGGAGAGAACAGTTAATGTTGGCACAAAGATTCAGTCTTGCATACATGACTCTGAACCATGTGCTGTCAATCAGGTTTTGTCACTTGCGCCAATTTGTCCAAATTGCCATGAGCAAGGAGCAAACATGAGCTTGGTAGATTTCACCATCAGTGAATTGTGTGAAAAGAGAGCTAACAATGGTGTCAGTTGATGGAATTTGGCCTTTTCAATGCTACAGTAGTTTGCAATTTCAACAATTCCAGTTAATTATAGGTTGGACGTAAGTGCATAGTGTAAGTGCTAACCATCAATCACAAACAACAATTACATCCTGTGACTAATACACTATAACATATCTCTGATATGCAATATCCTTTATATGCTCAACACTTGTGCTTGGAAGCTCCATAAAACTAGTGACATCTTCCTTCACAGTGAGAAGAAAAGCCAAGCTAAACGCCCTCACCATGACTTTGGAGGAGGCAACATAAACTAGCCAAGTTTTTCCACAAGGATTTCCACAGTTCAACTTCACTTTAAAAGTAATGGCTTATGGCCAATTGAGAAAAAAACATCAAAGAACTGCCGTCAAGTTCAAAACAAGTAACAACCCGACACTCACCAAAATCATTGCTGAACTTGTCTAAGAACTCATTGAAGACAATGCAATCTTCAAACCCCTGAGGAGAAAAAGGGGTCATTGTATTGGAAATAGGTCAAGTCGTCCCCGAGTACTCAAGTCGTCCCCCAAAATTGAAACCTTGGTCAAGTCGTCCCCGGGTCAAGTCGTCTCCAGGTCAAGAGCTCCCCCACTAGTTCTTACAAGTGTTATCTGTACATGTAATTTTCTTTTTCTTTTTAGAGCCAATACACTTTCCAGAGTAAACTCAGTACTTCAGTCCTGTCTGATATATTGATTATTAATAAATAAAAAAAAAGTTACATTATGATTATAATTTAACTATTTATACGGAGGACGACTTGATCCAGGGATGACTTGACTCAGGGAAGACTTGACCCGGGGATGACTTGACCAACATTCATTGTATTCAGTGTATAAAAGACACTCGTGTCTAGTGGTCTGTGGACCCACAGTGGACCTGAAGTACATTAACACAGCTCCTAAAACAACTTCTTACAAGTCAGTACTAAACGGTATTGTAGCCTAGACCACTGCAAGACCAGACACGAAACCAGACACAAGACCAGACACAAGACCGCTGACAGAGACGGGTCACAAGTAACAGGGGGAACAATAACAAAGGAATTCGGTTTTTTTTTTAATAGCTTGCGACTTAGATTGCTGGTCTCATCGTGATGGTCTTGAGGAGTCTCAATTACATCATTCAGCTGAGGAGGTATCACGCATAGGTCTGAGTCACTTCCATTCCTGAATTTGAGGCAAGCATTCCGTTTCAGTGACCGCTCTTGTTGAAAGAGAGCTGGATACTTGCATTACCTCGGTAAAGTGGTCTCACTTCAGTGGAATATAAATACGCACAACAGGAAAGACCAAGGCTGTACCTGCCGGAGTCAGCTATCAGTTTTTGATCCAGTCACAACCTATTCAGATGAACTGCAACAAAAGCATTCCTTGGTCACTCTTAACCAAAGATCGTATAGTGCCACATAGCAGCACAAAATGGAAAACTTCACTGTGAATACACGTAAAACGTTGGAATCGCATGGGCGCCATTTCAGCAAGCGATACGCCTGCCCAATGCACATTAATGCACAGGTGCAGGTGCCACAGCAGGCACGTGCACCTGGTGAGCCTGCGGCTAAGCATTACCGTGAACCACGCAGGCGTATCGCTTGCTCAAATGGCGCTCATGGTGATTACACCTTTTGGGCAGAGTTATCCAGCTTGCACCTTTGCTCTTAATCCTGTTACTTGTAACTGGTCTTACAAGAGGACTTGAGATGGACTCGACTACAACATTGCCCAATACAAGACTCAAATTCACATTCACACATCGGCACCTGACCGAAAAACTTACACAGTTCATTCCTTGGCCGTAAAATGGCACCATGGCATGCGCCGCATCACCAAGAATCACCACCTTGTCCATATAGTTGTAAGGAGAACACTATTAAGAAGAAAACAAATATGTGGACAGACTCCTCAATCTCTTGCAAAATAGCGACTTTTCATTAGGTATTTCAAGGCGAAAAATCTTCCATCATATGCCATGCTTTAATGTCCTTGGGAAGAAAGAAATCTACTCACACATTTTTCCACGGCGATGTGCCCAAAAAAATACAGGAGAAAGCTTAAGAGGCCTTTATTTCAACAGATAATTAATCTAAATTTTCCAGGAGAAGCAAACTTACTTTGACTGACACCATGGGAAGGCCCTGCCTCTCCTCAAAAGTTGTTAAGATGGCCTCCTCCCCAATCAGCGGGATTGCGTCCGGGAAGTACTTCCGGAAGAAGTCCAAGGGAGCTTGTCCCCCAGCAGCGTTGACCTCCTCAAAGTTTTGGAATGGCATGAAGAGCGTGCAGGTAAATGTGCAGTCTTGGTTGGGCAGGGCGATCATCATGAACTCATGCCTCGGCCAGATGTGCAAATAGTTTTCCTTGTCGGCAAACTGCGATGATAAATGGTGATATAATGCTGAGTTGCACGAGGTCTCACACAGCCACGAAATTTGAGGCTGAAGGTGCTTCATCTGTCCCGTAAAACCTTTCAGAATCTCCCCTGGGAGTAAAGCAACTGAATGTTCCTGGTACTGATGACCTATCAATGGTTTAATTCCTTTCTCACTGTCAGCAGCCACACCTATGATGCTCGATATGGTCACTTCTGAAGTGATCAATAAGCCTTTTGCGAGTTAATTTGAATAAAATCTGGTGCACTGAGTGCTTTAAATTCACGTGGAAATAACAGTGTGAATTCTCCAAACTAAAAACACTGTTGCTGTACATCATGATTCAGGGCAAGCTTTTGCTTAGTTACATAAGAGACACCTTGCTACAATACACTGTTTCCAATGGATAAGAAGGGCTCAAAGGAACCAGTCCGTTCCAGAGATGGTGGTCGCTATGTGCAAGCTTGCTGTGAATCACGAGGTATAGGCAAGTGTCTTTAGTCTGGGGAATTCAAATCATTCTGTTTATGTGTAATCAGATAACTCAGTGTACCAGATTTTATTCAAATTTAACTCGCAAAGGGCTTATTCCCACCCTGGGCCTTAGAAAACATGACTTATCAAAACCTGACAACCTGGCACAGTGTGGCGGAGGAGGGAACAACAATGGGTCAATGCTAATTCCAAATACCAATAACGATTGTTTCAGGAAGAACACAATTGTAGTCTTGCCTTGCCGTCTTTGGGCGGCATGCACAGCTCCATGTATCCATGCGGTATGTACTCCTGGCTGAAATTAATGCGCCCACAGCGCATCATCTGACGTCGCGTGGTGGAGTATGCCCCATCGCAGCCAATGGTGAGGTCCGGGCATGCCTTGACCTTTGACCCATCCTTACTGGAGAAGTTTAAATTAAAGCAACAGTTCACCATAACCATTTCATCTTCTCCACCGCCAGGTGGCTCTGCTATTTTATCAAGTACAGCAAAAGTAATAAACCGTGATAAGTTGAACTGGGATGTCAAGAGTGAAAAGAGAGGGGCCTAGGGGGTCTTTCACCGATGGCTTACAAGATCTCCCTGTAACTCATGAATTGACGGTGGACTCCAACTCTAAAGGTTCCAAGTGTTTTTTCACACTTTTTAATTTTTCAAAATGGTACTTTGTTTATGCATTTCTTTCACTAAAAAAAAAAGAACTGCAATAGTCCTGCCAGCAAGCAAGTTTTTAAAAACAGAGAGTTTCAGCTAAACGCTTAAATATTTCAGCAATTTCTTTTGCAAATGCAGTATCAATTTTACTTCTTGCCAACATGGTCAGGATTATAGCAGAAGTCGGTACACATTTTCCATTTGGCCAACATGGCAAATGACGGCTAAAATCCTGACGGCCTTAATGATTGCCATTACAATCAGAAATTGAAGAATTGTTAACACTATTTCTCAATCTGCAAGATATTGTTTTACAAGCTACACTGAAAAAATATTTAAATTTATAGTAACACTTGCTCTGTGAAGAAGATGACTCCACTGTCAAAATCTGCCTGCGCCATCTTGTGAGAAAAATGCAGACGTATGTTTGGGAACCTCTCAGCTTCTGCAGAAAGAGGAAAAAGTCAACCAGGTGGAAGACATGGGAACGTCCAGCTGATAATCTGTCTACTGTGGGATGAATAATGCGCAACAAAGCACCAACACAACATACCGTAAATTTTTGGAATATAAGCCACCCAGTGTATAAGCCGCAGCACGTAAAAATCGGTAACTTTAATAAGATTTAGAGTCGGTGTATCAGCCGCACCAGCGTATAAGCCGCACTGCGATCCAACCACGAAGGGCTTCCTGCATGCTGAAGCACCAATACAGCATGTAATAAAGTACAGTGCATCAATGGTTCCACTACACCATCGTACGTGTGCAATCCTAATAAAAGTAAGCAATATGCGAACGAGTGTCACCATAAAAAGTGAATTTTAGATCCTCAAATTTAATTTTAATTTAATCTTTTCAATAACCACGTGACCACAGAAAGTGTTGTCATTAGAAAACCCCACGTGAAAAAACCCCGAAATTCTGTGGCATGTCACGCCAAACACAATTGGCAAAAAGACGAAAGATCTGCCACACAAAGGTACATGTACGCCATTGAGGAGGTTGATTTTTGTTTCAAGGGAGAAAGAAATATTTAGGTTACAAGAATAAAAAAAATCTTAGTAATACGATTATATGTCTGTAAAAAATACACCATGAGATTGAATAAAAAGCAGGAATATAATCACAAAAAATTGTGGCCAGACAGAGCAAGTACAGTTTAAGAATACGTACACACTTCATGACTCCAAGACTCGGGGAATTCCCTACTTGAAATCAGGACAACTTGAATTTTGGTACAACTATAGAATACAGGGCCACTCGGTTGGACTTGGATTTTTATTTATTCTCCAAGGTTCGAGTTTTCACATGTAAACAACAACCAACAAAAACATGACTGCGCCACCTGCACGTGGTACGCATGGCCCGGCCATAACTTTTGTGACTGATTTTATCCTTCAAAGTTTGCGGTACAAACCACCCGGCGTATAAGCCACAGAGACATTCTTTACCGTGAAAATCAATATATAAGCCGTGGCTCATATTCGGAAAATTACGGTACTTAAAAATGAAAAAAAAAATAGAATTACAAGTAGATCTGTTCAGATCGGTGTATAAAAACTTGCTGATTGCCTTTTGGTTTTTTGCGAACCTTAACTTCTACCTTAGCAAGCACACTAGAAACCAGATACGGGTCAAGTTGACATTGGAAGGCAGAGGTTGTATAATCGCGCTATTCTAAACTGCTGTCCCCAGCTCAACTATGTGATTATAAGTATTATAAGCCCTTGTGGGTACAAAATGAAAAGACAGCCAAACATTAAGGTTGGAATGGCAAACTCCCATGAATGTGAAATTCATTTCTTTTAAACTTCAGCTGAAATTACGGGGACAAACATTTGTTACTATAAGAAATTTGTACATCCCCAAATTAACTATTATTCAACACGAGTGCAGCTCCCCGTAACTACGGGGCCAGTGAGAGTTTCTCCTTGAGTGCATACAGCCTATTAAGGGTACATCAATATGGATTTCAACACCAAAGACATCCCTGAAAGAGAGGGCTAACATATCAATCAAGATTGAAACTGCTAATGACAGACAATGTGTGACCCACCGGTCAGGAGCGTTTCATTCAAGTGCCGTCTGTCCACTGACAAAATGAACTGCAAATGAAAAACAAGATGTAATGAGTATATCTTGGGGGAAACTACATGTATGAGTCTAGGCACAAGACCCCCTCTGCAGAAACGAAGTAGGACATTTTTTCACGAGCCATAAGACAACAGTAAGTACATGTATATAGTGTTTATGAATACATGTAGGTCAGAGATGGGCAGGACAGTCATGAGAGTGTGGGCACGCCTTCCCTGTGTTTAGAGGACCATTTCTTTTGGTGGGAAAGGAGGAACCCCCTTGAGGGAACCAAAATGTCTCCCCATAACGTCTGCGGTCCCCATAACATCTGTATTTCAACACATGAGATGTCCCCCGTGACCTGGTAACTAGGATGTGGTGCATTTGGAAAGAGGCACATGGAACAGACTTGGGTGGGTGGGGGGGGGGAATGGTTCCTTTACGTTTGTGGTTCTTACATGTCTCTTTGAACGCAAGTGTAGCCCTATCAACAAGTACATATGTATTCATGAGCATGCACCAGTGTGTACGGAATGAGGCCAGTGGAAAAGTTTGCTACGATGTTAGTTGAAAGGTGTGACAGCTGCTTGCATTGCACCTCATGTCCATGTCTACAGAGCTGGGTCATTCCATGAGGTTGGGGCCCAATTTGTGACGGTGTCACTTGTTACATCCCCAACTTTTACCACCTGTCATGACCTGTGGATTGGGTCATTTACTCTGTAAAAATAACACACACCTCTGTATTCAGCCTTACACAATGTGAACAATCTCAATTTGGAATCCACATGCAGGGAAATAGCTGTTCATTTTTACGGAATCTACGTAACAATTGACACCGTCACAAATTGTGCCCCAACCTCATGGAATGACCCAGCTGCGTGTTAAAAGGAAACTGTGCTACATGAATGCATCTACGTGTATGTACCTGGCCTTCTTTCCCGTAGGGTTGAGCTGACTTCTTCCCGGAGACGTCATGGATAAGGCGGGCATGCATTGGTATACCCCTACTCACAATCTGAGGTTAAATCAAAAAACACATCATGACAGACACAGGGCAGACTTTCAGCACTCAGGAGATCAGGATGATACAACGCCGTAAGCAGAGAGGGCAGTGCCAGCTTCCGGTTTTGAAAATAAAATGGTCGAGTGATTCTGAAACAGTAGAGAGTGTGGTTATTGTATACCAGCTGTCCGTCTGCAATGGTTCACACACCTGACAGTTGGTTTCCAGCAATGGTGACACTCGCATCGCAAACTCTCTCTGTACACGGCTCGGGGATGAATTGTCAGGTTGTTGAATGAGATGCCAGCATGTGGAGCATCTTCATTGGGCTCCATCAGTAAAGGTTTCAAAATGAGTGAGGAGCTTACGGCAAAGCCAACAGAAGTCCAGATTTGAACAAACGCCGAGAAGTACTATTAATTAGCGTACCACTGGTCGTAAGCATTACATTACATCCTTTTACCTGGTCTTCCAATCCAACCAATCGCAATGCTTCTCTCCCTCGGACAGACAATGCCAGGTTAATGCTCCTCCCAATCACACGCTCCGAGGTGCGGATGTCTGTCAAGACATGAGCAGAAACGATGTAGTGCTTCGAAATGTCATTTATTACTTACAGTATCCTGTAAGGAAAGTTTTTCATTTCCTATTGCCTCAAAAACACTTTCATCTGTGTAGTAAAATAATCATTTTAATGTAATTCAAGATTTTCAACTTATGCTGTTCTCTAACCCTAACTCCCTAGAGTGATTCACAACGAACCATCCTCATTCTTGCAAATCCCAACACCAGCGAACTGTGCAAATAAACAGTTGGACTCTGTTTATTTGCGGTAAGCCTAATCCCACCTAAAACACAACCAGTATACCAGTGCAGTAATAAACCTAAGAGATTCTAACAAATCCTGGTGTTGGAGTTTGGTTGGTCGGAGGATCGTTAGGGTTACCATTGTGAGTTATGAGTGTGCAATACTAATATTTAACAGGTATTTTCGAGTTGAATTGCTGATTTTCCGTCTTTAACTAAAGATACAAACTTATAAAGACAGTGAATACGTGTACAATAACTATGGCCTACAACTAATAAATAGCAATTTGATGCTTTTTCAATTTATGTATGAGAAGATAACATGCCGATCCTGCTATGTACACAAGAAGTGTTGGCTAAACTTTTGAATATGGTGTGAAAGTTTCAAGAAACGTTTAGTAAATTTAACAAATATTTCCATTCATACCGCAGGCCCTTTTATTTCAAGACCTAAGAACAAAAGACTCTCAGAACACTGTTTGATTTTTTTCCTGCATACATATATGTGAGGGTGTAGCATACCTTCTCTGGACTCGTACAAATCCACTTGGAAACCCCGCCTGGCCATAAAAATAGCCTCCAGCGCTCCAACCTGCCAATAAAGGCCATGAATATGAAAATCAGTAAATTATCATAAAGACTGTTTAATTTATGGTGCATGTATTAATTTATTTAACCAAAGGATTAACTGATGATTTTAATCACAATCAAATGACCAATGCCCTTGCTTGTCTCTCTTTAATGAGAGTTTAATAAAGTCTCAGTCTGTGGCAGATCCCCACAGGGTGGGGGGTTTGCACCTGGCACGAACCCCATCCCTCTTTAGGGACAGGTGAACTTTGTCATCTCAATTAAAAAGATCATGGAACAAACTGTACTGGGAACAAACCACTTCCCAAGTTGTATCGTGTACAATTCGGGTGTGATCTGTGACTATACAGTGTTCAAGATTAAATGACTTCTGACTAGCGTCCCTGAACTAACATAATTGACTAATGGGAAAAGCCACCAATGCATAGCTGGATAGCTCAGTTGGTAGAACTCCGGTACGATATTCCGGAGGTCTCAGGTTCAAATCCCACTCCAGTCAATTTGTTTGTTCATCTCCTCAACTAAAAAAGAAAAAAAAAACACCTTGGAAAGATTATATTTTGATCCCTTATACCCAGTGCTCTTCCCCCACCTGACTAGCACAGATCTTCCATTTATGAATATTTTATACAATAAAAGAGCTACTTGTTTTCCAACATCACAACAGAATGATGACGGCACCATACACACCAGCAGAAGCTGATCTAGAGGGGGGCATGCCTCAAAGCCCCTCCCCTCATTTTTTAAGATTTCATTTTAGAGGAAGACACCTTTCCTTTTACCCCCTTGTTTTAAATCTAATCCCTATTAGGACAAAAATTATCACTGAAAATAACCTGCTCATATAATTGGGTTCCATTCCATTTACGGCACCCCCTTCAGCCGGGTGCCACCTCTTCTTATAAGCTCTGGATCTACCACTGCTCTACAATTATGAGGCCTGCTAAGACATTCATAGAACTTGCATACTGGACCTGAAGCCAGTTCTTGCCTTGTTTTCCTAATTTGGCATGTCCAATATGGCCCAAGTACTGGGAGGACATAAGCAGAGGCCGATCCAGCTTTGTTGGGGGGGGGGTTTCAAGCCGGACATTTTTTATGTCTCATCTTTTGAGACAAGCGGAAACGATGGTGAAACATTATATGACATACATTGTTGACAATGGTATTCATGCACTCACTTAGACTTTTGTTTTGTATTTCATTATTTACTCAATTTTTTAATCTTTTTTCTATCCAGAGCAACAGGGAGAGGGGGACTTCTACAGATCAAAGCATAACCCCAAAACTCGGGGCTGCGCTGTCGGCTGCGCTCGGACCCCACAGTTCTGGGGGTAACCTGTGCCCGATGCAGGCCATCAAGGTATTACGCAGGGAGGAATACTGAATAAACCAGGTCATAGGAATTGTGGGATAAAAATTGGATAAACAAACCCACATAGCATAGCCAGTGGTACGGTATAGCATAGACTTGGCATTCGAATGAGTAAGAGTTCATTTATTTTCAACTTTCTGCACTTAACATGAATTTTTAAAAGAAATATTTAGGGGGTTCTTCATTCACCTTTCATATATATCCCAAAACTGCCCAGGCACATTGTAGAACATCTTTTTTTTAATTTCGGAAAAATCCGAACTAGAATAGCAAGTCGAAAAAAATACTAGGTGCGAACATGTGCATTGCTATGGAGCACGGCTTGTTTATCCAAAAAAAAGGTTCGTCAAGGCCAGTTGCCTAGGCCATGTGCAAATGAAATACCGAATGGGCTTATATGCCCTACACCTGTGTATTTATACATGTAGGCTGGCATTAGGCCTAGGCCCTACTTGCTTCTTGTCACTCGGCATGAAGAGCACCATATTGTGCATATCGAACCGGTAGGCACGTATTTCGGGATTCATATCCATTAGCACCCTGTTCCTATAATAAGGAAACAAAGTCCACTTTCTCACACTAATTAACATTTTGACCTTAAGGAACCATTACTCAATCCGGATAGGCCTAGTTTAGGTAAGTTTTGACAATATTTAAGCAAGAAAACTTCAAATTTCTAACCCGAGTTTGGCAAAACACAACCATTCATTCGACGAATCATGCCATTTTCTTTTTCATCTGGATACCTGACTCAGGCTTTTTGGATTCATCAAAACAAATCTCCATCCAGGTCAAGGAACCAGACTACATTCGCTTATTTGTCGTTCACAGCTCTTTGCAGAATGCTGCCGTTTTACCCCAAAATTTCCCTCAAAAACCAAAAGCCCTGTTTTCTTTTCTAATATGTAAGAGGGCATCGCAAAGAACTTGTTAAAATAGGTTATTTCAAAAAAGGACAATTTGTTCCCATATATATGTAATAGGAACAGGGAGCTAAAGGTTATGAACCCCGTATTTCGTAGGCAAAAGTCTGCAGGTCTGAGAGTGAACTATCAGAAAGCAAAAACATGTCCAGAAAAGTTCAATTCAGGAGGGAAAATACCCAGTCGTTGACTTAAAAGAACACTTTGAATTTTTTAGACAGTCTCCAAATCAAAGGATTAATATGCATGGGATGTCTTGTCCAGTCACAATCTGACGATGTAGGTTAACGCAGTACTAGGCCTGGGCCTAGTCCCCCCCCCCACTACTTGTAGTACGCGTCCGCATACCATGCATACATGTACGATTTTCCTTCGTCCATAGTTGAACTCTTTCCTAGATGCTGCCTGCGCCCAGGAAACTTGGAATCAAAACAGAAGTTTACTAACCAGTCCACCCCCAATAATAACAACTTTAACAGAGGATACATCCGTGGCTGTGCTACCCATGTTCGCCAAAACTAGTGTTTACGCAGCTTCAGAACAACAGCGGCACCGCAACTCATACAGTCCTGGTCTCCATGGTCTTAGATATTAAATAACGTCTGCCTGATCTCTGCTGCATATCCGCGAGCGCGCGAGCTGGACGTCGACGTGACATCCCTGTACGTACGTACAGCTATAGCGCCGCGCTTTGGTCCCTAGCTAGTCTTGGTTTCAAGACGTTAGTGCTTGTTAGCGGACACCGTGCATAATGCGCCCCCTCACGACTCACAATTAGACAGCGCGCCAGTTAGTGAGATAGCTGCAACGTCGTCGTTGTCGTGCTAGCGCCGCATGCAACCGGTACGTCTTGCTCCCAGAAGTAATTTTAGTAAATCAGATTAAAAATTGGTGATTTGAGTATGGGTATCAGATTCAAACTCACAACATGAGTAGTATGGGGGTGCGCTGAACTAATTGAAGCCCCATTGAGGACAATGTAAATTCGACCAAGTTTGCAGCCCGGGTGCAGGCAACCGAAGACCCTCAGGCATCTAAAAACAAACAAACAACCCAACACCCCAACAAACAAACAAACAAACACCCCAACACCCCAACAAACAAACACCCCCAACACCCCAACAAACAAACAACCCCAACAAACAAACAAACAAAGTGTTCTAGGGTCGTTTAGCTTTCAATTGATTTTCAATTTTTAGTAGGTTAACCAACGACATTTTAATTATTCACCAAAAACAAACTCACCTCCCCCCAAAAGTGAACGTTCCTAAGTTTGTCAGCGGCCACTTTTCAAATGACATCCCTCCACTTTTTCTGGCACTTGGGACAATTTTTCAGCAGCATTTTTCTATGCTTCGCCCTACAATGGGAGCCCTTGAGTCTAGGGAGTTCATTCTGGGTCATTCTTCCATAAGATCACAATTTCTTCACGTTATACGTGAACGCGAATGCAACAAAAGTGTGGACTCTTGCTGACGTCAGTGCTTCGTGCGTATTGTCTCTGGCATAACCGGCACGTACGGGTAGTTCGCACGGACGCCCCACACGTGAATGAGAAGTTCACGTTGGATCAAAGCGTGAGAAACTGCAACTTTTTCGGAAGGTTTAAAATTATGCGGTGAACATTAGCTGATATAGAATTGACATCTTTGGAAAGTGCAAAGGCTATGCAATTGGGATTTGTTCATGCTTGGTTTATGATGACCGATTACACGTCTTTTGAGAGATTTACCGGCTGCGATAGATCATTTTGTCCTTTCATTTGAGTATTCATTGGAAAATGGACATTTTGTGTGGGATGCGCATCTAAACTTTCAAACAAATTGTCACGTTCGCGTTCACGCTGGCGTACGTACATCTAAACCTCCCTATTAAACCTCGAAGAATGATGTAGTACGTGACCGCCGTGTTGCATGTTGCTTGCCAGCAATTAAACCGGTTGTGGCCCTACGTTCGAGCGGCCGACCCACGAACAACATATTGAGGTGTTACTTGTGACAGGTATTTCATATACATGTATGTATAAACATAACTGGGGGTACGAGACAAGCTATGCTTTTTAGAGGCCTCCATCCACTATAACACTGTAAAAATGAAAGAGAAGTGAAGGTGTTCGTGAACAAACGAGAACAAGCCACCCAAACCTATGGAATTCCATATCTGCCGTCGTGCGTAGCCCGTCGTCCGTCGTGCGTCGCCCGTCGTGCGTGTTTTTTTTTGCACAGTGGTATTTTTAACTTTGACCCTTGATCGTTTCACATGTACATGTCCTTGTTCGATCGATCCACCATGCCTGACTCTCATTTTAGCAATAGAACTAGAAGATGTACATGAATTCGTTTTTGCAGTTGCGCCAAACTCCAATTGAAAGAAAAAATAATATCCTGACATCGGCTAAGTAACGTGTAAACGAAAAAATGCCATTTTGGTTACATAAATAAATCAACAAAATAGACTTTTGTTAGGGTAGATTGTTTTTCTCGATAACTTAGTTACTCTAGACGTAACTTTACTCGTTAACAGCCAGACTTTAGGTCTATAGCCTATGTGATATTTCTGTCTGTCCCTGCACGATATCCCACAGAACGGAATGTAAATAATAGATTATTTACAATGTTTGATTCCCAATAGTTTTCATAAGAGACGAACTGATTCAACATTATTTTGAGGGCGGGTATACCTATGATGAAATCTGCTGTATACTCCAAATTAGACATGACTTTATTTGCAGGTTGGCTCACAGAAGTCTTTTAAACATTAACGTTACTTGTTAGCCCCATAAATAACACTGATGTGCTGGACAACCTGTTCTCATTGGTCTATCCACCATGGCATACACACCCACAAAAACCAACACGTCATATTTTCTGAAACTTAAACCAAGTGGTAATTGCCCCTTAACAATACATTTAATAAACAGTTTGTTATCCACAGCACGTCTAGTATTTCTGGATTTCAAGGTGAAATTGAGAGGACAAGATAAAATATCGGTTGGCAGATTTCTTCTTGGAATTCGATGAAAACAAGTCGGCACATTTTTACAGTATGCGAATTAGAATAACACTGTGGATAAGTTGGCCGGAACATTTTTGCTGAAAATGTTTTTCCCAAAAAACACTTGGTTGAATTCTCAGAGAGCCGATATTTTCTTGTCAAGGGGCAGGGGTAGTCTATCATTATTCTAATTAATTATGTGACTAGTATATGCTTTGCAGGTGGGATTTGTACTTGCCTTATTCGGAAAAGATCTTTAGAAGTGAATGGAATCATCACATTGTCATTTGTTTAATAACAACGGCTTTTGCAGGTCCTATGCAACCCATTTGATGGGTGACGCACGACGGACGACGCACGACGGACGACGCACAACGGAAAATGGCATGTTGGGAACTGGTAAATGGCAGAATTTGGACACAACAAAAAGAAAAATGCGACGGACGATGGGCGACGGCAGATATGGAATTCCATACAAACCAGTCAGTCTACAAATAGCACCGCCTACGTTCGAAAAAAAATCATAACCAGTTTGACATCGCACCGGCGCCGTGCAAACTTGAAATTAAAATTGTGATGTTCCTCGAGTTGTCACTGTCAATTGCACTTTGCATCGACTCTTCCTCCATTCAGATGATGATCCCGATTATTGTATCGTGCTCATGTTTTTATATCACTGAGGCATGTTCGAGACTTTCGACATCAGATCATAACATAGAAACCACGAATGTGGCATTCTGTTAGATCGAGTGAGATATTTATAACGCTCTCCAAATCCGGTCATTCTTCCGCCATCTTGCCATAAGCTGTGAAAGCGTGACTCGAAATAATTATGGTCTGTACAACCACAATCTGCCACTCAAATGAAAGCAAATAGGCCTAGGCCTTATGACCAGATCCTTCGAAAAAAATCAGCGAGGGATTGTGGGACTTCGTTCCTGGCGTGTGTGAAGGAGAAACGGAGTGGCACGCTAGATGGCATCGTAAAAATTATGAAAGAATGGTTAAAACGTTTGGCAAATTAAAACTAACCATTACAAAATACATCGATATCCATAGGCGCCATGGGGCACACTTTGTCTTGACATGGAAGATTCTACCTCCATGGTCTTGATGAGCAGTATCGTTACTCTCCGCGGTACACGGCTTTCAGTTTGATGACGCTTTTAGACAGGAACTGTCTAAATATCCATGTTAAAACAGACAGTCAAACGATGATCGGAACCCAAACTGGTGAACAATAATCCTCACTTGTTTTGGCACGATAAAACCGCAAGATTTTACTGCACACACTGGTGAACTGGTGACGTTGAATACTGTGAAGGGACAGCTGACACCTTTTGCAGCGGACCGGTAGACTGGCCTGATATCGGAGATGGAATTGACCTGGAATATAACCCCACAAATATATTTATTCAACCTAACGCAAGAATGAGCTGCTATCCAAACGTATGGGGGATAATCGTGGACTATGCCTTTGGGCTGTTTGTTTGATGGAAGCCTAGTTTACACCACTCTGTGACTAGGAAATTGATTCCAATGTCCATAAAGGTCAACAGAAGTGACAGACTGGACCAAATACCATGGTACTAGTGATTTCAAAGACACATATGATTGGTTTATTCAATGTCAGTGCTTCTTTATACATAAAAGCAATTAATTATGTACAAAATGATCCTCACGGGTAGGTAGTCCTTACTGGTCAACTGCAATACTATAACTGCCTATCTTATACTTGTAGTGGATTGAAATTTAGGCATGACCCAAACAGTTGAGAATGCTTAATTAAAATTTAAAATTGTGAACAGACTCAAAGGTGCATGGCTGCACAAGCATGTGTAAATGAATATGTAAATGCACTTGAGAACTACATAAACAAGATCATGCGGGTGACTGTGCGTATGAAAGAACAATTGAAAACTGATTGTGGGTTGCAACAGGTCACCTTGTGCCATAAACTTTTTTAAAACCCATTTTCATTCCTATTCATATATCATATTATTATGCTTATGCATATTCATGACCTTTTCTTTTAGGTCAAAGGTCAAAGTGTGCTAGACAGGCCTCCCCCCACTACTTACGCCACGTTTTTCATTTGATTTGATTTATTCACTATTTCCACAAATTATTATTACAAAAATTAAATAAAAGCATACTCAACGATTCCCAATAGTGGAAACAGTAGGGATAACGCACAAAATTGAATTAACTTATTTCCATTGTGGTCCCACGTGCACCTGGTGAGGAAATTAATCTGAATAAGTACATGTACAGCAGAATAGATTTTAAAAAATCCATCAAAAATTATAAAAGCTGTCAACAAATCAACATACACTATCAGAACATTGCTCTCCCAACCCCCCTGAAAATTGCGCTTTGTTTCATACAGCCACCACTTGTACAAATAATAAAAATTGTTATGTTTAACCCCGTCCATTACAGATACATGTTGTTGAGAACAACAAAAAAGCCCCAAAACAACAAATTCACAAACCAAATAACAACCATAAAACTTGACGCTTAGCTCATCAATTGAAATTATAATTAAGACAGTAATTAATAGATGTTCTATTAAAGAAATGCAACTTTATGTCAGTGATTATTTACACTACAAATATCTAAATTCAAGCATTAATAAAATTGAGGCATCAGTTTCAAGCTTATTGCACTCAAAATATATGTGGCATCCTGCGGGGATATCTGGTACATCTTCATCTTTATTTAGCTCTATCGGCAGCACGAATTTCGTTATAAGGAAACTCAGCTAGGTTTTGAAGTAGGGTTTCCTTGCACACTGTTTCAGGGTGGATGGCAGTGAATTCCATAATTTAATCCCGGTGTAAAAAAAACGAGTTAATGTCTGCTCCTTTGATGTGGGTGCATAAATATTGAACTGATTGGATCTCGTGGGGGTAATGATGGACATCTCTAATATAAGTGAAGTTGTGCTTGAGATAGTTTGGAGAAAGTTGGTTAAAGATGTTAAAAACGTGATTTGCCTTGAGGGATGCTACGTTGATAGAGTTTCAGTGTTTTCTTCGGACTGTTTGGGCTGGAGCCCTCATATTCGACATCTATCCCCAGAGAGGCTTCGTAAAACTGGGGTACTTTTTCAAGTATTCTTGGTATGAAACGACTGTAAACATTTACGCGAAGGAACGTATGTCCATTTACAATTTACAATATACAAGGCACAGTTACCAAAAGTTAGGTTACATGTAGAGCTTTTCTTGTACACAGATTTGTTTAGAGGAAGTCAAAACTCACTTTCGTTACAAATTAATCAGGGCACAGCTAGACGAAAGAACGGTCGTCATTCTAGAGTAAGTTAAAGACAGATTTTTAATATGCATAATTTTACTGCGCGTTGTATACTCAGTGCTGTGTAGTCGGAGAGATTGCACGAAAAGTCATAAGCTTGATCGGGTGGGATTCGAACCCTGAACGTGCAACATGTACAACTTCACTGACGAGCTTACCAGGGTCGGTTGACCGGTTTGAATTCCATGTGATCCATGCACATATCTTCTAAAAACTTAGACATCAAGCCCACTGTTGGTAATCCAGCAGTACAATGTTCTGAGGTTCGCAGGCTCCTGTATGCCACTGCCTTTATCATTTAATAAAACTTAGGACTGATTGATTCATATCAACTTCTCACCTTCTGCACGACCAGCCGTAGCACCGGCAGTTCACCCTTTGCCGAGACCTGGTTATCGCGGGATGTGGTGGTGTCCACGCAATCGTACGAAACACACTCTTTTGAGTATGGAAAGATGAACTACATACGGCCAGGAATACATAATTATACGCACAGTTACATGGAGTTGAAAGAATACCACCAGAGGATGGACAGGTGCGCGACAAGGTGTAATTAGCCAGATGAGTTCTCACTTTGTGTTCACTATCCTCAACATATGATTCACGGTTAAGTCACTTTTGTGGAAACTTGTGTGTAGTTGAAAATAATGTTTCAGAACGGTAGAATAATACATGTAGTGACTAATGTTGATGATTTGATTTTGTTTCGGGTTTAGTATATTTGCTACCTGAAACATTAAGCAGGTAGGAAATTCTGGACATCATTCTTGAGGGTTTTGCTCTTTCCAGTTTGCGATGGACGAGAGCTAACTCCACAAGTGGGCGCGGGAATCTTTCCTGATGATCGGAACGGCTTACCCCGATGGCTCCTACACCTACAGGCTGTTCCTTCCCTGGAAGAAGTTCAAAGAACTCAAGGCCAGGGCCGAGCAAGGCTGCTTAGAGTGTCTCCCGGATGTCGTCCCCCTTGTTGGGGAAGAGAGGCTGCTTGAGGCGGACCAGCAAGGCTCACAAACTGGTGTCTATGAAGGTCACTGGCGTTTCCCTTACCGAACAACCCGCTATTGTCTTTTTCGCTTCGATTTTCTCTATTTTTTTTTTAAATGGACACAGAATTTACATCTTTTTACCACGAGGAGGAGGATTGAGTCGATATCGTTTCACTTTCCACCAGTAACAAGAAATACGAGTTTGAAATTCACTGTATATCTGATCATTTACTTGTAGTATGCCGGCCCCATGTATACGTACAAAAGTTGCACAGAAAAAAAAAGTGAAATAAAAGATCTAAAAATCATATTGTTTTCTTCGAAAAACACCAGTTGAGAGTAAAAATAATCGTCTCCCTGTATACTGGAACTTAATGCTTATTTAACCGAGCTTCAGTGCAATATTTGTCACAATTAAAGTCTCTCGTGACGTAGAATCTGACTTTTTTTGCCCTGTCTGCAGATCGTCAACTGGGCATGATTAGAGGGCCTCTCCCTTCTCCACATCGTTAGCACTGCATTAGTCCTCACGAAGGAAACCAGTTTCTTTGCACACTTTCAAAATTTACTCTCGAAATTCTCACCTTCAAGCTAAATTATATAGGGCATTACTTTATACATTTTATTTTGTTTTGCTCTTTCAAATTGCCCAGTGGCCTTGGGACTCAATTTTTTCAGGATCTGGTTACATATTGAAACAATTCAGGATTTTATCATTTTTAATCAATCTGTTGACAAGGGAATAAAGAGCTCAGTTTGCTTTGTCGAGTATGGTGAGTGGATAGATCTGAATGGATTATGGTTCTGTAGGGAGCAACAGGGAAACCAGGGCGATAGTTCTCAGATGGGGATGGGTTATTATGGTACTTTCTTCTCAAGTTCCAGGCGTAATTAATCTTAGGAGCTCTGACATCAAATATGATCTCAATAGACAAAAGAGCAGTTCGACAAATGACTTCAGAAAGTTTGTTGGGATCCCAAAGTGGCTGCTTATTTCAACGATTTATCCACCTATAGTTGGCAGGTTCCCCCCCCCCCTGGGTACGCCACTGGGTGATGGGGGCGTTTCTATTTCCACTTTCCCCTCCCCAGCAGAGTCTGGAAGATAACCGTGAAGGAATCCTCAAGAGATGTTGTTGTACCGTTTCTGAAGTGTAAAAGCTCTTAATTGAAAAAAAATAGCAACACATCTCCCCCGCTAGATAGGTCTATACGCCACCGCACAGGGACCCCATCGTATCGATATAAATGGAATCCTTTGAACCGTCTTATTGTGCACTAATTTGCTGAGATTTAGGGAGAGCGATGTATTTATTATAAATAATATTGACCTGGCAGAAAACAGTTGGGTTCCCAATAAAGCATTTTGAATGTAGTTTTGAAAGTATAAACAAGTACCATATTTTACTTGTTTTTCTGAACGAGGTGTTTTTGACCAGGCAGAGAATGTTTGCCTTCGATGTCTTTTCCCGGATGACTTCGTGTCTGTCAGAGCAGATATTACTCTGTAGAGGGCTCACTTTTCAACATGGCGGATATCGTTTACCTTCATCACCTTTACGCGTAATCAATTGCGCTGTGTAACACTGACATACTGGAAATTGGGCCTAGAAATCTACGAAGTCTTATATTTCCTTTCATTCTCAAGTGCTAAAGAAGGACTTTATAATGGACTACGAAATGGAAGAAGATAAGATGTAAGTAACTGAACTTAAAATTGGTTAAATCTGCTAAGCCAATTATTTTAATGATGAACATGGTGAACGGAATCTGATCGGCGGTGATCCGAGGCCGAGTAACTTGGACCTTACAATTTACAAATCGCCTTTTTAAACATTTGGACAGTCTTCGATTCTCACTTAATCCATAGACGGGCGCATTAGAAATTTTAAGGACAGTTTTAGAGGTGAATTCAGAGGATTTTGACTTGGGCATGTCGGCGTACGAGCAAGAGGAAACAAAAGTGTATGAACATCATGGTGCATGGTGGAAGGTACTTGGAAATGTTGGACCCTCGCCTGACCATACCGACCATGTCCAGATGTTAAAAAAAAGGTGATTTGTAGCATCCAACTTCAAGTTACTCGGACTCGATCAGCACTGATCAGTGGACAATGGTGGATGGGCTGATGGGATAGCTGTCAACATGTTGTAACTTGGTTCTAACATTGCGGTAATGCCTAGTATTAGGCCGTCTTTAAAGAACGTACGCACGAAATGCCAACTTTTCAGACCCCCTTCCCCCTGTGCGTATGGCGTATGCAGTGGCTTCCCCCCCCCCCCGGTATGCATACACATGATACACATTCATATAGTTCCGGAAGACGCTGCCGGTCTTTGTGTCATGAGTAATGTTGTGGTTTACTATTAGTGTGCTTTGGCATGTAAGGATAAATATTAAATGATGGGGTGATTCTGGTTGGTGTTTCTACGAGAATGTGTATTGATATGATGAAGATTCATTGAAGGCAAATTTTCGGTTTGTGTAAGGAGTGCACTGGCTTGAACCCCCCCCTCTACCTCTGTATGTATGGTGTACGCAACGACATCAACCTCCCCTCCATCCTTGGTACGTACATGTACATGGAGGTAGAATCATACACGTATGTAATTTATGGACGGCCCCTAACATGCCTTATGGATGCAAATGCCTAACGTGTTATCGCATCATCGGAAATTTTGTGTTTTGCATTGCCAATGAGCCCTGAGTTGACAATTGTCGCCCATGTTATCAATGACTTAGGGCCTTAAGATTATTTTTAAAATATGAAAAAGTATGAAAATGTTGCAACTTTTGATTTCACTGCTGAAATGACCAAAGCTTACACGTTTTAACTACGAAATTGCCTGATTTTTTCAGAGTCAAATAAGAACTTCTGCGCTGAAAAACTGCTTAAGGCATGCCCCAATCTCCATAGTAATAGACTTTTATCAACTGAACATTTATCCTTCAGGGTAACTACACGTGGTAATGAAGGACTTAATTACATTGGCTTCATTTTCTCAAATTTCTTACGTTGAATTTCTTACGTGTGAATAAAATCTTTCAGGCTTAATGAGATGGCCGTAATTCTTGGGGAATTATGTACATTTTTAAGGATTATTTCACACATAAAAAAAATGTGGTTTCCACATGTGGAAACTACATGTACATGTTATGATGTAGAAGGCACCCTTTCACACATGTATGCCATCCATCGGAGGCATAGTCCAAGTAACTTGGACCCTATGAATTGCCTTTCTAAACATTTGTACATAGTTGGGCCTGAGCTATGAGCTCATACATGTACATGTACATGTACGTGTACTATCACCTGACCGTACTGTTCGAATGTTTAAAGAGGGGATTTGTAGGGTCCAAGTAACTTGGACTATGTCTAGCATAGCCGTGTGGTAGGAGGTTATCATACTCATACTTATTCCAAGGTCCGACTTATCATATTCATACTGTTAGCGCTTTCATTCAGGGCTTGTCCTAACGTGGGATTTGAACCCAATTTGGACATTATCTTGGATAGTTGAATTTGATACAGATTACTTACAAATCTGGAGTTCAACTTTCTTACACAGATCCTCTCCAAAAAGCAGCCTAAGCTAAAACGTCCATGACTCTATATGAGGACAAAATCCCATGTCCCTGTAAGGATGCAGCTAATTTCTCCCTGCAGTTTCAGTACGTACATGTACATACATGTATGCACATGTACATGTACCTATTAGACTGGTATACATGTACATACATGTATCACATGCACCTATTAGACTGGTATACATGTACATACATGTATGCACATGTACATGTACCTATTAGACTGGTATACATGTACATACATGTATGCACATGCACCTATTAGACTGGTATACATGTACATACATGTATGCACATGTACATGTACCTATCAGACTGGTATACATGTACATACATGTATGCACATGTACATGTACCTATTAGACTGGTATACATGTACATACATGTATGCACATGTACATGTACCTATCAGACTGGTATACATGTACATACATGTATCACATGCACCTATTAGACTGGTATACATGTACATACATGTATGCACATGCACCTATTAGACTGGTATACATGTACATACATGTATGTACATGTACATGTACCCTTTAGACTGGTATGTACATAGTATAGAAAACAGAATTTTTCAGACCAGTCTTCAAGTCCTTGAGGGTTTGTGCATAGGGTGTCAAGCAGCATCCGTATGGAATTCTTTCCCTTTGTAGTCGCCGGGTCTCTAATCTCACCACCTACATGTGCATGTAAGTAACCCACTACGTATTGTAGAAAAGTTTCACTGGTTTTCACACAAATGACGAATGAAAAAATTATGGATGTGATGAAGGGGGGCTATATAGTACAGATATGTACCACATGTGCATGTACATGTACTCGTTTGTATGTAAGTACATGTATGTAACTGGGACTCTGGTCTCGGTAGGGGTAGGCCTCATAATTTAGAAAAGGAAAATTTTCCTAAAGATACCAGTAGAGCGCATACTGATCACACCACAATTAAAAGATATTCCCACGATTTTTTCAAAATTAGTAAATTGGAGGCCCAATAAATGAAATAAAAGGAAAAAATTAATTGTTTGGTTACAAAATTGCTTTCTTAAGGTTTATTTCATGATGTCTGGAGTTCATTAGAATTGTACATGTACATACCCAAAAGTAAGACCAAAATGTGACCATTCAAACAGTGTATACTGCACTGTCCTTCCATTCCTTCTCCTTTTTGACTTTTTGTCAAAAAGGAACCTTGCTTGGACCAACGCAGCATCAAACTCCTAGCCTCCTCCTTCAACTTAACACAAAACAAACCACCAAATACATACACGTGTATGTATGTACAGATTTGGCAGTCTATTGACCAACTGGTCTGTCAGCTGAATACATGTGCACATGTATGTACATGTACTGTATGTGTACATGTATGTTTTGTTGAGACTTTTGTTGGAATAACCATCTATATGTACATGTATATTCAAGCAAACTTGAATCCTCAGTTCTGATTGGTCGATCCATGGCAACAAACAGTGTGATATCATATTCCATATTTACTGAACGTCCAGTTTGCTCGAAGATGAAAATAAATTTGTTATCTTGCTCGTACTTACGGAACATGGAATAATTAATGTAACGCTTCTATGTAACTTGTACTTAATACATGTACCACTCAGCCTTCAGCCGAGTGGTGTATAAGACACTGATGTTCTGGATTAATCTGTATTCCACACACATTTGCGTGGTAATGAATAGTTGGTCGATGAAAGGTCGATTAACTGAATATCACATGTAAACCAACTCAGCTTTAATTAGTGAAACAATCAGTGTCACTCAATTGGTTCATGTACACGTACATATGTACATCCATCACACTTGCATTGTCAATATGGCTCTTTACATTCATCCCTTTCAAAAAGAAAAAAAAACACTAAGACAGTTACTGGTATGTTCATTGATTAAAATACCCACTGATTCTCCTATTGTGTACATACATGTACATCTCTGCATTCCAACTTGCATGCACATTGTACATGTATATGTACATGTATACAGTGCATTCCGTCTGAAGTCCATGCATGGTTTAACCCAATGTAGAGTACGTTTTCATTGATCTGTAACACCTTTACTATACAGATGGCCTCCACTCTGTTTAGGTAGCCCCATGAAAGAGATGCAACTTTTACCAGAGGTTCCGGGCGTAATAATGGACCGTTGTGTAACAGTCTGCTAAGTAGCCTAAGCAATCAATAGGACAAGCTGGATTGTTTGTGTGCGATGTTAACTTCATTATCGAACTGCACTTGTGTGTGTAGAAAAAAAAGTACGCTGGTGCAATAGAACGGCCCCCCCAAAAAATGACCACTCTTCACCTGGGTTGTTCTATTGTGGGATGTGCATGGAACCGGGTGAAGTGTGCTGAGTGTTCACTCACATGTACACGTATTCCAAACTTCTTGTTTGAAGTTTCTTGGCACCGCAGTGTTGAGCTAGTGGTCCGGGAATTCAGAGTGTGCAATGTCTGATTTTCCGATGGATGTTGCACTGTGCTAGGAAGCCAGCGCTCGGTGCAGGACTGCAGTGTGATAAGTTCAGAAGGATAGAGAGACAGTTTGTAGGTTGAACAGGGGCACCAAGATAATGAAAATCTACAAAGACTGTACTGTTTATTATATGTATGGCAGAAATCATGAAGTTAGATTTAATCACCAACAACGATGGCTTCTCTGCCTTGGAAGACAGAAAGTAAGTATACATGTACATGTAAGTTGTAACAATTCTTGTGTTGTGGCTAAAGCTGTTTGACCTGCTGTGAATACATTGAATGGCTTATGTACGGTATACTACACTGTACAAGATACATGTACATGTACGCTACCGTTACTACATGTATGTACATGTGCAGTGTACAGTGTACCGGCACTTGTCCGAAAAAAGTGTTTTCTAAGTAATTCTTCCGAAATTTTCTCGGCCAAATATTCTGATGGTTGTTATTGTATTTAAGGAAAAACAAGTGTTGTCCATATATATGGATTATGGAACTCTTTCCTTAATTTAACATATCCCTAAAAGTGATACTACATATACGTGTACATATAGTATTTAGCGAAGAAAATTCCGAAGCATTTACCAAGAAAACACTTTTCTTTCGGACAAGTCTCACAGGTTTGTGCACGGGGGCATCAAGTGTTTTATATGGAACTCTTCCCGAGATGGGTCTGAAAAATTTTGTTTTCTTAGTCAAGGCTTCAATAATTTCCCCTCTAAATTTGACATTGTAGGATATGTTATCCTTTGCCGAGGACTGATTTACATGTACCACTGCAAGGAAATCTTAGTGATGTCTGTGCATGGAACTCTTGGCGTAGAATAGAGCTTGTGTATCAGTCCAGAAGTGACCTTTGCAGCCTGATTAGTCATTTACAGCCTGGTTAGTCTTTGCGCTGCAACATTTTAATCATTTTTGGGAGGACATAAAAAGAAAATGTGAGTTTCTGTCCATATTTAGCCATTAAAGAGGGTCAGGTTCTCTACTATTATGACCGTTTTCGAAACGAGTGGATTGGGCTTAGACTTTGGATTTGCTGGTTCCAGCCATTTTGAAGCAGCATTCGAAACCACATGGTCAAGCTCTGACTGGAACCAGCAAAACCGAAGTTTAAGCCAAATCCACTCATTTTGAAAACACTCTATGATGCCAAGAGAGGTGTTCTGTACATGTACATACATGTATGTACTAAAGTGTATCCACAGTGAATGTTTCATACAGGGTAGATCTCTCATTTTCCTGCAACTTATTTGACAATCCTTTTCGGTCAAATGCATTGAAAAGTGCAATTGTTGAAACATTTGAAACTTCTCATGCTCTCCTGGACAACTGAGGGCGCTGTTGGTGTGACTGTGATGTTACCCAAAGAGGACATGATTTAGTGCACGGGCCAAAGTTTCTGTTCAGATTGTGAACCCAAACTAAAAACATTTCTGAGAGAGGGTTGCATGCTAATGCTAGGTACCGCACATGTACTTATATGTACACAACAAGAAATCGCCAAAGAAAAGAAAATTGAGGCCAGCAATATCTAGAAAAATGACAGTTTAACAAAGTAATGCAACACTGACATTCTCTTTCTGGAATGACATCACAGTTTTGCTCATGAATATAGAGATTTTCATATGCATAAAAACCAAAAAGGCACTAAACACCCTTCAAAACAGTGAAACAAAAACCGTTGATGTACCGTAGATGTACATGTAGGTGCATTTTTGAGGTTTGCATAAAAAATAACATTGCAGCTACCCTTTAAAGTAAAGATAGCCCAGGGATGAAAAGCAAACTGGAAGCCAGGGTCTCGGCCCAGGGGGAAGAGATGTTACAAACTACCTTTTAGAATGTCTCCTAATGACTGTAAGATCCAAAGAGCCCAAACTCCGGAAACAGAGCTGTTACACTGAACACATGTTCTTGTGGCTGTGTGGCCACTGTTGCTGCACATGACCCTTGGTCTTTCTGTATCTGTCATTTTGAATGTGGCAGGGTACCAGAGCTCCTGCAAGGTTTAAATAAATACACAATAGCCCGGGTGCTATAATCATTTCTGCAGTGCTTAGCCCTAACCCTACATAATACTACAAATTACTACTTGTAGTAAAATGTAGTACTGAGCGCTTTCGCTTGTAAGAGGACATGAGTTTATCGTTCTGTGAAGCCATAAGATACAATAGATAAGACAATGTACCATACAGTGCTGTGGCACTATGAATGCATGGCTTTATTGTTCTCTGTACAAGTAACAATGGAAGTAACCTAGCCAGAAGTAGTAATTTGTAGCGCTAGGTCCTTCAGGCTCAGACTACTACTTAGTATTTTGTAGTACTGTGTAGTGTAAGCCAAACAATATGCTTGGCGGTTAGGGTTAGTACAACTTTTTTTATAGCCAATTGCTCAGGATAATAGACAAAGTTTGTAAGTATTTGCTGCAATGATGACAAAAAAGCTGGAACCCTGATATGGGGTGCTAAAGGGACAAGTTTTGCAGTGAACTCTGATATGGGGTGCTAAAGGGACAAGTTTTGCAGTGAACTCTGATATGGGGTGCCAAAGGGATAAGCTCCTTGCGGTGATTGTGACAATATTCCAGTGAATTAATTCAATGGAGGATTGGTATCTTGCCCATGAAAAGTTGTTAGTGTGATATTTGTACATGTACATATTCCAACCTTATCCACTACCTGAACTTTGGCAAATGCTGACTTGAGGCATGCCCATCTTCGTTGACATAGAAGGACATTCATCAAGTTGGCACTGGACAAAGTTTAGTGCAGGGCAGAGTTGCTGACTCTCGTGACTTGGACTCGAGTTGCACTCGAGTCACTATTTTTGTGACTTGTGACTTGACTTGTGAATACTAGATTTGACTTGTGACTTGACTTGGACTTGCAAAAAATGACTTGTTACCGACCCAAGTCAGACGCTACTTGATCGACCCCATATATTTTATTAACTCATAACTTCCTAAGTTGACGTCTAGTTCTTTTTGCTGATTACAGCTGGACAAAATAATGTGCAGCTTGACTCGTACTTGGATAAAGAGATTTGTGACTTGACTTGTGTTTAGACCAACTTGACTTGACTTGACTTGTCCTGTGACCAAATGACGTGGTTGTTTATGTGCATAGCAATAAGAAACCATCAATCCCGCTCTCAGAAATGTCAGCAGTTAGTAAATTCTGGGTTCACAATTTGAACAGAAGTACCTATGCACTGAACCATGTCTTCCCTAGATGACTTCACAGCAACAGCGCCCTCAGTTGTTCAGGAAAACATGGATAATTTTGATGGTTTAAAAGTGTGCACTTTTCAGTGCATTTAACCAAATAGGAGTGTGGAAGAGTTTTCATACATTGAAGGAAAGTACAAAGATGCAGAAAAATTGTGTTGAGGAAAAATTCATTGCAGCTAGACTTTAAAGAACGAACAATCCACAACAAAGATTCCATTTTTTGCTTTTGTAATTTTTTTTTAAATGATGGTCCAAGAGCACTTTGGACTTGTGGTGGAGTAGAGGACTTTGAACTCTATTTCAGATGTGAACAAATAAAAACCAAGTAAATCTGTGGTATAATGTACATGTATTTACATATTCTTTGATAATGGACATGTACAGTGGGAGTTTAAAGAACCCCAAGTTATCTGCAAGTCCCCACCTACTGGTACAACACTGCAGTCTGCTACCTTGTGTTATCGGCATACATGTACATTGGACATTTGACACAGAGCATATGGTCCATGGCCAAGTTTAGTTGATATATGAGATAGTGGTTATGGTCTGGGATAGGGCAGCTCATGAACACGGTCTGTATTGATTACGTTACTGGATGGAATTTACAGGAGAGACCTTTTTATTCTCCCTATTGTATCATGGACAGCTTGATATCGATCCTTGTGATCAGAGGTACGTAAATTATACCCAGCACCATGTTGAAGTTCGGAACTCTTTTTGGAGAAGTGCACGTACAACGTACATCATATGCACACATGTAATTGAAGTTCATGTGTATACTGGTACACTGGTAATACATTGCCGCTGATGTCTACAGCTATACTACCATACATGTATGTATCTGCCTCCCAAAATATGCAGGCAATTTTGTAGTGCAACGTACAACAGTGACTGCACCATATGGTCATACATGTATAATGGCTGTATTGTGTATCATGAAGCCTACGTGCCGGTATTTGTACAGTGGCTTTAAATTCATCTTTCCTGTACGGGTAAATGCATTGTCTGTCCCACTTGTGTTTTATTTTCCTCATGGTCCCACAGGGTGCACCCCAATAAATGAATTCCCCAAAACACCTGTGATAAATCCCCATACTTTAGAATTACATGTATTTTAAAAATACCACTCTCGTAGGTGTTCAGGCTGCACAGAAAAATGATGTTCATCACGTCCTTGCTCCTTTTCCTTTCGGTTTTTAGCGGATTGACCAATGAATTTTGGAGAAATTTTCACTCAAAGCAGACCTCCCCTACATTGATGGAAGTTCCCCCACCCAGAAAAGTTGTTGACAGGGGTGCACCCCGCAGCGTCCCAGATAACCTTGCTCAATATGAGCCTGGATGTCAGGCAGTGACTTGCAGATTGCAGCAAGGTCCCCCCCCCCCGATGTTCTGGAACTGAATCATTTGCCACAAAATGGTGACACTAAAGGGAATAATTCATATACACGTACATGTATAGTTCACGTCCAACTTATTTGGCGTCGGCTGGAAATTACACCGGAAGGCATCTGTACAAACATAGATGGAAAAGCTGGTTCAAGGAGCATGAGTGTTAACTCCAGCCAACACGACACACTTCATGTGGGAGAGTACAGTGAAGAGTTGCATTGAGTCCAAGGAAGCACCACTCAAGTGTACATGTATACAAGTACGTGTACATGTACATGCACCTTGTACCATGCTTGTACTCAGGGTTTATTTGAACTCTTTCACCGAAAGCAGTACAAAGAATAATACTCTAAAATGCATCATGTGAACCGTTCTCATGGATTGAAATTATGACAAGAATAGAGTGGACTCTCATTAATACAAACTCAGTTAGCATGATTACTTACACATGTACCTACATGTACATGCATGTACACGTGTAATAGTGAACATTACAGCTTGGTCCTACTCCTAACTTTGCATGTAAATGCACAACTCTTACTCCTAGGCCCGTTTTTCTGGGGCACATCCCAATCTTTCAAAATACTCCACTTGCCCTGCCAAAAAATGCATCCATCCTCAGTCATCCAAATCTTTCTGGAACACATGTCATCTTGAATACATGTACATTACATACTCGTCTTGAATACATGGACATGTATGTTCTTGGAGGAATGACCGAACACTGCCTCAATCCTTCAAAATCGTCCAGCAGTTCCTGTCATGTTGAGGCAATGCAATTGGTATCCCGGAGCAGTACTGTAGTTGAGACATGAATTTATGCATGGCTGAGCATAAACAACACATGGTCTAATTCAAGACCTTGACACAATGCATCCTTTGCTGTCAGCCACACTTTTTTTGCCATTCATCTAAATCTTCTAAAATCCTCCGAAACCAATCAGAGCATTTTAAAGTACCGGTATTTAGGGTTGCTAGGGTTGATGGGACTAGGTCTCCTCATATTATGTGGTAGCAAACATTTTTGCGATGTCTAGCCATGCTTATACTTTAGCCAAATCTATGCATGTACACATTTAGGGTTACCATGGTTACACTTTATTGCTCCAAACGCGGGATGCTTTGGTGTTGCGTTTATGTAAACTGGTAGGGATTAATCTCCAGATTGTTTTCTCTGTCCTGTTTTGGATTGCAGGGGGATGGAAGCCATTCCTGGCAATGTCAGCCTGATCAAAGACAAGCAGAACTTGATTGGTATAAGCATAGGAGGCGGGGCACCACTCTGCCCCTGTCTGTACATAGTGCAGGTTGGTATTACATGCATATCCCACCAATTCAACCTCAACTTAATTTTTGTAGACGTAAGTCAAACTCCTTTATCGTTTTTGAAGAAATTGGAGCAAAAAATTCATTACCATTAGCAACTTCAGGAGTGTGCGCTTTATCAACAGTTTATCGTGTAAGATTGCTGACAGTTTTTTCACAGAAATGTGTTAAAAAAGTTTAAAATGATGTGAAAAATGTATCGTATTTTATTTTCAGAATGTTTAAATCTTTTTAATTTTATTCAAACTTGAACTTTCGTATCTGGAAGTACAAATTTGGAAACATTGAAAGAAAAACAACTCTTGCTCTAATTTCTTAGAACATTTGCAGTTTTCCGTCATTTTTAGTGTTAAATCTGGTAACATAATTATTTCTGACTGACCTACGGCATGTCCAGGTGTTTGATAACACTCCAGCATCAAGGGACGGGACTTTGGCATCAGGCGATGAGATCGTTGGGGTCAGTGGGAAGTCAGTGAAAGGAAGGACAAAAGTAGAGGTGGCTCGCATGATACAGTCCATCAAGGTAAGCAGGAATTCAAAGAGGTTACCTAGAAAGTGTCAGTGGAGGTGGAGAGTTGATATAATAGTGCCCCGTGCTTAGCAGGAAAAGCAAAACATGTATTTCGACCTGTTGAATACTTAAAAGGTGCTCAGTACTTGCAGAGCAAAATGTTAAGACTGTCTCATCCATTGGTACACACTGTGTATTGTAATCAGCCCATTGAGATCCATCAAGCAGTTGTGTTGAGTTTTGTTCTGATAATAAAGTGTACCATGGTGCTTGTGTGGTTTGACAGGGATCCAGTTTTCCAATGCTGCTTCCATAGGAAGTCCAGTTGGCCCAGTCTTAAATCTGCTCAAATCATTTGATATTTGGTTTGACATCTTCTGAGGCATACGCACATGTACTTGGTTAAGATTAAATTAGATATCATGACTTTATGCACAAAATGGAGCAAAAGAAAGCACTGGGGGATTTGAGAGTGTAAGTAAGCACTGTGCAGTGGTAGGAATGTGTCTACAATAGCCATGGTTACCCTGGTAGTTTAGAAAAGTTGCTCTTACATGTACTATACTCCTCTCTCTGTTGTGTTCTAGTCAGAGGTAATCATCAACTACAACAAGTTGCATGCTGACCCTAAGCAGGGCAAGTCACTCGACATCGTCTTGAAGAAGGTCAAGCACCGCATGGTGGAGAACATGAGCTCCTCCACAGCCGATGCCTTGGGTCTCAGCCGAGCTATCCTCTGCAATGGTCAGTAACCTCCTCCCCTCCTCAGCTGTGTGGTGATGGGGCTTCTTGCTTGTCAAATACATTTAGCAGACAAAGAGTTAATGGTAACCATTTGCAGGCAGTACAACTCCACAGCAAACTTGTTCTGGTCTGTGTGGTCTTAGGCCGTGTCCAAAACGGGCTTCCAGAGCTACGGCTAGGTCTATTGTCTGCGCGTCTCCACACATTTCCAATGGAGGGAAGACTTAGACCTAGCTCTAGACAACAGATTCGGATGCAGCCTTAGGCTGTGTCCAAAACGGGCTTCCAGAGCTACGGCTAGGTCTATTGTCTGCGCGTCTCCACACATTTCCAATGAAGGGAAGACCTAGACCTAGCTCTAGACAACAGATACAGATGCAGCCTTAGGCTGTGTCCAAAACAGGCTTCCAGAGCTACGGCTAGATCTATTGTCTACGCGTCTCCTCACATTTCCAATGGAGCGAAGACTTAGACCTAGCTCTACACAAGAGATTCGGATGCAACCCCAGTTTCAGTGGGAATGACGGCTTGTTGAAACATTAACCCTAACTCCCTAGACTGTGTTCAAATGCATATTAGAATCCACAGGATCCTGGACTGTTTAAGGCTGTGATAACACCACCAAACTGTTGTCTGTTACAAATTTGAACTTCACAAATACTGGCTCTCAGTGGTCATTTGACCAAAATTAGTTATTTCATTTTTTACACTCCCACACAATGCCATGGAGCAAGATTTGATACACCCAACATTCATACATGTATGTGTATACAACATCACATGCATAATCCATGTGTAGCACACCTAATCCACGTGCACTCACCTTCTATTGACTAATTTGAGCCTGTGTGTGTGTTCGGTAGACAGAAAGGGATGCCACATAGAACGACATACGTTATATGCATATTATGCTCAGGACGCATAAATTACGTACTGTACCCTTTCTGAGCATGATATGCATAAGACTGAAGTCATTCCGTGTGACCTCCTTTTCTGTCTACCGAACAAGTCTCTACGGTGTGGGTAGAGACTTGACGGGAATTACTCAAGCATGCAGACAAGTAATATATGTCACGCACTGTTGCACACAGAACCACGACGCCGTCCACCTGAGTCTTGAGTGCAGAAAATCCCTATATGTGTGTTTACGAAGTGGTTAAAGTCCGAGGGAAGAACACGCTACCTGTGCGTTTTTCTCTCCCATCATCATCTTTCTTGTACTTTTTTGTGCCAAGCCTTGTTTCAGATTGTCAAAATGCAGCTTTGAGCAGACATGCTAATTTTGTAATATTTGGACATATCCTTCTCGTGAAATGGGAAATTACATGGACCTGAGAAAGTCTTATGTTTACATTGATCCTGCACGGAAAGTTGTGATTTTTGTGATTGAGCTGAAACTTTGCCTATGTGTGAACCACAAATGTCACCACACTGCACATTCCATGTTGCCAGGAAATCTTTCACTACATGGCTGAGATCTGTATGGTGCAGGACCCCCCTGCTATGAAATGGTTGAACAAAATGCCAGCTTTTTCGGCATTAAATTCACGGCATCACGCTGTGGTATCTCATACCGTTTTTGTTCTGTTTTCCTTCCTCAGACGTGTTAATTAAGAAACTAGATGAGCTTCAAGCCACTGCCATAATGTATAAGGGTTTGATGGAGCACGCAAAGAAGATGCTGAAGGCATTCTATGATCTCTCCTTATCGCACAGAGGTATGTGGAGATCCCATGATGATCTTAGGGGAACGCAAACATCCCAAAATTAACCACTATAGTTTTCAAGTCATCTCAAATTAGTTGTTTTTTTAGGCTACGTGTAGCAGTGAATTTCAGGCAGGTTGACGAATGACAGTATGCATGTGTAGTTCCATATCTCTAGAAGTACATGGCATTTTCTACATGTAGAGGACGAGCAGTTGTAATTCTAAGCTAAAATGTGAGCTTTTTTATGCATCTTGAGTTCAAAATTTCTATCACTGCGACCTTTCTCTCCCTTTTCAGCCTTTGGGGAGGCCTTTGGTGTCATTGGGGCCAGGGAGCCCCAACCAAAGGCTAGCGAGGCCTTCACTGTGTTTGCAGATGCTCACAGGAACATGGAGAAGTTTGGTATCCGTCTGCTCAGGACAGTTAAGCCTGTAAGTTAGACCTAAAACAGCATTCCTCTGGAGAGAAACTGTCAAGCAAGGCGGTGGAAGTAGGGGGGGTCCTATAATGGGGTGGGGCTTAATGGATCAGCCTATTAGTGGCTGATGCCTGATGGTCCAACAACTGCCCCCCACTTTGAAAATGGTTCCGCCGCTGTTGCTGTCAAATGATTACAAATGAGAATTGGGGGGGGGTTGGTTTAAACCAAATGTGATCAACCACCTCTGAAGTTAGCTCTGTGGTTTTTGAAATGCCTTCCTCTGACAAGCTGTGATGTGTGTTTCACTGTAAAGGAGGAAGTTCTGAACCCAATGTTAGCCAAAGTAACTCGTAAATGTTAATCTGAAGACTTTTGAAGATAACTTTTGTGAAGGCATTTTTAAATTTTGTTTACATGGTTTAGCTAATTTTTGAATCCTTGTATCGTGATTTTGTATCCTGCACTAATCTAGATGCTGACTGATTTGGGGACTTTTCTCACCAAAGCCATTCCAGACACACGACTCACCATCAAGAAATACGCAGACGCCAAGTTCGAGTATTTGGTAGGTTTGTTTAGATGAGATTTCAAGCTATTCATGGTGACAGACAACTAAGGTGGAAAGCTTGCGGTAGCACCATGCAAGGATGCGATCTCTTTGTGAGTCTGTATGGTTCTGAAAAGAACCGTGAGGAACTCTATTAAAGTTTTGGACAGTATGCTCTGTCCGTCGTCAGGAGACTGAAGAGATGCCGACATAGAGTTCCTCTTGGTTCTTTTCAGAACCATACAGACTCACTAAGAGATCGCATCCCTGCATGGTGCTACCACAAGCTTTCCACCTTAGGTTTGTTTAGCTTGACAGCGTACCCCCAAAATCATCCGTCTGTTAATGGCTATTTGGTTTGTGTGCATTGAGCAGGCTTCACACTTGGGGCAGCTGTCCAGAGTGTTGGATATAGGTGAATTTAGAAGGTTTTCTGCCAAAGACCTTGAGTAGAGTTATGTGGAAAAGCCAGATGTCTATGTACTTTACCGGGTGAGGCTTTTGCCATCGGCAATTCGGCATGTAGGTTACTTAACTCCGTTTGTACCTACATGTAGGTCCTCTTTGTTTGGAGGGTTTTCTACAAAATTCAACACCTTCCGTTTATCCAAATTGCACTCCAACAAATGAAAGTGAATTTGAGGTTGGGCAGTCCAAAAACAGTAAAGAAACACATCAAACTCTGGTGTGGATGTTCAAACATCGTGAGTACACACAGTTTGGTTATCAAAAAGTTGATTGTTAGTAAACCATGTAAAGTTTGAATTCTTCATCTTGGAAACGGTGCCTTTATGTACTGTAAGTGTTATTGTGTGTTGCTCCCCTTCCAGTCCTATTGCTTGAAAGTGAAAGAGATGGATGATGAAGAATATGCTTACGCCACCCTTGGGGAGCCACTCTACAGAGTTGAAACGGGCAATTACGAGTACAGGTAACAGTTTGCCAGCACGTCTGCCGAGTATGTCAGATGTTTTGGGTCAATTAAGTCAAAATAATTATCGTCAAAGCCAGATAACATTAGCACTGCTCACCCTCATAATTGCTTGTTTTCAATGATCAGGTTTTGTTTGAAATTTTTTTATCTATTTTTTTGAAAGGTTAATTTTAAGGTGTCGTCAGTTGGCCCGAGCCAAGTTTGCTAAGCTGAGGTCTGACGTCATGGTCAAGCTGGAGCTGCTAGACCAAAAACATGGTGAGGCATGATAGTAACCTTTGATCCCTGAGACTCGGGGGAGGGGGGCAAATGGCCCCATGTCTTCTGTTTGAGCAGATCCATTTTACCAAGAGTCGACAAAGTACCCATAGTGAAAAAAAATCCTCCGGATTTGTGTTTGGTCATTGGAGGCATCAAGATTTCAAGGAAATTTACTGTTAAAATAACCCTCCATGCTAAAGTCAAACTGCAGGTCAGTTGGTTAGCAGTACAGCAATGCACAGCTCCGTCATCCTGTGCATTGCACGAACTATCCCTCACAGGGAGTATCATATTATAAATTGTGCTGTCCAACAACTGTCCCTCGTGGTTTCATATGCGTAATGTTGCAGTAAACCAACTGTGTCATTTTGTGTTGGCAAACAGCTAGAACTGTATACAGGCACGCACTGAAGTTGTGCATATTTGTGTTCCGTATAGAAAACGCATGCAAAACAGTGACTGTTGACATTGGTGCATGTTTGTGCTGTAAAACCACAGGAGCGTTGAAGTGTAGCTGCAATGAATTTCTCTCAAACACAGTTTTTATGCAACATTATGCTGTTCTTCAGTGTGTGAAAACTATTTGAATATCCTTCTTGGGTTAGATGCATTGAAAAGTAGTACACATTCTTAACCACTTCCTGATGAGGCAGTTATCAATGTTGAATGATGCTGGGCCGGGATATTTATCATTTTTTTCTGTTTTCAAAATTCTTTAAAAATTCCTATCTTCATTAACTGGACACTTATAAACACGTGAAGGACTGTCTGGCGTCCACTCTAGCCTGACAGACAAAATCTATTGACGCCCGAGTATTTCACCCAGGCCTGCAGCCTTGTAAAAAGAGCCTAGATTGTGCGGTGTTATATGACTTTCTTTTGTTCAAGAACCTGGCTCAGTGTGCTGCTGACCTCTTTTCAATAGGGGCCAGATCAGCATGCAGCGGTGCTGTGTGGTGCTGGAGCGCTTTTGTCCCCAGTGGTAATCTGCTCGCTCTAAATGCCCCAAACCGTGGTATACCGTTTCAAAACAAGGCTGGATTATCACCACTTTTGAGAGTGAAAAAATTTAGGTAATTCCCAGCGGCCTGGCGTTTTGTTCCGAGTACGGTTTTTTGTTACAAGGCCCTGTTCCCTTTGTCCGAGTTCGGAGACCCCGGCCACGCATATAAAGCATACGTGTCCTGATCCGGAATCCCCGGCAGGGAGTGGTTAACATATACAATTATCTACACTTTCTGAGGGCACTATTGCTGTGATGTCATCTAGGTTTGGCATGGTTCAGTTCTTAATTTTTTTTCTGGTCAAATTGTGAACCCAGAATTACCTCACTGAAAACACTTATGAAGGAGGGATGATTGTTTATTGCTGTGTCCTTACACAACAAATTACCAAACAAGAGTGAATTTTGTTCTGCAAAGCTTTTAGAAATGCAGGATTTTTCGTGCAAACATTTTTAGCGCAAAAACCAATGAGACATCAATGTCTTCCTGGGATGATATCACAATTTGCTCATAAACATGGAAATAACATTAGCATAAAAACCAAAAAGGCAGCAACAAGCACTTTGAAATAGGGACACAAAACTGAAAGTGTGGTTAAGTGAAACATAGATGTGCATTTTTGAGGTTTGTGTTAAAAGAATTCCATTGCAGCAACCCTTTAATAAATAATGATTGTCGTCTTCTTTTTCAGTTCAAGACATAGTCTTCCAGCTCCAGAGACTGGTCTCTGCCATGGCCAACTACCTCCAAGACTGCCACCAGCAGATGAAGGACGCCGAGATCTTCCCCATTGAGGTGGACCTGTTACGCACCACCATCAACTACGACACCAGCAACCAATTCAATGACGAAGATGAGGATGAGGAGGAGACGGGCGAAGGGGAGGATGCAGTCATTGAGGCCGAGGAGGAACTCATCTCGCCAGCCAGCTAAATGGATCTCGCGGAGGAAGGATCCTTATGCCGGGCAATCTTGAGTAGTGCCATTATGACAGCAGAATGATGATGTCCCGAGATTATGTGTCAGAATAGACTGATGTGGATAGTTTGATCAGAAAAGACTGGATAGACTGATCCGTTAAACCCCGCCCCATGGAATTTTGACCAATCACGGCCTTGATTTATGTCCGACATGCCTGCTCGTGCATGTGATGAACGCAGGTGGAATATGCATTGGGGCATGGTGAAGCAGCATGTCAGTTGCTCAGTGGCATAGTGGGCGGGGCCTACAGGATCCGTCTAATGTTGTTGCGGCCATCACAAGTCAACCACAAATTGCATGTCACAAGTCACAAGGAATATTGGATGGAAGATTGACTGGTTTGCCGTTCACTGGAGCAGTGTCTTGATATCTTTTGGATGATTGTGATTGACTTGTGTAGGCCGACACCTCTTAGGCAAGCACCACCTCTTCTCTCTCTCTCTCTGGCACTCCGTGGCTCCACAGTAAGAAATGTTACAGTCTAGTTAGAGGAAATGGTTAGCAATCTTTGCAGGGTGAAGGTATCCCACAAGTGCCAGGTGCTTAGTCTACCTTTTGTTTTTGACATAAATTTAAGGACAAGTAATGTTTTAACACTACATATCTCTTACAGTTGCAAAGTGACGTTTATGCTAGCCTCTCTTGTAACAACTCCAAAATCATAACTTTGAGCATGGGATTGGATTTACTGACAAATCTTCCACAGGTTGTCAGCTTGTGAAATTTACACAGGTGCTTTTTGAGTGGAGATTTCATACATCACACCAAACACGATATCCCTTTGAACTGGCATAACAAAAAGAAACAGTAATCAGGTTTATTTGAAAGATTGAGAGTAGTTTCAGCAGGCAACATAGGTCATGGCCCAAATTCTTACCCATGGCTTGAAATGACATGCAAGTCTATGGTAGTGGCCCTCAAATATCTCCAACAGGCAACATAGGTCATGGCCCAAATTCTTACCCATGGCTTGAAATGACATGCAAGTCTATGGTAGTGGCCTCAAATATCTTCAAAGTGTGTAGGTCCATTTCTATTGGAGTTTGTAGCTTCAAGAGCACTGCTGTAATCTTTCGCATCTGCTCAGCCCAGCAGAAGAAATTGCTGTAGGTAAATCTTGTGCTACACACTGGTATTCTCTGCACAGACTTCGGTGCGTAGATTTTTGTATTCCATGAATGAAGTTTACAGGAGAACTAAGCCTCACAGGTCCTTTAAATTTCTTTTCACTTGGGTAATGTGGGTTTAACATGTTAAACCCTACTGTGAGATCAAAGTTTGGAACACTGCTTTTTTGTGGACAGTGGGAGTGCATTGTAGATGCATTAAATAAAAAGGACGGCCTGTCGGGCTCTGTCCATGTGTCGCTCATTACAATTACTGTGGACAGTCCCCTTTTTGTAAATAAGATAACTATTTATTAATATTAAGCTGTCACATCAAGATTTGTCGACACCCCCCCCCCCAAAAAATTCCTAATAACGAGAGAAAGGGTATTTCTGCACCTTGATCTATGTCGGCAAAAGTGAAATGAATTCACTTTTGGCATTCATTGAATGGTAATTTTGTAGCATGAAGCGAGTACTTTAGAATGGTTGGCTTTGTATTGTGAAATGGGAAATTGGTAAAAATATCAAATGTACATTAGTCTGCCTTCGTACTTTTTTCAGAACTGTACTGCTCATACATATGACACCTTTTCACATAACTGGACCGTGAAATTTTGGGTGAAAATAGAAACGTGAATAGAATTCCATTTATGTTTAGTGTTGTATTCCTGCGTTTACATTCCTGATAGAATTGTTCTGGTTCGTGTTGTACAATGTATATGGCAAATTTATTTATTTCAAAAATAAAAATATATCCAGTACTTTGAAGATCAAATTTGTCCGGTACACTTGTTTATATAAGAGTGTTGTCTTTAATAATTGATTAGGTTAATAATAGTTTGCTTTTATACGATGTTGCTAAAATGCTTTCATATAAATGAAACTTGGCTGAGAACAGAAAATCGATTGACATTTTTTACTCAAGAGAGAGACCCCGTTGATTGGGAAAATTAAAATTTAATATCAAAAGTGCTGCAAAGCCGATTGCAGTGTATGGGAAATACAGTATTTATGTACCAGCCTGGGTTGGAAAATCGTGCATGCCTCCACACGTAGGCTCAATGAAAGAAGTCATGTATATCCGGTTTGCCTCATGGACTTACAGAAATTGGGCAAAACAACGTTTCCGCGGTGGCATGGTTGGAAGGAAGTTTTGTAATGTTTAATGGCGAGCGGGTTGGCTCCACTTTTGCCATATATTTCATCCCGACCCCTCTAATTCACAAGATAGTATAGTAAGTTTCCTCATGGCAGTTCGCGTTTCCGTCTTTCGCGTGTCAGTGTTTCAGTGTGTGCGTAAATTTCAATTGTTTCTTTTCTGGACAAATGTTTCCCATAGTTTTGTGGGCAGTTGCCAATAAGGGACGTTTTCTTCACCGGGCAAACCTGCGTTTCCAATGTGGTCGGAATATTCATTCCATGGGTTTTAGAACAAGCCTGTGTACAGAAATTCTCCAGTGTGACTTGCGGACAACATACACACACCCAAACCAGCCATACGAGGACCAACTGTATAAACTACTGGACGCCAGAAGGCACCTCCGAGGTGCGTTTTTGCGTTCAAAAGTAAATTAACAATCGGCCTTACTTCCACAAGCACTAACTACCAATCGAGAAGCATAGAGTCAGCTTGCTCAGTGTTTCGGATACCATAGCATGTACCCCATAGTAACTCTCGAATTAAAACATGTTTCCAAGATACACGAATACACACATACAGTTTTGCAAAGTAACATTTTGCATAAAAGCCTGTATCCAAGCATGATTCAAGAGCCATGCACCTGCATTATGGGAGACCCTAGTCCCTACTACCCGGCTTGATAAATAATGTAACAGATCTGGGACAAGGTTTCTAGTGTACAAATGTGAAATCTTTCAACAAGATCCAGCGTCTAATAACATCAAACACGTTCCATACCTAGGTTGCATGAGTTTGCAAGACTTGGAAATTGTAACATTTATTAGCTTTATGTTTTAAGAAAATCGATCCTCTTGCCCGATAATACGCTATGCGGCCTTGACTCCGCCCCCTCCAGTTTATTCATAGCGAGTCTATCGTTTCTTAAAAGAAGAGTGTGGTCGCCACGACCGCCCTTTTGTGGACCCCAAACCCACGTTTCCAAATGTAATTATCCGTCCGTGCCTTCGAGCGCCTCCCTCCGCATGTACATTTTTTCTTACGGGAGTGTGTGTCTGTGTTGCACAAGAAACGCCACAACTACTGGCTGGCCATGTGTGTGGACCGACCGCAACAGCGACCAGGTACATTCCGCATGTTCCATCTCACTGGTTCACGTAAATCTGCGTTTCCCTCCAGGTCGGAATAAGCGCCGTGTTTCGAAGCGAGGCTGTACATTTGCTACGAGAGCGTGTGTGAGGAACAAAACGTACGTGGACCAGCCTTGTGAGGACCGTCTATCACCGCCCAAATTCCACATACCGAATATGTCAATATCGTTACACAAAATCAAACGAATTTGCGTATGCGGTGGAGTCGGAATATGCAGTTTGTTTCCGACGGAGCCTGTACATTTCCTACGAGAGAGTGTGTTTGTAACAAACCACACCCGAACCGACCTTATGAGGACTAACCGTAACAAAGGGAAACACTCCCTATGTACCAAGATTCTTACATGAAATTGGAGCAAGTCGAAGTTTCCATCGGGAAAGGAAAATCAGCGTGTGGCCGAGCCCAGCCAGGAGCGCCAATGTCGAATGCCAACTGTGAGGATTTTGTGTGTGCACACACACGCACCCACACACCTGTTCAATATTATTAAAAAAGGAAATCAATATCAGAAATTCTAAATCAGAGAGATTACGTCACACAGTTTTACTCTGAAAGGTTATTTGGATTTTTTCTATTGTGTTTTTTTGAAATAGTTTGTACGTTGAAACAACGCACTTTCTTCCTCCTAAAATTTGGAACTAATGTAATGAAGGAGCACAAGCAGGAGGGAGTAGGAGTATTATCCCTCGGTATTTACTGTTGAACACGGTTGTGTAACAAACAAATAATTCGCAAAGACTAACTCAAAAGGGATTGGTTGAATCTGAGGTTTAATAAATAAGAATAATATCAAAATTCAGTTTATATGTCTCAAACCTCATTCCATGATATGTTTATACGGAAATTACAAAGAAAATTGCAAGAGTCACAATTGTATCTTTACACGGCTCTTGTGTTTTGGAACTTGCTCTAGTTTCGAGTAAAGCTTCCAAGAGAACGAACCTATCTATAATTTAAAGTCAATTTATGAATTGTTGGTCAGAAATACAAGGCTACCAAAAATATGGGGCAAGAGGAACAGCTGTCAAATAAAATAGACCCAGATTTTTCAGGAAAGAATGGGAATGTTTCAAATAAATATGAAATGTAAAGTATAGAGTGACCTAGGAAGCAAATTCATACTAAAAGGTACACACTGGAAATACAACTGGTGAACACCTCACAATCACATTTTATACAATGAAAATATTAGCAATTACACTTTCCATCCCATACCTTAATAAAAAGGTGTTCTGTGTGATGACTCAACGTCGATCCCGGATAAGTTTCGAGCACGGAACTAGTCAGAGGTTGGCTGTAACAAATAAATTTTAAATATAAACCATCCCCAACATGACGAAGCAATATACGTATTCACACCAGAACAACATTTTGAACAGCAACTATTATTAATTAGAATTAATGATTTTGGACTCACCAAAGCGTCATAAAGAAAAGCCAGACAATCCAAAGACGAGTTGCAACCGACGACAAGACGACCCGTGGGGTGTAATTATAACCCCCGAACGAACCTAAAATTCAGGAACAAAACGAAATGACTAAAAAATGGTCTTCATGCCATTGTGGTTGGTGCAGGAATCAATAGTCAGTCATTATAAGGCGACACACCCTCTTGGGCTCAAGTATGCCGTTACATAATCAAAAGGCATGGCCTAGCTAAACAGATCCAGCCAAATTAACCCTAACCCTCCTCAGTCCTCCAACAGGTGAAGGATTGAGGAGGGTTAGGGTTAATAGCTCTAGGAATGTCATTTACTAAGAGTCAGACCGACTGGTATGCAAATTAGGTGCCACACAAAACTAAATAAGTGACCAATTGACCTGACAGCTCAAGTCGGTTGGTACATACTATGTACAACAAATTCAAGAAAGGATGCAAAGACCTCAAGCATGTTGTCCCTCCTTCCTCCATGGTTGTCATAGCACCGTTACAATAAATTACAACATTTAGGCAATACTTCTTAAAATCCGCGTAATTATTTCATGCACGTTGTTTGTTGGTCAACCCAAAAAACCTTGCTGCATTTTCGTGCAAGTTTCTACATGCATCGAATGGCCTATTCACGTACATACACAGTTTCACAGCCAATGTACACAGGCCCTTTTGTTTGTGGACCTCTCAAACAGCCTGAATTCCACCTGCAGCATTGCGTCGCTACGCTATACGATGTCCATGTTTTCCGCCTCACTGCATCAGGTTGATCGGCGTTTTCCACCAGGCAACAATATACACCTTGTTTCGAAGCGAGCCTGTACAATTTCTACGAGAGTGTGTTTCCAGCACAAAACGCACCTGAACCAGCCCTACGGGGACCTTCTGTAACTGCTCAAATTCTACGCACCGTATACACCATTATTGCCGCATTACATCAAGCACATTTGCGTTTCCAATAGGGTTGGAATACGCAAGCTGTTTTCGAGCTAGCGTGCACATTTCCTACGAGAGTGTGTCTCTGGGGCAAAACGCACCCGAACCAGCCTTGTGAGGACGGTCTGTATCGTCCCAAATCCCACACACCGTATGTGTGTGTACTGCCTCACCACATGAAGCAAATCCACGTTTCCCATGCGGTTGGCTTTCACCGCATAACCGGCCGTATTATGAGTACCGTCAGAAGTCACGACACTACAAAAGAAAATCTGCGTTTCCTTGGGAATGAAATATTAGTTATGTTGCATATAAACATGTATACGATTTTGAAAATTCTGAATGGAATATTACAGCGGAGATCCTGTGATGGCCCGTACGTGGGGAAGGGGGGCAGGGGAATTTAGGAATTGAAACACAGCATGATACCAAACTGCGCCGGAAAGAATGTTGTTTTCGCAGAACAAGTGGGCTGCGGTTTTATTTCAGTACTTCCCGACGCAAATACATGTAGGTGAAACACAATTTCAGAAAACTTAGCGATCGATTAAACTGCATGTTGTGCATTCATGCTATATTGAAGTAACATTCAAGCATGCAACATGTTGAAATACACAATACCATCAAAATTTGATGAATGCTTAATTTTATTTCATAACGAAATAGAATGACGACCCATGCCACTGCTTTGCTTGAATCTGCCGCTACTGTACAATATCTACCAACATCTAAAACCATTTTTTACATTAATTCACAGCAGAAAATACAAATGTCTCAAGGTGCAAGACAGTTATTATTCACTGGGATATGAGATAAGTTTAATGCAAATAATGGCTCCCCATAAACACGCATTCTGTTCTCTATCCTCACAAGTAGAACTCGTTTGAAAAGTGTCTCGAGAGCCTGGGGGACTGTCAGCACGTTTAATTTTTCTTTGGGTCGCACCCTAATGCGTGACACAAGTGCAACACCTTGAGTTGGACCACTTAACCACTGTGCTCTACGAAAATTCAATTTGAACACTTTCAACTCCAATTTTTTTTGTCTGTGGCAAAAACAGTCTATGTTCTTTAATGAAAACATACACATTAAAACACTACACATAAAACCATACATAAAACATTCACAGAGTGATAAAAGGCATCTAAATACACGTACGTCTGGTAGCCTTAAATCAAATTTAAAAATCAGTTTAACAAATTGGAATTCTAATTTAAATCGGACAAAATTAATATATTGAGATTTTAGCATCCTCCATGGACATCAAAGGAATTTTTGTCACTCTCGAATGTACAGTCCATCATTGGCAGTTATCCAAAACAAACTGACGAAATGATTGAACAGCATCCTAGTTACGATACGAAAGAAGGCTATCTCTAACGATGCATTTAATTAATGGCAATGACTGTCAGTTGTTCATTTTTTTTTAATTCAGCGAAGTGCACACAATTGTCGACACAAAACACATGCGCATAGTTGATATCATATAGCGCAAGACATTGCAGACAAACCTGTTCCAGCTATTTATTTCCTAAACGTCCTAAAATTTGTGCACGGTACTGAAAAAATAATCAGGGACTACAAAGAGGCTTATATAATTTCCAAGCATTCTGTATTTCACACTGCTGGGATAACATTTTTCTTCGGCATTACAGTGACTGCAAGCAACTGAAAGAATAAAGTTTAATCAATTTATACATGTGTATACGTGTCCAGTCTCCAGAATTTTTGCAATAATACAGCTTTCTATTGCGAAAGAAAATAGCTTAGATGTATCTTGTTATCAATCGTCAAGGGAGTTTTCTAATCCCACGAAGAACTTGCTATGTTTTCCCTTGTTTGAAAATGAAGTGTTTTGACTTTTACTCCTTCGTCGACACCCTCTCGGGAGTAGTTTGACAACAGTGAGACACATTTGGCCTTCCACAACCCCAGTGAAGTGTCCTCTTCATGCCACTACGATGGTGTCCTGTTGTCTGGCTCTCCATGACACTTGATGCCGCTGCTCCGATTGACTCTCCTCGTCGTCTCGTTGCATCTTGGCAAACTCCAGGAATACCTAAGAAATGAAACGATGTACGCATTTCAGCTGGATTAATAAGTTCTCTTGAGTTAACAAATGAGAAGAAATACTTGACATTCTGGTTGTAGATTTGTCAACTGGAGATAAGGAATGGTTGAAATATCAAGAATCGGCTTTATACCTGTTCCAGAGTGGCCTGGCTGAAGCTGTATTCCTCAATTTGAAGTGTCTCTTTTCCTTAAAAAAAACAAAGAAAAATTAATCTGTGTATTCATACAACAGAAGGAATTATTTAAAAACAAAAAGAGACAGACATTTGGCCCCCCCCTCTCCTTGCTAATGTTCTCCATGCCTCCCTCTACAGACACACTAATCTGCCCACCTTCCTCCAAAGCAGCGAAGACTGTCGCCAGCGACTGAACGTCTTGACTTGGGATTTTGTAAGTCACCCGCTCCCCGAAACTCTCCAGCAGTTCAGCGGAGGGGAAGACCTCTTGGATCTTGTCATGCAGTGCTGTCCCCAGCCGTTCCAGGAGGCGATCTGCCTCATCCGTGGCATGGTCCATGGAGTAGTAAGCCTGGCCTGGGTTGAGTTTGGCCTCCAGCAAGTAGCCCCCACCGTACTTGCTCTTCAGGTGTTGGGTCGTACCCAGGCACCTGACAAGAGATGGAGAAAGTTGAAATACGATACAATAAATGAAGCGTGTGGCCTTGCTAAACTGGGGCATGATGGAGGAAGAGCCCAAACTGGAGGCATCCCTCTCACCAGCTGAGAAATTGGAGGACAGCCGTACATTGTTAAATACTTTTATCAGACCTATTAACTGCCCCCAAGAAAGTAGCACCCAACCCCATCCTCCTTATACCTTGGAAAATTGGTCTGGTCTTTGTTTTAAAAGGAGGAAAATATGTTCATCTGAAATAAAACTGGGCAAAACATGACCTGAAATTTGATGCCACATAAATTATGAACAATGCCATATCTAACATGTGACCATATCCCACAAAATAAGTCTGAAGGGTCATTAAGAAATTTTGTTTAGTTTGTATTGGAAACAACATACTGAGCTGTTTGTTCTAATGAGTCACAGGCCTTGACTTCAAAGTAGCTATGATGGCTCAAAGTGGCTCTGGTGACTTGCAATTCTTTCTGTTGAGCTGGGTCAAGTAAGCAACTTACATCAATCTTCCAGAGACCATGATGCCCACCCTAGAGCAAACAGCATCGGCTTCCTCCATGTAATGTGTCGTCAAGACAGCGCCTCGTTCACTGCGGAAACTGGCAAGGATGGTGTTCCTGCAAAGCACAACCAAAGGACATCCTAAAACATCCTAAGGTGGTAAAACTTCAACAGAAACACCTGAGGTGGTCACCAAAACATGTGAGGTGGGCCGCCAAATGAGCTAGGTATAAAGTAATTTCCTTTTTGGGATGAGGGAAGATCTCCACAAATCAAAATAGCGAAAATTTTCATAAACAAAAGATGGCTCAACGTTAATTGCTTTAACTTGCTCGACTATAAATGTTTTTCATTATTTGGTATTGCTGTTAAATTAAAACTAAACATTTTGCTCTGTGGCGGAAATCAAAGGAAGTGTCTCAAGTTTCCTGTATTGATGGTCATCTCAACTGGGTCTCCTATCTTCCTAACAGAACTCCATCCTCTGCCAATTGAAGTAGGGTCGGTCGTATACTAGAAGTATGATATTTCCCCAATATTTGGTACCTTTAAGGACTCACCAGACAAAACGTTTGGAGGCTGGATCCATTCCAGTTGACGGCTCATCCAGGAACACAATTTTGGGCTTCCCCAGCATGCTGATGGCAAAACACAGCTACAAGTTGGAGAAGAGAAGTCAGAATATCTTATATACAATTGTCTCCAATGACCGATTCAATAAGAAATTTTTGAGCAATGTAGGTAATTAGGGTTTGACAAAATACACGTCTGTAACTAAACTTTATCCAACTGCCCAGAAATGTGAGGAAAAAATACTGATCAGTCTAATGAACATTTAAGCCTGGATTTAGGCCTGTTTCTGCAATATAATCGCTCATATTTAAAGCACTTTCAAATCCACAACAGAAATACCTGTAGAACAGGTGCATTACAAGGTGCACTCCAAATGGAATGGGTATATTCATTTCCAAAGGAACAGGTGCGGTCCAAAAGGAGCAGGTGCATTCCGAAAGGAACAGGTGCATTCCAAAAGGAACTAGGGCATTCCCAAAGATATGATGACACTCCAAAAGGAACAGAAAAATTTAGAATTTGACACATTTCTACTGTTCTCCTCATAATTAAATACCTTTCTCTTGGTGCCCCCTGACAGCTCAGGAGGCTTCTTGTTCGCATGCTGGGTGATCCTCAGGGCATCCATGAAACTTTAAGAGGAAAATCATTACATGATTTGAATGCATCACCTGAATAAACATTACAAGTTTCACATCTTAATGAAAAGTGTGTATAATAATGTTAGATACAATCAGCCAGCGATATTAAACTACATAACACTGTCTGTTCAGTGGCCAAAAAAAGTAAATCTTTTGAGGGAATAGAGAACCGACTATGCTGCCAAATTCACATAATAAATAAAAATCATCTGAGCAACTTACAATGTATAGTTCTAGAGTTTAGAAAAACATTAAAAAATTGTTTCAATGCCAAACTAACCAGAAAAGTGCAAAAGAACAAGTCACTCAAGATCAGGACATAAGTCCGACAAATTTCCCTTGAGATATGAAGAAAAAAGAGCAGTGACAATTCCATCTTTGTCTATAGTCCTTAATGGTGTTCGACTGCTTGATTTCGGAAACTTCTCTGCTCCAAACTGCTAAAAGAAAAGATTTTTGCTTGAAGTCTGTTCCAACTGGAACAGTCTGGCTCCGTATGCAAACAGTTTTATTCATGAGTCGGCCATATTGAAATTGAAAGCGAGATATAACTTTTCAGTTTTACAGTTTTGGAAATTGACTGGAGAAGGGAAGGCACTAAAATGAAATTTCATGATAAATTAGTACCTATCCACTCTGATAAATAATTTCAAATTTGTGATCAAACACGCCTTTCGTGTTTTAAGCCAAATTTTGAAAAATATTAAAAGGGGGGGCGCCGTCATACATAACAGTATGAAATATTATCCACATCAACAGTTTACTATTTATAAGACAGATTTGGGGAACAAGATTAAAAATGGCCCAAGGTCTATTAAACAACATGTGTACCAAACTTGTGTCTACTGTCAACCCACTGCATCTTAGGACTCACTATGGAATTTTCAAAATACATGTAGGCCTAATATCATCCTCAGTATGGCAGATGTGAGTATACTCACTGTTCGGCTACGGTTTTGACGTCTTTGGGATGAATGCCTTTGATCAAGCCATAGGCCTCAAGGTGTTCCTGCATGGTCACATTGGAGTACAGTGGATCATGCTGGGGACAATAACCCATGAGGCGGAAGGCTTCACTCAGGGATGATATGATGTCATGGCCAACGATCTGGACCTTAAAAGGGCAAAACACAAACAGCGGTAGTGTTAACTGGTTATCAACTGCTGGGGTACAGTGAGAACCACAGTGTACATGGTGCAAGGTGAAACAAGGGACAAGTGAGTACACAGAGACATTCCCATGAAAACTAAAGTCAGCCACACTGGCCTGCTCTGCTAAAACTGCCCTCAAAGATGGGAAGAAAAATACACAAAACAGTTGAAGCCTTGCAGTATTTTGAGTGATGTAAAACACAAGCCTGCCATTATATCAATGTGACCTAAGCCATTTTCCCCGAAGGCAGAATGTGCAATTTTATCACGATTTTGGTGAAGTTAGGAATTAAATTCTGGATTTAGAAGAACAGACAGGACTTAAAATTGAAACTCCATCGCACTTTTTCCATTAATTTAAATAGCCTTATTTACAAGAAAAAAAACAAAAAACAAAAACAAGCATGTCCGAACCGAGCCACCTTACTCAACAGCCTAGTGTTTATCTGCTTTTTTTCTTAGCATGATACAACCAAGTATATGTCTGTTTCCCCCTGGATGGGATGTTGCTCCCCAGCTAATGTTGGTGCTCATTTAAACTCCTGGACGGAGGGAAGCAAGTAGGGCAAAATGACTTGCCCGAGGCCAGAAAATGTGGCTGGCACATAGATTCCAACCCCCTGACCTGCTGGTTGAGTCGCAAACCTTGACCACTAGGCCACATGTACCTCTAGCTGGGGGTTATCCCCTTCTGAATTGTTCACCGGGACTAAACCTCAGATACAAACCTGTCCCTTGGTAGCGCCGGTATCCGCTGTGATGACGTTCATGGACGTGGTTTTACCGGCTCCGTTGGGTCCCAGGAGGCCAAACACCTCCCCTTCGTTGACGCTCAGGGACACGTTGCGGACAGCCAACTTGCTGGTGTACTTCTTGCAACAGCAGCCCTTGGACATTTCGTACTCTTTGCGAATACCAGCAGCTGCGACAACGCATTTCTGGGCAATGTAAAACGGGACCAAAAAAGGACCTTCAAAACTTTTGCCCAGTACAACAGCTCTTAAATTGCCATATATATCTCCGACATCGGCTTGATGTCGCTTTATGCTCTCTTCTGAATTTCAGGACCCAGACTACAGTACCTCATTTCATGAAACTTTACACAATGACACTTCAATCTACCACATTTCTCTGCTTATCTTGATGCAAATTATGACGCAAGTTCACAACTTGAGCAACAAATTTGTGTAGTAACTTTCACAATCATTTTAGGTGGTGTGCGTTGTGCAGAAGAAATTGGATACGGATGACAAAACTGTTTAATCTAATCTTGTACATATTAAGACCCATCATTGCTGAACTTAGTCAGTTTACACAAGAAAATGCATAACTTGTTGGTTTTTTTTTAATAATAATAAACTTGTTTTGCAGTAAGATAACCTTCAACCTTTCTCCATGAAATTAACAAGTGCAGATTGAAGGCATAAGGCTTATGCATGATGCGAGGTTGCTCAAAGTTTTGTGAAATCAGCTGCAGGTGTTCCAGCCATCAACGACAATAACACAATACTACATACAGGCCTTGAATGTTGTTGTCAAATGGAACCAATGGGCTGGTCAAAATAAGGGGCACTGAAGCCAATGAGGCCATCATGTGAATAATATTTTGGGCACCAAGGCCATCTTTGCTATTTACAGGTAGTAATGCAGTCTTATGAGTAAAACGATTGCAGTGACACCATGGATCAATCTCTTTCTTGAGTATGTGTGGTTCTGAGAAGAACCGGGGAATAACTCACACTCAAGAAAGAGATTGATCCATGGTGTAACCGCATGCGTTTTACTCATATAGTTCTCTCACCATGAAAACCTTCAGTCTTATAAAGTTCTTCTTTGCATAGTGTTAGATTATGCAGAGTCTGTGAGGTGTTTGTTCAACTGTGAAATGAATTAGCAAGTGGAGATATGGGTCATTCTACATGTACCAAGTTGGGGCAAAAAATACTCAAGTGTTCATCAGCATTACTAGGTTATACCAATCACATGTTGAAAATTTACTCATTCATTCCAATTACTGGAGTGGATAGAGTATAGCACCCTGTTACATTCACTTATGTACATGTATTCATTGGAAAATGACTTACTGATTACGGTAATGCGGTTCTCATCTTACACATGTGTACACCACAAAAAAAGTTACTGGGTCAGCATTTTCATGCAAGCACTTTCACAGTGGGATGTGCTTTATTTTGTTATATTTGCTAAGCAAAGCATGAAAAGGAAAAACAAATTATAAGCTACAAATTAGAAATTACAAATTAAACACTGTGCACTATGAACCAAGTTTTGTATAAAGTTTGTTGGCAGCAATGAACTCTAAATAGTCTTATTACTGATGATTTTGTAATAAATAACTACGTGTACGTTGGATTTCTGCCCCGACCGACAGACTGTATTTTGGACAGATCCAAGGTCCAGTTATCACGATCCCTTTTACAAATAGTTAAGGTGAAAAGCTATGAAGAAGTTTAGTTGTGACCATGGTCATGACAATTAAGGCAAAAAATAGTTCTGCCTTCGATTACATGCTTCTTAAAGATAGGGTCGATACTAGTGGTACCTCGGAATTTCTTTGTGGGGGTCAATTTTTCGCTCTGGTTGAATGACATGAATGGGGACGAAAGCTTCCAAAAATCATCTCAAACAGTGATAGAAACCTGTCTTAATCTACGCACAAATTTCTATAGTCGACAATTCACAAGCATTATGGACAATTCAACTGATGCTAGTCAGGTAATCACAATGGCAAACTGGCCAACAATGTCTGTGTATCGCGTGGTAAGCGTGCGTGACGCATCCAGACAAGCGGGTGATAAACCTCATGCTGTGGCAGGAAACTTTATTGAAACATGCTCGCTTCAAGTACGAGCAAAACAACCTAAAATTGATCTTGTGACCACAGAAAATACACATGAACAAGAGATCAAGTTTTATGACTTAACTGGAAGAAATCCTCTCACAACATTGATTTTTTTTCAACCTGCAGCTATGGAGTTGCATGCATGTATGGCCAATGTTAGTTTAATCGACAGGGACGTTTAGACTGGTTGGCACATTTCCATCACGCATTCTTTTGCATGGGTGAGGCGTGGTGGGAACTGGGGAAGCATTGCTTTAATGCATTGAGATTTGCACACGTTTTTACCACTGCGACAACGAAATGCAAAGGTAACTCATGAAAATAACGGAAGTTTCTTTTAAAAAATTGCAAACGTAAGTAGGAAAACATCTAAAAACGACGAGCAGCGAAACATCAATCTGTGTTTCAGGTCAGTCCTAAGGGCGACCCACGATGTTCACCAAGAGGGCATCCAAGGCCATGGCAGAAAAGGGGCAGGCCATTTTGGCCCCGTTCAATGTGGATTTACTAAAGGCATCGAGGCCAAAAGGGAGGGCCACGGCTCTCGTGAAATTCTAGCCCTGTGCATACATTTGTTGGAATGTTGGACACACATTTAAAATCGACTGCAATTTCCACATGCTCCAGTTTGCACAGGTCTGGTGTGGAAACACGCGGGACTTCACAACTTGGAGGAAACACGCGGGACTTCACAACTTGGAGGAAGGAAACAAAGACACTGACCTCAGAGTAATGGCCTCGGTCAAAGATGGCCTGAACCTTTTCCCTTTCCTCTTTGACATCACTGTCCTCGTTATCGCTGATATCACTGTTCAGACCCCCGGATGCCTTCTTCCTACAGTCAAAAGAATAACTGATAGTGTAACTCGGTTAATTATGTCTAGCAAACACATGCATAGATTCCAGCTTGAAGGAGGGTGCTATGTCAAACCTATTTCCTCTGACAAGTTGGGGATGTGCTCTAGGATCACCCCCCCCCAACTTTACGCAGCGAACCAAAAGGGGTTATTTTTTAATACATCATGACATCAATTAACACAAATCTTGCAAAGAAGTACTTGTGGTATAAAAATACTCCAGTCAAAAGTTTCATTATAGGATATGTATATAAAAAAGTCCCATATTGAGAAGTCCCATATCAGCACCACTTGTGATATGTGACTGTGCGTACATTTAGATGTATGAATGCACAGGTTATGCATATTTCTTTTGTGACAAATGCTAACTTTCTTTATTTTGGTTCCCCTTGTCATTATGACACGACAGCCAAACCTCATAAGAAGCATCTCAATTAGAATTCCATGCAGGTGTGGAAACGAAATTCCTTGAGAAGGACGTGAACAATTGGAGGAAATTTGCCAAAGACAGAAAGGGTTTCAGACTGCACCTGTAGCCCCATGCTTCCAACAGATTACCTCCCGTGGAGTAGATCTCCAGCATATACAGTAGAAAGGTCACTACTACAAGGTCAGCTAGGATCTGTGAGAAAGCAATAACAGTGAGTAAGTTAGATATTCAGACAGAACATGCTGCAAATGAAGTATCTCATAGGAATTCTCGACAACAGCAATGGGCATGTGCGCAAGGTTAAAGAGCACCTCTGAGGAAAACATGTTTTCTCATATTTTATCTGTTTAAATAAATATGGAAGCCTCCAAATCGAACGCAGTGTGGTTTGTCTTCAGAGCTCAACTATAACAAGCTTAAAAGGGTTTTTTGGGGGGTTCGTGTCAAGATGCAAATTCTGAATGTAGACTGCGTCATTCCGAGACAACACAGAAAAAGAGGGGAACCCTCGCCCTGTGTTCGTAGTGGATAAACCCTTAGCCATGGTTTGGCATACACAAGGGAATTATCCACTACGGACACAGGGTGAGGGTTTCCCATGTTTTCTATTTGTCAAGCTTTCAAATAATTTAGTGGGATGAAATCGTTCATGACATTTCAGTGATAAAGAGTCTCATTTGGCTGCTTTAATGTGATTGCAACAAGAAAGTATACCTCCAAATAGCAACCATGAATGTGTGTAAGCACACAGATAGTTTGCAAATCTTTGCTGAACAATATTCAGCGTACAGTGTGTGCCACATCACATTTGCCAGCCCTTTTAGCCCTAAACCTATCATTCTTTGGAAGACTGAGGACTGTCGGAATTAATTAAGCAGTGGCTCACACTTTCACCAATTCCAAAAGGAAGTAATGAAGTGGAAACAACATTTTTCTTGAGCTCAGCTAAGCTCTACAGTGAAACTGTGACTAGAAGAAGATAAGGGAGTTTTCTTGGGGGCATCGGGTAATAAGCTATACAACTGAGGGATTTGTGGAGATCAGTTTCTCTCTTTACTCACACAGATTATGGTGGGCAACACAACGTTGTCAAAGTTGATATAATCATTAAAGCTTAGCTGGTCCAAAGTTCCAGTGAACGATGCCTCGGAATAGACCTAAATTTGAATTAAATGAAGAACAAATGAATTCAACGATGGAGTCAGTTAATGACGGGTTCCTCAGATGTCAAAATATGCCAGGTCACAGCAGTCAATAATTAATTAATAGTTTATTGTTTACAATTCTATGGCAATCTATGATAAATGTATAGTCAGTTACAAAGGTAGGCCAATCAATATAAACTCAGATGTGAATAGGGGATACTATGCACTCCTTTGCCAATGGCTTATCATGAAAGAACTATTTGTCTCACCTGATTGATGTAGTGCAACTCCCCAAAGATGGCATATGGAGGATACACGACGCAAAATAAGTAATGTAAAACCACAGCAGTAGTTTTGGATTCGGTGACAGACAGCACTATGATGACTACCACCAACAGGATAGGAAACTGCAAAATGTAACCCCAAAGACATTTGAATCAAGGGACTAATTGATGAGGGCTTGTATCCCAGAACTACGAGCTTGTGACGTGTGATTCAACAAACACATTTTTTAATCATGCACTAGAAGCATGTTGTTTGCCACATCGAAAACTGAAATTTGTCTCCCAGTTCAAATGCTGTTGGAACTAAAATTCATTTAACACAACTGATATTATCAATGCAGATGAGCTACTATTGAAATACTCAGAAAAAGTAAAATTCTTTGATCAAAGTCTCCTCTAGCACTAGGTACATATAATGAACATTTGTCAGTTAATTGATTATTACTGAAAGGACAGCCCTGTCCAAAATGTTATGTTTGAAAAAGACAGAATTGATAAATGGCAACATATGAAGTCGGCTGTTACAGAATCTAAAATTACTAGAGCAAGAAACATTCACCCCTCACTCATAACTCTCTTGGGCGCTGTATGCTGGTTGATCTATCATCTTGTTAGATTTTGCACATTTAGGGTCATAGGTCACTTACAGTGCACATTACTGACAAGAAGTTTTTCAAAGATTTGCAAGGGGATGTGTATTGATTGGAAAATAGCAAAGTCCCAAAACCGAATTGTTTCATGCACGAATTATGTAACGAATATGCCCATGGGGAGGGGTACTTTTATGGTCAATTTTGAAACCCAATGCTGCTTCCCCCTCTACACAGGCTGTCTACTAGTTCCCATGTAATATTAGGTCATACCTAGCCCAAGCCAGGATTGGGCAATGTGTCTATGGGCAGTGATGACAACACTTTCGAGCAAATGGTTTCCAGGGACACGTTTGATTTCCTGCTGCTGCCACATCTTTCGGACAGACCTTCAGCATCAAGGAAATGTTCTCACTAGACCTGTGTCATGACACTGCCATGTTTTTCTTGTGCCCTGTACAACCACTGACATTAGCAATACAACTTCACGCACTAAAAAAGGGAAGACTATTTTTCCTTCTAGCCTCACCTTAGTTACATTGCTCTGCGTGGAAGAAAAGCAAGATGGCTGCCCTGAGATAGAGGTCTATTGCATAACTATAACTTACAACATTTATAATGCGCTTTCCACAATGTTTCAAAGCACCAATCAGGCATTGCATCTTGCGAGTAAGCCCTCAATGGTTCATGCACCCATCCCGACCCAAAGGCTGACGAGCATCAACTTACATAGATGTAAAATATCTGAGCAACTGACTGGCTTGTCTTGTACACCTTGAAGAGGAAGCTGACACAGTAGGCAAAGAGGACATCCAATGGGACATAGATGACTGTGAAGATGACCAGAATGAAAATGCTCCCCGTGGTCGACAGAGAAGAGCCACCTATGGACAAACCTGCAGCCATGCAGATGACGATACCCACAACGGCGATCAGGTACTGCTGAGCCCCGTCGATGAGGAGATGGGAGGCCCAGTAATGGGTCGCCTTGATACCCGACACGCGCAGCTGGGTGCGTATCTTTTCCTGGTGGGCAGATGCGTCATGGAAATTTCTGGATTCAACTCTGTGAGTCTTGTCATTTGTGACCCCCTCACAAACTAAATGAGGTAGATGTCAACTAATCTAAAAAACCCATAGAATATCTTAGATATCTAAGCCCCTTTTGGTCTTTTGCATTTGCTTTTCGAGAAAAGGTTTTACGGCAGAATAAACCTTGCTTTTGCGATATAACCTTAAAGAAGCACCCAAATAAATAAATGAAGACATACAACTACATTGCAAGTGATGGAAAAGGTAAGCGGGAAATATTGCTTGACAAATATATGCGCTAAGCAAAAATCGGCTGGGGACCAGTCGTAATTGAGTGTGCCATGCATGATGTATTGGGCTGGTAGCCAGCTTTTGTTCAAAGCAACTATCTTCTATGCTTTAAACTGTGATGCTCAGCTGCTCTAAGAAATCAATCTCTACTTTTAGTGAGGAAATTGGAACTGGAGTTATGGCCTTGGTTTATGCCTGGGCCAGAGTTGTAATGACTCAAGTCAATGACTCGACTTGAGTCCGACTCAAGTCGCATTTTTGGGTGACTGGACTCGAGTCTCTGCTGTAAAATGACTCGACTCGAGTCACAAAAATCAGTGACTCATTACAACTCTGGCCTGGACCTTGAGGTCTGTAATTTTCCTTTTGTTAGCCCCCTGCTACCTTGCATTGATGTTACTAATTAATCAAATGTGTCCCCAGATGGCCTGGCCAGAATTAATTCCTGTTCATCTACGGTTGGACCAACCCACAGACAGAGCAATGGTTGTACAGATATCTACTTGCTACAGTCACCTAGTGGCCCTGTGACCTCAATTACAAATACACCTCAAGTTCTTTTTTTTCAAAACTGGGAAGTACACGTAAAATCTTTGAAACAATCAAAGCTGAAACTGGAGCTCTTATCTCAGTGGGAACAATGGCCCAGGACAGAGCAAAGGCCCGTAGAGAAGAGCCTATTGTCCAAAGAAAGAGATCAACAAAGCCTAAAGGTCCCCTGCTTTGCCTGAGCACGATATGGCTTTCCAATGGAAAAGCCGGGCCACTGGCAGGGTACATGTACCGGTTTGCTCACTCACGCACCTGTCGCTCTTTTACAACTTGGGAGATAAACCCCACGGGAAGCAGGCTGACAGCAAGACCAAAGAGGAAGACCCCGAGGATGTCAATGCCAATGTTGGTGATGGTTGGCCCTTTGACCTCACGGGCAAAAGGCTGGCTGGCCACTACCACGTCTGGAAAGTTCTTGCTGGGGGCCTGCAGATGGGCAAGGGCATTGCTCAGGAGGCCAAGGATGACTGGGATGGAGTGCTGGGCAGTGCTGTTGTAGAGAGCCAGGAACTCTGGCGCATTGCTCTGGGGAGGGGGGGGGAAAGCGGGGCTTCAGAAAGTCAGTGATGATCCATAGACAGGAGGAAATAAAAGGCAACCCAGTGAAAATGTGTCAACCAATATACTGTGGCTAAAGAAAGTATTAAACTTGAATGTTTGACAACTCAATCCTCTTATCAATCGCAGTATTCAAAGAAATCAAAGTAAAAAACAGATTGTCTGTAGAAAGTTTTGGTGGTTACAGACAATAGAATTGTTTCATTTGCATTGTTCACGTCTTTATTGGTGTCATTTTCCATATAGCCCACAACTCAACAGCCTGGTTTAAGAATAGAGGGTCCCATGTACATGGGCTCAAGAACTTTGATGCATACTAAGGCTGCATCCGAATCTGTTGCCTAGGGCTAGGTCTAGGTCTTCCCTCCATTGGAAATGTGCGGGGATGCGTAGACATTAGACCTAGCCGTAGCTCTGGAAGGCCATTTCGGACACGGCCAAAGACTCAAGACAGCCACAGCAACAGGCTGGAATCAAGCCAGAGCATTTTCATTTGTTATTGCGATGCCAGGAGATGCCAAAGCTGACTGGGGAAAATGAATGTAACAAGTATCACACGCCAGGTTTTGGATGGGGTGAAGGCAATTTTGAAGTAATTTATACACATTTCTCTACCTCCTTGAAAAGAGTTATATTCCTTCACTGTAAAATTTCTACAGGTTTCAAGCCAAGCTATCTTAAGTAATCCTTGGTGCCATTACCAGAAATCTCAAACACCCCCCCAAAAAAAAGAAAGATCAAGCACCAAAACATAATTATGTGAACAAATTTTACTGAAAACCTAAGTTTCTAGAAAAAGGATTCCTTAAAGGCAATTTTTTATAGGATAAACAAAAACTTGAAAGTTCATGTAAAGCAACACCCTGAAAGGTGTAAGAGCTGATAACTTGCTGTGGTCTTACCATTGTGCCCAAGTCTGTAGCCACAGTGGCCAAGCTGTGTGGAGCTTCAGACCACACTTTACTCATGTTAGCTATGGCATCAGTGGTCAGCCCTACACGGTCAAACTCCTTCACGAGTAATTTGATATCTGTGGGAGAGACATCCGTATAACTGGACATTCTCCTCAAGCGTATAAAACATACCCTTTCCTATGACTGCTCCCCCTCCGAAGCTGTGCGCAGGAAAAGCATAATGGTCTATTGACCTTTTCCCAAACTCACAATTGATTCCTTCTAGTGTACATATTGTACGCTCGTGAAAAAGACAAAAATCAGGATGAACCCTTATGAAGAGAGCCCATCAGCATGCACTCTAGAAGGGGGCTACGTGGCCAACTGACAAAAACACTGAATTTTCAACTGAATGGACACAAATACACAAAGCAGAGAAATTTACTCAGCAGAGAATTGCAAATACATTTAACCTGGCATTGGGCATTTCTCTTCACACATTTTTCTCTTCCCGGAGAATTCACTATCATGACACAAACTGTGAAAAACTCATAGTGGGAGAGGCTTGACACCCTTCACACTAGTGGGAAAACATTTTCACAACTTTACTCACCGCTTGGAAAAACATTTTGACACATTTTCATTCACAATGCTGACTTTAACTGGCAGCGTACTGTATGTGTTCAGTAAAAACAGGTTATGAGTAGTGTCTGAACATGTTACCACGATCTCTCTGAAAATGTAGAAGACGATCATTGCTGGTTTCCGTGCATTCCGATGTGAACTGGCTGAATTTCTGTCTTACCCTGCCCACTGGTCAAGTTGTCCTGGTACAGCAGTGGGGTCAGGCCTGGCAGAGTTGACGGCGTCGATGTCTCCAGGTACAGCTTGGGGTCGAGGGTCAATGAGGGTAAGTCACTGTCAGTTCCGCCAACGTTCACTCTAGCGATCACGACGGCCAAGACTACCAGGAGGACAATCGGAAACAGGAGACGAAAGATGTAAGTCTGCAAGGCAGGGAGGACAAAAACAAAACCTATAATCTTTCCAAAAGGTATTTACAGAGCACCTCTAAGGAAAACATGTTTTCTCTGATTTTTATCTGTTCAAATAAATATGGAAGCATCCAAATTGAACGCAGTGTCATTTGTCTTCAGAGCTCAACTATAACAAGCCAGAAAGGGCTTTTTTCTATTTATGTCAAGATGCGAATGCTGAATGTAGATGTAAAGTGATAAATGAGGTGACCACAAACTCAAACAGACAAAAAGTATGCTACGGCCCAAAAAGGACTCATCCAAGTTCTGAGGTCACGCATTGAAAGTCCTACTTCAGTCAGATCTCTTTCACTGACCAAACAGAGACTTTTAAATGCAAAAGAAAATCTGGCATTTGTGGCGTAGCTAAAGCAACAGGTGAAATCTCTTTTTGTTGAGTGAGTGTACCTTCAGTGATTTGGAGATATGGGTGTTTCAAGGTGGAAAACTTTTCTAATGCGAAACATACACAGTTTTGGATCAACTCATCGGTTTCACCACGAAGTGACATATCGTGTGTACAGCGTCTATGGACGGTGCGTCACTTCGTGGTGAACCCGAGAATTGTACTACTGTTTCCCAACAGATAAGCGATATGTTTAGGAGAATGAAACCATTTCATACTTGGTGCAAATGTGAAGATGAACGTGAAGTTTAGACGTAAGATCAAAAATATTTGCACAAAGGACACAGATTTCAATGCAGGCGAATTTCTACGCAGATGGTTTGCTTTGCTTTTGCAGTTTCCTGGAGTGTCAACCGGCCTCCACAGCAGCTCTTCACGGAGCTTATTAGTTCAACTCACGCCAGGGTTGCGCAGCATCTGAAGAAACTCCAGCTTGCAAAGTGCCCGGACCTGGTACCCACTGGGCTGCAGGGGTTGGGTGATGCAATGCTCCACACTCAGCGACATGGCCTGGTCATCAATGGCCCTGTAGGTCTTGGCAGGTCCCGTGTTGATTGGCGAGATATCTGGGGGGGGGCAAGAGGTCAAAGTTCAACAGTCTTTAATAGAAACTTTGGCCTGAAAGATATGGGCCCGATTTCACAAAGCTGCTTAACAGTTAGCAGAAAAGTCGTGCTAAGTTTAGCAGAAAAATTTGCTAATCTTAAGCATTATTTCATGGCAGCGCTTGGCATAGTTGTGCTAACGGTTGCGTGAGCACAGAGATTTCTATTGTTATGTCACTAAGTTTGAGCAATTTTTTCCTCTAAGGTTAGCATGCCTTCGACTGTCCTTACTGCTTAAGGTTTCCATGAAATACGCAGAGCCACTGTAAGTGTGAAATCACGTAGTAGTAAGCAACGCCATGAAATTTGGCCATGGTCTCAAACATCGGACACAGTATTCCAGCAATTTCTGATCAGATACTACATTGAATCAAAATTCTGAATATGACTTCATCTTCACTAGATTCATGCGATCACATCATTTGCAGATTAGTCAAGTTTGAGAGATATTTTTACTTGAGAGATATTTTCATCAAATGTAACATTTCTTTCCAATTTGAAGCTCAGTTTCCAAAAGCAAAATACAGTGATTCTTTCCTAAAAGTTAGATTGATAAATGCCATCATGCAGGGCAGTTCTTTTGTTCCACAGAGAAGCCTCCTTTGTGCATAACCTGTGGAACAAAAGCACTGGCCTGCAAGATGGCAGCCATGCAAACCCTCTATACCTGAAGTCTGGACGGGATTAGTTTCCTCAAATGGCTCGTTATCCTCACTCTCCTCACTGATGTTCAAGAAGACCTCCTCCAGGGATGTCATGGAGACCCCGTAAGACTTGATGCCTAGTTGCTTGGCGACCGTGCTGCCTTGCATCCCGGTTGTTGCCTCCAAGGCTTGGAAGAGAGCTGTCCATCATAGATTGGCAAAAAAAATCAGGGTGTTTAATCTCAATTTGGCCTGATTTATGACTCACCCATTACAGAACTTTTTAGGGTTGTGATTAGTCACCATACAAACACAATTATACAATAAACAGAGCTCACACAAGTTAAAGAATTATTTTTTTATTATTCAACACAAAAAGAAAAAGATGTCACTACAAACAATTTTATTTTTGTACCTGGAAACTTGTTGGAGTCTTGCAGCGGTAGGGTATAGGCCAGTTCCATTCCATGACTGCGGGAGACTTCACAATGAGGGACGTGAGTTTTCACCAACTCAGTGATTTGGTCAACTTGAGTGCTCTTCTTTACGACCATGCTGAAGAAATAAAGCATTGAAAAACCAGCCATGCGAATTGTTCATGCAAAACAACTACGAACTCCACCAGTGCATCCCAGTGGTCAGGGCTAACAAACCATGATCAGGAGTCGCTAGCCATGTGATGTGCCTTTAAACAAGCCCTTTTACCCATGTTTATCTCTCCTCACACAGGAGGACACCAGGTCCCCATACTGGGGATGACAATCTGTGATGAGCTGGAATCCCATCTGGAGTGGAGCAAAATGTTCACAGCTACTTCATGATAAAGAAAACCGAAGTGGAACAATGGACTCAGGAGCCCTTTTGGCTTGGAGTAGACTCTCATTCACAATTCAGAACCTTACTTTGAACCAGACAGACAAGAAAATTGAAGGATTGGGGGTGGGGGACGGGGGGGGAGCAATGTTGGTGGGAAACATTTACCCAAGATGATATCCTATGCCAAAACGATTTTTCAGGAAGAGGGAGGAGCCATAGCAACGGAGACGTCCCTGTGACATCATGGCTTTGCGGTCTACAAATTAAGACAAAAACAGCATCATTCAAATATCCAATAAAAATCTATCCAATTTGGCATCTAATCATGATAATCAATAAATCAAATAAACGTAGAAGTCAAATTGACCTCTGACCTGCCAAGATGTCTGCCTCGTCCATGAAGTGCGTAGTGAGGACCATGATCCTCCCCTGTCGCTGGCTCTTCAAGAGATTCCACAGCTGCCGGCGAGAGTACGGGTCCATGCCGCTACTTGGCTCATCCAGAAACAGAATCTGAGATAACGGACATTTCTATTAAAATGTTTACCACGAACATTACTGGATGTATAGTAACAGTGATAGTCATGACCGACGGGGGCGGCAACGGACAGCTGATGCAGCCACAATGGACAAGTTGGCCATCAAGAACAGGTGGCCACGACGGATGGTGGTTGCAGTGGACGAGATGGCCACAATTGGACAGGTGGTCACAATAGAAAAGTGAATGCAATAGATTGGGCCTCTGTGCATTGCTGAACTTGACAGAAACGTGGTAGGCAGATGTCACAAATGGGTGGCTACGAGTTACAACCGTTTGGTGGGACAAGTTGTCGCTCTAAAGAATTTACCCTCCATATCAACAGCAATGCTTTCATTTATTATTCTCAAACAGGACACAAATTATCTGCTGTCAGTGAAAATTCTGGCTTTTCGTTTGGTCTTCACTCACCTTGGGGTCACCAATGAGGGCAATTCCAACACAGAGTTTGCGCTTCTGTCCACCGCTGAGATCCTTGGACTTGGTGCAGGCTGCCTCATCAAGCATGGTAAGTTTCAAGATCTTCTCCACCTGGTGAGACAGACAAAAAGGAAGAACAAAACATGAGAAAATTGCCAGCAAGCTCAGCTATCAACTTAATTAATGGGGCATCTGTTTAAAGAGTGAAAGACAGGTGTCAGCGGGCAAGCATTTCTCACCTGTGCATCAATTTCTTCTGAAGGAACCCCCTTCAGTCCGGCATACACCTTGAGGTGTTCCTGCGGCGACAAGTCATCGAACAGTGTGTTGTCCTGGGAGCACACGCCCATCATGCACCTGATCTTCTGCATCTGGATGGGATCCCGGATGCTGTAGCCATAGATGGTAGCCTGGCCGCTATCAGCCGTTATCAGGCCAGTAAGGGTGTTGATCAGGGTAGTCTTACCGGCCCCGTTGTGGCCCAGGAGGCAGGTGATCTGGCCCTCGTAGATGTCCAGGCTCATTCCTTTCATGACACAAGAAGGTTGACATTTTCATTCTCATCAGTTATTAAGGCAGGTTTCAGAAAAAAGGTCAAATTAACAGTAACATTGATTCTGGAGTGTTAAGTATGGTATTAGTTTGTCCTTATGCACCTTTTTAATGGCATATTCTAGAGTTAATCTGAATGATAGTTTTACCTCGGACAGCAAGAATGTCCGGTTTCTTTTTTCCTATCCCACCTTTGAATGTCTTGGACAAACTGCGAATCCTGCAATTCAAAGAATATACATGTACAATTTGACAAACAAGAGAGTTTACATGAATGCCAAGGGAGCTGGTAACAAGGTAGTGGTAATGCCTTCAGCCACACTGATGTCATTTGACGAGTCTTTTCAAACCTTTCTTTTGCTTAGGGTTTTCAGAAAAGAAAAATCTGGTGCAATTTTCATCTGCGCATCACTTTTGAGTTGACTGTCCCAGATAAAACGTGTCATCAACACAACAGCGACACTTTTGAAAGTTTGAAAGAGAATGGCCCAGAAAATTCCTTTCTTCAGCCTGACTCTTGCAGATATGTTTTGTTGCCCTGACGATGAGTCATCATGCCAGTTCAAAGTGGTTTTTGCAGGTTAGTTGGCATATGACTATGGGCCCACTTTGTGCCCCCAGACAGGTGTTCTCAAATGACCTACAGCAAACTTCATCTTCAGCTTTTGCTGTCCGAATACAGAACTAGCTCTTTTTAAACAGTTGGAGGAGGCTTTATTTCACTCAATATCTTTATTAGAGGTTTTTTGGGGGGGAGTGGGGTTACAATACCTTATGGCAGCTTTTGCCCTCATCTCTGGGGAGACCAGCTCCACATCATCTTGGCAGTTAAGCTCCCGTGACTCCAGATCGCTGAGACTGTCCACCAAACTCCCCACTGGGTGACCGCACCAGTAAGACGGCATGAAGCAGAACCACGGGGACTTACGTTGACCGTAGTTTCCTTCAGTCCGGATAGAGAGAATCAGAATGAAAGTTTACCCAGGCTTGCTCTTCAGGTACCCCGACGGTGTTGCGGTCGAGTCCATTTTCAGTCCTTTCACATGCTCAGTCATAAACCCTTTCATTAGACCAGTAATAAGTAACAGGGTGGTGTTCATTTGAGTAGCTTGCCACTTTAATTGCTTGAGACTGGATGGCTTGTGCTGAACTTGCAGGGACTGAGGGTAAACTCAACTACAACACTGTTCTCTCTTTACAAGTTGCGAAAAAAGGTTCTGTATGCGAACTGGAAAAGTGAGCCTAAAGGTCACCGAGAGTTGTTTTGTGATGAGCTACAACTGTGCCATGTATGGATGCCAACACTCCCCGATTAAAGTGTGTGTGTGTGAGTTTGTTTCTGCATTCAATCGGGGACCCTGAACGATAGAGGACAATAAGGTCCCCGATTGACAGAGGGTCGCCGATTGACAACTGTGTCCAAAATGGGTGGTCTTCTAAAAAAGTTAAAGTACAAACAAAAGAGGAACAATAGGGGGTCCCCAGTTGCAGGCAAATACACACTTGTGTGTGTGTAATGCGAAGCGAATTGTTGATTTCCATTTGATTATTGTTCATCTAATTTTCAACAAAATGAGCCAGTTCAGTATTCCAACAGTGCATGCCCAATATGAAGCACGTCTGAGGCCTGCCCTATCAGTGTGACCCAGCACAGTTCCACATGTGCTTTGTTCCCAAATGACCATTGTTTTAAAAAATACCAAACTGGCTCACTGAATTGAAAAAGAATAATCCTCTTTATTTCGGAAATTGTGATCTGTCAGAGTTTCAAAGGAAGATTAGTTGTAACTATGTGTGCATGATTGCAACCATCCATTAACCACTACATGCTGGGGCATTTTTCAATGTTGATGATGCTGGGCCGGCATAATTATCATTTTTTCCAGTTTCAAAATTCTTCAAAAATTCATCATTTCATTTAGCGGACGTTTATAGCTGCACGAAGTAATCTTTAGGCACTACTCTAAGTTGACAGGTGACCTTCAGTGACGCCCGAGTATTTCAGCCAGGCCTGCAGCCTTGTAAAAAGAGGCCAGATTGTGCAGTGTTATGTAACTTTCTTTTGTTCACGAACCTGGCTCAGTGCACTGCTGACCTGTTTTCAATTGGGGCCAGATTAGCGTGCAGCAGTGCTGTGTGGCTCATCGCTGCGGTGGTGGAGTGCTTTTGTCCCGGGTGGTAATCCGCTTACTAAAAATGCCCCAAACCCTGGTTTACGGTTTCAAAACAAGGCTGGATTTTCACCACTTTTGAGAGTGAAAAATGTCGCGAATGCCCAGCAGCCTGGTCTTTTGTTCGGAGTACGGTCTTTTGTTACAGGGCCCTGTTTCCTTTGTCCGAGTTCGGAGACCCCGGCCACGCATATAAAGCATACGTCTCCCATTCCAGGGTCCGCCGGCAGGAAGTGGTTAAAGCTCAACTTGGATTACTACTTCCACTGGCAATCCATTTCGATAGCAAATTTATTCATAAATGCATTCTTAACGCGGAACAACAGAATCGGACAAACAGGACCGGCTACGGATAAATAGCGGGGAGTATACACAATTTCATTGTGAAGTCCAATAAACAAAAAATATTGAACAGTAAACTATGCCTTTTTTGTGGCGACAGAAAACAACCTCCATGGTCTTAATAACGATGTCTGAAATAACATACTGCAGTCTGAACTACTCAGAATCATAGTTCCTGCTTCAAACTTGCCGTTTTCTTGAAATCTCCAGAAAGGAGAATACAAGTATACAAAACCTAGTCCTTACAATATGGCCCATCTGGGCACACATTTAAACATGCTTCAATCCAGGCCATATCAATGCTGAAAAAACGCTAAAAGTCTACATGTACATTGTATAAACCTGGGAAGACAATGAGTCTGGTACCTGGAATGATATTATCAAAGTAGATAGCTAGCAGTAGGTAGAGCACACTGTCCAAGGCAAGCATGGCAACATAGGGTGGGAAACTATCCACAACAAGATTAGAAAACTGGAGCCCAACATTCCAGTCCTCAAGAGAGAAAGCCTAAATCAACAAAAATTAAGCAGTATAAATGTCAAATTAATATGATTTTGTTTTAAGGCATAACAGATTTAACAATCACAAGGAAGACAATTGGCCGCCTGCATGTTGTGGCATGAATTATAGCCATTGGGTCTACCCCAATGGGAAATTTTTGAAAGAATAACTGGGCAGCTAAAGGCTAATCTTTAAGTTCTTAACACCAGGACAAGCAGGCAAGGGGAAAAAGGAGTGCCTCTCCTTTCCTTGAGAAACAACCATCGTTCCTAGTCGTGAATCTTTATAAAAATTACTGATGTGCTTTCACAAAAGACAGAAAAGCTCCAGTGTTCAAACCTACATGTAAGTACCAATCAAACTGTCTGAGAATACACTTAAGATGCTTTCATAAATCAGTGATAGACCATGTCCATTGTCATCCACCCATGAAATAGTGCTTGAGCAACAGTGTGGCGTTCTGATACAGTCCCCGTTAGCGCAACTTTTGCGCTAACGGTTAAGCAGTGCAGTGAAACTAGGCTTGGGTAACTCTCTTTTCAAATATACCTGATCAATAGCCAGGGCAAACCCCAGGGGAGAGAAGAATGATAGCAGCCACTTGTAGATGGTGGGGATGGTTGGGAATACTCCAAAGGGGATGTAGATGAGGCCCAGAGTCAAGGTGGCCGCCGTCGCTGCAACTCCAGCAACCAGCGACTTGCTGAAGAACGGACTCAGCATAAAGGAAAAACTGACCACTGAGCACAGACAAAACAAAGAGAGTAGAGAAAACAAAGTTGGATGAAAATCATCCCAACCCCAAACTCTGAACAAAGACGTACAATATTTACTCATTCACCATGTTGCTTCTCTTACCGTTCTTTCATAACCAGTAAATGACTGTTTTGGCTTTCTGTTTACCTACATGTACGTATATTCGGCCTGTCTTGGCACTCAGGTACCCAACCACCGGTGTCAATACCTGACTCTATTTTGAAGGGCAAGGTACCCATAAAAAAGTCATGTAAAAAAAGAAAAAAATAGCTGAGGTATTTGTCTTGTTTTATATTTGAGTTCATGAAGGTTAACTTTTCTTGCAGAACAACCCGCCAATTGTAAATCCATCTCTGTCGTACACGTAGCTGGGAGGCACCTTGTTGGCGGTGCAAGGGGTACCTTAATGGCCATGTGTAATATTGTGAGGTCAAATTACTGCACAAGATGATTGGAAATGATTGGAAATTTTTACAATTCAACAAGAAGAAAAGATTGTCAAAGTCATATTGTTTATCTTAAGAACGAAAGCCAAAATTTATTAAATAGACGGAGGCTTTTTGAAGTTATTTTGGTTTGATATTAGATTTCTTTTTATCATTTTAATTTTTATTCAGGTTGGCAGAGCACAATATGCCCTACCTATTAGGGGAGGGGTCCTGACCATTTTCACAGACCTCAAAAATGGACAGCAAAACTTTACTTAGAACTCACGGGCCAAGGATATGCGTGATCACATCACATAGCAGACAACTTGTGTTACTTATTACCGTCACAATATCGGACCCTGAACCCATTTTGATAGAGGACTTACAAAGAAAATCTTTTTCAGCTACTTCGTGCGCTGAGAAGAAAGTTACAGATAATCAGTCACGAACAACAGATATACCATGACTCTTTGGCTGGTAAGCGGATGTTTCAATCTTAATGACTTTCTAAGCTTAGCAGGTCTAGATAAATTGGCTACATGGGTCAAGGTCAAATCGATATCAGAATGCGTGGCTTCTTACAGCAAAACGTTTTTTTGAAAGGATGCAACAGTTTGCTTACGTGACATTCCGTAGAAGAACAGAATGAGGAGAATGAGGAGAAAGTTTGAACTGCCAAGAATCCGAAGGACAAAGACAACTAGCACGGCAACCAGCACTGACAGAACAGTTAAGATGACTCCATAAATGATGAACCAGGACAGCCTAAAAGGCAGGGAAAACAGAAAGGTTGGTTGAACTGACTCGCCCTGACAAACACACACCAGTCTTGTGGTCCGATCACACCAAGTCATGAGTTATGCACATTGACTGTAAGTGTGGCATTCCAGACCTCTATTGCTGCTCATCTCCTCCTACCTGTGATGGGACGTGAGAGTGAAAAAGCTTCATTTATATCTGTTCACCCAACAGCATATTTAACGCCAATTACAGGATGATAATGCATGACAAAGACAATGAATAAATTTTCAGTTCTAGAGATGGGAGGAAAACCCTGGATAACGGTTTCAGGGATAACCCACGGACTTAGGTAGGGACTGAAACCCAATTCATATGTGAGGTCCTATGAAAATGACAAACAAAAAGTTCACTTAGTTATTTTGAAAGCTTCGACTTCTCTCTCTGAATTTTCAATTCAGGAAAACATCAAACAACTGGTGCAGTACAGCTCAGATTCAACATGATATGCTACATGTAAGTATCACAGCTCACCAGTGTACTGACATGTAAAGCCCGGACTCGGAGTACCACCATTGATAATATGGCCCTGTGTACGTGTAGGTCATTTGTAATGATACATTTTTATTTGCTTGTGAGGTCAGCAATATCAGGGCAGCCACACACCAATTCACAAGGATTAAACATGTCAGAAATGGCCTAATGTCGCATGCTTTGTTCTTGAATGACCTTGGCTTTTTGGAATATCACACGGCTTGGTTAATTTGTGGTTCCCTCACATAGTGACTTATAAAACTGACCCACATTTTGCCTTTCCAGATTAGACCAGTCTTTGCATGAGTCTGGCCAACCAACTCCAGTTTTACCATAAACTGTGATGTACATGCAGAGGAGCTCTGACATTGTAGCAGGAAATGTTAGTTATGGGGGAAGTCTTTGCATAAACTGTTGGTCATATCACAAAGGGGCATATATTGTGCATAGGTTTTGAATACTTCAGAACTGTAAGGTTTACACAAACCTCACAGTGAGCCATGTACAAACTCCCATAAACACATTTTGGCTGTTTTGATTGTGCCAACTCACCCTTCCATCACAGCTATTTGTGCAACCAAATTTCATACATGCCTTCTTGGTGAAGTAAGATGTCAGATGGGGAGGTTTATTCACCTTATATCCTCATTAAAATGGTGAAATTCTTGAACATTTTGCCCATCCACACTACAGAAACTCAGCAGCATGTACTCTCAGTAACTGTCAGCTGTGTGACAGCTTGACCAATCGCAGCACAGACCTTTTTCTTTAGTTTTCTTGTCCCCATCAAGAAGAAAATTGAGCCATGATTGGTCATTAGAATGGGAGCAAATTGGGCCAATCACAGCGTTCATCTGTGGTTGACAGGAAAACAAGTAGGAAAAGATAGGAGCTGTGTTGTGATTGGTCTTCACTATAGCTGTTACACAGCTGGCAGCTATTGAGAGTACATGTTGCTGAGTTTCTGTCATGTGGATGGGCAAAATGCTCAAGAATTTCACCATTTTAATGAGAATATGAGGTGAATAGACCTCCCTGACATCTGACTTCACCATGAAGGGATGTGTGAAATTTTGTTGAACAAATAGCTGTGATGGCACAGTAAGTTGGCACAATTGAAACTGCCAAACTGTGGTAACAAGAGTTTGTGCATGGCGACCTTACAATTCTGGAAGTAGGTTTTGAGCACACGATTTGTAACACTCATGGTGATTCATGACCACACTCACTGAGACTCTAACATTTGAGCAGAAACACTCACCAAAAGCCAGTATTGGACCTTCAAATCATAATCTTCCTTAATTCTGTCTTTCTCACACTCACTGCGACTCACACGTACACATACACAAAGACTCCTACATGGCGCTTGACTGCAAGTCCAACATCGGAGCCAAGACACTCACCAGAAGGCAGCGTTAGACATCCCCATCATGAGCATCATCTCTTTGATCTTCTTCTCTTTCTCATACACAAGGTTGGTCAGGAGCACGGCAACAAAGATACCATACATTAAGACAAAGAAAACCACCATCATGATCCTCATTACAGTCGAGTTCACAATGGCCCCACCCACGGGTAACATGCGCACAGAAAAATCTGGAAGTTTGATGGGCTGTCCAGCAACAACCTGTAAGCCAATGAAACCAGGCATTATATGACCTGCACGAAAACTAACCACTTTTGCGATTAGCTACAAAGTACATGTAACTTTCCTTGGTTATGGACTGGTTTCCCCCTTGTACATGCAATTCACTATTTATGCGCAATGACTATCTCCCATACTGTACCAAAAAGGTTTCAGTTATATTTGTACATTTTACAGCAACAAATCACTGTAAAAAGTGAATGGTGAGTTGCCCCTTTCCCCAGACGTGAGTGCAATATATGGAACAGCCTCCGACCTCGAGAATGGTCCGATATGTAAATGATACACAAATGCTGTGTCTGGTTTTTCTGTGGTGATGGCAAGGGTGTGTGTATTGACATGTGTGATGACATCATTTCGAACAAGGAAATGCGGCACTTGCAAGCGAATGGAGTACACGCTATAATGCAGCCTTTTACACACATAACTGTGAGCGTGTTGTACAAACTTTGGTACTCTATCCCTAACAGTCCTCAATCCTTCACATGTTGGAGGACTGAGGATTGTTAGGGTTAAAATGCAATGAATGGTGATCCTCAGAACAAAAAAAGGAAATTAATGCCCATTGTAAGTGTCAGTCTGGTGCGGTGGGATAAGTTTCCATCAGCAGGTTCTCTGGGCGTCCTGAGATGGATTGTGCGTCTGCGCACGTCCTGTTCTGTAATAACACATGTGAACTCTCTCTGAGCTTGACTTCAAAGGTATGAAGACACAATAACAGGGCCAGAAAATGCCATTCTAAGGGTACGAAAACCCAACTATTAGTTTTGTGTGTAAAAGATTTTATGTATCGTCTGATCACTTTCCGATCTTTATCTTAAGATTGAAAGTTATGTTGTATTAATTTGGTCATACTGTACGCATTCATCCCGTTTGTGCCTTGCATTAAGATTTCACCTTATTAATGTTATTCAGTTTCCTGGAAAATTATTCCAGTCATATTTTTCTGTTCATTTAGGCCACTTAGAGATATTGCAAGATGTAATAACCTATCTAGGGACAAATAATGCTTGTCTAACATGTCTAAGGCGTGAACGGTAGGACATTTTCCTAGGAATATTGTGTCTAAGGCTATCATATCAATCCTTTGGATTGGTTTAGATTTCTCTTTGTAGTTGACTGTTAGCCTAGGAAGTCTTTACTTTGTCTCAGTGTATGTCAATTAAGTGATCGTTAATTAGCGAACCTCTCTCATTTGTCGAGTGAATTTGCTTATGTACATGTACTTCTTTTGCCATTTCTCACTCTTGGAAAAAGCAAATATGCAAGTGTCTTTCATTAAGTTTGTTACCCTAAACTCTTCTTGGTTTTCAAGGTGATTTGGGATTTCAACAACAGAATATAACCATCAGTGCTCCAAACATCAGATTGCTGCATCCATTACTTTGTGAAGTAATGACCAGCCCCCTTTGTGCACTTCAGTGCACTATACCAATAAAATCAGTCAGTTTGCCACATTGAAAGTCATCATTTCCATGACATTTGAGGCCCATGATTCATGCCTACTGCAGTCCAATATGTGCCATTCTAAATTGACTTTGGTTTCTATCAAAACAACAGGCACACAGCAGGAGGGAAGGGATTCTCAGGACAATAGAAAGTTTGGCTCAGTTTGTTACTAGGCCAGCTTGGAAATGACAGTCATTTTTGCATATACATGTATATTAAACAATTTCAATAAAACTGGACGTACAGGTACATTGTAAAATCTCTTTCTAATTTTAACCCAAAAAGATCCAGCGATGGAAGCCACCACTGTCCCTCTATAGTATTTTCTCGGATATTATTGCAATGTTTCCTTTGTTTCATGCTGAGCCTCGAGGTGTTTTCAAGTAATGTCATTTTGACGCCAAATTTATATGGAAATCAGACAGACCTTGGGGGTCTCATGAAATGCCCATCTTTTTCAAGACACGTTAGCCAAAAAAGTTGAGATTTCCTAAAACCCTCGCATCTATGAACCACAAATTACCACGACGACAAAATTGTACTTGTAGAGGTGAAATTAGATTGATGCTTCCCAAACACACACATGCTTTTTAATGATATCTTCACACACACACACCAGGTTTCTAAACATGGATCAGCTGAGATCTTCAGCAAGGGATATATTCTGCCCAGTGTCTTTTTTGTTAAATGGTGTTTCTTTTTTTCAAAATAAAATTTAGAATTAAAATAGTTGATGGTCCAGTCTTGGATCTGACTTACCGAAGAGATGGCATTTTGTAGAACAGTCTGAAGGACTGCAAAGCCCGAGAACAAGTACCGATTTGTACTGCATATTCCATTTATCAGTCCGGGATGTGTTGGGTTTGGGCCCCGACAGTTTACTGTTGCAGTAAAAAAATATTAAAAAAAACAAACAAACAAAACCACAAATTAGTCAATGCTCGCAAACAGGTTTCCAGTTCAGCTGTTAATGTATTATAACATACAGGTACCAGGCAAATATACATGTACGTACATGGAAAAGTTACAGGCTTGAAGTTTGATTTAAGTTTCCATTATCAAACAAAACACGCAGAGATTTGGTTTTGAACCTGTAATCTGTGGAATGCCATACCGACAATCTGTACTGACTGAGCTGTCTAACCCTATATTTTCCCCAGTAGTCAAAACCACCATTCATCAGAAAGCCATAAAACCCCAAACACCATACAGTCAGGAATCATGCCTCAAATACATAATGCAAGCTCTGAACAACGTTTTCAACTGATGGGGTAATTCCAGAAATAAGGGTCCCTTTTTTGTGTGTCCCTGTCACATCTGACATATGATTTTGAACACTTTTTCTGATTTCCAAGAGTGATGAATTAATGCAAATTACCTGCCAAACAAATAATAATACATGTTGTTTGAAATCAATTTCAGTGATATTTCCATGTCAAATAACAAAGGTCAGATGTAACACTGACACAAAAAGTCACACTTTTGGACCCCCAATTTCTAGAAGTACCCATGAACAAAACTGCCAGCAGAGGGCCAGATAACTAAGATAGTAAAGTGCGGCTCCAGTCAATATCTTTGTTCATCTTTACATGGTTGAATTTAAGTTACTTTACTTAGTTGATAGTCCTAAAAGGAAAGGAAGAGCGATGTGACAATTCAGGTTTAATGGGAAAGATTATTACATCTTCAATCTGAAAAGTGCCTGCAAGTCTGACAACCGAAAGAGGTCACAATGTAATTGCAGTAACATTAGTCCCATTTACATTACATGTACATATACGTTAGGTTCACTGAAAGACAAAAATGTGAACAATTTCAACATGCAGTAAAACCTCCTCAAAACCTCAGGAAACAAAGCATTTTCATATATATAATAAAACTGCTTTACTACAGGGTTGACTCATCCTTCAAGCGAATAAAAAAAAAGAATCCAAGACAGACGTGCACTGTATGTCACAAAACATTTGCAGAAATTCACTTGGTCGAAATAGGTTCAACTTTTGTGATTTTGCCAAACTTACATTGATATTTGATCTGAGTTTACACAATTATGCATTCGTGTTTGTCTTCATGCCAAATACATGCAGGAACTGGCCTGAAGGTGATCACAATGCTCTCTTGGGAGCTACATGTATAAGGCATCCAAGAAAGACCACGAAGCCCACTAGCCATGGGTAAGAGCAAAACTTGATAACCTGCCAATATTAGCACTATAAACCATCAATTAATTTACCCTGGTCAATGAACCGTAAGCCTGGGTCTGTTGAGGGGATGCTGCCAATGGGCATGCGAATGACCACCGTCAGGTTGGCTGGGAAATCATTGCTGAACACGACGCCGATGGTGAACGAGTCTTGCCCCGACTTGTATGCCTTCACCATGTCGCTCATGCTGTCGAAGGCCAACAAGCTGGCAGGTGCATTATCCCCAAAGGTAGCGTTGACAGCCAGCATGACTTGCCGGGTGTGGGTGGTGTTGGGGGTAAACGCCCAGGGCCGGCTGGCATCTGGCAGGAAGGACACACTCTCGTTGGCCCCCAGCAGTGGGTAACTTTCAAAGGCATCATAGCTAAGAGGTTCATAGCGCACTTTTGGTGAGACTCCATTTACATAGGCGATGAGGACAATAAAGAGCAGAGGAAAGAGCAACTCCTACCAACCCCAAAATCAAAAAGAAAATACACCCAGTGATCACAGCTAAAACCAAAACAACCTGATGTTCCTCTGAATTAATGAATGGTTGGTGGAAAGTTTTTAATTGAAGCATCATACCAGTTACAGAAATATCAAGTACATGGGATGATGTAGGCACAGCAGGCCTACATGTATGTCTTAGGGCCCCCAAAAAAATTCTCCAAAGGTATTGAAGATCATAAGCAAAAAGTAAGCTGACATAACACCATTGAATGGGATCTAACAGTATGCACATGTATACAAACAATCTGAAACTTTTCTTTTTCTACATGTACATGTATGTGTCAACCATTTAAATTTGACCAAAGCCCCACCTGAAACAACTGTTTCTTGTTTCTTCGTTTCAGTAGCAGGTTGCGGTATAGCAGATACTGGAGCTGACGGCAAAAACCTGCCATGACAGGGTCAACAGCAGGGGTGACGTCTTGAAGTGTTGGACGTACTGGGGCAAATGAAACAAAAAAAATACAATTTGATAAATGGAACAGTTCAATTAAAACGAGAACTAGAAATTACTACAAGTGAATTTTTTTATTTCTAATGATAAAGAATTGACAACATTCTAAGATGGCTGCCTACTTTGGCTCTGACCTATGTTTTTGACATTGAATTTTATAGACCAATGTTAACTTCCTGAATTTTTTTTTTTGAACTAAAAATTATTTTCATATTGCAATGTATATATCAAATTACATAAGGTCCATAAATGAAAGAATTTTGACTACTAGAGTGAAAATTCCACAAAACGTTGGTTACTGAAAAGTTTATTAAGAAAGCGGCCCTCTGAGTGGTCGAGATGATCCATTTGGGGAGTAAGAGTATGAAAAAAACAGCCAAAGCTCTAACGTAAATGTTTGCCAATTCCTTTTTTGGATGAATTTTGCTGATTGGATAGTACCTTATTTGCATGAGTAAAAGACAGAGTTGAATTGGTTTAACATTACGGGGAGGGGGTAGGTCTGTTAGACAGAACGGCCCCATGTTTGTGCCTATCAACATGATGGTCTCTTTGCGTTGATGAAAACAAGGCAATTTACTCATCCAGATGCAACCCACATCGGGCCATGGCAATCAAGAGACATTGCCAGAGTAACGCTCTTTTTCAGGGCTGATCTAACAGTAACACGTCTAAATTCGTAATAAAAGTAACTAAAAACAGGGGCTCCTCAAATTCACAATCCTTCAAATGTTTGAAAAGGCAATTCGTAAAGTTCAAGTTACTCAGACTAAAGAAATGCTGTGCACACAGGACACCAGCATGCCCAATGGAGGCTGAAGTTGGTCATCTGGTAAAATTTAATCTAGTGCTGCATTTGAAGTCCCAGCTGAGCTTCCATGTATTTTGGCCTCTTTTGCATTTTGATGGATACTGCACCAACACCCCTTGAATTCAGGGGTCACACAGGCAGGATTGGTTGTGCGCATGGTTCTGTAAAACAGTTACTTATTTTGCTGCTCATTGTTTCGGGTGATATTGAACTCACTTCCGCTGTTTGAAGTGTGTGTCAAAATGGTCAAGCAAGTTGAGGGCAGTTTGAAAACTATTTTTGTCCGGGATTGCCTGCCTCAGGGCAAGCCTTCATTAAATAACTGCAGTTCACATTCATTGACTATGTTGACATTTGCTTGTCATACTTGTCAAGTTTTTATGTCAGTGCTGATAATCATATGCCATATGCCTACAGTACAGTATGCAGTAGTCACGCATGTGCCTGTCCGGAAATTTGCACCCGGAATTCGGAGAATCAAGTGCTTGTGCTGACTCTCTTACCATGCTGCATGCATCGCGTGTACATGTACGAAGTAACGTCGATCCCATCCTTCATTCCGAACATAAAAGAAAATAATCATTAACTGCTTCCTGTCACTGAGTGATAATTTACAGTGATGCCTACAGACACAGGCTAACTGTACATGTACATACATGCTAACTGATTCCAAAACGGGCGCCGCGTGGCGCCTTTAACCAGTAATAGCGCCCTCCATAGTTCTCAAGTATAATGATTGTCACTGTTAAAATCGATAAACGACTGATTGATTGATCGATAGATTATGATCACACAGTTTTGATGTAAAGTGGTTATTTAACAGGGAATTGGTCATTGTTATCCATAGGCTATCATGCCTAACGTTGCAGCTTCTCTTCACATTTATAAAAAACGTCATCTGGGGAGTTCAGTTCCACCATGATAAGGTTGCACTACACCAAATATGCGCCCATAGAAAACAGTGCAAAACCGGACCGAAATAGCGCCGCTTGTTGAGTCTGGTGAAGAGGTTGGCCTCCGTTAAATTTCTTTCACTGAAAATTCAAGAGTATGGCCAGAAGATCACTTTTCTTTTCGTTTCGCCTTTCCCAGAAGATATCCCCCCCCCAAATTTGGGGTTTTTTGTGAAAGTAGTATGTTGTTAGTGAAAGTACGTATAGGCCTACGTGAGCCTGAGTTTTTGATACTCGATGACCGAAAAGTAAAATAGCAAATGTACATATATCTCTGCTTTTCGCATGCGCACTTGCCTTCCTCGTTTAATGAAATGCTGCAAGTTGGAGCTCCGCTTTCTTGAAAAAGTGATCCACATGGGTGATAGACTTGTGGCGTTCCATGGGGAACATATTTCTCATTTTGCCTAGCTTTGCTTGCACACTACTCACAACTTTGTCTACCTGATCGGTCCATTTAAGCTCATCATCGATAATCACACCTAGACATTTGGTCCTCTGAACTCTCAAGTTCACAACAATATCATTCACCTCCACTCTTTAATTTAAGTTTTTCCTCTCCCCCAATGACCATCACGTTGGTTTTATCACAATTTAATTTAAAACAAGGTGATTTAAGTTTAACCCAGCAGAAATCTGTGTCAATGCAATTGATGCTTTCTGCATTCGGATGAAATGCGGGTGCTGAACTCGAAACCTTCGGCTGTTTATTATCAGGGAAAATGCATTCGAATCTGGAAAAGGTTTGGTCTGTCAAATTTCATTCGGATTTCGAAAACATGTTAGGTCTGAAAAATTTCATTCGAATCTTCAAAACATATTAGGTCCAAAAACTTTATTCGTATCTTAAAAACATGTCAGGTCTGCAGCATTTTATTCGAATCTTAAAAGCATGTTGGGTCAAAAAATTTCATCTGAATCTTCAAAACATGTTAAGTCTAAAAAAATTTACTCAGATCTTAAAAACATATTAGGTCCAAAAAATTTGATTCGTATTTTAAAAACATGTCAGGTCTACAAAATTTTATTCGAATCTTAAAAATATGTTAGGTCTGTAAAATTTCATCCAAAAAAGATATATCAGGTATTCATTCAGTTTTGGAAAATGAATTCAAAAATTCAAAGTACGGTCTGCTTTAAAAAAAATTTCATTTCTCGGAAAACGTGTTCCGATCTTTTGACTCTAGTTCTGCTTTGTAGGAGGAGGGCATAGAGTTCATATAAATACAAAACAACAGAGGTACGGGTCCAAGAATGAAGCCCTGTGCATGCCCCACAGTACAGTCTAAGAAACGACACTGGGGGTTTAGAGTACGCTATATTTAAATACCCTCTTTGTGTGCGGCCTGAGAAGTAACCAGAAAACCACTGCAGAGCACCTGCTACCTGCATGCTGAACAGCCAAGCGACCCTAAGGCTTAATGTGGCCAGAAGAATTTCGTGGTTAACTGTATTAAACGCCTTTTTAATTAAGGTCTATAAAAAAGTTACTTGTTTTGAATGATTTTGATGAAACCATTTCAGTTGTAGGTGATCCACTGATAATATTCAGATAACTCAATATTATGCAGACTCCATAAAGACTAATGAAAGCCATGTTTGATTCAATATTTCGTTCTTTATTCAGAACATCTTCAGTCCTGAAGATGTTCTGAATAAAGAACGAAATATTGAATCAAACATGGCTTTCATTAGTCTTTATGGAGTCTGCATAATATTGAGTCATTTCAGTTGAAAGCAGGTGTTTTGCATTCACTACACTTCTGTCGATAAGAATGATTCTACTCGTTTGCCAGTATCTCCTAATTATTTTTTAAAACAGACAGCTGAGGAAAAATATACATTACTTATCAACTCAGCAGTCCTTGGGCTCGATCGAACTAGTACAATGTGGAAGGATTCCTTCTCTGATGTGAAGGGGTTTAAGAAGTCAAGCTACCAGCCGGGTGGAGATTGTCGTGTGATCTGTCGATCCAACGCGAGACATAGTAGATTTGTAGGCAGACCATGAATGCAGTTACAGCGAGTTGGCCCGGGCAATCTGCAGCATCCCTTTATATAGGTCTGACTGTTTCAGCAGACGAAACCTTTGCTCCACCAGCTAGAGACAACGCCCCAATAAGATGCTCCAAACTGACCAATAACAGTTGTCTGTAAACAGATTTTATTAGATCACTAACAAGATGGGAGGCCTGGCTGTCGTCTGAACAAAATCAGGAGAGGGGGATCTTATTCATGTCACTCGGACGATACCAGTACGTCCCTGGTACTGACGGGTTATAATAATACATATCGATGTACATTGTTACTCAACATTTAATAAATGAAATGTGGCGTTAATAAGTAATCCAGCACGAGCACCACAAGCAGGACTGGCAGAAGCGTACGGATTGTAGACCACCCACAGTTGAGCCAATAATCCCAGTGAGTCAGAAACACGTGAGTTTCAATGGCCCACATTCGCTGAACTAGTCACCCTTTTGGACACGCTTATGCTCGACTCTTTTGAACTTGCTATGATAAAAATGTACCCAAACAAACGTGGTCGCGGAACCTGCGTAGTGATGACTGACGTCAATGTGACGAAGCCGCCGCAACAGCAGATCGCGGATCGGTATAGGCAGTGGAAAGGGTGAAGGTCGAGGCATCCCTTATCTGTCCATTCATTCCTCATCCCAGCGAAAATTGCCTCTTTTCTGGAAGCCGGTGACGTTCTTTAAAGTTTGTAATTTTTTACAAGAGAAAAGAGGACTATCATTACAGAATCAAACTAAAAACATCTCCCAGCCAAGCTAATGAGTTTCTGTAGTTTCCCTTCCCATCCCCGTCTCAACACTTCCTCGAGAGTTGCTAGGGTTGGCCTCCCACAGAAAAGAGGGTGGTGGACGGGTGACCAATTGTCGACACACTTGACATTCCGTCCTCTTTGTGTACTATCACAATAGGGACAGCCAACAGGCCAGGGAGGGGGTCGATCCCCTTGCTCTGAGACAAAAAAAAGTAAAAACGAGAAAAATAAAGAAAAATAAAGTTATAAGTGCACTAATACCACTGTAAAAAATTGCAAACAATGTATGTTATGTATGTGTTACCGTGCCGCTTGTCCGGAGAAATGGGATATTAAAAAAATTCTCCGGCCTGACCTTCCCCTAGAAAACTTCTTGGATCCGCCCCTGGCAAAGTTGCCTTGTCATTTGTTCTGCCGTAAGGGCATCCACGAATTACTGTCATTTAGTTTTCTACAGGACAAACATCCCTCTTCTCAGCCAAATTGCCTGTATCCTGAAAACAACACTTTAAAGAATCTTGCAGCGTTTTTATTGCCTTTGTTTTTGTGTCTTTTACTACCCTAAACTGTTTATCACCTGCAGTTATATTAGTCAAAATTGACACCGATTTTCATTAAATATGTCGAAACAAGGCATTAAGTCGTTGTTGCATTTTTTTGTTTTAGTTTTGCTCAGGTTAAAAATTGCCCGTAATGCCGACAACTGCATGACGTGCTCATTTTATGTACCCCTTAAAAGAGTTTCTTAAGATTAGACAGCAATATACCACTGAAGTGGTTCGTATTTTTACCGTCTGTGTCACATGCGCCTGTCACGAGACGCAATGTGTAACCTCATGATTTTTCAGTGACTATGACTAACCTTGTGATAAGAGCCGTGATATATCACGTTCAAGTGGACAAACCAGCATACATCATTACAGAGTTGCATAGATCTAATGAATGCCGTTCAATTTTCAATTCTTTTATGTTCATTTTTATGCAAATTGGGAAGGAAGCAGAACATAATTTGTCAAGTTCAAAGTCCTAGTCTGGTTATCACCTTGTGACACACACTAACGATTCTCCTTGTGTATACATGTACTATGCTCCTTTCAGACCCATGCAGCATTGCAAGTTGGTTGCCATTAGCAAGGCCTGGTTGACAACAGGAAGTACAGGGGACCAGCACACGTGCTAAGTGATTTTGTGATGCACAAACCCCAGTGTGTAGACTGGTATGGTGTACTATTTACGACAAACATTTCTCTCTCTCTTTAGCTTCCCTCCAGGCGACGCAACTACACGACGCGACGGCACGACGGCTCCCTTGCGTCGTGCCGTCGGGTCGCACCGTCGCCTTCTTGCCATTGCTTTTGTACACACACGACGCGTCGCGTCGTGCGTCGCGTCGTGCCGTTGCCCGTCGCGTTGTGCTACTTTAGGCCCTTCCATGTTGCATTTTTGCCGCCTAAACGTCGCCCCTTCCGTCGCCCGTCGCGTCGAGCTGTCGTGCGTCGCGTCGTGCATCGTGTCGTGTATTGCGTCGCCTGAAGCACGACACGACGCACGACACGACGCGCGACGCGTCGTGTGCTGTCGAGCTTTGCTTCATGGTGTTTATAGAGGGCGCCTTTACTGTTTTCTTTCATTTCCTTCCCCCGACCCTTGCTTGCACAGTACATGCCATAGGTACCAGGCCATGATTCTGTTGTTCTTTTTCGTAGATTCTTTCTAACTTTGTGTTTTCATTAAGAGTGATTTATTGAAGAAAACTCTTTTCCTTTTTCTTTTTTAAATCAAATGTAATCAGAAAGAGTTTTGCGACTAATCGGCATTGTCTCCAGGAAATATATAACATTAACGTCAGCCACAACAATGTTTTAGCTTTTCCTTATCTAATTGTTATTTTTCTAATAAATATTGTAAATCCATTCTAAGATACAATACATCAATCATTATTACGTGCATGCAGAAATGTAACATGCGGATCTGATGAGAAATTAAGCGCGAGGCCAAACAGAGAGGAAGAAAAGACACCGTCACAACGGGAGCAGGATCTGCAGTGTTTTAATAAGAAACACGCCGGCGGACTAATATCATTGAAAGTGTGGTGCTGATGAAGTTAACGAGGCAGACTAAATTGGAGGAAGACTGAAGACTGAATATTCTGAGGGTAATAATATAGTGCGGGCTGGATGGTAACTACCTGAACCCGTGTTCAAACTTGTGGTCGTACTATTGTAGACAAGTTGTCTGGAGGAGTGGGAGAACTACTTGGAAACTGCTGGCACGGATCACAGAGAAATATTTATAAGGTTACAACTTTACCATAAATGGGAACTTCATCAACGGTCTTAAAAAAGAAATTGGACAGACATTCGAACCAGGATCAGCCGGGTAAAAAAGTGAAGAATTCTGGGCTTACACTTATTATGTGAGAGCACCTACATACCCAGATTTTCTTTTTGCTCGTTTTCATTTTTTTTGGATAAATATGACACAACTAATTCAATTTGATGAACGGATGAAAAAGCCCCACCCCCCCAAAATCAACGCCTGCGGCTCAGGGCATGTATTTTGCAAGCGCGTTGGACGGAAATTAGAGAAAACAAAAGAAATCATTGACTGGGAAATTAAGGAGTGACGAATTCTGAGCAATTCCTATTTATTCGGATTTTCTTGTCCACTTTTATCATTTCTTTCAATAAAATATGACTGAAATTAATCTCAATTAATGAATCGATGAGATAAAAACAATGAAAAATCAACACCAAAGAGCGAATAGCATGTACTTTGCAAGAAAGGTGAAAGAAAACAGTAAAGGCGCCCTCTATAAACACCATGAAGTAAAAGGCAACAGCACACGACGCGTCGCGTCGTGTCGTGCGTCGCGTCGTGCTTCAGGCGACGCGACGCACGACACGATGCACGACGCGACGCACGACAGCACGACGCGACGGGCGACGGAAGGGGCGACGTTTAGGCGGCCAAAAATGCAACATGGAAAATACCTAAAGTAGCACGACGTGACGGGCGACGGCACGACGCGACGCACGACGCAAGGGAGCCGTCGTGCCGTCGCGTCGTCTGGTCGTGTCGCCTGGAGGGAGGCTGAAGAGAGAGAGAAATGTTTGTCGTAAATAGTACACCATAGACTGGTTCCCGTCCCGTAAGTAATCTCCAGACGTCGTACAGACGTCCTTTGAACGTAGGGACCCGGTAGTGGGTTATGAAAATCCGGCAGAATCCTCCCGGGTGTATGTAAAAATAATGAGGAAACGATGCCCGCTCAATGCACAAATCAAGCAAGAGTTGATACGGTAGCATATGTTGCTTTTTCTTCTTCGTTACCAAAAATAACTTCACCATGAACTGTTCATTAATCTAAAACTTGACACAAAAAGCAATGATAAAATAAATTGCCGTAAATGGTTTATCGATGATAATCATTGAAAACAAATTACCACAATGTGAAAAATAGAGGCTCGCCAAGGATAGGTACTTGTGTTTTATTTATTTCCCCGTTGAGGGGGAGCAGATTAGCGTAGTCAGTAGTTCTTTCCTCGCTTTGCACCAATGAGGCCCGGGTTTGAGTGCCGGCTTGGCCCAGGCTTCAATGAGTGTAATTTCAGTCCATACTCTGTCTGGCCGGTTTTCTCCGGGTACTCCGGTTTCCTCCTGACTCTAAAATTGGACTTTCTTTCTAACTCCGTAATGTGATACTGGTTGATAAAGGTTATGAATAAACGAATAGTTATTGGCACAAATAGCCTGAGTAGCTGAAAGCGTCAGTAATTAAAACAAAACAACAACTTCCCCGCTGAAACAAATTTCAAGTTAAGCTTGTTATTGGCTTGACAAAACTTAAATATTCACAGTAAGTATAATTATACACTTGTATAAATGTAGGGCCTACTTGTTGGGCCAGTGGTACTTTTTCTTTCTTTTTTGTCATGTGCAAGGGCGGATCGGGGCAAAGATTGGAACGATTTTTTTGAAAAACAAATAGAGGACGTATGAGAATTATTCGGTCTATTTTATTACCCTTCCTTTAATAGTGTTAGAGTCTCAACATGAAGCCTCATCCATCAGAAAGGTATGGTGGCCCAGAGGGACATCGCCAATCGTCAATATTGCCATCAATATTCACGACCAAAATTCACCACCCACTCTTCAGTCGCGCGAAATTATTGACGTCAATATTCGTGACCAGAAAGAGTCGTGAATTTGGTTGTAAATATTGACGGCAATATTGACGATTGGCGATGTCCCCCAGGGCCACCATAGAGAGGCAAGAAAGTTGCATGAAACAAATGGTTCCCCCCCCAACAAGTTTGGCCCCCCCAAAAAAAGTCATGTTCTGGATCCACCCGATCTGTAATGTGGACTGTTGATCATGCTCTGAGTGAACAGCGCCAGGGAACTGACAATATGCCAATTACAAGTTCAACTTATGGGTCACTTTCCGCATGATCTGATCTAAAGCTCATCCACCACCCACCACTGGATATTAGAGATCACTTCCTACATACAGGCCCATACTGTCTGGTGATAGTCCCTAATGAAAAGTGGCAACATTCAAGCCCATGCTGCATCCCAAGGTGGCTACCATCATCTCCTACTAAGGCGTGGTTAACAACAAGGAGTATAGCGAACATCAAAATGAAAGTATTTGGTAATTGGTTCAGAGAGGAAGAACAAGCTGGTGGAACGTCAGTCATAGAGTTTTCGAGGCTCAGGCTGGCACTAACCATGGAGGAAATGCTCTGGTCGAAGGATGACTCAAAACCAGAAATATTCATGAATGCACAGCAGGGACAATACCAAGGTTCTTGTTGGTTCATTTGGTAGTATTCATATAACTCATTTGAAACATCAGTACACGTAGTATATGCCCGCAAATCGCATCCATCACACTGCATGGCTACATCATTGTTCTTTAAACTAAAAAAGCGCCTAAAAATCATTACACATGGAAATTTACGCTTTCGACCACGTTTGTTGGGACCTGGGTTTAATTCTGTCGCCACTAAGCATATCTGTGAACAAGACAACAGCATGTAATACCTACGTTGGGAGTGTACATAATGGGCAACGTCCCGGACTAGATCGTCGCTTAGTCGGGCATGCGTACGACATACACAGTCTGAAGTCTAGGTCTAATTGCATCATACAATTCCGTACAAGCTTAAAGGAACATATATTCCTACCGCAGTTTCAGTGGTTTGTAACTATGTGGATACTCCCATTTTTTTTCATTGGCAAGTCTGGTAACAGGCAGCTATTGTCCAAGTAAAACATGAAATCCGGATGAAAGCAACATGGCGTCATGGGCAGATCAAACGACGACAAGATATCCCCGTTCTAAAACAAAATACAACATCAAAAAGGTGTTCCACAAGCTCACAAGGGACCAAAATTTACAATTTCCAATAAGAAGAGCTAGGATGTGCGAGTAAAAAGTGGGATAAAAATGGATAAAGGGATAAAAACTGAGTAAGCAGAGAGATTTTTTGGATCGCATCAGCTCTCGTTAGAGCGCCCTCTAACCCTCATGTGATCTCATCGATTTTGGACCCAGCTGATTACATTGTCCCTGCGGGAAGAATTCAGCGATAACATCATCCGTTACAGATAGCTCCCTGCATGCAGTTCTTTCGGCGCCAATGAGAACCAATAAAATATTTGGCTACGACAAGCGTATTTTAGTCATTCGCTTATATTGTTTATGGCGCCCTCAACGTAACACTAAAACCACATCGGTCGATTATTTTGCAACGTTTTCTGCGTAAACACAATGAAAACCTAACCTCCCTACCAAATCAGACTCGACGAAATGTTTCTAATCGTTGTTTTGAGGAACAACGGAAGGGACACCAATGTTCCCCTTTTGTTCATACTTTAACTTTTTTCGGAAGACCTCCCATATGTTTTGTACACGTTTTCCAACCGTGGACTCTTCGGCAACCGCGGACCCTATTGTCCCCTATTGTTATAGGTCCACGATTGAAGGCGTTTACACACTCACCCCCAATTACATATGTATACTTGTGCACACACAAGTGTGTATTTGCCCGCAACTGGGAACCCCCTATTTTTCCTCTTTTTTTGTACTTTAACTTTTTTAGAAGACCACCCATATGTTTTGTACACAGATGTCAATCGGGGACCCTCTGTCAATCGGGGACCTTATTGTCCTCTATTGTTCAGGGTCCCCAGTTGAATGCAGAAACAAACTCACTTACACATCTTTTCCTGGTTAGAACAAGGTGGAAGAGGTACACACGTGATATGTCGTTCTGATGTAAGGTTAATTAAGAGGTTATTTATATATCGCAAGTTGTCAATTTGTTTCATGAACAGCACGCCCAGAGTCACGTGGCGTCCACCTATCCCTCCTTCCCTTTCTTAAATTCCACGGCCGGGCAGTTGCTGATTTAAATCATCGCCTAGTCCCTTGTACAGATTTACGTCAATTATTACGATCATGTATGAATACTTAGGGTGTCGAATTAAACCGCGGGCTGAGGACCTAGTCATGTTTGACTATCTTGGCTGTCACGTGCACGATCGTTTACTAGTAATTGATATTTAGAGTTCATGTAAAGAAATTTAGTGTGTATATCGAGACACTCATTATAATTAAACAATGTCAAATTGTGTTCATTTTGAAGTTCATGACCTCACGCGAATTGTCCCTTGTGCATTGAGCACGTCAGTGGAAATTGTGTGACATTTTGGCTGATCTATCTTGGGGAAGGTGCAGGGTGCGCAACACCGTCCAATTTTCTGAAAACTCTAGGAGGTTGGAAAAATTCAATGCAATGTGGTAAAATATTAAGGGGCGAGTTAAGCCGCGTCCTTTTAAGGGTGAAAGTTCAAATTGAAAGGATACGAAGTCAGCACATCTTTCGTTTCTCGTACAACAATTTTATTACAACTTTTATGCATGTTGGCAAAAATACTCAAATGACGTTTTACATTGAAACCACCTTTACCCTTCGTGCTGAAAACAGAAACGAACAGGGACAAAATAACATCACAGGAACGCATGTCATAGTCACAGTGGTTATTTCGTCGGGAATTAACTGCTAATCAGATGTGCATCGATTTGGTTCTTTTGTCCCCTACGCAATATTAAACTGTCGATTTGCAACGGTAAGTTACCGTACGTTCTTACAAAAAGCACCATTACCTTAAAAAAGTTTTTATCCCCGCTTGAAACATCCTGTCTTTGTCTTTCGTGATAATGATGGTTTAATAAAATATCATTAACAAATATGAGTTCAATAACGCCTCTACCATCTGTTTAGCATTCAGTAAGTGCAATTTTAACTAATATGATTATGGGAAAGACATCGTGACACTCAGGGCGCGTTTAAGTGTTCATAAAAAGGATGTTTCTGATGTCATAACCGTGAATGGAACCAAAGGTCACAGCAAATAAGAACGCCGTGATCACCAAATACTATTAAACCAATGACCAACATCTGAAACAGTATTTTTTTTGGGCCACCGCCACATTGCACTCCATGGTAACATTTATGGACTGGCAGCCATGTTTGTTTTTTTAACGCTATTACTTTGATCTTTTTTTTTCATATGAAATATATATGACATGTACTTCTAGGGGTCGCTTACATAGTTACATTAATTGCACACATTTGAGTTGGAAGATGACTGATTTAGGACTATATTATGAAAAAAAAGCAGTGCTAAAATATTGTAACTTCTTTCCGTTGATATTTAATTAAAAATGAAAATAATATCTACCCTGGATGCGATTGCGTAGGAGATTCAAAGTGTGCCTCTCCAAATTGATGGTTGAATAATAGTACGAACCACCAATAAACGACATTGGTGTTCCTTTGTTCCAAGCTAAAGTACAACGCCGATGTTTTCCCATAAACTTAAAACAAAATAGAAATAATTCAGCAGAATACCATATTGTCTCAGTGATCACTAGTCACCACAAGTACGACGAATTATCATTACGGTGAATAGCACAGAGCTGAATATTTTGACATGTTTTGCCGGCACATGACACAAAGCGCGCAATCCATTGGTCAGATATTTGAATGAAGACATCTTTCGAGGCTTTGCTGTAACCACATCACACGACCAGTAACATTACGTGAATGTATAATGTACCTGCACGGTGTGAGACGACTGTTTCTAAACAGCAACGGAAATGTGGCTGTCATTTCCGAGAAATTCACAAAGCAACAATGGCATAAGTTTAAATCCCGTGTAAATACAACAGATTCAAACAAGGCATTATCAATAACAATGTACAATAGTTAACAGAGGTTTAAAAAATAATACATTGACATTATAATTGCAAAAGCTGTGCTTCAACAAAATAATGTGGAACTGTAAAATTCGTCGAATACGTTTCAAGAAACTTGAACTTTAAAACAAAATACAGAAGGAAAGTTTATCCAAGATCGCCAAAAAAGTAAACTCGCTTTCAGGATGCAACATTCTGCTGCAGTGAACAGTTTGCTAACTGTTGCTGAACAGTTTATTAGGTATTACCATTTTCAAGAGCGATCACGACTTTGTAAGAAAATACATTGTTGAGTAGTTGAGGTGTTTCCTGCAAAACTACCCACTGAACCTTCTCCAAGCACACACCATAAATAGCCTATACAGTTAATGCAAATCAAACAAAACACCTAAATATCTGTCAATTTAACGTCGCGTCACAGTCTCAACAGAATCACGTGGAAGTGCTGTTTTAATTACATCCTTTTGTCCGTTCAATGCACAGATATTTCCCTAGTCGGTGCAAACGTGTAAGATCAATCCGGCGAAGTCGTTTGTCCGTTTTCCGGCGCGGCCTACACGGGCATCTGCCGGCCGATGTGCAGCTGAAATCGAACCCTTTCTAACCGCCCGAACTGCAGGCACATCGCATTGTGTATTCAAGGGGTCACTGTTCAGTCTTGTCTGGGTCAGTTTTCGAGGGAAATCGATGATTTGGTGCGATGTGAGAGGTGTTCTAGAGGCAAGACGTGTTGTCGAGTTGGCCTATACAGGACGATGCCAACAGCTGCTCTTTTGCCCTTTTGCCAAACTCTTTGTGCAAAGTTCAGGGGCAACCCAATGTACAAGCCAAGGGATGCAAGTTCTTGCTCGAAAGGTATTTTTGAGTTGAAACTTCTCAAAAGTAAAACTTATATGCCATACTGTCGTGCCAGAATGTGTGACGGACTATTGTCACGTCCTCAAAGTCGTCTTCGTCGAGTGTCAGGTTTTTATTTTCAAATCGTCTTTGTTGAACAAAAATAAAGACTCTGGTTATAATAAAACTGGTCAGGTTTACAAAGCAAACTTTTTAAGGTAAAAAACATCATAACTTCTTTCGTGATTCAGTCCCTATTATGCAACTCGCAACACCAATGACCATCGCTGTCACTGTATACAGCAGGCGATTTTCCGTAGTTTCTTCTGAATACTGCTCCTGTCATCGTCGTCGTCGTCGTCGTCTTCATCCTGACTGTTACGGTGCACCTTGGACCTCAGCTGAAGGAGATCACTCCGCACGCTCGGTCGCCTTGCGTGAGGCGACACCATTCCGCAGGCCTCGCTTAGGCGCCTGCGGAGGGCCAGCTTGCCGTTGCTGCTCGGCTTGAGAGCGGGGCTGCTACTGGCGCTGATCTTGCGGTGGAGGGACGGACTCATCTCGCTGGGCATTTTGGCATTCTCGAACAGCGCCTTGAACAGTACATCGATGTTGTAGCACCTCTTGGCGGAGGTCTCCACGAAGGTGCACTTTTTGGAGGACTCGAAGGCCCGCCGAGCGTCCTCAGTGTTCACCTGGCGACTGGTCTCCCGATCGCACTTGTTGCCCGCGATCACCATCGGAACGGATTTGGCACCGTTGCCGCATTTCGTCTCCAGGATTTGTTTGCGCAGGCGAATCACCTCGCCGAATGAATCCTTGTTGTCAATGCTGAAAACTAGGATGAACACATCTCCTGGATAAACAGAAAAGAAACAGTTGAGTGGACAGTTATAACTGTACAAGCGAAAGTTTGACTCTCACTGAAAGAGACCAGACAGGCAAATGTTCCGGAAGATTATCTGCATTATCGGCGAACAGTGCAGGACAATTATATTCGATATTAGTAGGCATATTGGGTTTGTCGAGAATGGCATATCTATATTAAATTGAAGACTGACATGAAATTGTGATATGGACTTGCAAGTTCCGCTGTTTCCAGTTGCACATAATTGTTTTGCCAATGCAGGATTCACAAATCCAGTGCAACCGAAGAGGAAATTAATGAAACGTAATGAAACCCTATACAATGGAAATAATCAAATAGGCATAACACCAGCATCGCTATTAACATAGAAGACCAGAGCTAGCTAAGATAAAACTGATTTCTAACAATTATGGGATAAAAAGCCTAACTCCGCCGAAATTCATCTCATGCACGCGGTATAGAAGCCTCCCGACAGGCAGGGCCAGTAAGAAGAAGTAGGCCGGTTTGAGGCTTGTAATATTCAACGGAACAAAACGCCACCGCCGTGTCATTTCGCCTACTGTGCCTCCAGGCCCTGAGAAAGGACATTACGCTCGCACCAGGCCGTGTTTTATATCGCTCAACCTATCGACAGCGGGATATCGGTTCGCGTATAGTTTGATGAATGCCCTGACGAAAACAAGATTACTTTGAAAGCAGACTTGGTGAGAGGCATCTGAATGGTAGTTTGACAGAATTAAAGGGTGACTCATGATGTGAATTTCATTGGGGACCGTGTTTACACCAACCATCTCGCATCTCTTTGGATTACTTTCAATGAAAGGGGAGGAAAAAAATCATAGGACATACAGCTTTTTAAAGGTATCTCGCAGTATCCACTAAAATGTTGGTAATAAGTTAATTAGGTATAAAAAAATCTCGTCAGACAAAATGAGGATATGATCAACCGTTCATCAGTTCGAAGTCTGTAATATTTTAGGAATGCTGGTACAGATGTTCGTAGGTAAACGTAGCATCGAAAAAAGTTGTAAATTCGCATGTCCTCCATACAATTTGGGGAATAAGTTGCCGCCATATTACTGAGTCACAAAATAATCCAGCACTCTGCACAATAGAACACATACGTGATCTAAATGATCTTAAAGCGTTTCATCAACATTTTATTAAAGCATCAAACTTCCGTCGCTTCCTTCCCGAAAATCAACCGATTCCCATGACAATAGCCCGAGAAAGAAACAAAATGTGACTTCCCGTAATAGTGAGAGGGTTTCCCGGCAAACAACGCACTTCATCGTTCAACGAACGCAGATCGAAACTCTCAATAGAGGCATTAAGTGGTATGGCCTCTTGGGGGCAGCACACACAGAATACTTGGTGTTAGGTTCCTTTAGTCCTTCGGACGCCTCAAAGTGCTGCATCACAGCCTACGGAAGAGCGACGACCCCGTCAAAAGGAAAAGAAAATATTTGACAGTTGCGGGGAATATGCACAATGCCGTAAAATGAGACGACCCACTTATCTGTTCTTCGGCGGTGAGCTGGGAATATCCTGGTGACGGCAAGGCTTTGGTTGATGACAAGGTTAGCTTTGGTGGCCCGGAAGGTACAGCAAACTCCGTCCATGGTTTCAGGAAATTCATACACAAATTTGCGAAAGTCATACATCCGTTTGTATGACTTTCTGTTACAAGCGTCTGTTAGAAGGAGAGGGTTTGGGTGGTATATTTGAAACCCCTCGACCCAAACTGAAGACGATTTTGTTAGAGTCCAAGGGCACTCTGCTCTGAGGGGTTGGGGCTTTGGGAAAATAGAGGTAATATTTTGAAATTAATCCCATAAATATGTACAGGCTATGGGTGGCTAAAGCGACAAGCTCTGATATTCCGTCCATGCATCGTCGTGTGAGATCAAAGCAGATCACTATGACTCATTGAGTGATCATTGAGAGTTCAGGCCTTAGCCGTCGTTGGGGCACGAGTTATTTTTTCACCAGTAGCTGACTATTATTCTTTGACCCATAAATCTTCTCTCAATTTGGAAGGCTATGCCATGTGATGAACGGATGCAACCAATCAGATTAAATTGAAGCTTGTCACACACAACACGATCAATCAACTGAAATGCACGGAGGCAACAACGCAGACATTTCGAAAATGAGAGCAATAATTTCTAGTTCGTGAAATTGACGATCGAATCTGCAGTCGCTACCAACGAGGGAAGTTGCGCATGCCTCGGTACGCAGTCAGCTCCATTCGATTTGCGGGTAATACATTAAAACTGCTGTAATTTCCGGTGATTTGTCAAGGGATTCTCAACAATGCAATCTTCCTTTAAAAGTCCGGGCTCAGTTTTTTCAAGGTTGCTTCCGCATCTAATCGGAAGAACGCAATCATCGATGCGTCTTAATCAGGACTAGAGTGAGTCGAGATGTCTTCTAGCCTCGGGTGTAATTGAATTGTACTTCGGACGTTACCATCGATGTATAGACAAATTTTTCTCGCTTTGGCAACAGGAAATCTCGGACATAAATTGCAGGACAGTTTCTGTTAGCCCTGTTATGGAATTAGAATGTACTTTTAATTAGACCAAAAAGTTTTTAACCACTGGTAAGCAAGAACTCGGTTCCCAAACAAGACAGAAATAATATTACATTAAAAATACTGGCGGAAAAGACCGTAGGTATCAGCAGTTTTTACAGGTTGTGGCTAAAAGTTACACCTAGGATTGGAACCCAATTTTAATCAGTAAACGTAGCACAGACAGGCGGTTCAGGTGCCTTACTGAATTTATAAAGGCCAGCAGTGTGGGTAGCAAAATGAAAGAATTTCAATGGAATAATGCAACGACGTTGAGGCAACTCCCGCACGGGCCCACTGGGGAAATTGAATTAACCATTTCGCAGTACATGCCGTTGTGGTAAATTCCCTCCCTCGCCCACCCCAAAAGAGCAAGTCTTGCAAAACATTTAACATCCGTTTCTTAAACTCAAGAAATTAATTCTTACTCTCCTGCAAGTATAGTGGATCGCCAATTACAGCCTCAGACTCAATAAAAGGTCGACTGGCTCACAGACGTTGGTCGTTTTTTCCCTCGAGTTCCCCCCGACTCATTGCAACGAATTATGTTGCTACAAAAGATATTCCTTTATACGAGTCACGTTCGTGATAATCATGTTATTATTCCCAAGGGCCCCATTAACTGTGCATTTTCAACTTTTGTTCCTCTGCCCAGCCGACCGCGGTTGATTACCTATTCATACAAGCCCTGAGCCATCCAGGATTTGATTGGCGCCAACGCACGAAGGAGAGACGCTCGGAGTAGGCGCGACACAGAAAGAAACATCCTCAACATTCTTCCGGAATTAAAAACCAAGGCTTTTTGGTGTCCCTGGCAGGGCCCATCCCATCGCTGATTGAACTCGAATAAACCTTCCAGAAAGCTACAGTAATAACCTTGCCCGCCAAATGAACGAGTACGCACAGCCTCCGGCCATGCATGATTATTCATGAAGATATCCAGGCTTTCAAGTATTCACCAGAAACTGACAACAATTCCTCTGTTTTGCGTGGCGCTTTTTGATACTTTAAATTCTGGTAGAAAGTGGTTATTTGTTTCATTGGGAAAAAGTGGGAAATTTAGGGAAAGTTTATGGAAAGGACAAGATATTGTAATCTAGAACACAAAATTAGATTATAGCAAACAACTTTTTGATTAAATGGTAGATTTCGTCATCGTGAAAGTAGTAATCTTTTTAGGCTATAACTTCATATGGAAAGCATGTGTAGAGATAATCTAAAACGAAATAAATGCAAGAAGATTACCAAGAAACCTGTTTAGAACATTCACAGAGTGTAGTCAAGGCCTTCAATTCTGCAGAAGGCGTATGGGCTCAAAGGAAACAATTGGCTTAGTGTAAAATAATGACAAAGATATAAGCAACACAAGTTACAGCTATTCTTAAGACGTACAATGTAGTTTCAACCGTATGCTGTAATCGAAACCTGCCCACCGATGAATGAAAAATTCTACGAGTGTATCATGTAGCCTACATGCTAAACTAACAATGGATCGATGCAAACTCGGTGACCCATCGGGCTGGCTTTCTGCAGGTTCCAGTGAGAATGCCTTATGTGTTACGTGCCTGCGTCCGCGGTCTAGCGCGAGCTTAATATGGGCTTATCGATTTCTCACCGTTGATTGTATGGCTTGATATTGTGGCATATTCACCCGAACACGCTCCATGCTCTTGCAGCCTGCGATAGCAAATAGACCTCCACTATGGGCGCCACATAAGTGAAATTATGCTCTCCTGGATCTATAGCCTCAAATGATATCATATGCTGTACACTCTGACCCTCGTGGGTGAGACTGAACTAGAATCTGGAGTTGCATTTACTTACAATTCTTACAATTCCTTACAATTACTTACAATTCTTACAGAGCTACAGATATCTCACCAAGTTACTCGCATGTGGTGAGTTGGTGAGGAACAAATTGCTGTTAGAAAAATTAATTCGTAAAGGGGAAGCTGCGATCGATTTGTTTTAATACAAACTTTCAAAATGAACCTTGCATTCATCTTTTGTTTCACTGCTATAAAGGGTATTTTACTGCCTTTTTAGTTTTCCTGCTGAGTATTTTCATATTCCTGAGCAAAACAGTGAGTTCCCGGAAGAAAGCCTTAGCATTACATTGGCTTGTACGCAAAAGGTCATGCATATTTTGTAGATATTGCTTAACTAAATTTTCTCTATGCTGATTCATTGTTCTTTATGTGCATAGCAGTAATAAAACGTCAATACCTTTCTCAGAATAGTTTTCAGAGAGTGGGTCAATAACTGGAACCAGACTACAGAAGCATGTGCATGTCCATTGGCTTATATCTTCACCAGTGTGTTTTTGTACAGCGATGGATATAGTTTTGTATAGATGTGTTGCTGTCCCCGTGTCACTGACGGAGAATTGCCACAACGACCACAGAGCTGTGAAAGACAAATTTGTTTTTGTTCCGACCAATCCGTATCCAAATTTTGGCATCATGCTTTGCGATGCAATAGCTATATATTACCTGTGGCGAATTTTATACGTTTTCACGGACCACTATTTTCGGCGCTCTTGGTCCGTTTGCATTTGAGGACGCAGCCTGCATGACGTCACACGACGATTTGGGATTTAACGGATACTTTGAGTGCACAAGAGGAAGCAATAGATAATTAGTTGGTCAATGTTTTACCAGGACGATCTTTTAGCTTTCTCTTTGTTTTTGGTTGAACTGTGATTTGCTTTGAGTAACTGCTTACTCCCGGGGCCCAATACGAAAATGTCGGAAGAGTATCTGTGCGTATGCTAAATCGAAATTAATACCATACTGGATCGACGGGTTTGGTTCAAAACACATGGACCCCATTATGACAATTTATGAGCCGGAAGCTGTTATTATGCAAACATCGTGACTCAGTCCAGCAATAGTTATGCTGTATTTCCACCAGCCAGAGATCGGTATGTCGGCATACGGTATCAGATGAGGAAATTTTTCATTGTACGGTAAATTACACGCACAAGTGCTTTCGTATACTTCAAGACAAAATGACCCTGCATAATGACAGCGTTTCTGCACCACAATCACCATTGCAGGTACTGCGTCCACTCTCGTATCTATGAGTAATCTCGGACTGCAGAAACTAAGATACCTCAGTGCTTGTTATGAATACTCTGTTGGCTTGGTAACAGGCAGCTAGCCATGTTCTAAAGAGAAGCACCGGAGGCATACTTTTCCGCTCCCTCCAGTTCCTTTATCCAATGTGTGTCGTCTTCGTTTTGCCAGTGGAGAGGTACTTTGTATGTCCCAACCGACCAGGCCCTGAGAAAATTGAGCCTCTCTCCCGGCTCCAAACGAGAAGGGAGCAAATGGGCGGACGATTTCAAGATGGCCTTTCAAGCCGTAGAAGCTGATCGGAGAACATGTGGAGGGCTCGTAAGCGGAGGTCGTTTGACTGCCAAATCGCTGTTAGCAAACCTTCCTAATAGTTTCTGAAATGCAGACGTGTACACCTCCATGCATCAGTCCTTCTGAGTGGTATGCCATGGCGAGGAAGTTTTACAACCGAAGTCGTAAAACGACGCATCATTTTGGACGCGAAGATTGATGGCGGTGGATCATTTGGAAGACCGGAAAGACTCAAAACTTTGATTGAGACCATTTGGGCAGGATCACGTGATTCCAGCCACTTCAAAATGTTTTCATAAAATTACCCTCTCTCTTTGTTTTTGAAAATTTCTGCCCCTGTTGTTTGTTACACTGTCCATCCAATGGTATATATGTACAGTACATAACTACATAAAAAGAATTATAAATCCCAGTGTTGTAGGGCAAAAAAGTTAATATGAAATTAATCGTTGACACAACACACAAATAAACGACAATATTTCTTGACCGTACAACGTCGATATTGAACCAGCGTTGCACATTTTTCTTCCTGTTGTCAAAATTTGTGCAATACTGCACCACACCTGACGCTGTTGTGGCATATACAGCGCGCCAACAACTATAATTATACTAAATTCCGTTAGTCGGTGCAGGAGCAGAAAAAAATGTAATTGTTCGACCCAGACAAATTGATTGACCAACGTCTAGGCAGAAAAAAATTCTTTAGTTTATTCAGCCTCCAGATTTTTGACGGACTAGCGTCAGCAGTTGGTCCTTTGATATGATTCTATTCCGATTTCTTGTTTTTTGCTAGAAAGTCACAAGACTTGAATGGAAAATGCAAGGCATTAACATTTCAGGTTAAACTCTGTACGAGATGCCAAGTACGTGAAGGCGATGTGGATGCTAAACACTAAAGTCTGTAATTTGCTCAATACAAATGGTTGATGATGAAACATTCGTAATGTTGCACTGCTGAACGGTTTAGTAAATACCCCCCCCGCCACCTTGACGCTGATATATCCATTCTCACCCCACGTATCTTTCTTGAAACAGCGCAGTGACGATTCGGGATCGAAGTCTGTTGCGGAGTAAATCGAGCTGAAAATAGAACAGAGCGCGTGGTACATTCCGGTCAATGTTTGAAGTTCTGTTTTTCCAATCCGGTCTGTCGCCTGCCGCGACAGTCGACCACTCGGCTTGAATTCAAAAATGTGATCAGGATTGACTTGAAAGACACTTGTCACGTTGATATCGAAATGGAAGAAGGCTCTGGCTTTTGGGCTAACACATGGAGACTTGGTTGAAACCTCTTTCGAGCCGCAAAGATTTCCAGTTTTTCCACAATCCCTCTCACCAAAAAGCCTCCAAAACAACATATAAGCATTTGTTTGAAGACGACTGCGCAAACGTTGTTATGACAAAATTTTGTAATAACAACACGCCGTGGCTGTCCTTTGATGTAAATTGAGCGGGAACATTTTGTGTGGGGAGACTGGTACCCCATGGGAGAGAAGTGAACTAAATTATTACTAGGAAAATTACTCTTGACGACAGAAACGGGTTAATAATTGAACCGGTCAAGGTGTCAGACCATGATGGACACAGATGTCTGGTTGACCTAATGACGTCACATTCTTCATGGACACAACTGAAACGTATTTCTTGTTTTGCTTTGTTTGGGCATTGATGTGTTTCTCACATGACTCTTGCATCAGTCCAGTGCGTGGACATTAGTTCATCCATTATTCACGTCCTCTCGAATTTGATGGCCTTTGGTGTTCGTCCAAAGTGAGTAAGATACAGAAGATGGAACTCATCATTTACGCGGTGCACTTTTCATGTTTTAATGTGAAAAACGTACTGTAATTGTCGCCGTTAAATCAGCCATGTGTGATGCAATAACCTGCACTGATCGATATCTTGCTGTGATTTCCCAACAAGTCATCTGCAAGAATTCGTTTTCGTGCGTGCATTGGTAGAACCTGAAAATAAGGTGTAAAAATGCCAAGAATGATTGTAATAATGAAAACAAGCTCAGGGCCCATAGTTCAATTATTACAAAGAGGTGGATTTACAAAAATATTTCAATATCCGTCTACATTTAAAAAAAAGCCATTTGCAGTTATGTGGTGGTGCTTTATTCGTATCGTAATTCCCCGTATTTCCTTCTTTATCAAATTAGAATTAATTAACCATAGGGACCTGGTTAATATCAAATTTAAAAAGTTCTTTCCGTTGACGCATTATTTCGCGACTCAAAAGATTCCATGAAGTTCCATTTAATGGCTAGGAGACATATATCGTTCATTAAAAGCCAATTATCGAGGGTGCACTGCAAAAACTGCGGTGTGAATTTAATACCTCCGATATTATCAGAGGACTACACCAACACTTTTCACTAGTGTTAAAAAATGTGGTGTTATTCGGTGTTACTTTTAACGTCGTCCAGTGCATTGTAACACTTATTGGTGTGCAAAATAACACCAGTGGTGTTAAAGTAACACCGTACGGTGTGGTCATTTGATAACACTAAAAGGTGTTGATCTAACACCACAGTTTTTGCAGTGTGGCCGCCACTCTGATACATCTGGTTCTTCGTCTCCGAGGCAACACACTTCAGGCGCATTTCTCAGTTGTTGTGGCCCCCGGTGTAGCCACCGGGGGCAATAGTTCAGGCTCACGACTTCTATAGGCCTACACAGCAACGCTCGAGCCCCCGTTCAAATGAGGTTGGCGGTCCAACTGTTATTAGTGATCCAAGCACCAGGGGCTATAGGATGGAAGTTAGGCACAGAATAGAATTATCTGAGCGGCATTTTTCTGCTGGTAATTTCGAATCTTAATTTAATTGGCCATACTGACGTCGTCTGCAAACAGAAGGCCGGCCGCCATTTGGGCGGGCAGGCTCGTCCACTGACCTTTAATTTGCAACCCAATGTCACGTTCGCCGAGTTATAGAAGAATTGTAGCCTAAATACGCTAGAATAGCAAAGACTTGAATTCGATACATAAAAGACAGAGAGGCATAAAACGGCGAGAAACCTAGACTGGCAAAGGTTTAGGTTCAGACCAGTGTATCCAAAGTGATACTTTATCGTAAAACGTGTTGATTACTAAAGTCAAAAGTGAGCACAGTTTGATGATCCTCTAAACGTCTATGGTGAAAAAAAGAAACTCTGTCTGACTTATTAGAATTAATAACAGGAGAGATGGTCGTAAAGCAGTATAGATGTCAGTTGGAAAATGTTTTTTGTGGCGCTCAAACAAGTCTGCATACAACACAGGGCACGCTGTGCACAGCCACCGAGAGTCGTTTGATGTCTTTCAGCGATGTCGAATTTTGTCCCCCACTGGCCTCGCCCGTGGCTTCACAGATCAATGGACGAGCGCCGGCTAATGAAATACACGCTCGATGGTTGTTCCCGTCCCCGCTAATCAACGCCGATTCCTGTCGGTAAGAGCACTCTTTCCCCTGCGTGCATTTTGTTTTAATCCCCAGTGGTTGGAAGATCCAGGGTGGGTCCTCGCCGATGTTTAAGTTAGTCAAGATGAAAAGTGTGCCATCAATCATATTGTTTGACCAATGAGAAGGTACTTTAATGCCGGCAATATTACAAAACATCATCCTATCACCATATCCACACCAGGAAACACCATGCTTCACCACGAAGTCGTGTTTTGCTATACCACTGAGGAGAGGGCACTGCAATATAGCACTCGCCCACATAAGCGAGGACAATACATCCAGGACAATAGACTAACCTCCGAGGACAGTGAAACATATGATTTGGTTCCCTTTGTATTCTGTCCTCTAAGGCAAAATAAGAAAGGCATAGTAAGAGTATGCATTGTGCCATCATTTCAGGTCTTGAAAACTTCAAGGGCAAAACTTAATACAGTTTCGATGAGTTTTGATCGCGCAAATTTAATACTGGAAGTATTCACAGAGTTGGGATGAGAAGAAATTACAGATTTCAACGATGGTCATACATTTTCACTGCGCAGTTCACGACCGAAAACACTGTCATAACTGCGGTGTTCTAAATAGGCCTAAGCCGGCAAAAACGGGGTTCCCTGAAAAAATCTTCTGCACATAAAGCATTTTTTGGAGTTAAAAGTTTCCTCTTCTCTCAATCAACCCAATAAACATCTCATTTTGCATGACTATACTGTAAACAGACCGTAGTGGATAAGGCTTACAGACCTAGCAGCCGGGAGGATTCTTAGTCACTGACAGTTTGACGTTGCCATGGAAATACGAGAAGACACAGTCCCATTACTTAACTGACACTAGTGATACGTGCCCGCCATCTCGTGTTTGCTTTTTTTGTGGAATCGAACCTCACAAGTAAATAATTCGTGCATAGCCCATCCGACGAACATTTTGAATGGATACCGGCATCCTAACCGACTGTGAGAGCATACTTAGCTTTTCGAGGGAAAAATCGCAAACATTTTGTCTCCTCTACCAAAGTAATCCGCAACGCTGTTCATGTTGAATACAAGGTCAAACAGTGTATTTCAGCGTCCTCCAGACAATTCTACTTCTAAAAACGTCGCGAATCTTATGTAAAAATACAACAAAGATACAAAGAAAACTCAAGTACAAAGACACCAAGTAACAAAATAACTAACGTTAATTTCTGACACTGTATGTCGCTATTGCCATTCAGTGCGCTTAATTGGAAGTGCACTGAACTAGTATTACATGTACATACGGAAAAAAACACAACTAGAAACAAGTAAAATGTAGAGCACACACCTGTTAATATGGACAACTTCTTGATAGCTGGAAATGGATTGTTCCCAGACGTGTCCAGAATGTCTAGTTGATACACGTGCCCTTTAATTTTGTAGATTTTTCTATGGAAGTCCTCGATGGTCGGCGTGTACTGGTCGTCAAATTTGCCGTTCAGGAATCGGCTAACGATGGCTGTCTTGCCCACTTTGGGTGAGCCGACCACCACCAGGCGGTAGCAGTTTTCCTGTGGGGCTGAGACCTCCGAGTCCGGTGTGGAAGCCTTCGATGCCATGGCCATGGCGTGGGCTGGCATTTGTCTTCCCTCGGAGAGGGGAGAACAGTCTTGGTCGAGCAAAAACCGACCCAAGGACTCCAGGAGTCTTCTCTGGCTCTACCGATGGCCCTATAACCGAGTTCGCTGGATATCAAGTGTGCGGAGCACACGGACCTGACAACGATCCGGCTTGGGATTAATCCAAAATGGCCTGAAATCAAGACGCGTCCGCGGCGTAGATGAACGCCACGCTGCGTTCTGCCGGAGGAACAACAGGCTCCTAGTGATGAGAATGTGATGCGAACAAGGGGATGCTTTTCAAAGACCAGCCGGCTGAAGTGTCAGATGATAACAACAGACGACAGGTCACCATGCATAAGGTGGAGAAAATGTCCGAAATTGTAATCAAAGATGAGACTCTTCAATCGGTACACTGTAAAAGAGCTGTCTTTACTTTTGTACGCTGAAAACGATAAACAGAAACCGTATTATTTGGCAATTTGGTCAGTGGCGGTGGTTTCCTCAGACAAAAACTACTGCAGAACTATCGAGAGTAGTAGGCTATTCACACATGCACTATCGCACCTCAGTAGCAGCCAATTAACTGCAGAAAGCGAAACGATGCGCCGTCGGCACAGAAATTGCTAAGGTAATGATGTATGCCGCGCCGAGCGACAGTTTTCAAAGGAAAATTATTTTCCACTATCAGTGACTCACCATCAGTGCGACTGCATTAGAACATCTCCTGGCGGTAACTGCATCCCGCGTGCCAGCGAATAAAAACGCAGCCTGCACTTCTCCAATCCCATTGGTCCACGCTGGACACCACACTCTGGTCACTGCAAACAAGGAGGGCGCCGTTCCCTCCGATAGCATCCTGCGTGGATGAACTCGGCGGCAGGTCTAGTGCCTGCTACACAGATCTAACAGACACACACATGACCCCTTTTTTGTCAGTCACGTACAGACCGTCGATTTTCAATTACCTTCTCTGCTGCACCGCTGATAAATTAAATGCTTTCCTTTACACTGAGCAGGCTGTAAGCTCCAGAGCCCCTTCCCTCAGAATTTGCCGAGATACCGACAATGATCCTGAGTGTTTCGAAGGTTCTCGTCCCAGCAACACAGAACGGGAAAAAGGGCAGATCTCGGCCACTTTATCTTACGCTCTTTCCAAAAATCGTTTCAGCCGTGACGTTTAAGAACCCAGGGTGAGAAACGTGACTGGCATGATGCTGTGAAGGTCCCTACACAATTCCAGATGATTATCAGCACACATTATTACGGCAATGTGTCCCAGGCTGGTTCTGTTTGCGGACGTGAATTATGGGTCTGCAAGGTTTTAGCATTAAGAATACACCGCATAACTAACACACAAATGAGGACGATGACTGACGGAGTGGCTAGAGCATCCGAGAGGACATGTTCTGGGTCTTTTGTTACACTGCGAATCATGTCGAATAATGTAAGTGTGAGCAGCGATTATCCAGTTTTTGGTGTGTGTGTGGGGGGTAAATTTGGAAAGCGAACGCGGCTTCGGGCTCAATCAACATGATGCTGTGGAGAAAAAAACCAACAGCCTTACAGTCCCGACCGCCTTCCTTTTATTTGCTGGTGTTATTTTCTTTGAGATTTGGTGCTAATATTTGATAAATATACCGATTTCTTTCTTTTATACTCCCCTATGAAATATTTTTGTAAAACAAATTCGTCCGGGGTCTGGTTCCCCCAGCCCCCCCCCCCCCCCGCTAGATATGCCACTGACTGTGAAGCGGGAACCATTACAATGTATCATGAGCCAGCTGCATAGAGCTGCAATTAGTATTCGCTATTCACAAAAAATACACCAAAAACAGGTAGCCAACCAAACAGTCCTTTGCAATCTAACTGCTTGTAATTGCTTTTCAGTTTTCTTTCCCAGCACAAGAAATCGCCCAGCACTATATTTAGGTAACCTGCTGCATGAAATTAGATCCTGGTCGGTGAAGAACATTGCCTGTGGCTTTTCATTTACACACTCTAAATCCACTGCAAAACAACGATGCAAAACGTGCAGAGCTGCGCTATTCCAAATACACAGAACCGCTAGATTGCCCCTTAATAATTATACTCTATCCACACACAGTTCACTGGAAGACTGAGGACTGCAAATAAGACATTAGAATTGACAGTGACGAGTCGATTCCCGAAATTAGGGGCAGTAACAGAGACAAAACATTCAGAGGAAGGACGCAGTTGCCTAGAGCCGCTAGTATCGTGGGAAACAAATTAGAGTTCCCTGAATTTGTCAAACCTGGCGAAGTACTCATACACAGCGTACGTTATGACACATCTCGTTTACCATCTTAGCGACATTGGCCGAAACAAAAGAAAAACTGTGAAATACGATAACAGTATCCTCAGAGGAGGGAGACGGAGAGAACGTGCCTGCACTCATTAAGGGCAAGTAATAATTCTGCCACACCTCTTAAATTTCCCGCATCTATGAAATGTATATTTTCACGGTCAGCAGTACCATTGACGGTTCCCAGAAATACATGATGTCACTCATTTGCTAATTTATTAGCTGTTGGTGGCTTCAAGTTGTGATGATGTCAAAAGCGCCAAATAAGGATGAGTACAATCTCTCGGTGCCATAACACTTAAAATAAACCATTTGTCACTTGTACATGATTTTGTTTGAAGGGACAAAATTGTTCCAAATTTTGAGACGTGGGCTAAATAACCAACCTGATAAAGTTTAACCTCTGCGGAAACTGCAGTTACCGAGAAAATGCACACTGTTTGTGGGTTTCGTATTTTGAATTGTGTTAATTGTCTCTTTAATGATAATAAAATAAATAATAATACATGAACGCCAATTCCATCCAGATGCTCCATGGCGCTTCACAGTATGTAATACACTAAACACTAACATCAAAATAACAAGTTTATAACGTTACATTACTTTCATAGAAAACCTCATTTTCAGAACGCGTTTGAATTACGTCTGGTCCGATTCTCAGAAATTCTCAAGAAGGTATTGATTTCAGAACAGGTCTTTGAAATGACTTCCTTTGAAACGGTTTCCTTCATGATGGCAGCCTGAGCTGTCAGAAGGACACACTTCACGTTATAACGCGTTTATGGTGTCCGTGTTTCCATTAGATCGTCAGTCAACTCCCTCCTGCCGCGATTTACGAAGATAGCATATGCATGTTAATGATACCAAGTGTAATTGCTGTGCGATGAGGATAAGCTGGGTGACGTAATCGATGTGCAAAGCAGTATTTCTGTCTATAGAGACATGCAGCGCATATACAAACTTTGTTGTGGTCCTCATAGCCTCAATGACAAACCTGACACGTGACTTTTTCTGAGCCAATGAAATCACTGACCGAAGTACAACATGCCAATGTGGTCGAAATGTGCACCTCGTGGGTCAAACACAAAGCCAGTCATTGTGACGTGTTCAATGTTTGTAAATTTATCCACTAACTTACCCTTTTAGGATGCATAATGTCCAAAACCTTTTTGTGTGGTAATTGTGAAAATCACTTCTGTAAATAATCGCATTGGGAGAGCTGGATTAAAGCAACAATGACAACGATGTCATATTTATTTTCAAAGGCTAAGGCAACAACGACGATTAAGAGACACGGACGGCAACGAAATTTCAAAAAATAAACGGGAACTTGGATATTAGCAAATGTCCGTTTAGAACAGGTCAGGGATTGGTCAATCATGTGAACATAATTTCCAAACGAAGTTTTGGGTAGAATGATGATTAAAAATCCCACCACTTGTATGTACAGCGGATATAGCATTTCGGCGTGCCCGCGGAACGGAACCCGGCGAAGGCAGACCGTCAAGAACAGCATAAGGAACAAGTAAAAATTGCGGCAGCACCAGGAGAAAGTAAATTGGATTATCAAGGACAAATGATCTTGCTTGTGACATAGAAGGGTGGTTTGGGGGCGATAGGGGAAGATTAAGAATAAGTGCTGGTAGCATTGTCGACTTTGGTCACCGTTTATGAAAAACAGACATTTCAAACAACACCAAACAACACAAATATTTATTGGACATAATCAAACATATTTTTCACGAAATAAAATCATGAGTACAGTGAACCACAGCCAAAGACAATTTATCTTTATTGATCAATATTTGTTATCAGATTTTCATTTTTGCTGCCAAAAGCAATATCTGTGTATATTAAATTACTATGCCTCATCCTAACAGTCCTGAATGTTCTAATTTTAATATAATTTGTCAGACATCCTGGTTTAAGGTGAGGTAGTTTCAACAGGCATTGATTGATAAGCTGTTTAAAATTAGCCAATCAAAATGTGAGTTTTTAAGGGGATGACATTGGCAAGGTATTTGAGAAATAAAGAAAAACTCATCGCCAGCAGATGAGTTTTATTGTCATGTATCAGGTCCAGTACCAGCCTGGCACAAATATATGAAGCTTGTAACTGGATTGCCCTCAGGGAGGTTATTTCTTCACTCTGTTCCTAGGCTAACCGTGTGATACCTGTCGACGATCACTGACACATTGGCTCTGAATATCCATTTTATTTTTCAGTTCTTCTCACTACAACAATCTGTACATTTTCTCGAAAAAAAAAGTCCACATGACAGTGAGTTTCACAGTCATAAGGTGCGTGTTGTCCAGAAAACAGCCCTCAGATGGACAGAAAACGGAGCATTCTTTTGAGCAGCCGTCACTTTGGATGAGAAGGATTTGAAATGAAGCTGGACGGTAATCTCATCCAATTGGATTATCTCACCGAAGTTAATAGTCTAGAGGTTGGAGTCATTGACTGCCTGGCGATAGAAAATTGAATGGCATTATCTCCCTCTTTTTCGGACTAATACTCCAAACCTGAAATTCAGATTAAGGCTGAAAGTAGAGTAGGAAGCTTCATTTGATAAGGCGGGTAGGCTTTGCTGACAGTATGCGTAAAGTGCATTTCGGGTCGAGGTCCAGCTCATGCGCACCTCTTAAACTCACGCTCATTTCGCTGCTTTTTTTGGAACGAGCTTAAGACTCGTCACATGGATGTGGACGACTGCTGATACAAAGAGGATTTCTCGACCCGATACGACCGCCAACCACTGCTAATAGACGAGGCTTTCACAGCAAAATACCAACGTTCTAAACCTGGGAGTAATAGGTTATTGCAATATGCAATATATTATTAAAAACAAACGACCAAGTTACCAGTTTCGGCAGAAAACTGAGTAACCTTTAAAACAGGAACAGGAAATAAACTGAAACAAAAAGAGAAAAAAGTTCCATGCAGTATTTGAACCATGGACATTCTCCTTTACTATCCCTTCTCTTCTCCACTACTACATGCAAGCCAGGTCGACCATGGTTCGACCAACCTCCTTTATTTCTTATTTTGGCGGCAACGACTCTTCGTAATGCTGCTCGAGCCGCTACATAATGCAGGTGCCTTTTGTACTATATTACCTACAAGCTTAGTACCGAGGCATTTCGCAGTACCGAGGCATTTCGCAGTAAGAGCCTCATAAATATTTTCTTATGATCGGTTGGTATACCGTCGTATATGCGAATATCTCAGTGTTCCTTGTTTGTAGGAAAACTGACTGGAAACGGTTACCACTGGTTGGTTTTTTTTTAGGTTGAGGGCATCGTAGATTGTAAACATGTCCTATTTTGGGGTAAATTTCCGAGTAAGTTCTACACTCCCCTCAATGTCATGATATTTTACCGGACATTCATTTCTCTCTTCCTAATCACCTCTTGGAAATGTTGTTTTGCATCCCTGACCCCTTTTTGGATTAATGATTCATCACTTTCTGTCTTGTCCCGAGTTTCCTTTCATGCAGTGACGATCACCGCCAAGCCCTTTCAATGCGGCAATATTTTTAGCATATGAGAGAACGGGGGGCGATAAACGCCAAGAAAAGAATTAGAGGCTTCGCCGTCCCGGTAACCCGAGAGTTGGCCTGTAATAAGCTCCAATCTTCCCTGGCCTATATCCATGTCTTTGCGGATAAACGGATACGAGCCTCGATCAATCTATACCAGAGCCGTCTTATAACAGCCAACCATCGAATAGTCATGATTCGGAGAAGAGGCCAGCGGTAGGCAGACACTTTCCTGGGCTGGGTTGACTGGCGTGCTGACACTGTCTTACTCCAAATACGCGTGCGCGTGACGAGGCCGCCGCAACAACCACTGGCCGTCACCATGGAGGGCGTTCGAGCGAGCTACTCGCGTTATCACGAGTATACTCCTGAGCGCTTAACGGCTGGAGTGCGGCCCGGGGCTTGCTAAAGGGGGAGTATACTCCTGTACCCAAGTGTAATGCGCACGCATCCTACTCGTGTTAACAGGAGTAACTGCGCGAACGTACCCATAGACATGACCAGAATCACTCCTGTAATGTCTATGGCTATAACACACAAACATGCGCGTGTGCACAAAGGGTAAACTAAGCCCGTGTAACTTACAAACCGGCGTTGGGACGAGCATCTCGTGGCAGGATCAATATCCTTAGAGGAGTGTGCAACTGCAAGCATGACTGCATCTGACGGGACTGTGAGGCTTGAATTGCCCATCGGCTAGACGGCTGTTAGTGGGTCGAAGATGGATGGCCTCAACGGCATCTTATGATATGAAAACAAACTCTGGAGTGTTTAAAACGGCATTTATTTTGTCCATGATGAAAATCTTTTCAGCTGAGTGGAGGTGTATTATGATTTGGGAAAGATTTTAATGACTGGTAGTTACCGACCAAAAAGGGTTTGGTAATTACACTAACGTATACCAAGAACAAAAGAACCACACATTAAATATGTACTATTGGTAAAGGAGTGAACTATTACCTGAAATATGCAACTTGATATCCCAAACAGTGGTAGACTCTAACGTTTAACGCACAAAGTGTTAGCAAGCAAGTCAACGCACTGAAGTTTATTTCTTACTTAAAAAAGTTTTTGCCTTTGAAAAATATTCTGCTAGGATCGAAACGTCAGGTCTTCCATATTTCGAGTTTTCTAAAAGGAGTTTTTAAAGGGGGCTATTAGGTGTTTAAATTCAAGACTGGATTTAACGTATTAGATATACAAAAGTTCTGATATGTCAGCCTTTCTGCAAAAAGTTTCCTCACGTCGCGATAAAAGCCTAAAAATTAAGGTTAATCTGTATAAACCTCAAGGAAAATCGGTACCGTGGAGAAAAAAATAAACTTTCCTTCAAGCTCTCTTTAAGCTTCTAAGCAGCCATAGGCCTACTTCTGTAAAAGCTGTCAAAATATCAAGATGTTTAACCGTTTAAAAAGCAGTGTGTATGTCCAAGTTCAAGTGAACTGATTTCTTGTTGAACTTTCTCTGGACTCTCGAGTGAACAACGCTACGAGCTTTGCCATGTTCAGTGAGAGTCAATGATCACGCGTGGCCCGAGGCTGTCATCAACAACAAAACGAAGGGATACGCTCAATCCACGGACGCTGTGTAACCTCCCCCATAGTCGAACTGCTTTCACTCAACCAGCAGAGCGCCTGCCTGGTGGCAATAGAATTTTACCGAACGGCCATCCACCGGCAAAAAGCAACATCGATATACATTTGTGTGTACAAGTAGCTTTCAGAACGAAGGAGACTGGCTGTCGCCATAGGCAGGAAAACAGGGGAGAAATTGTGGCGGACAGAATTGACGAGGCTCTGCCGGCCAGATAGTCGCGACAGAAGCGTCACTGAAACGACAGGAAAACTTCGCTGGGATGGCACGGACTATCTAGCCAACCTGAAAAAAATAGCCCCCGGTGTGGCTCTTCAGGATGGCTGCCAATATTGATATTGACCTACCACAGATATTTTTTCCCTCTTTCATATTTTCCCCCTCTTTCATGATGCAGTCTTATGCAGTCCAACATTTTATTTGGTGGTTACACCATTATATCATCGGCAGCCTCTGACACAAAGTGTTTCTGCAATTAGCAGCCGCGACGCAACAATCTGCATACGAACCCACTATACAACCACTCAAAGTTTAATTTTCCACAATGTCTCAAAGATTGTCTCAAACACATGAAAAAAGGACAATGGATACGCCGAGGAATAAGACAGCTGGTGGGCCGTCTATCTACCACTCAGGCCAGATAATTATACTCAGAATACATACATACTCAGAACCAGCCAAAATATGCTAGAACGGCGGCCAGTTATCGAGCCAACAAGCAGTTTGCCAGAAGTTAAACGCAGTCAAGCCGTTACGAAACGCCATGTAAGCCGCCAAAATGACTGTCAGCTGTAAGCAAACAAGCGACTAGCACACAATCTAACTGGAAAACTGTCAATTTAGCGGGTAAAATAGCGGCCTGCCGGCAGCCACTCAACCCAATAAAATAACCAATCAACCTATTTACCAACATGTGCATAGGCTTTACCAATTAGTCCACCTATCTACTAACTGGCCATACGGTCAGTCAGTCGGTCAAAAGTCAAGGGGATAAACTGCTGCCAATGTTAATTTCGACTTATCAATGGGTCCACAGGGCGTCTAACAGTTAAGTCATTCCTATTGGTCAAGAATCCGCCGCATGGTCGATTCCAAACGGTTTATAAAGCAAAGGATGATTACGCACCGTGTGCCCCGTGCGTACCCATCTCTATAGATCTTTTTCACCCACGTGACTAAACGTAAACAATACCACCACGTGTAGACCGCCTTGGCCACGGTGATCCCATAAACATGTATTCCTACGGGCAGCTTCAACCACCTGCAAGCGCACTGCGATGGCTGTACGCTTGACTAGTTTATCTTGAATAGGTGGATTACCATCACAACACTATCCACTCATACCGTCACAGCACGTCATAGGTCCAGTACGATCGTGACATCACAGGAAAAAGGTGTACATGTATATGTGAGCTTGTTAACAGCTTGCGAGAGGAACATAGAGGGGGATAATATTGAAAAAAGAACATTTGTTAAACTAAATGGTTGGCAATTTATCATTAAAAAACTTGTGTTGACTTCGGGACTCAAAACGTATCAATGAATGGGATTATGCTTGGGTATGTGCTTGGCCAGCCCTAAGCGGACATTAAAAAGACCGGCTCAGGATAACAGACGCTGATAATGTCCCTCGCCTTCGGTTCGGCATATCATCGTCCATTCTCCTGGTCCAAGCCCACATTCGTCCCGTTAATCAAGTTGATTGGTAAGTTCGCTCGTACCCCGACCTCGTTATAAGGCGGCGAACAAGGACAGAATTGGTGAGCGACCGTTTTCAAGGAACGACAGAATAGATGCAATCAAGGCGAGTTCGATCTAATTTTACTGAAATCGAAGACTGGCTTTTCATAGAAGCTCGCGCCCTTTTGAATTTTACGAGATACATGTCAACATTTTGCAGCATTCCAGCACGTTCTTTTAAGTTTTTGGAAGGCCCTCATAGTTTAATTCTACATTATTTCCTCCAGTAATGAAGATAAGAAAAGAAAGAACATCAATACCACCCCTCTGACAGCAATACTCCCAACACCTTTAACTTGTAAACATATTAATTTCTTTGACTTTCCCGCCAATAAATAAAATCTGGCCCACGCAGAGATCCAAATGATAATTTTATCATGGCGCACAAACAATAGAACCGAGGACCAATTAACTGCATTTTTCAGGTTTAACAAATATCAACAGCAAACAGTATACAACGTCGTGTCAGCCGTCTTTGTCAACATAACCCCCACCGGCGCCTGGGGCTTAGCAGGAAAAGACCTTCCTGGAAATTAATTAAGATTCCTCATTAATTTAATAAAAGAATGAGTAATGTCCAGACTACATACATCGAACCGCATGTGGGGGTTGATGGTTGTTGGGCACAGTAACAGCATCGGAAAAGAGTATTTATTTAATAGCCTTCACCTATCAGAATCCCTTCCCCTATTAGAATCCACATACCTTAAAGGTGTATCCTTATTGCGTTTGCTGAACAGTTACAGAGGATTTCAGGTTCAAGTATAAACCTCAGTAGGTTCACGTGAATCTGTGATAATGGAATGGAACTTCACCGTCGTCTTAAAAGTTGAATATGCATGACAACAATGACGCTGATTAGAGGGTTCCATATTGGTGATAATACGGGCAATTCACAATAGTGCGTCTCCAGGAGTTTGCAACGCGTTGGCCAATGACGATGCGCGAAATCAGTCGACCCAATGCGCGTTTGCAAAGGGTCGACAGATTTCGCGCTTTGTGATTGGTCAACGCGTTATAATCTCTAGGAGGAGGACTATTGTGAATCGCACTACTGTTGACGTCACACTTTGTTTACAAGTCATGTTCATTTTTCTATGGAGCCACTGGGGGCACTTGGTCCACTGAGCTGGGAAAGCACATCGTAAACGCAGAGTGCTTTCATCACTACAGGGGTCTAGTCCCTGGGCCCAAGGTCAAATTAGCAGATCACTTTGAGCCAGCGGTATTAATAGCACCTACAAGGGCATATTGGGCGTTTTTCAACAATGCATCACTGCTCCTTTAAGCAATGATTCCCTTATACAAACATTTCATGCTCTATAACCACTGTAAAGCAGTTGCCATGACCAGTGGCCCTGCAGTATCAAGGCAGGAACGTTGATAGCTAAAAAGTTTGACATCAAAGGCATAATTAAAACATCATTAGTATTACCAGAGTGGATGGGTACAAGATAACTGTGTCGTTTAAATGAGATAAATTATTTTTTTTTTGCGTCGGCAGCTATATACCTCCGTAGATGGGCGGAAAGAAGCGACTTCGAATGGGACAGCAGGTAAATACAAGGAAACGCGCAGCCAGCAGTATGTAATGATAACATAAATGAATGTTTACGTTGAATCACATCATTCAGTGAACCAGGATGGCACTTGGGTAACTTAAGGCCGTGTTTTTTTCTAGAAACTCCAAAATGTAAATAGATACAGGGAAATGCACTGAGAGTACTTTAGTTAAGTCCGGCAAAGGACTGCACAACTTGACTGCAAAAGGTTCATGTGGGATTGGGACGGGTCAAAAAAAGGTGTGGGGGGTGGATAGGGTGAAAATGTGTAGCCTAGGAATTTCAAAGTAAAAAAAGAGTAATTATCAAGGCACCTGTGACATTTAAGACAGTTGACATTTAACCGTGAAGATGATAAAAACTGAAGAAATAAAGGTTCCGAATAGGGTTGTTTTGAGCCTTGCACATTTTAGGTGAGCGATTGAGAAGGGCCTGGTTACTCTGGCCAATTCCATATTTATATTTGCCACAGAAGTACTAAAATAAATGATACTGGCTTCTGTTTTTTGAACGCAAAGGCACCCCAGGCTTACAGCTGGGCAATGATAGGACCAGGATTGGGTTGTTGTTCATCAGGGTTTAGAATCTCGGCGCCGCATCCCCGTACAAGTTAAAGAACAAAGAATGTGCCAAAAGGTTCTCGTACAAAGGTAACGTTTGATACGAGAGTTTTGGTCAATTTACACGAGGCGAGAAAATAACTCTATTGACAATGGGTTTTAAAATTTCGATATCAATTCAGTTTATTCGTCCAAGAAGATATTCACCGTTTTTATTGCATTAATTCTTCAACCACCGTAACGTCTAACACAAATCTGCTTCAGAAAAACAAAAACACAAATTCCCCCATCAGTGGCTGTTACACATGGCATTAAGTACATGTACTTATCCATTTCAAAAACAACTGGCAAAATTGGCTGTGGTTTCTACACTGAATCCCAAGCGTAGGAATGTAAAACCTAAAATAGTGCCAGTCAGCGTGCAGCGTTGCCGATAATGAAGCACACAGTGGAGTTTTATTTGCAGCGTAAGCTTTTCTCAACACCACATCGCGAACAATGCACCAAGGAACTGCATCGTCTGAACTTGTGACCCTCCTCTAACTGTGCGGCTGATTGCCCACCTCAAATACCCTTGCAACTATGACGTCATCGCAACGGATTTCCTTGCCCCTTATGTTTTCTTTCCACATTTCGGCGAATGCTTCCAGTAAATACTTCGATCAAAAGCCATTTTGAAAAGCCAAGATGGTTTCAGGGAAGACTTGGCAACAGCACTCGGGGGTGAGTGGTTGTCCGGCATTAGCATCTCTGACAATTCACCTGCTCTCAGACTGACGTGCCCAGGTTCATAGACAACACAAAATGTTTCTTGTATTCCCATCACCGACACCTGATGACTTCACTGTGAAGATCGGATTTCAGCATCAGTCCCTGATCTCTGACAAAAAAACTTCTTACAGCAGTCTCCGGCATACAGATTCGAACACTGTGGCTTTTATAAGACTCTGGATTTTTAAAGACATGTAGTGTAATAAAAAATCCCCCGATGTTAATTTCCCTCAATATTTCAGGAGGGTCAGGATGAGAATCTTTGCTCAACCAAACATTTGGTTTAAAAATGTTTCTACAAATATAACATTGAAATGCTAATTTTAAGTAATTTATTAGCACAAAGTGTACCAAATAAATAAACTCAATTTCAAATCTAAAAGAGTGGCAGAAATTATTTTTCACACCATTGGTAATTTAAATTAGGCACTCGTTTCATATCTTTACCGAGTCCTTCACAAAGGGAAGTTATGAATAAAAGCAAATCCGCTATTTTGGCATGCCAACCCACTCCATTCCTTGACAAATGGGGTAATTTTAACAATGACAACTTTATGGTGTATGCATATGCCCTTTCCCTTAAATTGTAAAAAATAAACTTTAATTTATGACTTTTTGAGTACTTAATGCATACTGGTGATTCGCAGTGCGCCTCCAACAGCTTGCAATGTGTTGGCCAATCACGATGCACAAAATCTGTCGACCCTTCCCAAACGAGCATTGGGTCGACAGATTCGAGTATTGTGATTATCCAATGCCTTGCAAACTCTTGGAGGCGAGCTATTGTGATATGCCCATATTGATTAGTGTTGAGTTTCAAATTAAAGAACACGACACTAGGGAAGCAACATGCACACCACAGTCTGAATTGAACAAACAAAATTATTGATTAAATATTTACTTTTGACTAAATTGACCTTTGTCATATGCAAAAGCAATCCTTTTGTAAACCATAACCAAACAATAGATGTAATAATTTCTGAGGAGAGATCCATCAGTTACCACACACCTAAGATCGAGTTCAGTGGCACTACAAAGAAAGGAAACATGGACCGTGGTACTATCCCGCATGAGCTGAAAGCAGAACAGTGATGCAATCTGATCATGTACACGTGTTGAGGCAGGCATCCAATACTCTGTTTGCTGCTGACCAGGTGGGCAGGATGACACGATAGTACATACTTTTTCTCAATGAGACTTTGTAATGAACGAAGTCTCATCAGCACAACAGCAAAGGTCCCACTGACATGGAATTTTGACCCACCTGATCGCCGGGGATTTATTTCTGTGTTTCTTAAAGTCCCTGATATCCCCGTATAATGAATGCCATGTAAAAGAATATCTTTATTTTAAGAAATGTCATTGTTTTTATGCAACTTGGAGGACCCTAAGTGGTTAATGCGGGATAAATTCCATCTTGAAACCTTGCAAGGACCTCCTGTCTAGTCAATATTTCCACCATCAGCCAAGATCCCCATTCCTTTCTACTTCATGTCCATGGAAGATTGTCTCAAAAAGGGAAGTAAAGTTGGCGATTACAGAATCGACCAATTGTGCAAAGTCTTCAGGCAATGGTGTGGATTGGCCGGTCAAGCCAAACATATTCATGCAGTCCATTTGTTTTCAGTAACCCCCTTAAAAAAATTTGCAAACCTAGGTGGCAGGGGGTTGGGGTTGATACTGACTGCATCACTCTGCTTCACATCGGGAAGTAGTCAGATCTGCCAACTTCTTGGGATAAGTAACTCAACACTCCTTCAACACTATACATATCCCCAGATAATAATACCAGGTCACATAACTGATTAGATATTTTAACAATATCTAACATTCAGCTCATTAAAAATATTACACGAAAAAAACCTTTGGATTTCACTTTCCCCATAAATCACATAACTTTCTATACCTCAATATATTAAATACATGAAAACTGTAGTTTGAAAAAATCCTGACTTATTTACGACTGAAGCACAAGAAAATTGCACACAATGTTGTGGACAGAATAAATTAAGGCAAAAGAATCATAAATAACAGGGTATCACTGCCCTGTTTGTTTGAAACGTCACTATCCAAACTGTCTTCTGCTTTTGGCATTAATAATTAAGTACCTACATGCATTTCAGAAATAACCTGAAATGGAAAAAAGGAAGGCATCATGAAATTATGGTACTTACAGGTACCATACCTGCCAAACGCACTCTGATCATTAATTTTAGTATTTTTCATCAACCAGGAAAGAGTTGTAATGAGTCACTGAATAAGCCTTTTGTGAGTTAAACGTGAAATCAAAGCTGAGTTCTTGAAATTCACATGAGTAAACTTAAATTTTTCATACTGAAGACATTATTGCTATACCTCATGATTCGGGACAAGCTTTTGCTTGGTTACATATGTGACACCTTCCACAGCATTTTCCATGGATAAGAAGGGCACAAAGGAACCAGTCCATTCCAGAGATGGTGGTGGCTATGCATAAACTTACCCTAAACCACATTGTTTAGCAACAGTGTCTTTAGTCTGTGGAATTGAATCGTTGTGTTTAACAGCAATCAGATAACTCAGTGTACCAGTTTCCAAATTGAACTCGCAAAGGTTTATTGTTTGACTCGAGTCAACATGAATCACTTTAAAAGTGGGTTTAGTTGAGTCAGATCATTTTTAAGAAGTGACTCGCATCGAGTCATTAAGCCAAAAAGGCCCAGTCCAGCCTTAATTGTCAAATTGAAATCAATTTGAGTCACTGAGATTTGAACAATGTCCAATGAAATGTCATAATTTTAAGAAACTGCCTGAATGTGCCACAGCTCATGAAGCCAAGCCATACATTTCATTTAAGCTCTGAATCTAGGATAGTTGATGGTACACAATGTTTAATAAACCACATGGTTGGAATTTTTCAAAACAAACAATATGCCAATGATTTAGGTGCAAAACTAATTTCCAACTGAAGTGCTATGAGCAGAAGGTCTGTTTTACTCCGGACAAATTCACCTATCTAGATAAATATATATGTCTAGATAAATAAGGATGAAATATTAAACATCTAATCATCAGACTGAAGGACAAATAAAGGGATATCTGTACATTTTAAAATATATACAAGAATTCTTTCATAACAATTTTCACCCGAAAATATACAGTGTCATACTAAACAATGATTTTAAAGTAGAAAATTTTTCAGCCCCCTACATGTATAATATGCTCATTTAGATGAAGATTTTAGTAAGAATCACTGCAGAGCTGATTCTCTGTATTTTTCAGGAAGTACAATTGTTTTCATTTGCATTCTCAGTTTACACTGCACTTGAATGTCCAAGTAGTTTTCTGATACGTGCAAATGGCATTTTCTACAGTACTGTGCTGTGGTGATTGACAAGAATACCCGGTACATTAAGCTGAAACGAGGTGGTTTGCCTTACCAAGAGCCGGCCAACAGGAGTCTCTGTACTGAAGGAATATGGAGAGATCTGTTTGGTACCTGGAACATGATTGGTTAGACAAACCAGGTGGTCCTCCCAAATCCCTGAGCAATGCTGGTCAAGATCTGTTTGCTCTATGGGGGGGGGAGAGAAAGAAAGGAGGGAAGCAAAAACAAATTGAATCATGACACAGCCGAATTCCCAGTGCACTTTTGCCGGGGGAAATTCTTGCATCTTTGAGAATCCATTTCTGTAACGAGTCACTGAATTTTGAGACTCAAATGGAGTCATTATCGGGATGTGCCTCGAATTAGGTCAAGTCATTAATCAAGAAGGTGGATTGAGAGTCACAGTGTACAGTTCAGTCAAGTCAAGTAAAATTTGTGCTTGAGTCACTCTGAAGTCACTGATACTTTAATGCCATTAACAAATTAACAACAGAGAGATGCAGATCGGGTTGGGGTTCAACCACTAATTGTCAAATATGAAAAAACATGCATAAGGCACAGCTTTGTCGACAGATATCCCCAAAATTTCAAAATATGCTGAATAGATCCAACAGGCAGCTTTTGCTGCACGATTCTATAAAGGATTACAAAGTAGTCTTAATGAGTGAAACGAGATGAATCTTGTGAAGGAATTGAGTGGAGTGACATGCTTGCAGCAATTCGAGTTGAGTATTACAGTTACCCATGGGGACTTGAGTTGGGTCGCCCAAAAAATGGATTGGTCTAACACACGTTAAGCCATTAACTCAAGTGATTTAATATAATTCTGCCCAAATCCTCTACTTTGGAGGAAACCAATGACACATAGTCTATGTTAAAATTTCCAAGAGATGTAAAGCTGTAATTAATATTGATTGGTCTTCACATTACCAAATCCTGAAAAATCCTCTGAAACATCATGTGGTAAGAGTTATGGTAAAAGTCTTCAAGTCCTTTAAAGCTCCATTAATTTATCTAGAAAAACAGATGTTTAAAAATTTGCACAGTTTCTGTGCCTTCACAGAAGGGGCTCAACCAAATCCTGAATGGATGTACAAAATGTAGAACTTCACAGCAGTCTTGTATTCGTGAAGTCCTAGTTCCGGTCAAAACTGTCCAGTCCTAATCCTAATCAAGTCCAAATCCTGAGTGCAACTCCCAAAGTCACAGAAATAAAATCTTCATCATTAGCCAGATATAATTCTTTAAATAAAAGGGCCTCTTGGGTGTAGCGACTGCAACTGGCCAATACACATGGGATTGATGACATTTCTAGAGATATTCATGGCTTTTTGATCAATCTAAACATGAAAGTGACTCCTCACAGAATCCCGGGATTCAAGAAAAATACAAAACCTTAATGGCCCTTTCAGATTGCGCTGAATTCATTTAAAAACAAGCAGAGGCACTCTGCAATGCAAATGAGGTCTACAGGCTGAAGAGTTATATTCACAGGCAAGCCCTACCAGTTGTTTTAAAAGGCATAGACAATCCGATCCGCAGCAGTGCCACTGGAACACTGTGCATGTTTCACCTGTTTAACCTAGGGGACAAGGCAGTAGGGATGCCAAGGTAATCCCTGACATTCTCCTTTCTACACGGGGCAATCTCGCGAGGAAGAATTTCCTGACTCAAAACAACTTGACTAGAAATCAAATAAAGTTGCAGCTTAGGGGGAAAAAGTGCACTTGGATAATTTGCCAAACACAGACATGATGCACTAGTGTCATGGTGTATTTTTGGAGTAAATACCGAAATGGTCAACAGTCCTAGATCTATCAAAATCAATTAAAACCAACAGCCAAATATTCAACAGACTGACTCTAAAGGCCAGTTAACAAAAGACTCCAAAAAAGACAAAAGTACAATACAATAGATTTTTGAAATGGGTAGTTACAACCAATCCCTTCCAACGGACCTCACATCCTTCAGAGATATGGCATGCTCAAAATGCTGAGTATGTCTGTGAGCCACTGCCAATCCAAAGTACCCTCCACCGAAATACACAACATGCACATCACTGGATAAAAACCCACAGCCGGCTCGAAAGACTAATTTTGACCGTGGTGTAGCAAGTCCCAAGGTTATCCTTACCGAGTTGCAAAGCGTGACTCACAGAGTGGTGTTTTTGGTTGGGAGAGACAGAGCAAAGTGCTTGTACCGGTACATCCAAGGCATTCTGCTGGATGCTGGTTAATACTACACGTGAAATTACATAACCAGTGTTCAGCAATGTTCAGAGTTTTTTTTTTGGCAGGAAACAAAAGCAGTACAGAGTTGAGCTACAAGAATATGAGCTTTTCTTTTCATAAAGGGTTCCCAGTTAAACAGGCACACCAGTGGAAAACTGGTTTTTGCTCAGTTGTGTTACACAACACAATTTAGTTTGTACAAATACATGTAATAGAGTTGTGTATCACTGGTATGCACTGCTTTATAAACCCACTGCATGAACTGAGGGTGAAACAGCAGAGGCACAAAGTTTGGCTGGGACTTCAATGTTCACAGTGTAACGTGGGACACAAATAATATGTGTGAGCTCATTCCTGGTCAATTCTACCTCTTCTGCCGAACGTGCGGTGTTGTCTTACAATGTTAGGCATGTTGATACGCTGTGTGATTTTTGGGGTTTACTGCAAACGAAACGAACTGGGAAATGCAAAGCTATGGCGTGTTACTCAATACTGGCTCAATACAGTTTGACAGGAAAGTGGTATTACAGAACTTGCTGTGTTACACATTTATAAATCTCTAACTCAATACTAAGTCTGTTTAGTATGAAGAATGAATTCTCTGAAAACTACACATTTATGAACTGATTATATGCTTCCCACTGGATCCCCCCCCAAAAAAGAAATCCCCTATACCGGAATGGCCAAAACCACTCTAGAATGAAGGCAAGCTTTATCAATACTGACCCAGCATCAACAGCAAGAAACCAACGGGATTATGACTTTTACAACCTAAAAAAAAAAACTTGTCTAATACAGTCGATACAACTTTTGGCCTACATTACGGTGCACATATTTGTTTGGGCTGAAACAAATATTCAATCAATGAAAAATTTTCATGAAACACTCGACAATACTCCCCTCCTGTACACTAAAAGTAACAGTAAAATACCCCCCCAAAAATAAATTAATCAATAAAATAAAAAAAAAGTATTCAAGGCTATTAACTTTACAGGGTGTTGACACATAACCACTGAAACAAGCAGTAACTTATTTCTTCTTGTAAACTTGTTTGTATTTTGTTGTTGATTTGTTTTCTGTTTTCCTTTTAGTTACTGTGTCTGTACATCTGTCTAGTTCTCTGGGATACATTACAACACAAATGCTTTCCTTCTTTGTACTCCTGAACGTAGACCAAAACACAGCCACTCCAATTAATGCTCACAAGTTTTATCTACCTTAATACTCAAAATGATTTATCTGATTGTGTCAGATAACTGTTCATGGAAATGCTGGGCATGAAACAGGTGTGATTAGCAGCAAAACAAAAGATATGTTTTGAAGTAAGTCAGAGTTATACCAAATGGTCCGAGATATAAATGCAAAAAAACAAACAAGAAACTTGTCAATTCGACTTCAGACATTATCAAAAGCAAACAAAACATAACTCACTAAGTAATATTAAACTATTCCTGAAAATAAATTTGTTTCAAGGTAATTGCCCAAAACCCCTTTTCTCCTTTCTTCATTTCTTTTCCTTTACATGTATTTTCATTTTTCAGGGGCCCCCCCTGTGACACCCTCCCTCTTGTGACAAATTGAGTAAGTCAGCGGGTCACAACCTGGACATGCCATATATAATGATTGCCTCCACACTCCATTATAAATTTTGGCCCTTTACATGTAACTTGACACATCTTTCAATTAGCTTCTTGGCACTGTCTCTGACTTGCTTGAGTTCGCATCAATTGCTTATAATTTCATGTTGTGTCCCCCCCCTCTGCCTGAGGTATGATGATTCAGGCATAAATTACATCCCTCTCTGGTTACATCCTTCTCACGTGTCTGATTAACGCCATCAGGAAATCACATTGCATCAAAAGCATTCATTCCCTCTGCAATGAACCGGCCACTGGCGATTTCCAAAAAAATTTCCACCATCAGTTGATGTAATCCATGATCCAAGCCAAATCTGACCAAACAAATGTCACTGCACATGAACAAGGAAAACAAAGCTGCATGTGTTTCATCATCGTAAATAACCGAATCGCTTTCAAAATCTCTCTCTCCCCTTTCCTTGAATCGCAGCTGGTAAACATAGAGTCTGGATAATAGTAGTGTTCATTCCCTGCAGTTTTAATGCATTTGGCCAACATCCAATTAATCTTCTGAAACTGTCAAAACTACGTGCATGGGGGGCACGATTTTTTTCCAACCACTTTACTCTCAGAGCACATTAGCCCATCCTGCCGATTCAGACACCGAAACATGATTTCAGGCGTATCAATCGCCCAGCCTTGATGACACTTGGACTAATTCCGTGATAAAAATTGCCATTAATCTCACGTGTCACCCAGGGATCCATCAAATCCAAGACACATAGGTCTTTCTCAGTGTCAGTGGCTTGTAACACCGGTAGAGCAAAGTGTGGAAAATTTCTGTTTTTCTCTGTGGATTAAAAGCTCTTTAATGGTGTAATAGATCAGTGGGGCATTCCTGGAAAGTATGGCACCCAAAACAATTTGTCCATTATCCAGTTCACTGATGTTTGCTTTATGAGTAAGCAACACCTACAGAATGGTAACCTGTAGTGATGTACACTTGGCAACATGGTGATGTGCGTACACGCATACAGTGCAAAACCTTGACACACTCTTTTTCCGTGAATTTACTGATTAATTCAGACAACCAATTTCTGAATACTGGTGTGCTGTGTTTGTATAATGACAAAGACCTTATTTAGTGATCCTAAGTCCCCTGCTATTAACAAAAAGGTAAACAAGCTACAGAAATGCTACCATTACTTTCACTGAAAACATTGGCAAGGGTGCTTTTAATATGCCCTCCTGTCCAACATCAAAGCATTTAACCTTCTCATTACGCCTTGACGTACATCTACAGTAAATCTAGTTGATCAGGTGTCCAAATACCCTATCCTGGACACAAGGGTTGAAAAGAAAGCTTTTCACAACACATGATCATTAACATCTGAGATGCTGGCCACCAGCTAAGCATCATAGCAGCAGGAAGGCACAGCTCCAACGCTAAGTCAACCCTCAAAGTTGCCTAGCTGACATGCACACAGCATTATACCACTCCGTGTCCCACTTTCTAATGTATTAAATCTAGCACATTTTCCCCCTAACTTACACCAGATCTTTTCATCAACTCTTATGATTTTCACATTTCAATACGCCGTTTTGATATATCCTAGTCGTCTAAAACAACTTTACACAAATGTCAGCTTTCCTAAAAGTCACCTCATGAAGGATGCAGCCACTGCATTGTGCAGTCTCTGTTATCTGTACTTCCATGACCCCTGGACATGCATGTCCTGTCTAAATTTAAATTTCAAATAGGATTATCTACAAATAATCTACCCTTTTTAATATAAGCTCCACTCGTCAGAGGCATCTGACGGTTGCTCTCTGGGAGACAACACGACTGTAAAATATGCCGATGAAGATTCCCAGAACCCAACTATTGCTGCACCAATCAATTTCACCGTTCTCACTGCACGCCAACAAAATACATGTACATGTACTTGCTAATGAAACCTGCTAGTGAATGGTTAATGTCCAGCCATGGGGATCCAATCCCGAGGAAGATGAAGCTTCCACATTTGTAACTCATTTTCTGTATCCATTGCTTTCATTCATATTTGATAGAGGACCAAGGATTCAAAGAGAAAAGAAACCCTTCAGGAGTGTTTCCTCGCCAAAAGTAATTGGATAAATATTTGATGAAATTTTGGATTGAATGAAGTGAGCTACATGAATACGCTATCTGCCTCATAAGCCCCTCGATCAAGGATTTCCTCGAACTTTTCTTTTCAAAATCCGAGCCCAGGTTTTGACAGTATTCACCGCTGTGGATTCATTTGATTACAGAGACATTTAATAGTTAGCTTTGAGAATGCAGATATGAATGGAGCTGCTTATGCTGGGTCCCACGTGTATACAAGGCACATGTTATTAGACAGAAATGTCTCTTCAATCCACCAATCAGAGGATACTCCCTCAACTATTAACATTACATCAGCCAACTACTGTTGAAAATCTGATTACTCAGTTGTAAAAAGCATGCTATCAGCTGTTAAGAACATGTATGTGCACCTCAGACAAATAAGGACCACTGTGCCATCATGATCATACGAGCTCAGTGACAGACAGCTTGTACAGTTTTTCATTCATGTAAATCTTTGTTATTCCATGCCTTGTGTTAAATCCACTCAATTGGTTTGTGTATCAGTGGGTCCTCCACAGGATTCCAGTCAGGCATCTCTGTACACAACAGCCACATGCATCTGTTGCACATGCAAGTACAGTCTAGAGACGATTAGAGTAGATTTAAGCAGGTGCCATGATTGCCAAGACACTAACAACCAGCTAGTAACTTCTCCAGCATCACATTAAGCACGAGGGGAACAAAAATACCTCGGTACTCAGCCGCAAATGGGATTGACGTCCCTGGGCATGGTAGGTTGTCAAGCATGTGTGTAAATTACCTCAGTGGCAGAAGACTGACCCACCATGTGCCAATTTGTCAGTTCATTGCACACCCTGGGGCCAGGCGTACCAGCGGGCAGGGCAGTGGCCGGTGGTATGGCCACCTGCAGCAAAGAGGCCCTGTGTGTGCAGCTGCACCCTAAACAAAAATTGCAAAGGACAGCCTGGACAGTAAACAAAAAGAAGGCTGCACATTGGTAAGTAGGAAATTCATGCATGTTGAGAACTTGACAGCAGGCGTGGTATAAAGAATCATGGAGCATAAACCATTGTTATAACATGCATAAGTAGCATCTTGCAATTTAGACAGTAAAACTGAGATGTTTAACATTTTCAATCTAACATATGTTGCAGTCTATGGAGTGTTAACCGAATGCCTGTATACAGCGGCTATCAAAATGCCTGTTGCGATATGGCGACATGTATTAGTAAACCAGTGTCAATCCAGACGGTATGTGTCAACATACAATCACAATGTCCATGAATAGTGTCAACCGAATTTTCAAGTGGTACCTCGGAGAGTTGTAACCCCATGCATAAACAGCAATCAACAACATTAAGAGGAAGCCTCTTGTAATCACGGACAGTGCCCCCCCCCCAGGATTTGCTCTGTCTACATCACGGTCATATTTTGGCCCACCGACGCCTTGCAAAACTACGGCTGGTTGTCAGTACAAAAAACAAAAGAATAATTCAGGAAGTGTTAGCAAATCTCAAGTGTCAGCCATAAGAACACCAAAACAATAACAAACACTAAAATGAAACGTAATGAGTCCCACATTTACCTGTATGTACATTTGAGGTAAAATCTGACACTAAAGATGATATTTCTTTGAATTTTGGCCACCCACAGGTGTATAAGAATGCAATAAATTCTGACGACAGTCAATTACACATGCACGGACAGCATATGTACATGCAGCAAAGCCGAATAGTATATTACATGACAAAAAACCCCCGAAAGATCCTTCATTACTGGATAAAGATACTGTCAGAATGGATGGGGGATCGGTAGCTTTGTGCAAAGAATGATTTAAAAGGGTGGAGTTAATTTACATGTACATCCATTCCATGCTGATGAGCCTTTCAAGTGTCAAAATTGTCGCCAACTCAAGAGAGTGTGAAATCAGAATGAAGCACATTTCGTTGGCTATATGTGCACATATTCCTGGTCATCAAACTGAAACTCGTCAGGGGAAAGAGAAAAGTACATGCAACCGGCGAGCGCTCACTGCCTCAATTCAAACAACCCACTTCACGTGTAATGAACTCCAGAAAAACAAATTAATGGGAGTAATTATTCGCTGGCATCAGACCACGACCTTCCACGTCGGTAACTTAATGTTTGTCAAACATGCCGGAGGGTGTGTGTGAGATGGCGATCTTGAACAATGGCTTTTTTTTTTCTAATTCAAAGCGAATAATAAAACATTTTCCCGGGAAAAAAATTTAAGGCTGTTGTAAATAAAGGCCATGACATTTGTATAGGGAAGGCATATGCCTTGCTTCAATGCTCCAACTTTTTTAATAACTGTAGTTGCCGATAACCATTTTTTCCCCTCGCCCGTTTGCAGATGTTGAGAGATAACGACAGACTGGATTACAATCATCACACATAACATTAATAGGCAGAATGCTACACTGCAGGCATATATTTGGAGGGCATTCAGAGTGGCTATAAAAACAGGAACCTAAAAGCAGAGATGAAAATTTTAAGCACTAAACAAAAATAAAGATGGAGAACCAGTTGCAAGCAGTATATACACTGCATGGCATTTTCACTGGTAACACGTTCAGCACTTTTCTTAACTCACAACAGCTCCATGAGAAGCCCCAGACAAAGGATGATCTCACTCAATTGTTCATGTCTGAAATTGTGCGCAGAAGATCTAGTTCAATCTTTATACCGATGCCCCAAATTAAGATTGCACTCAGCAGGTTTTTTGCTATTCATTAAGTTTTAAAATATTCCGAAAATTGTGGCTTTTTAGGCAGCTTAAAAAAAGTGCATTTTTGTTTAATATTGTGATCACTGAATGAGGTAAAATTAATCAACACTACACTAACATTTCTAATCAAAACATCACAAATATTATTCACCCAGAAAAACTTTTTGAGATCATAGCTGCTTACAACGCCAAAGAAACTACACCTATTGTATTATGCTCCTACCTTTTTGGTCTGAACAATTGTTGTATTAGTCAAGCTTGGCCAACAAAGCTGAAGGCAAGCGTGCAACACCATGTGATTGAAATCACAATCAGGGTACTTTCTCACAAAAAACGCTATCCCACCTTCATAATGTGGGGAAAAAGGGTTATGCTTTAGGTCACTCTCTGGCCAGCTAGAAAGACAGAGGCGTTTTGATGAGTGCGTGCATGACCCAGATATTAGCCATCCTCAAAATGGCTTTATGGTATTAAGTAAGTGTTGACCAAGCTGTCACTACACTTTGTGGAAACCGCAGAATTAATTTCGAAGGCAGGGGTGAAATACAGACTGCTTAGATTCAATTACTCCAACATCTGACTGGAAATTGGCTGCTATTTGTTCAGCCAAGAAAATTCTCTGGCATTTATTTGCTTTATCGACTTCACGCAGTATGGCTAATCAAATTTTCACCCATCTGTGAAATTTACATTTTTTTGGTCAATAACCGTCAATAAAATTGAATAACAATGAACCACTATCGGCTATTCATTCTCAGTATCTGGATTTATTTTATGTGAATGGATCAGGGAAGAGGCCACTGACCTTCATATGCTGACTGGGATAGCGATCAAGCCCACTGTTTGCACAAACAAAGCCACCCCATGACTGAATTTTTAGGGCCTCCCAAGATACTCCGTCACTGTCACTGCATTGGGTGCAGCACAGCAAACTATAATGTTTAAACCTTTTCAATCAGTATCAAGCGACAACTGAATAATTCATGTGTTAAAATGGAAACTTTGGTGACATGAAAGGGAATGTTCATGATTTAAATGAAGGATCCGCAACTGTGATTGAGATCTCAAGCTTAATGCTGGTTTCTGATCTCGCACATGGACCAATTCTTGGCTGCTAAAGATGGTACCTAGCCCCTGATCTTGACACGCTATCCAGTCAATTTATGGTGGTTGAGTTCCAGCATCTACAGAAGAATGGATGGAATCCAGCTGTTTTGAAAGTATCCCTGCAGCAGGTGTACTTATCGGCAGGTGCAGAATTTTGGAATGGCATTAAAATCTATGAGCAGATGGAAAGACAGTAATGCCCAGCATACCTGTACATGCACATCTCTCAGCGGAATTTTATTGCAAATTTTGTGGCAAAACTGTCAAGCAAAATGGCCTTTTATTCAGCCACTTTCATCCACTACAGGATGTGACACCTTGTGAAATGTAAAGAGTTCTTCTGACGGTTCTGATAGCTGAGTTGCAATTCAAGAGTTTCTCATATGAAAGTGTTTATACTCATTGGAAAAAGGAGAGTATTGGGTTTATATACATGTAGGCAAGCCCATGGGCAGCATCACACTGCACTCCTGGGGAAAAAATGCAAAATCTTCCCCTCTATCTGCATGAGAAATAACTCAACCAGTCAGAGAAACAGACATTAAGCCTGATTCAATGCCAAAGTTGATGAGGAAATTTGATTAAATAAATTGGATTCATACATGTGACGGTACCTGTTACATGGCAACCACTGCAGGTTTTTCATCATAGTTAATATCAGAGGAGCTGGTATTTTGTTGTCAAAATTTAATTACCAGCAATGCATTCTCCAGGTGATTTAGCAAATACGCTGGAAAATAACTGAATTTTAATATTTAAAAGATCGCAAAATATTCAACACGACATCAGTACAATAATTTTCAATTTCGAACCCAGTACTGAAACCTATTCATGTAATTAATCCTATTCTGTGTTGACTCATTAAGACCCGATGCTTTCAAAAGGGGGGGGGGATTGAGTTTCTATGAACTGCGTGCGTGTCCAAATATCAGTGTGATGTTACCGTACAGGCTTCTCCAAAGGCTCTCAGAGTCGGAAGTCCAAAGTTCTGTTTGTGCTGGCTACCGAGGCCTCAACAACTCCTCAAGAACACATACTGTATGCTTCCTCGTGGTTATCCTGCAGCTTTTGTACGAGTTCATTTTTAATGAGATTGTTGACCTCCTTAGCTCTAATGAAGGTTGTGAAACATTTACAACATGACTCTGGCTAGGCGCATTCTGTTTTGGAAGGAGGAGATGGACCAGACTAAATAGCCCCCAAATTATTACTTCTTGGTGCAAGCATGCAGAATGAAATTTGTGTGTGGGGGGGCTTGATTCAGGAGTTGTATTCTTTATGAATCATGTTTGGTGGTTTGCAAGTTCTTGAATCTTAGAACTAGGACGGGTTTTGCTTCATTAAATTACTATTTGAACTAATGAGCAAGACAGAATTTGATCAGTTTTATACAGGTTAAACTATTTTTGGAAAGCTAGTATCCATCCCTGTATGGACCCATAACTATCGAGCTCTCACTGCAGCACTGTCTTGAAGAAGTGTCCTCTAAGTGCAACTGATGCTGAATTAAGAATTATACATGCGACCTACTGGCCAGAGCAGTAAGACCTGAATGCATATTCACCAGGAGATGCCTCTCATTAGTCTTGCTTTCAAGATAATGTATTGCCCTCTTTTTGACGGTTGGTAATTGTATGAATCTACAACACCATCTTGACACAAAGAAAAGACTTCTGATGCAAGTACATGTATGATAGACGATGTGATTGAGCCCTGGCACAAAATCCCTTCGGTCCAACTGTACGCTTCTCAAATTCTACTCTCAAATTACTGTCAATGCACAGTCCAAGAACAAACATGTTTTTCAACATCCTAGTTTAAAAATCATGCAAACATGCAACATGGCTCCATCTTTGGCATTTTGGCAACCAAGCCAGAGAAAACCCACCCAGACAAAGAGTTGGACGGGATTTTCAGTGAAGAGGCAGATGGAAACTAAGGGTGGGAGTCTGCATTTGATTTGAAAATTGCTTAGAAAACTTTCCCATAGCGTTTAAAGGTTTAAATGTCAAAGTGTCTGACCCTTACCGTGATGTCATTGAAAACTTTAAACACACCAAATTGTATACAATGTAAGTGTAGTTCACACAAAAGTCTTGCTCATGCATTCACGGTATTCCTTTGATATGACCGAGCAGTAAAGTGCTCTGAAAATCATCTTACGTTTTACAGGCATCATTTAAAATAACAATGAACAGCAGATTGTGGCAATCAAAATGTCAAACCTCTAAAAGGGGCGGTTCCGTTTAAATGTTTGGGAAAAACTGTGTAACGGATTTGGAACATTTATGTTTAAAGGTTTAAACGTGGAAACGTTTCACCCTTAATGGAAACCACATTCTTGGTAAAAACTCACGGCCTTGTCCAAGTATATACTGTCAGTTTACCACAGCCCATCCTCAGACACAATAGGCCAATAGAGGGATCCCAAAACGACGCTTTTAGCGTCGATCTGCGCACTTCCGTATTTGAAAACGAGGCTGTATGTGTCAGCTTCAATTCTTAATATGATCAAACGATTGGAAGTAAGGAGTCAAGACACAAAATACATAAAGGTATGTTAAATTCAGACATTTCAGGCTGCAAATTTTTGTAGAGGAGTCTTTCGGGATGACTCGACACGTAAAATCAAAGGAAAAATAACGGCAATTTACTGCAAACTAACGTGGCTGCGATGGTCATGTATCTGCATGTGCAGTGGGCGTGGTTTAAACTGAAGTGGCACCACACTTACGAACTGGATACTGCATGCACTGTGTGGACTCCGCGGGCGCGCGTGACAAAGCTCAACACAGAGAGCCTCGGTTTCGATGCGGATACGCGCAGACGGAGCTAATGTGAAATCTCTCTATAGAAGCCACTTCTAAGAAAAACTGTACGGATGCTCACTGGTTGATAGCTTTCAGCTGACTGGTCGCAATCTCAAGACGTAGCTGTTTTACATAACTGATCAGCAAAACTGCGTGCAAATATTATGGCTATGTCCAAATCATTTGGCTGACCCTCAGAATACAGTGGCTGCATCCACTTTGCATGGATTTGTGGGTCATTTCAAGCCCCATCACCCAGGTCATTCAGACATGGCTTGTCATAGACATTCATTAATCGACATGTCTATACCACAGACGGACCAATTACAGGATATCAAGAAGGGGAGGGGTGCACGGGGTAAAGACACAGAAGACCAACTCATGCACAGCAAAGGGTAAGTTGAATATATGGAAAGAACATTTCAAAATGTAGACGGGGGGGGGAGAGACAGTGTTTGGGCCTCATAGACAGAAAAGGTGGAACTAATATCCGTTGATTAGAATTTGAAATTGAGTCAAACGGGTGGAGACTAAATGGGGAGGGCAGCGCCACTATATCAAACCCATGCTACATACTTAAGGTTCGGTATAAATCAAGACGCGTGCAACTGTTCTTATGTGATCACTCGTCACATAGGACCGGAGCTGATCATGCAGACAGACTGGAGACCCGACCTCATGCTGCATTAAAGTAAAGGGTAGAAGCCTCTTGAATGTTCGCTATTCTGGGATTCTAAACTCTGAGCGAGATTTGGAAGCCCGATTCAGACTCGTGGACAGATAGACTGCTGGATGGATGGATGTTGAAGGGGACGCTTCCTTGAGAAGGAAGTACGAGACAAAACAGCCAGGGGAATAAGTGTCCATGTAATTCCTCACTCATCAGCCTTAAGTATTTGTAATGCCAGCCCTTTTATCCTTCCAATTCCCTTCTCCCCTCCCCACAAGTCTTAATCATCTCTCACTTTCCTCAATTCTGAAACGTCATACCCAGAGGCGTCCATAGTACCGCACCGTGGAATTAAAACGAGCAAATTGAACGTATCTGTACATGTACATGTAATCACGGCAAGGCTGCGACGCTGTGAATTACAGCGCTGACAAATTCAACTCGACTGGCACTCAATGTGTCAGCCATGTTCGGCTGGGTTCAATGACCATGCACTTTGTGCCCTCAGCACATTTGGCTGCATCTGAAAAGTTTCGGCTACGGCTGGCAATAACAATAATAGGTGGCTGTCTCCCTGTGGAAACCTCTGATTAGTTTCAGTGGCTGAAGCCACTTCAGGTGTGTGTAATTAGCCAAACCATCCACAGCTGGCTGGCTGTGTACTTTCAACCTTAATCATTCCTAATCTCTTATCAATACCAATCAAACCATAGCTAAGAAATGCAGAGGGTGTTTGAGATTTTAACAAATTCAAAACCAGTCTGCAAAACCGTGCACCTAACAACTGACTGCAGCAGGGTTTCAGCTCTGTTGCGACTGTCACTAAAGGGTGAATATTTACTAACTTTGACTATAATTCTACATACATGCAACGACATGTAGCCAGAAAAAAAAAACTGTTTAGCATTGCATTAAAAAAGTGGATGCAAGATGTGCATTTACAGTGTAGCTTAACATTGCTGCTGTTTCAAATTTACCAGCGGGGACCCTACACGTACTACAATGAGGCCATATCAAAAGGAAACTGAAGTTTCACAGGATTCTGACAGATTTAGGAAAGTAAGACAATCTGCTTCCCGCAGTCAGTTTGCTTTAGGCCAGCTGACCGCTTGGTGCTGATGTACGCATACTAAAAGAATAAACTACTGGCTTTGAGTGTACAGTGGATTCACAGTGCATTCAGGAAGGTTCCTGCCAGAGAAAATGCCCCTAAAAGGCCGTAGGCTACTTGCTGGAGCCAAGGAGTGCATGGTATTAGCTTTTTTTTTTACTACGGCATTATTAAAGACACATGAAACTTTAAGGCACATGGGGAAAGAAAAGGCATGACGGACTTCATAATGTATACATGTTCATTACGCACTAAAGCACGTTTTTATTTTTTATTTTTGGCCTTAAATCCTTCAGGTCTTAAATGCAACTTGCAAGGCCTGCCAGATTGATCCAGGTGGAAACCAATTCTCTGCTTACTTGCATTCTCTTGATGCTTGAATTTTATAGTCCAGTTGCTAGGATACGACATGCTAACAACCCAGTGTTATCTAATAATTGTGAAGTCAACGTCTGCGACGTCAGTCCTGGTTGTATAAGAGCATGAGCATGCATACCCCCTTGAGTGACCATCATACTGACCACTCATGGTGGTCATTCAGATCACAATGCCTCCAGTTATAATTAAACCAAAACATCTGTTGGGTATGGAACACTTTTCTCATAGGAGGTACTAATTGGGTTGCACTACTTGACCATACGGCACTCCTGGACACGTGCTTTAATTTGTTTTCGGTGTTCCGTTCATGCTCATAGGATGAAGCATTAAGTTTCAACTTCAAGCAAAGCACTTTGTATAATGTGCTGCACTGCAATGCACCCATAAAAGAAGCAAGGGTACATGTACATCATGCACGAGGCTGTGCGGTATCGATTTTTGCAATATTTCAGGTGACATCCATCCGCCGCTATCGATGTTGCCATCAATATTGAGGAATGAACGTTTCCTGATGACAAAATGATTTTGCCAAAACCTTGCAGTAGCCTGGAGCCCATTTTTGTTATTGGTTTGGCCGAGTGTATGTTTGTGGATTCTTCGCAGCGTTAAATTGAGTCAGTCACAAGTCCATCACAAGTCATGCAGTCTAAGCCAAGGAACAAGCTATTCAAATGAACTGTGATGGAAACGTTCCTTTATCATTGTTCACCCTGTTACTTGTGACTAGTCTTGTGAAGGGATTTGTGATTGGACATGTACATGTATAGGGACTCCTAAGAGTTCTTGTGATGGACTCAACTACAGCAATGGTTCTTGGTTTTTGTGTCGAATGCAATCTCTTGATGTTTACATGGTGGAAAATTGAGGTGAAAGTACAAAGTATTGCCACTGAACATAATTTAGGATTATACCAGAGCCGACATCAGGACTCTGCCAAGCGGGGAATTCTGATATTAAAATCAACACTTTGTGTCAGAAGATTCACAGCAAGTCCTCTGTAATAAAGTGCAAAAACTAGCCCAGCAAACAGTATTTTGATGTAGAACTTTATGCACTTCTGGTCAAGTCATATCTTCCATTCTTTATTTACTGGATGATCTTAAAAAAACTCAATTATACTGGGTTTGGTATTTCTTCTGGAGGAATTAGTTTAATCAAATAGAAAAGCCTGTTCCATTATACATGTACAACTTCTGGTCTGGTATAGTTCTTGGAACGCCTCAACTGGCCTTTTTTCTCAAGTTAATTTTCATCCTGAAATGTGACACCACTGAAGTAGCACTTTTTTCCTCCCCGTCCAGACTAAATTCTCGTATCTCCAAAAGTAAACAGACCCTTCCACAGCTGTTAGTGTTAACATTAAACCATCTCTGCTTTCAGCAGAACTTGGCGTTTTTTGCATGACAAACACTCTGTGATCAAGATTGCAGACTGTGATAAGACAGCCGTAAGCAAACTTTCATTCTGCACCGAAATGTTGATACCTTCCTTACTTGATGCAAAAAATGTGACAGGGAACAAAAAAGTCGGCACAGTTTTTCAGGTCGTGCCTGAAAGTTATGGCTGCAGCCAGATGGCATTATGGCATACTGCATCATGTGTACCCCCACGGGGCTGTTGGCTAGTGGCTGCTACTATATCCCATAGGCACGTGTTGCTGCCAGCTGCAGCCTGTTGCCTTGGGAACGGCTATGTTTGGGATGCACTGTATCTGGGGTACTCTGGCTATGTGACGGTACAAGATGCGCAAAGACACGGCCAATCGGTACATACTCAGTCAATGATAAAAGAGACAGAGATATTTATGACCTTGCTATCATGTATAAAACAGGATTATGAGGATACTGCAGGGCTGTGCACATTCTGATGAAAATTGGTCCGGCATTCTATGCAATACAGGAATGCACTATGACCTGCACTGGTGGCTCTTGTGAGTGAGCTTCACAATGCCATTTATGAACACTTTTTTAATTTCACGAGGGAAGTGCCTTAGGCTACCAGTTCATCTCGAACCTCAGCTGTTGGATTACAGTGCTGGATCTAGCATTCAAGAAAGGAAGGGGCGTGCAAAACAAAGGTGAACCAAAAATTCGAAGCAGGGCACATTTTTAGCGATACTTAAGAAGTAAGAAGTTGTCACTACGCCTGTATATTCTTATCCAAACTCTACGGGAAGAGTCGGCAGTCCTCTCCCTTACTGTTGGTTTTCCTAACTGTTGGTGGCAGTTTATTGATGCCTTAGCACTTGCATAGCATTCTGTTATTGAGTACCAGAGTGTGATGTCACTTTAAACCAGGAAAAGTAGTGAAAAATGACTGGAGTACACATGCGTATTGGTTTACGCGCTGGTTCTCACACTAATGCCTTTTACACACAAAAGAATTCACGTGAAATATTCGCTCCGGTACTATAAACTGTTAATATTGCCAATAAATCTATTAAGCTATGCATTGCTGGGGCAGTTTGGGGTAGAATGGGGTAGATTGGGGCAGATTGGGATAGATTGGGGTAGATTGGGGTAGATTGGGGTAGATTGGGGCAGCTTGGGACAGATTGGGGCAGATTGGGGCAGATTGGGGCAGATTGGGGTAGATTGGGACAAATTGGGGTAGATTGCAGTGGTACAGGGAGTAACAAGCAGGGCCATTTTGGGTACTATAGAGAGTAATAGGCTCTTCAGAAAAAAAAATTGAGATAAGGACAAAGAAGACCCAGCCCAATCCCAGGTGCACACTGCTTTGCAACGAATGCCGCCATAACAAATTTATCACACTTCCATACAGGCAGCAGAAACTGTTTCCATGTACCCGAAGATAAAAAGTATTGACTTCCGGGCCAAAAATATCAACCTGTGGTGTTTACCACCGACACTCAATTTTCCTGGCCATACACAGCTGTTAGCTCCATTTGCCAGACAACTGGTTGTGCTCTACATGATGAATTACACAGAGGAACAAGTGGATCGGCCAGCAAAGCAGTCCTCTGCACTTTACAAGACACGTGTGCTTGCTATCTCCCGAGATAGTGGGGGGGGAACAGAAGGGGGATATATACAAGGCACAAAGTACGTGGGCGGAAGGTTCAGATAACAAACTGAAACAGATGGGAATCCATTAGCACTGTCCATATAAAGTTCCCACTCAAATGAAAATATCAAGGTTATCTTCCTACCCAACTTGATTAGCCCGTTCACAGCCTGGCACTCCCTCCTCCCTTTTAAGGAATTACTTTTTTTTTATTTGAATAATTCTTTTGGGGGAGAGGGGACTTCAGAGATAAACTGGGGACAAAACTTCTAATTTCAGAAATGAGAATAAAAACCACAGGAGAATAAAGATGGGTTGGGGAACCAATCAGTTAAAGGTACATGTACATGTATGTACATACATGTATTCAGCTGTGTGACCTTAAGAGCTACACCTGCTTGAATTTCCCTGATGGCCTGTGGCTCACGGGGTAATTGCACTGTGAAAATGCACCAAACCATAGCACAAGCACAAATTAACATCCGTTCCCACAGCTCAGTTGTAATCAGTTGTAAGTTTGGAGTTGCAACCTACACTAAAAGGTCAGGAAAGTGTAACCCTATCCGCTGGCCAAGCCTTAGGTGAGAATGCCATATTTTCTACTTTCTGCAACCCGCAAACCCACTCAGATTGTGCAAGTCGATATATAAGTATGCAAACTTCTATTTTGAGGTGAAACAGTCCTCAAAGTAAAACTGGTCGAAGGTGACCAGCCAGGTGGTGGTGTTGAATGGCCATGACTAAGATAGATCTAAGAATTCATCATCAAGCAGCACTGGCTATTTTGATCTTCCCATGAAGAAAGGCGCGTAAACTCTACCACGCTGCAAGCCAAAGCTGCTGATGACAAAAAGCTATCACATGCCACTGACTCAGAAAGAGAAGGGGGGGGGAAGAAAAATGCCGAGGTATGGTAGTGGAAAACCAGCTCAAGGTGATCAACAGACCGATGGTTCTCAGTGAACAACAGCCTGACTGAATTTCTGTGATTATACAGGTGTATATTCAATACTTCCTAATTCGTCTGAGGCAAGATATTAACATCTCCTTTCTCTTTGACGAGGGAAGGTGGTTGAGAAACACAGAGTAGCAGTCTGCTGTGAGAGAAAAATGATGCAAGCTCAACCGGACAAAGGTAATCTGCAAGACTCAAGAGGAACGAAGAGGCAAAAATGATGTCAGGTGCTCACTACAGCTGTCATGGCTGTGTGATTGCGATGCAAGTAGCGATTATCACAGATTACCAATGACTTTGCCACAATTCAAGAAAAGGCATTTAAGAGCAGTGATAGACTTTAATGAGATTAAGGTGGTGGTGCCTGGAAACAGGTGTTTTGCCTAAAACTTAATCACCAAATGTCCTTTAATCAAAAATTGAAATGTGAAGGCAAATATGCTGTAACCATAGTGCACAGCCAGGAATTGAGCAATTTCTACAATTTGACAAAAGGATTTGAAATACACCAGAGGAACACACAAATCAATTACAAATGTAAAGCCATCCTCATCAAATGTATCTGATAATAAGGTGCTCCCCTAAAGGGAAAGCACAACAGGCTGTGACGATCAGCAGGGATAGGGTAGGAGAAAGCGAATTAAAGACTGTATTGATATTTTCATTGATATACAACCATTTGCATCTGCAGCCACAGCCAGGCATCTTTTCTGAGACACCCTGCAGAGTGATTTACACAAAGAAAAACTAAACTTCAGCCGTTCTCTACTTGACAGAGGATTTTAGCCAAATTGTATACTGACTTTTGAACAGCCCAAGTGGGTAATTACACATGCATTTCACTAGAATTCCCTTGATCCCACCGAAGCATGAATTATTGACGCCAGGAGAAGAGAAAATGTTGCCCACTGGGCTGGCCCTTCATCTCCCCTGAATCTTGACATTTCTGACAAACGAGTCCGGGGTACATGCCTGTCACAGGGTAGTCACAGCATCGACTTGGCAATTCTTCTAGGATTCAACTTTATTCATGTGGATATATGGAAGATGACACTGCGAGATAGTGAACTGATGTTTGCTGGGGTTCAGTGTGGAGAGGCCCCAGGTATGAGGAGTTACACCAGGAATATATTCTGACTTGACCAGATCAATCAAATGTTTATATGCAGTGAAACCAGAGAGTTTCCAATCTTCAGTCAAGCATATTTAATGGTGACTTAAACAAATAATGAACTGGCCTTGAAATGAATAAAGCAGGTTCAGTTGACCTTTTCAAGGCCAATTTTAGGAAGATTATGATTACTTTATGTTCAAGTAACCAACAAAAAACAAACACAAACAAGTCTTACAACCACTAATGCACAATTAAAAGGAATTTTTGCTGCAGATGACTGCAGCTCCTACAGATGACCGAGGTTCACTTGTTGCTCAGCACAAACACATAATGTGAGACTTTATGCCCCTCCCCCCCAAAAAGAGACAAAACTGACGAAGGCATGAAAGAAGACAAAATCTGCTCATAAATACCAGCCAACTGGAGATTACTTTTTTGAACACAATTTGTGTGACTCTTGTTACCAAGGCAACGAAAAGCTGACAAAAAAGGTAATGGCTACTTAACGCAATTTGATCGGGTGTGAATGTGAGGATCAGATTGCAGGAAAGCCAAATATTGACACTGCTGTGCAGACGAATGCGTTAATTTTGGCGGACAAACAGAGCGTGACGCTATCAAAAGCCCGCTCTGGAACTGGAGGATGTTCTCATTTACAGTGCTGCCTGCCGCACCACGCAGTGGCAGGACTCTGGTTTCAAAGCAATTCATTCGGGGACTATTTTGGCACAAATATCTGTCTTGGGAATATGGAAAGGTGGAAAACACTACAAAAAAAGGTGGGGGGAGCTATTGAAATTAATTGATTCCTCTTATGTATGGCTATTGGAAAGTTGATCCGCCTCTTTTGAATTCGAGAAGTTGCCACAAAAAGCAAGCCGTCTCAAAATCAGTGCACTGCATACAATTCTTTACCCATCACTTCAGACTTTCAGGGGGAAACATTTTACCTCTTTTAAGAAAGATCTGGCCAATTTGGACCACATATAAGCTTAGAATTTAAAAGATTCTTTATTACCATTTCCGGTAGTGAAATAGTGAAATAGTGATCTGTTATTACAAATCATTATTTCCTTGAAAGAAGGCTCAATCCACAAATAAAAAAATTGTACAGATATCATGTATCTGTTGTTACCAAGTCAACAGGTGCCCCAAGGCAGAGGGAAGTTGAGGTTGATGTCCTCATTTTCTCTGCAGCTTAGTATTAAAAGTTATCATGCTTAAAATTTCCAAATATCAAAATTAACAGCTTGGCAAAATGTACCTTGAAAAATACAGGTATTTCCTAAGCAAGATTTTCAAAGTTGAAGATATGCCTCCGAAAGTCCAGATACACATGTACATTGTATCTGCTATGCAACATATGTCAGAACCTGCAAATATATCTGCTATGCAACATAATGCCTGCAGATACATCTGTTAAGCAAGCTTTACCTGTAGACATATCTGGTAAGCAAAAAATAGCTTGAAAATAACAAGGCACTATCCATTTGGTTATCAAGGGGTTCTTACGTCATCAAAGGTATTTTGTCTTCATTAAAAATCAAAGCTAAAATCTGTGTTTGCTAAGAGAGCTGACGAACCCTGGTATTTTAATCACAAGAGACAAAAATCACCCCGATTTGGCTTTGGTCCAACTCATCGCCATGGTAATTGAGTCTCAGCAGGCCAATTGGATGAGCCTTGAGATCTTTCTCCTCCTGGAGGGCAGGGCTCATCACTGCCAGAAATAGCCTCCACTTTGCACGACTGTCTGCTGTTTTGCCTCCAACCTGGCTAATCGCTTTGTCTGCTTGTTATTACAGTGCAGTGTGAAAGTCCAAAAGTGGATGCTATTAAAGGTTCACTGGAAAGACAGGACTGGATTTTTCTCATCATGCTTTTTCATCTATGTAGAGGCAGCCATAATTTATGTGAGTGGCCAACTGAACAAGTTGACTTCCTGGAAAGTTATTCTCTGAAGGATACTTATCTCTGGCCTAATTAAAGGCGACCTTATTGCACAGCGGATGCAGCCAAAATGACAGCTACATATTTCAGAAGTTTGCCTCGAAGGAGCTAATGTTCAAGGAATTGTATCGACAAAAATAGAACTGAAATTTGTTTGCCGCATGTTAGTCATTAATGACGGAAGGATAGAACTTCTCGCATCGCAATCATCCCATCCCCTAAAAAAAGAAATTGTTTCATTCATATGTACGAGGAGTGCATTTAAATTTCAATGTGTGTGTTGTTAAAAGATGACAGAAAAACTCCCCAAAAGCCTTAAAAACAACAAAATCTACTAAATTCAAAATTCAATTTTATCTACTCTGAGGCTTTGACCTTTCAACCAAACAACAGCCGTATGTAGAGAGAGTTGTGACATGAGTTCCTGTATGTCATTTTGTTTCCAAAGTTGGCTGTTAAGCGTGGGGTTTCACTAATCGATTGGAAAATGGCAAAAGCCAAAGTACGTGTAGGACTGATTTACACTGTACATGCATGTGCAAATACACCACCAATAAAGGTGCACTTTGGAACCAAAGTGGCTTCTTATCTGAAGATGTCACAACTCTCTCTACATATGGCTCTGGGAGAAAAGCCATCTGGAAAGAAAGTACTTTTCATCTTGTTACTTGTGACCGGGCTAGTCTAGACTGGACTACATGAAGGTCTCAACTGTATCCTCATAAGGAGTGAGTGCACGATAAACCAGTGCGTGTATGACTGAGGGAGACGTGACTGGTACACATGGCGATGAACAAACTCCACCGCATGACTTGATGAGAAAAATGCTAAACTGTGGAATTCAGGCTTATATCCTTTCTCCAACAACAACTTCAGAGGAAGGTATTCAGAGCATTACCAAGGGCACGTGCCATAGCCTGTTGAGCACAGAGATGCACCTTCTGCTGGAAAGCCCGACTGTCTTTGATTTCTACAGTACACACAGTTGCCACAGATTCATTGCCCGACATAGGACACAAAGGAAACTGGACTTCTTGCACTGTTTCAGAATACTGGCTTCCAGCAGTCTGAGGGACAAATGCCCTATTTCAAAACTGATATGGTTCAGAGGATACCCAAGACATGTTGTTCAAAGACTTTTGCATTATGCTAAAATGCTTACTGAACCATTTTAAGCTGAGAAGCTGGTACAAGTGATTTCTACATTTGTAACTTATTTCTTAGTCCCTTTTAAATTGACATGTATTTTAAAAAAGTCAAAACAATGGAGAGAAAAAAAAACTCAAACCCCCTAAGTAGTCATATGTAATAAAAAACCTAACATTCTTGCAATCTCTTGCCCTCACAGGGCATCCAACATTGTTACTGAAACCCCAACTATTCAAAGAAATCCTAAAAATACGCTCTACAACTGAACATCACTAGTCCAGTTACCAGAGCACAAGATACCAACTATTTTGATAGATACATGTACATATATCTTAGGTCAGTTAGCCAACATTGTCGTGTGACTGAAATGGAAGGAATTCCTCTTGTTTCCAGGATTTTTTTCAATCGACCCTTGCTTTCTGTTACTTCCTCTAAAATGCTTTCTTTCCATGTATTAGTCAATGGTGTCGTGGGGACCATTCTCTTAATACTGTCATATTCCAGGTTTTTTTTCATAAAACTTTCTGAAACATTTTGGAAAATGCTATAGGGTGATCCACGGGTATTTCTATCGGGGGTTACAAATGCAAGGGCTGCTGGAATTCTTAAAAGCTGCGAACTCTCTTTTATGAGAAGAAACACATCCTCATAGGAGAGGAAGACAGTTCTCAGTTAAAATACCATCACATTCACAATATTTCATCAAGGTCTTGGGATGAGTGGTCAGGTAAATACATGGGATCTTCATTTCCAGACCTCAAAGGGAAAAAAAGCAAAAGTGCTTGTGATTTACAACATGTCCTTCTAAGTGGCTGAAACAAAAGTTAGCATTACAAAAAAAAACCTGGTATGGTCAAAGGCAGTTGTCATGGCTATATGTATACCCATTGCTGCATATTCTTATGTCAATGTACAACACAGACTGCTAGTGGGGAGTCTGATGGACTCACCCTGACTTTAGAGGGCACCCTTTACAAGTCTTCTACAGAGCTGTGTACAGAGAGAGCAGCATCAGCTTCAGATATTGGAAAGAAAATGGCTGTTCAATATTTGTATACCAGATAGCTTGCAGCTACTGAATACAACAGTCCGTGCACACTGGCGCATACACCTCTCAGTTTGTTTCCAACAATGACACTTATGTTGCAACTCTCTCTATAAATGACTCTAGTCTTCTCTAGAGCTATTTTATTGGAAGAGTTGTGGTAAAACTCAAGGTAACGAACCAAATTAATGGCAACCACCTATTTTCTGCACAGTGGGGTTACATCACTTACAGAATGTAAGCCATAAGCTAAATAATCCTTGGCAAGCTAATGGATTCAAGAGGGATTCTGCAGAAGGGGAGGGGGGCGTTAAATTGATCAAAAGGTCACTAACCTCCTTGTCGCAAGTTGCTAAGTAGACGTAGCACTTGAACTGCTTAGATATAGTACATGTTGTGTCACTGAAACATGCAACATGACAAAACATTTTAAGACATTAAACTATCATTACATTTTGCTGCAGTGAATGCTCTAGTTAAACAATAGCTTATAAATGACAGCTCTTCTTGTATTACAGGCCAACTATCTGTCTTCAACATGAGACAGATTTTCACGGAGCTCTAATATTTCTGTTTCAAAATCATGACAGATAATTTCATGCCAGTCTATCTGTTCTTTACAGAAAGTAAAAGCAGTCGCCAGCCAGTTTGTACCACCGAAATCTCAGTTTTACTGCACTGATCGAGAGAATCTAGAATTGAAGGTGCTGATTTCCTTATTTAAGTTGAGATAATCTCATCAATCTCAACGTATACATTTGCCTAGAGCTTTCTTTATGGCTACCGCGACTACTGAGTGTTTTATCTGAGTCAGAAAAAATACGACCAACTCGATTTCTGAGTTGGGTGGGTTGCGTATAAATTTTGGTACAGTGCTGCAACAGTGCAAGTCCGAGTCACAGACACAAAAACTGTGACTCGTTTGGACACGACATTGAGTCTGAGTGTATATACAACCGTAGTCCAGACACAGAGCATCAACTCACCCTGCAACGTATGCAAAGTAGAGAAGTGCATCAACCCGGCGACCACAGGATGAGATCTCGGGGTAGCAGTGTTTCATGACGACACGATCCCCGTCTGAAGACTCCCAGGTAATCAGATTGGTCTCTCCCAGTTCCAAGTACACATCCTGGAGGTGCATGTACATGTACGCCACTCACCAGGGTGAGGATATTTCAGCCATGCACCCCAAAACAACACACTACCCCCTTGGCAGTCAATGCATCAGGTTTAAACATGCACCCCCTAGAAACACATCAGCTTGGCATTCTCATCCCAAGTTTATGCAACCCAAACTCTCGCTAATGACATGCCAGAATAAGTAAGTGCCTCAAATATTGATCTGCAGCTCAGAATTTCTGAATAATTGTGAAATACAGAGTGATGTCCTGATCCCAATGATCTGCAGGTTATAACATCAAGAGAGGCTATCTGCAAGCTCATGTCAAAACAATCATTCAGACACTCCCAAGCGGCCGTCAAATGCTAGTCTATGTTCTCTCAATCCATGACTTACAAGTCGTCCTCTTAATCCTTCTTCCCTTTTTTCCTCTCTTGCTTTTAAAATCAGAGCATCTTTGCATTTAGGAGTCAAAGAGTCGTCAAAGTTAATTTTTATCATGCCACATACACAGACATCTTACCTTATATGTCTGTAGGAAACGACAGATTCAGCAAATGCCATGAAGGAAAATCAAACACAAAGAGACAAAATCACGAAGGGCTCAAACACATCAATATTCACAATGTGAAACAATTCTCTAGGCTAAAGACACTGTTATTTTTACCCAATGACAACATGCACATATCTGTATTAGATGAGAGTAGCCCTGACATCCGGGCCCGTTGCCAAAGGGAGGGGGGGACGAGGGAGCCGAGGCCCCTCCAGTGGGACGGTGCCCCCCCCTAAGTAAAAAGCATAACCATGAAATATATATTTTGTTCCTGTGATGTGCCCTCCCCAAGCTGATACAGTAGCCCCCCTTAACGCCAGAAGCTGGCAATGGGGCTGCTGACACCAGACCACTGCAGAGGTGCATGTACATGTAACAGTGGCTTGTGGGAGGTTTGTCCCTGATTGCATAGTACGCAGCAACAGTATATTTAAGGAAGTTCACCTTGGAATGCACAAGTGTGAAAGAAAGGAATCCGACTACTTGATCAAATCAAACTTCACCATGCAAATATGGCAAATTTAAAGGTGAAATCTTGTGAAGTTTGTGGACATAAACAATGGCTGGCAGCATTTTCCACTTTACTTAACAAATGTCAACATGGCAGAAACTGGATGATTTGCAGCAGCACTCTGGTCTTTTGGCTCTTTTGAGTTCCCTCCTGTAAATCAATCATGTTTCAACATCTACAAGTTGGCACTTATTTTTTTGGCTTAAGTCTGCATTCTCTGTTTGAAAAATGTGTTCCCGTTCTTTTTCCTGGCAATCTGGATGTGAACCTCATTCTTAAAACTGATTACAACATAAGAATGACAAAGGAAAAGAATTAACACTAACCGTCGGGTTACGGCCTTGTTCTTGAAGTACTTTCAAGATAGCACCTTCAATGACTGAGGTCCCACCCTCCTGAATACATGTAGGACACAAATGGCTCAATTTTAATCTTAAAACATGCATGTACATACAATGCCGTCTTGTTCAGCATCTGCACTAAAAATGCAAAAAGGCAAGCTGGATACAAAACAAATACACAGCAAAAACTTGCCCAGATTTTGAGTTCAACTTGCAAATTGAAATTCTTGAGATAGAGCTCAAACAAAACTTGAACTTTATTGAATCACTGTTCAAAATGCAAAAACTGAATTCCAACTGCCTTACCTTGCCAACATCTGTGCACCCTACATACTTCACTTTATGAACAGAACTGAAACAGATAAAAAAAAAAAGAACTAGGTTTCTGGCATTTGTGAAACATGATTTTTTACAAAAGGTTATTCTGATCCCAAATGAAACTGAAAAGTGACAGAAAATATTGAACAGGCAAATTGACTTAAAATTTTTGCATCACGAAGGGAACTTGCAAAAAACCGGCGACAAACCAATCCTTGACAGGGACGCACACCCACAGCTAGATTGGAAATCAGCAGACAAGAAGGTCGTCCAAACCAACTGGAAAGGTCGTCCAGAGTGTGGCGGACAATCAAATTACAAAAGGGATTGCAATCTGACTCTGTTCATTCCCTATACAGTTACCGGCCAGGCCCGGAGCTTGGCGACAAAATATCAATAAAACATCATTTGCTGTCTGTTTGGCTTTCATTACAATGAGAGCCTCCCGAGCTATCCTGGATCAGATTGCTGCAATAAATTTAGCAAAGTTATGGATGGCTACAAAAAAAAAAAAAAAAAAACCAGCCGGCAGAGTTTCCTTTGTTTTGTCATATTTTTAAAGATTCACTGCATTGTAATTTCATGGGGAATTGTCTTTTGGCATTTTGAGGATACCACAGAATTTACAGTCAATATTGTTTACTGTTGGGGAAAGACTTACACTGATAAAGCTCACAGAAATTGGTTACTTTAATTGAAAGGACATGTACCTCTATGCAAATGCCATCTTCCCCCCAAACCAAAGAAATTTATCTTAGAAGACCTTTCCCTCTACTTCCTCAACATAATGCACCTTTGACAGACTATTTTCCAGAGGACCTTACATACGTGTTCATGTAAAGATGGAGTAGGTCCGGTAAAAAGCCACAGGGTGAAAATTTACACTTCGAAACGCACCCAAGGTGGTGAAAATTTGCCCTCAGAAGATAAAATTACAAACCCTTGTGTCTGGCAAACAAGAAACACGATACCCTGTTCAATCAAATAAAATGCCATACTGGTAACAGTCCAAGGTGGGTGATATTTTAGCTGTGTGTCTGTCAGGCTAGTAGCTGGAGGGAAAACGGGAAAGTCAAACTACCTATGAACGGGTAGTTCTGAGCGTGCATTTGGACCTCATGTACTATACACCCCTAATCATGCTGAATTCAACTAGAGCCTGAATATAGTCAGTGGTCCCTGGTGGTTAGGGTTTGATTGAAAAGGCGAAAGGCGAAACTTTAAGTCAGTGATAACCTTTGGTAATATTTGCCTTGATTTAAAAAAAAAGGATGAAGAATCAAGTGTACGTGAAGGGGCAGGGAATGGGGATGGAACCTGATCTTTCCAAACCACGAACCATGAAAAATTAAAAAGGGGAGGGGAGCTGACACGTGTTGGAGAGGGGGAATTACCAGAGGGTTCTCAGTCCAGGGCCGAAAAAGTTTGAAAGTGGGTTAAGTACTGGTAGGTGTAAAAGTACCGGAAATATGGGGTATTAAAAATATGTGCGCGGGGGATCTAACTAAAAACATACTGAACATCAATGGCTAAAGACAGAGTATCCTACCCCTCTTTCTGATAAACTAAATTGTACTGTTGAAAGGCTCTGGCCTTCATTTGGCATGTGAAAGTGTGAACACTTGTGTTGGTTTTCTTGTGTGGCTGGCGATGGCTTACCAGCAAAAGGATATGTATAATCTGGCAACACATGATGCGCCATGCTAGCTTCACGTCGATCATCCGTAAAGAGTAAGTAACATTAGTCCCCAATACAACATCCATCGCTTTTTTTTTGCTAGCCAGAGTCACTTGAACTTATAATTCACACATCCATTCTTTGATTTTACATTTTCACCACTTTCAACTTCCATTTTGACATGTTTAGAAGACAAAACTGAACTCAATGCCCAACTGTGATCCGTGAAATGATGCCCATGTGTTGTTAATCCACAATATTGTATACATGTACATGCTGCATCCAGCCGCTCACCAGACCATTTGATGCACGGGCATAACTGGTTCCATGTTTGGCCATCTAAAATGAACTCGAGTTATGTGCGAACTGGTGAAAGTCAGCTCCTCGTAAACTGGATTTTTGCATATGCGTATATCAAACGATGGTGCTTGTACAATACCCATACCATGTGTATTAAGAGACAGAACAGGCAGACTTAAAGAGTTAGTCTCCTGAAAAAAACAGGTGAAACGACACACACTGACCTTCCATTTAGTCTGTGGGAAATATCTTGCTCATCTTTATTTTGGGATGACTTCTTCTTTTGGTTTAGATCTCTATCGATAGGCATCGTGAAGCCCTCAAACTCATCCCTCAAAACGGAGAGGTGGTCCTTCACGTTGTAGAAGACCTTTCCATTTCGCAAATGGCACTTTTCGAAAGCAAAGAAAAGTTCAGCTTGATTGTGATAATGGAGTTCATTTTCTGCAGTAAGCATCACAAGTTGACTACTGGAGATGAGTCTGACTGAATTTGTCACTAACACTCAATAGACTGTACACATCTGTCGGCAATCTTGAATTGAAAGTGAGGTACATCTTTTCATTTAGGAAACACGATCGTTAAAATGATAGTGATGAAATAAAACTTCTGTACAAATTCATGTCAGTTTTTGTTTAGAATTTTTAAAAATTTGTGATAAATTATATCTAAATGTTTTAAACAACATTCAACATTAAAAAAAGAAAGCGAGGTTTGGAACCCAAATAGTCTAACACCATCCCACTGAACAGATTACATTAAATATGATAGATTCGGGGAATGAAATAAAAAAATGGCTTCCCTGTGACTATAAAGGACTGTTGATTTTAGCTCCTTGAAATGCTGGAGAAATCCATCTATTTTGAAGAGTTCAGTTAAGAGTGAGGTGTCTTTGCACTTGACGTTTTTCTCTCAATTCACTCAGAAGACACTAAATGAACAGATTTTTAATGATTTATGTATTTTACATTAATAAAACAGAAATCTGGCCGCATTTACAAATGCATCAATTCCACACATGAAAATGATGACACCCTGAAAGCCAACTGCGCTGTTTCTCGATTATTTTCTGAGGTTAAAGAATCACCAACACTGTTACAGAACAATCGGAGGTGTCTGTTCTCTGAACAAAGGAATGATCATACCTTTATTACTGATATGTAAATTGGCCACCCCTCGTGCTGCTTAAGTAACGAGGGAATCTGTGCAGAAAAACAGATGGAAAGAAAGAAACGGCATGAAGCATTTGCATTGTTTTCTTCACCGGACCTCTCTCCTTATGTCCTATTTTCATGTTTCAGCCAACACAGGATGAGATTGCTCATTCTGTTTTAGCCAGGACATGTGAACACGATCTGGCAGTCTGTACAAACAGCGATGGCTGACGAGTGGTTAAACTGCCTCGTGAGCCCTGAGTCACTGCCGGCAGATATTTCTGCCTGCTAATCCTCACATTTGTTCTGTGCACACGGGCAAAGTCACCCAGGTCTGTGGAGGCCTGATAGCGTGTTGAACTTGATCCTACAACTGTTGTTTAAACGACTACTTGAAGTGAACATTTGTGGCGTTTGGCGGTGTATCAAAAGTCAAAATGGATGGCCAAATTAATGACCATCCACAAGTGGCTGAATAGATGTACGTGTATATCATCGCACAGGTGAACGCAATCCCTAAATGGATAACGAGGAAAAATCATAAACAGCAGAACCGTCATTAGGTTTAGAGTAATGCTCTTACCCTGCTCCCTTTCTTACTGCCATAGAGAGATTCCCCATAGAGTTCATCCAGGATGTCACCAGGCTCTATCCTGTCCTGTACAAATGAAAAAATATATTGATTGTTTCTTGTAATGAAACCAAGGATTAGTGGCATAACTGGGGTACAGGTTGCGGGGGTGGGGGGCACTTAAGGGGTTCCGGTCAGTTAAAACACTGGACTATCATCATTTTGCCCCTCCTCTTATTTCTGATGGGGGGAAGGGCAGAGACCTCAAGCCCCCATACCTCACCCCCTGTCTTTGTTACGCCACTGCCAAGGATTCCTTACATGCACTCCAGGCACCGTTGCATACAAACCTGTGAGGGGGCAGTGAGAAGAAAAGTACAGTCCCAGCGGCTGTACACCGCAACTGAAGCCCTGGTATCTGCAGATTGATGGAGCTGATTTGAGCCTGCTGTCTTATTAAACAGGTTATTCAACCCAGTGTTGAATTTGAGTCCATCACAAGTCCCTGCAAGTCCTTGTAAGTCCATCACAAGTCACTCTGTCTTGAGCCAATTCACAAGCTATTCAAATGAACTGTGACAAACGCATTCTTTTGTCATTGTTCACCCTGTTACTTATGACTGGCCTTGTGGAGGGACTTGTGACTGGATTTGTGAAAGGACTTATGATGGACTCGATTCCAACACTGATTCAACCTCATGAGACAAGAGTTGGAAATCAATTGTTTGGGACTTTCTCACTCAGAAGCACTGTGGGGCAGGTTCGAGTGGCTACCATTAAATTGTCAACCACTAGTCAATTTTCCCTGGCTCCATGTGCACTACACTGAAGGTGCCAGGCAAAGCCAACTGGTGGCTGACATATGGGTGTCCTTTGAACTTGCCGATGGGTAACAGTGAGACTACTAGAGAGTACTTTATAATTACAATGACCACCCCATGGTAATCCTCTGACTTTGTCCATCCTGACTGGAAGCATCTCCTTCCGGACAAAGAGGGGAGAGGTTACACTTGTGGGGACTGCAGATTCAAACATAAATTGGTCGTGCTTGCTCAGCGCACCCGACTAAACCTGTGCACACAGATGGCAGGTTACTGCTGTGTGATAGCACACCAGCTCTTGTTGCACAGTGGGCAAATAATCCCATCTAGTCTGCCCACTGTGGGGGGGGGAGGAGGGAGTGAGGCCAGTACAGGATTGGTTCAATGATCCCCAGAGAAAACGGCCTTGGGGGGATTAATATCTCTGCTAAATGATGCGGCTTGGGATTATTAATGGGTGTAGTTGCTCACATTGTAGTGCTGCAGCAAGTAATTTCAGGTACCCAGTTCACTGCCAAATACTAAACTGGTTATCAAAGTGTGAATGAAGCATGAGAACTTGGACACTGAATGGTTAACACTCAAAAGCAAGATTACAAAATAAACGCAGATTGCTGATTCTCACAGTTCTGCCACAAATAAGTTTTTATGAGAAAGTACATGTACTTGAGAGGTACTCAGTTATGTATTGAGCCGGTACTTTCTCCTCTAAAACTTAATTTGTACACAATTGCCATGAAGTCATTATTTTGTTTTGCAGTGTTACCCTTGAACATTTACATACCATCCATTTTTTCCAGGTTTATTCATACCAAACCAACACGAAGCAGTCAAGCTGCCACTTGAAAAGTACTCTTCCACAACATCAGTTCAGAGTGACAGGAACCCATGATGCTATTTGAGTGACAACTGGTGGAAACTCAATTCCAACTCTTCTAACTCAAGTTACTCAACCAAGGCTATCACTACTCACTTTGTGGGCTGCTACACTGTCGGGCTTGACTTTGGCCACAAAGACCCGCTGCTTGATGTTTTTGATGATCACCCCTAGGTCCTTGGACGGAACAAACTCGTATTGCCGGTAGACAGGCAGGGTCCATGTCTCGTCGAGAAAACTTGCATTCTGAAAGGAGACATTAAAGTACATCAGATTCACCTTTTGAAAGTTATTCACAGTTTTCTATTAATAACTTCAATGAGTTCAGTTCCTGACTGACATTTCATCTTTCCCATGACATCATTGAGTATGATTTACCTTTATATTGAGTTCGAAATGGATTTCTGAGGCCCAGATTAGAAGTGATGTCAGCGATTCTGGGGAAACAAGTTCATGCAGGCAATGAGTCAGTTCTTTTAATGAACATTTTTTAATTATTGCTTACAAATGAAGTCAAAGTCAGGGTTCAATTGACAATTCTACTTTCCATTCCAAACAACATGTGGAGAACAACTTACCTACTAGAAGTTCACTTCCAATAATTGACATCAATGGGTCATACCATATCTGTGTATAAAGGAACAACCACAGCTGTTGAATTTGTGTCATTCCAAATTATTTGCTAGTAACAACTATACATGTACACTGTATGTTGGTACATGTACAGTAGCAATGAACAGCATCAGTTATGTTTAATAACACACAAAAAGTTGCCACCTTTAATGGGCTCGAATATGCAAACCAAACTGACCTCTGACATTCTGCAACCCAAGATATTACAGCCTCGTGGCATCAGCCGAGATGCATGGCTGACCATGCGTAACTCATCCACAAACAGTCTATACAATCAAGCGATACTATTTCAGCATGCACAGGGTACGTACACCATGTTTACCCTTTCCCCTGGTTTTACTGTTCAAATATTAATTATGATGCAGAGAAACCACAAACAGATGTTCACAACTATTGGTTGCCTTATTGACACGTTTGCTAACAAGCTGGCAATTATAAATTTGCATTACAGGGGTGAGATTTTGGAGAAAAATAAAATATCCACGAAATGAACACCGGAGGTTTTTGAGGGCCTCACAGCAGTGTAGGGTCTATGGTACATGAATACATTTGTGTTTGCCCCATAACACCCCTGAATTAAAATACCAATTTCTTGTGCTGTACATTACTTTTCAGATGACAAAACATCTTAATGGTACACTCAAGACTTTCAAGATGTTAAAAAGAGATTGTTCAAAATCCCGATGAAAAATTCTGAAATCAGGAAAACTCCTGACACATCTCATTCCTGGTCTCATTTTCGTTCCCAGCAAACTCTGTGGCAATTTATGCCACTGTAGGAAGCTTTCTAAACCCACCCAGACCAAGCTCTTTGCAGTAAAGCAATGGTGCATTTGTGTGAAACATCGAGGCCTATGCGAGACAATATTGAAGAGTTCGCTGTACTGTCTTATTCCACCAAAATGCCACAATGTGAATTTTGGCTTTTGTGTTTTACGGAGGCCTACACGTGACATTTTCCAAAATCTGAAAGCAATATCCCCATGCAGCATCCCCAAGTAGAAAAGAATAACAAGTAACCAATTTTATTTTCCAAATGGGGAGAGGGGTTCACACATGGAAACAAAATTCCTGGCTGCAAGAACCACAGTAAAGTCCAAAGAAAGATTTCATTATAACTTCAATACATGTGCCATCTTGTAAAAAAAAAGAATCATGTTCATGAATGTTTCTAGGTAGAGTAGAAATTTTAAGGTTGAGGTCTGAGTAAGGAGATTTGAGAGAGGTTCAAGAAGTTTGTCAGAGGTTCAGCTTTTAAAGAGATGGGGGTTAACCCTAACCCTTCTCAATCCTTCACCTGTTGGAGGACTGAGGAGTGTTAGGGTTGAACTTACTTCTAGCATCCGGCAGTTCTTGAGCAGATGCTCGATGGGGACGGCTAGAATCTTCTTGTGGAGGCAGATACGCAGCAGCAAACGACCACGCCCCTGATGCGTCCTCACCTAAAGCAGCCCAAAATCATCCCAATATTTTGAGTTAGTAGACAGTTTAGGCTGACCAACCACAGCCAAGAGGCCCAGCAATCCAAAGTAATGGGAGGAAAGGAACGCAACTCCTCCCTGCGTGTGGTTCTGGGCCAAAACTTTGAGGGTTTTGGAACTCTTTTCAGGAAGAAACCTTTTCAAGTACCCAACCTCTGTTAACTACTCCAATTTTTCAAAATTGTTTCTTTTTTAGTCAAGGGAAATGCTAAGATCTTATCAGTAAACATGTATGGTATCTTAGTGATTTTTGGTCATTCATATAACAAGAATGAACTGCATGTATCGGTACACTGGATGTAAAAGTTTACTTCTTCTTCATGTATCACAGTAAAACCAAGGCAATGCCTAATCACTCATCATAAACCAAGCATGAAAAAATCCCAATTGCAAAGCCTTTGAACTTACCAAAAATGTCCCTTTCATATCATCGAATGTTCAATGCATAATTTTAAACCTTCCGAAAAAGTTGCAGTTAAGCTATGCACAATGCCTCATGAGAGAGTTTCAAAAAATGAAATTCTTGTGCCCCTAGTATACATGCATGTAGCATAGCTCGTTCTGTGGGTATATATGCACATGTAGAATGGGATAGAATGAAACTGACGAAGCTACATGTACATTCCTCCATACATGAATACAATATGTACATGTACATGTACAATGTACTTAAGGCTATACTGGTATAAATGTGCATGTGCCACACTGCAGTACCGGATGGGTTAACGTTTCTAGTCTTTAAAAGGATGCATATATGGAATGTGCGAAAGATTATTAAAACTGAATAGTGCATGTACATGTATGTCACCAGTTCTCAAAGATTATAAAGGCCCCTTGTTACAAACATTCAAAATATACAGCTGTATTGAACTTGATTTGAGCTTCACTCTACCTTGGTGGATGACTTGCAGGCTTCAATGGCTAATGAGAACATAGGATGCAGCCTGCATAATGAGAAATGAGCAATGCGACAATGTAACGCCAGACTGGCAACACTGCAAAATCCATTACTAATACCAAGCTGTGAACGGTATGAACGAGAGCAGACGAAAGTGATATATATAGGTAGATGTATGCATGGTTATTCCATATGGCCACTTTACATGTAATTATTCTTTCTGATAAATACCGTAATGAACACACAGAAGAATTAAACAGAAACAAAATCCAAATGCAGACAGTATGATCGTTTGCACAGTACTGTGGCACTCTAATTTAGTGTAACCGAACCAAAGTGAAAAAACCTCACAGGCACTTCAGAAACGGTGTGGTGATTAGGTCCTAATAAGTTGGGTTCAAGCAGGTGGAAAATTATGACATCACAAGAGAAAACAGGCAAAACTGCAGGGACCAGATATGTATAAGGTTTGGGGTTCAGGGTTTGGTCAGTGTTATGGATGACACGTCCTGACAAAATGCTACATGTACATGTACCTGTGACAATTTCAATTTTCATTTATTTTTAATATGAAAGATACTTTTTCAGCATATTTTAATTTAAAAAGTGATTCTAAAAACTAATGACAGATCTTGAATTTATCACAAGTATTCTACTTACTGTCCAATTACACACACAGTTTAGGAAATACAAACCCCCCCAAAAAAATCAGGACAGAAAATACACATTAAAAGGAGAGCTAACAAGCCCTCGACTGCATTTCACATGTTTTTACATTATGAAAAGTGTTCCACAATTGGGACTCCCAGAATTTCTACAGCAACTGTCATAAGCAAGGGTAACCTGTATTGAAAAAGGATGTTTGAAAGCCATGCGTCTTCCAGTCAAACATGCCCATAAAAAGAGATCTTTCCATGCATTCCCCAGTACTTCAGTGACAACAGCCGGCTGACTCCCCCTTTGGTTCAAACTGTAACACTTTCTTTGTCAGTAGACACATAAATCATTGTGATCATTCAAAACTTCTAAGTGTGACAAATTCTATCAAAATATTCAGGGCGGCGAGACGAAATGTGACAAAACTATAGTCACTACCTCAAGCGGAAACATTTTCCATTTTACATGGAACCTTGGTTGTGTCTGGCCAGCTGACTATACATGTACCTGTAAGTACTGGATGGAAGAAGTGTTTTTTTTTAAGCCATATGGATGGGCATTTGGCAACAATTTAAGAATTTAGAAGGTCAAAAACATTCTTTGAAAGAGGCTATGCTCGGAACTGTGAGCAGCTTAGTGACTGGAGAGCCCTCAAAATCTTTTGAGATCAGGCGGTCTGTTTTTTTTTCCACCATAGCAAATGACTATTGCCCTTAAACACATGTATGGAAGACACAGTGCATTTAAGCAAATCAAATTTGATCTTTCTGATGTATCATTTCTTAAAGGGGCCATGTAATGGAATTATTTTACTTCAACTCTTGACACTGTACCTTTGGGTTTCAATTAACCTTTTTTCCACATCTGTTTTTCTATTTTAATGGAGTTTGAGGGGCTCTTTGGTTTAGTGCAAAGTAATGCAACTTTGCATATTCATGAGCAAATCTACATCATCTACATGTATGCAGTTAACCTTAAAATTGCATTGCTTTGTGCACAAACACATGCTGGATTCTTTTTATAGACCACAATCACAAATTTCCATTTACATGTAGATTCAGACAAACTCAGCAATAACTCTCGGGGTTCCAGCTGACATGCTTTAATGCAATGATAAGCACAATTCATTTTCCCCTCCAAAATTGCTGAGGATTATAACCAAAACTGAATGTATTCCCTGTATAACGACAATGGCCAATGACAGCTACAATCCCTGTCTGGCACTATCGCAATATCCAACCTAAATAAACCTTTGCTGTGATACCGTCTGTGCTTTCCATGAACCAACTGAATATGATGTATAATTACATGTATTTAAAAGATACCGTTATCGAAACCCCGATGACCATTATTTCTGGCAATTAATCAGGGTTTTTAATAGCAGTGGCCAAACGGGCTTTCCTGTTCATAAATTTTTATTGTCTCGACACAATACTCAGATCATGCAGTCTAGAAACCAAGTGAGATGAGGTGTGGCTTTCTGCTCCGCTGAGTAATGACAATACCAAAGCCTGAACCATTACGGCAGACGTCCTGGTACTGGTGATCAGATAGCAGACGCTGCTGTATTTTCGAGGGAACTTTTTTTTTCTTTTTTCGAGCCTTTTCAACATCTCCAAGGGAAAATAAAGGCCAGGAGGCCACTGGCTACAGTCTGGAGTTGCATGTACATTGTAGGTCTAGGTCTTTGATCATTGGGAATACACAGGGGCGTGCTGACCATTGACATAGCCAAAGCCCCAGAAGCCCATTTCAGACCCGTCCAAGCCAAATAATGTCCATATTATGTATACCTTTCACTTCCAGGAGAGGTGGTCAGAGACTCCATCCAACACCAGTAGTCCCGCTTGTACAAGCCAAACAAAGATCCAGGCTCTGAAGGCAGGAAGTAAAGTGAAGTATTAATGAGTCTGAAATGATAAATAATGTGGACTTCTGCAGGTTTTCTTCTCGTTTCTCAACAGCTGCAATACTAACCATTTTAAAATGGATTCAAATTTACTTCAAACTTATTTCTTCATAGATCCAGATACTGGTGATAGATTAATGGTTTTTAAAAAGGACCCGATTTCACAGGGCTCCCTATACCCGGCAAGATATGAGACGGAGGGGTACCCCCCTTACCTGTCCAATCCCTATACACACTGTAGACTACTGTTACCTAACACATCCCCCCTAGAAGTTTGTAAAGAATTCCTGAGATTCTGATCAAACAATGACAAACACAAAGGCGGGGGGCGTTCTCTTCGTCCCATATCTCGCTTCAAATGGGGACCCCAGGCATGTACTGTACTCAACAAATCTGTGTGGTTAGCAAAAATCTGTGCCAGTTGTGAACAACATTGCATCAAATACTGTCAAATGACGATTAGTAACCCGACTTCACACCGCAAATTTAGAACTCTCATAAATGTGTCCACTGCAATTCCCCAGTATTTAGACGGCAAAAACATGTCATGCAAGCAAACAGACTGGTGCATAAAGCAATCATTCTGGAACTGTGAGGGGTTTGAGTCTCCATTTCCATACATTTTCTCCATTTTCATGCAACCAAGTACAGTAACTTTCAACCTGTATGAAACATCAAACACGTGCCAGTTGAAATCATTTGGCTTTGACTTCGAGTTGAAAAGTTACAGAAACTCTGGCTGAAAAAAACAGAAGTGATAATTTACATGAAGCTGTAAATTTTGAATTTAGACCCCAAACCTAGGATGAGACAACGCTAAGAGATTTCCATCTTTGCTTTGAGGTGATTTGGGACAATTTTGTTGGATACAGAGCTGGTCCAGTTTCCTATACTCAGAGTCCAATTCTTGAACATTTTGTGCTCAGCAAACCCACCTGCTTGAACTGCTACATATAGCTCTATTATTCAAATTCAATTCAAATTCAAATCAGGTTTAATGCGAAACACCACCAAAGAAGAAGTCCAAGGACTTATACTCTTCAGGTTACATAAATAGTCAGAAAATAACTATTAAAAACATAAAATTAGAGTTGGTTCTTTAAAGCATTCTTGCCTGGAACCTCTCTCAATCCTCCCAAATCCTCCACTGTGCAGGAAACCAACAGCACACCTTTTGCACTGTCAAGAAGTGCTGACCCCTACATAATGTGCAACAGTGGTTGGGTTGTCCTATACATGTACCAGCCTAAATCTTTCAATCCAGAAATGTCCTGGTGGATCTGAGAGGGGTTACAGATTTTAGTCTGGCCCCCAGATGCTCACTTACTCTTGAGTCCTTTGCGGAGGATGCATTCCACGGTCTCACAGAGAACCTGAAGGTCTGAGTTGCTGTCCGCGATTGGCTGCTTGGCCTCCTTGAGCCTCAGCAGAACAGCTGCAGGACATGGGGGAAGATACAGACGATATGTGGTATTTTCAAGTCACTTTTTGCAGTGATTGTTGGTCAATATGCTTTGTATTTATAAGAGCACATTTGATGTTAGGCAAATATTTAAATTTATTTAGGAGATATTTCAGAAATGTTCACAACTCTCCCAGGTTTTGTGCCATTTGAAATTTTGAATGCCACTTTCTCTCTGAAATTGACATTATTTAAAATGTATCTGCCCATGATCTATGCACAATTGCTGATCTGCTAACTTTTGTAACAAAAGTACTGCCTACAATAGAATACACATATGATCACAAATTTCAAAGATTTTTCTGAAACACATTTAAATACACACCTCACTTTGATAAATGCCCTTCAATCACAGCCACTAAGGTGTCATACACATGTAGCAGATTTTTCAAATCTATGATTTGTCTATGAATATTTTATTTACAACTGAGTTTCCATAACCCTACTAGCACCATGAATAAAAAAGGCCATCATTCTTCCCATTTTCCCCTCCCTACAGCTGAGTACATGTACACTATACTCAAAGATCTGATGGTTACAGAAACCAAGTCCACATGTGAAATGATTTGTCAGTCGCAAATCACCATTTTCAACTGAAGCAAGCTCAAATTTCACACTATCCCATCTGGAGGTACTGGTATTTGTAACCCTGTTTTCCTTCCTCCATGGTATAGCACATTACTTGATCCTATTATTACACACCGTCCCAGTTTGGCATTTATGATCCGTGTCATGGAATGATTTATAATCCACGTGTCGTCTATCTATGGCAGATTTTGCTCTGAAAAACTTCAGTCCACTGTGTTCCACGCCTCTGCAACCCTATTTGGTACACTACTGGTTATTACATTGAACTTCATCAGTCAACTCTACTGTACTTTGACTGCTTGAATGTACATTGTACATGTACACAATCAGAATGTGAATGGCTGAACAATGACCGCTCTATTTACACTCACACAATACATGTAAGCCATGCCAAAAGTTGCAGTCTTTTCACAGTTCTGTTACAGAAGCAAATTCAGACTTTTAGTCCGGGGGGGGCAACATGACATTTTTGTGGCACGATCTGTCCAATTTTTTTTCATCTGTAAACGAACAAAGTGGAGAACCACCCAGAGAGGACTAAGCCCTTTCTGCCAACTTTGCTAACTGGTTCTTGAAACATGGCATCATTGGTCACTGCATCTTTATTGATGAATGCAGATATGACAGCCCCACATGGCATTCATACTGGAGAGCAGTAAAAAAAAAAAGACAGCCTGTTCACAGAGTGGTGAGCAACCATCGTGGACACAACTGCAACGTTACACATCCACGTTTACGCGTAGTTGGACTTGTTCACCAAGCCATAAACCTGAATACCACAACCCAATGCTTCATTTGAAAACATTCTGCAAGAAACGGCTGAAGCCTGCCAGCAAATATTGTTGCAGGAAGAGCACCGGCACTTTGCCTTTGACAATGCAAGGCCTCTTGGTCATGCTGAGCTACCATCAGGGAACGGGACCACTGAACTGAAGCATCTTCCTCCGTTCACCCCATTTCTCCGTCCTATTGAAATTGTACACTCCTGCTTGAACGCTAATGTGACAAAAAATACATGTACATGTTGCAACTGGGTCTACCTGAAATGTACATGTAAGCAAGGTTATCCAACAACCAGGCTGCCAGAAGAAAAAGCTTGACCATTCAGGGGTGGCAAACACTCTGTTTATTGGAAGCAGCTCAAAATAATGTGGATAATACCCAGCAAGTGTCAGAGATGGTACTGAACTACTCAAAAACGTACATGTACCGGTACAATGTACCTCGCAAGATGCACAGCCACAGAAGAGATTGACGGTTGAAAATGGCATTACAAGTGCTGTATTTAGCAAATGTTGATGTTTATTCCTAACTTTCTTGCTACAATGCAAAGAAATAGTTACAGAAAATAAGAACATTCCATTTTTTCTTTGTCCCTTTATTTATGAAGAGAAACAAATGTGAGGTTTGTTTATCAGTGAAGGCCAAAACGCAGCTGCTGGGTACATGTAGTTGTTCTTGGAATTTTCATGCCGTAGGAAACAGACCAATTTCTTTTTGGTCCTTTATTTGTCAATTTCAAGTTTTTCTACCATTGTACCATGCTGAACACTTTGTGTGCATCATCAATTTGGACCCGAACTAACTTGGACCCATGCCAACTCTGACCCATACCAACTGGAACCCATGCCAATTTAAACCCTCCCAAAACCTACTCAGACCCACTGATAAAACAAATTGAAAAGGACTTCATGAAATAAAAAAAAAATACTCAGTTAATAGCCTTACAGGCTAAAGTTTGGCTTTGTTAGCCAAGCCTTATAGGCTAACAAAGCCAAACTTTGAACTAATGTATATATGTACATGTAAGTGCAAGGCCCCAGCAGCGTGGTTCTTGGGCTTGCTTTAGGACCCCTAATATATAGTGGGTTCTGTACTTTCTGTACTGTGACTGAAGCCATTTCTGACCTCTTCAACCACTTCTTTTGATCAGAATATGATTTTTTTTTCATTTTATTCAAAACATTTAACGTCACTTTTCCATAGAAAAAACATTTTTGATAATTAATTTGTATTAAATACACTCAAATGCATGTTCCTAATTCCAAATTTGTAAGAAAATTATTTTCTCATTTTGAGCACATTTTTAACAGTTTTCCATTAAAAACAAAAATGGGAATTTCTGCAAAAATAAATGTAGGCCCCAGAATTTCATGCGATCTTTGTCTCTGGTGCATAAACTCAAGATTCAAGAACGGAAATATTGAGCTTGGTAGAATTTACCATATATAAATTGTTCCTCAGGTTGGGTCCAAGTTAGCTGTGGTAGGGTCCGAGTTGGCATTGGGTCGAAGTTACATGTAGCAATGGGTCCAAGTTGGCATGAGTCCCACTTGGGAAAGAGTTCCATATACAGACGCCACTCGACACCCTATGCACAAACCCTATGACACTGGTCGGAAAAATTCTAGGGCTTAAGTCAAGTGTTTTCCAAGTAAGTGACTTGGTATTTTCCCTCCTATGTCCTAAGTAGAACTTCTTTCCCAAATTGGTTTGGGACCGAGTTGACAGAAAACCCATCATACGGTCTGACGGTGCACAATGTGGCAGCTGTCGCGGGCCAATGGCCGAGCTACATTGTACATGTAGCTCTGCATGTCAACTTTTTACTGCACATGACCGGGCCCATAGCTACAGAGGCAGTCCTAGCAGTTAGCATGGTTGGTTAGAGGGGTTTCGAGTCAACTCGGATCCAAACCAACTCGGACCCATGCCAACTTGGACCCACAACCAACTCGGACCCATGTCAAGTCGGCCACAATACTAACCCGGACCCACGACCAACTCGGACCCACAACCAACTCGGACCCACGACCAACTCGGACCCACCCTGAGTCAACTCGGACCCAACCCCAGGAGCGTGATTAACTTGTTGAAAATTTTTATTTTGTCCACTTTAACATTTTAGCATTTGGTAAATGACACTTTTGCTCTGCATGCTGCCAAGCTGTAACGTCCTCTCTACAAGTTATGCAGAGAGACAGTGGCACAGGCTTCCCAGAATCTCTCCGTTTTCCAGATCCCTAGCAGAAATCGAATGAACTTTCACAAAACAGCCCCCAAAGTTTTTGTTGCAATAAAAAGCCACAGATAGGCCCTTCTGATGTACATAAGAGATGCTGCATACGTACAACAGATACTGCAGATATACATCAATGTCACGAACATTGGCCTTTTACAGTGTCTAATGGTGTTCTCCCCACCCCACTTTTCAATTTTTTTTGGCCTGGCAAGTCTTACACCTCCATCTTGCCCCATTCCCTCCCCCACCCCCAATACCGGCAAGATGGAGGAATTCATCCATACAGGCCTTAACTGACTGTCCAAATAACGCAAATAGGTTGGTAATTTCGAACAACACATATCAAATCATTTTAAAATAAAAATGTGGAATATTTCCTATTGGCTTAAACTTGGAGACGGTTTTGAAGCGTTGTATGTCTGCTCGCGAGCTCATTATTAATATTTTGTGATCCCACGGTTTCTTATTTTCTACAATAAGACGTGCCATAATCACGAGGGATCATAGAATTATTTATATAAATCCCGAATTTGGGATTGATAGTTTCCGGTTCAGAGTATTTCTTTCACAAAAAGCCCCACAATGCGGGCCTATTTTGGATAGAGGCAGGCGGCTACATTCATATGAGCGCATAGTTTTACTACTATTATTAGGGGGGTATCTTTGGGAAAAGGCGAATAAAAAAGTTCATAAAATTGAAACGAAAAGTGATCGATCTGTCCATAATCTTGAATTTCCTACAAAAAAATGAAGGCCAACCTCTTCACGAGGTTCAAGAGTCAGCGCTATTTCGGTCTACGGGCGTGTATTTGGTGTAATGCAACCATAAGACTCAGTGGGTCCGAGTTGACTCGAGGTGGGTCCGAAACGGCGTGGGTCCGAGTTGGCGTGGGTCCGAGTTGGTTGTACGTCCGAGATGGTCGTGGGTCCGAGTTGGTGTGGGTCTGAGTTGGTCCAGGGTCCGAGTTGGCATGGGTCCGAGTTGGTTTGGGTCCGAGTTGACCTGATCCCGTTAGAGGTGGGGTGGACGAGCGAGTACGGCGTTATGACTGGCAATTGTTTAAATTACTCTTACCTTTCAGATTGCTGAGCAAGGGATCCCTGGTCGCCATTCTGCCTGTAGTTTTGTTTTACTTAATAAGTAAGCTCAAATCACAAACCAAAGCAATGACATGTCATGCATGCTGAGAAATATGAAGTTTAGTCCAAGTTGATGATCGCGCAATCGGCAAGCAAAATGCAAACAACATCTGGTACAAGTGATACGATCATGACGGTGGACAGGTGGCCCTGGTGACGATGGTGTGCGCGTATTTGGCGCCGCGCCCTCTGTTGTCTATTTTTAGTAATCACTAAACATGTTTCAGTCTGCCCACTAGAATGTTCATTATAAATATTTCCACAAGGAATATTCAAAGAAATAAACATAACGTGATTCAGATAAAATAAGAAGATTATTACGAGCGATATTTCTAAAGTTCATGAAGTTCAGAGCTGAATGTGAACGAAAAGCACTGCAGACGTTTTACATGAGCAAGCAATTTGTAGCTACTTTAATTGACGCCCTCTATCGGCCTCTTTTGCCCTTGATTGACAAAAAGGTGAGAGCCTTCGAAAGGTTACTGCTAAAATCCTTCGTCATCGTTATTTCACAACAAAATTAGTCGTGATCATCACTAACTTTAGAGTGAGAAACAGTTATTGAATATTTTGATTTCGTTCGGTGTTTAACGGGTACATTCATTTGTTGCAATTTCAGCCTCAAAACAGGCAAGATGGGGCGACGACCAGCAAGATGGTAGGATCATTCAATACTAATATTACTATAATGCTATCAGTCATCATATTACGACGAGTTACTTAATTTGTTACTTTTCATGGGGTGGAAAATTGTAATCAGATTTTTAGGTTTTTAAAAAGAAACTTGCAAGCCCAAGTGTGCACCCATCACGTATTCAACACGCCACCAAACACTGAGCGTGAAATAGGCTTAGTGTGCAATTGTTGCAATGTTGTTGCCACACCATTCATGCTCGTAATACTTTAGACACGTAGTGCTGTAGTTGCTCTCTTTTACACTCTGTCCCTTATGTGTCACCACCACAGCCCTACTCCAAGGCATGTCTTAAATGCCTGAAACTCAAACTGCAGGATTGTCACAAACTTTGAATCCTAATATCTTCCGAAATGAGAATGACTCGACAATTTTACTTACACTAGATATTCCTTAGAGTTTGGACCGGTGCCGTAGATCCATAATTCACGTTGTCACAGTATTGCTTAGTAATAAGTTGCGCGTGCACTTTGTAAGTGTACAGTACGCCCACAGCACGTGTGTGGAACATGGTACAGTGACATGCATATTAATGTTATTCAAATTTAACTTCACCGGTTCCTTGTTTGTGTCACGCAAGGTGACGAGAGAACCAGTTTTGTATGGTACAACCTATACCAGAGCACCTGTTGGGTGCCTTGAAATCCGACACACAAAGCACTGCCTTCGTTTCCTTTTCCTTTTGTTTTCCGGTCAGCCACAGATGAAAGCTGCACTGAGTTGGTCCAATTTGCTTCCATTCCAATGACCAATAACATGAAATAACACGTCAATGAAATAAAAGCAACATTGTTAACATGAATATTTTGTCTCTACTGTACACGAAATAAAAGGCTGGCAGTCATTTTGAACTGAAAACTTGGCAGCTGTTTTGAATTCATACACTGGCAGCCATCTTGGAAAAAAAATTAAACAGACCCTCATCCTCACTTTAGAAAAAACGGGATGATTAACTGATTTTGTTCTTTTACTTGGCCTTATTTGTAAAAGTGTGGACAAAAGTACATACGAAGATGTAAAGCCATGTATGGTTTCTGTGTAACAGGGTTATACGATTTTGCCTCCTTTTTTTCCACAACGCAGTGTGTAAGGGTTGACATGCTTTAAAATCAGAGCAGAGGCCCGTTGTTCATAGCTATAATGACAACTTTCTTTTCCAGCTATCGTTACTGTAAGAACAAGCCTTATCCCAAGTCAAGGTTTTGCCGTGGTGTCCCAGGTAGGATTTGTTTTAGAGTTACAGCTCTGTTTAATTCTTGGTTGGAATGTATGAAAGAACCAACAAGCTAGCTACATTAGCGTACCTTCCAGAAGAGCACTTTGGGAGTGGCCATTTTCTTGAAACCTTTCGTAATCATTTTTGCAACAAACCCTCTTGAATCTGGTCAAATCCATGCAGACACTAGCAAATTTGAATAAGTCTTTACACCCAGTCGAGACAATTTGTCCAAAGTGAAGAAAAAGAGCAGAGGTTTGCAGCATTAAACTCCACCAGGAACTGAAATGTGGAATTTTTGAATTGATTTACGGAATATTGGGTTGAAAGGGACGTCTCTATTAGTCCAAAGTAATACCACCAGAAAGGGCTACTAGAAATACTAGCTGCCTAAACTAGTAATGCACCATTTCTTCTCAAGATCAGTGAAACTGATAGATGGTTCTGAATCGCAAGCTCTGCCGATAAATGGAATAGACCAGCATTGCCAGTACTGGTATATGGATCTCAAAACTGCCTTTGCCTTCCTTGAACCATTGGCCTGTTCATTAGTCGTGCATTCCTTCCAGTTTCGAACAAGATCAGAATAATTTGTGACCCACTTTCCCAAAACCCGGCTGAAGTTGGTATTTGTAATGTTGGACAGTTCCCCTCCTTCAGCCTTTTATGCTCTTTAAAGTGATCCATGTTAGCTCAAAATTTCTGTCTGCAGTAAGCTTCTCATGGGTAGGGATAGCTGTAAAACTCCCATGAAAATCTGAAAGGTGGAAGTTCCACTATTTTAGGGTCATGAAGTTACCGACTTCAGCCTGGTTTTGGGGTGGTGGGTCACGTTTAACCTTGGTGGTGGTAAGCTCCCAGTAGAGCAATATCAGAGGAGCTTTGAAGCTTCAAAGATCAGAATAGCACTCAAATCAATCTCAATGGTCATAAAGGGTCATCTTGTGATAAATTGACTACAATTTGGGGGTGGGAGAAGCAAGTGGAAATTCCAAGCTGTGACTTAATCCCCCAAATAAATGGACCTTTCAAGAAAACATTGTCCTCCCTCCTCTAGACCCCAAGCTGCGTATCTACGACCTGGGCCGCAAGAAGGCCCGTGTGGATGAGTTCCCTCTCTGCGTGCACCTGGTCTCGGACGAGTTTGAGCAGCTGTCCTCGGAGGCGCTAGAGGCAGGCCGCATCTGCGCCAACAAGTACATGGTCAAACACTGCGGCAAAGACTCCTTCCACATCCGGATACGTCTCCACCCCTTCCATGTCGTGCGCATCAACAAGATGTTGTCGTGTGCCGGAGCTGATAGGTAAGCTTAGATTGTGCATTGATTACTCTCTCGCATTACGTTCCCTCTCCTCCACCATGTTGGGCAACATCCACAAACCAACACTGCATCAAACCGATGTGCATTCTTTACACTTTGTGAAGCTGGCACTTTGAAACCTGTAGACATTACTTGTGACTGAGCTGTGCAGTTCTGAATTCATTTATGTACCGACAAATCTCATATCTGACTTTGAAAGACATGCTTAGGGTAAATCCAGAGTGCATTGTTGAGCACCTTGTTGCAAGTAAAAGTGGTTGAGAGTTTTTTGCACCTCAAGAAACTCAAGAAAATAACACTTTCATCTCTGTGGTTATACCCAGTTCAAATCTCAGCTGTGTCTCTATACTTGTATGATACTGGTGATGTGTGAGAGATCCCTAGAAAACTACTTATCTTTACTACTATTGCTATTACTATTTCCTCATGTCAATCTGTGCTACTGGGGCTGACTCTTACCGTATGCCATTCCTCTACCCCTTTCTTACAGGCTCCAAACCGGAATGAGGGGAGCCTTTGGCAAGCCTCAGGGCACCGTGGCTCGCGTCCACATCGGCCAGACCATCATGTCCATCAGGACCAAGGACAGCAACAAGGCCTTCGCCATTGAGGCCTTCCGCCGCGCCAAGTTCAAGTTCCCAGGCAGACAAAAGGTATGACCCAAGACCTGTTTGTGAATGTTGGAACGAAACCCTTGGGATGTACATCAAGTGTACTTTTTGTATTTGAAATACGATGCAGAAGACATCATCAGACTAGAAGAGGGCAGTGGAAGGTTTCAAGCGTGTGCAGATTCCTGTGTGAGGTGCATCATTTCATTGATTTTATTATCAGTAAACCAGTTGGAATGTTAGTACATGGAGAGTACCTACAGACGTACAGTTTTCTTGTGCTTCATGTTCTTAACAACCAGCCAGTGTGACAACCTCTCATTCTGAGACTTGATCCAACCTCTTGCTGCAGGACCTTAGCTTTGTTTCAGTCTGAGATGTTTTGTAATCAAAGTGCAGGGGTATGAAATCTCCGCTTTTTAGCGGATTTCCCCTTTTTTGTTAAACATGCCATTTCCCGCTATTTTGCCATCGACGGGCCAGATTTTCCTCATTTTTCTTCCTGCGCAAGTGCTGATTTTTCATTTTTTTCGTTTTCTATCGACACAAAGGCCAGGCCAAACTTAGCACATCCTCTTTCCGACACCGAACAGTACTGGAGGAAAGCATCGTAATGTATACGAGTGTACATGTGCAGTAAATTTTTGCTTTCGCAGCAACTCATGACAACTGGCGTGGGGTAGGCAAAGCTCTTGTGCCTTGTATTATCTCACGGTTTTGCATCGTTTTGTACGGGCTTTCAAACAATTTTTGGGACATAAACTGATCGAAACATACAAATGTACAGTCATCTAAACAAGTTCTGACTTGGATACAGCCTTTGATAAGGCCGATCCTCAAGTTACAAATCCACAGAAATGGATGTGAATGGAATTCGCTGTAGATGTGACAAGGAGAAAACACAGTCCATGCCCAGAAAATCCAAAAGCCTGGGGCGTCCTATGAGCATTAAACGATAGAAATTTTGAAAACGTGGTTAGATCAGGAGGGAAAAGAGCCAACTCACAAGCCTCCATATTTACATAGTTCATTTTAACCTGGGAATTTCAACCAAACGTGAAGAAAAAGTAAAATTAAAAATATGCACAGCCTAAATGACAAAACAAAATGGCCAATGGTTGCACCAGGAGGCTGTAAAATGCATCACAGAGCATCTACATTTCAAGGTTTGGCCCCGGGCCCCACACCGTATATGCTTCGTGCTTACGATTTCAGCTATTTTCAGCTGTTTTTTTAATGTTCCACTCACACCCCTTGAAAGTGCTGCTTTGATATTTGAGGGGAGTAAATCTTTCTGAACTCTTGCAGATTTCAAGATTTCTGACCAAGAAATTTGGGGGGGGGTTAATTACTTGGCTTGGCAATGTTTTTGACTTGTACTTGCGCAAGATTTACATATTAAGCATAGCTATTTTTAAAAGAACTTCTGCATTATATGTGACAACCCTGGAAAACTGTCATTAGTTTTTTATTGTTGCATTTCCCCCTCAGTTGGACGTTTCGAGGATTTTTTCCTTATTTGCAGCATCTCCCCTCCCCCCCTCCTAAACTTTTGCTTTGTCTCAACAGATCTTCACCTCTGAGAACTGGGGCTTCACCAAGTTCACCCGGGAGAGGTACGAGGAGCTGCGCAGCGAGGGCCGCCTGATCCCAGACGGTGTGAGCGTGCAGTACCTGCCCAACCATGGTCCCCTGTCACGCTGGAAGCAGTACCAGGCCTAGAGGAGTGCGACTAGGCCACTGAGGTGTGGCAACGCCCGCCTCTCCCGAGGCGTTGAGGGGCATTGTCCGGCAAGATTTACCCAATGATATCGAAATCAATCACTGAAGTTTTTTTCTTTGGTTGTGTTTTTTTTTTTCAAAGTGTTGATGTACCAGACTTGTCTTGACGTGAGGTACGTCAGTACATTATGTAGCACATTATTATTCGACCTGATTTTGTTTTGGGTGGATCGTGTATTCTGCCTGAACTGATCAAGGCTGTATTGAAATGTGTAAAGAAAAAGAATCTCAAACGCATAACAACAGGAATAAAAGACCTGAATGGGATCCCTGAATGAAACATGGCTTGCAATGTCGATTAATTTGTAAAGTTATCCCTGTTAGTTTTTGTCAAATCTCCAAAGGTGGTTTTGAATAAGCCATTTGCAAGTTAAATTTGAATAAATCTGGTACACTGAGTTATCTGATTGCACATAAACATAACAATTTGAATTCCCCAGACTAAAGACACTTGCCTATACTTCGTGATTCACGGCAAGCTTGCGCATAGCGACCACCATCTCTGGAATGGACTGGTTCCTTTGAGCCCTTCTTATCCATTGAGAACTGTGTATTGTTGCAAGGAGTCTCCTATATAACTAAGCAAAAGCTTGCCCCGAGGTAAAGCAATGAGGTATCACGAGGTATAGCAACATTGGTTTTAGAATGGAGAATTCAAGATGTTATGTTAGCATGAATTATAAAGAACTCAGTGTACGAGATTTTGGTCTAAGTTAACTCGCAAAAGGCTTATTGGAACCCTAGTTTGCCTTTAAGGGAGGGATTAATTCATAATCTCATGGAAATCAGAGATGACATGCGAAAGAAAAGGAGTTGGTTTGTCTTGGTACAATGGAGTCACCATTGGCTGTGAAAATGCTTACTACTTTGTGAGGATGCCATTTCTGTTGTGCCGAAGTCGAGGTTTGTTTTTTTGTGGAAAGATGAAATAGTTCATGCGCATTCTGTGTTTAAACATTGTTTGTAAACATGCTTTTGTACTTCACTCTCTCTCACGAGTAGGCCATCAACCTGTTGTGGCCAGGACCAGTTACCAAGTAACGGTGAACAGTGACAAAGGAATGCTTTAAGGTGCAGTTCATTAGAATAGCATGTGAATTGAATTCAGACTGTGGGTCTTGTTTCGGCCTCATGATGGACCTGACTACAGCACTGCATGAAACATCCACATCTCCTGCAAGTATAGACCGATTGCGCCCAGCAATAACGTAATGTGACCTACAGTAGTCTGGGTATTACACGTCAATAAACATGGGGTCCTATTCAGTGTAGTACTCGGCACATCATTAGTCCAAGTACTTTACCCACTGTCGGCAAACTTTGCTATTGGAGGATGTCATGTTTGTTAGTGTTCGATACCCACTTATATATCACTGCATTTGGTAGGCAAAATTAGTTTGTTGCATACTTGGCCCTTCAGGAGAAGCGGAGATGTAAGGAGGGCCGACTGACAGTCACCGCAACTACTTGGTGCTTGACGTACACAGACATGTCGGATCCATGTGCATCAGGCTGATCGGTCACAGGCCAACTGCATTCAGATAAGCTGATGTCCTCCATCTGGGCAAGATCTGTCCCCAGACAGCGAAGTCCATTACTGCATACTGTATATAATCCGAGTCGACCACGAGTCCCTGCAAGTTCATCACAAGTGGTACACTCTTAAGCCAATTCACACGCTACTCAAATGAACTGAGGCAGAACTGTTCTTCTGTCATTGTTCGCAGGGTTACTTATGACTCGTACCGTGAAGGGACTTGTGAAAGGACTTGTGATGGACTCTAATACAACACAGCAAAATTCTTGAAGGAATGAAACAAAATATCCTTGAAGCAACTGAAAATGAAGCACTTGACCAATTTATTCAGTTCATACAAAGAACTTTTCTGGAGGAAATGACTCAGGTGATGTGAGTAGATTTATACACAATAATATCTGGCAATGGCACTGTTACATGGGAAATTGATTTTGATGCAGGCACTTGACACATCTACATCCCCTCAAAGCGCAACTCTTTCAATGCGTTTACAATGTATATTTTGCATACAAAGATAACAGTAAAACACATTTAACAGCGTATTTCAGAATTTAAATTGGAATTGGAATTCCAGAAGGATCAAAAACTGTAAAATTACTCCAAAAAGGCACATCTGCAGTTACTTAAAGATCAAAAAAATTTCGCCTGAAGTAAAACTGAAAGACATCACAAAATTTACTCCTTACCAGAAAAAAAAAGAAATGTGAACACTATTCCTGATTACCATTGCATTTAAACACAAATTTCAGTATAAAAATCAATATATTTCAAACTTATCTGAATGCTGTGGCATAAATCACTTTACTGTAAGAGTATACTGCAAAAAGCAAGAGTAAGTACTGGATATGATTTTTGGCATTTAGAAATACTCCCAAATTCATCAGGTGAACACACACGTACATGATGTGTTCAAAACGAAAATACATGATTATGTCTCCTTTACATTTAGCAACGGCAACATGCTTCCAGAATGACACAACGTAGAAATTATTCTGAAAATCTTACAGCATGATTTTTACAATTGATGTAAACTGCATGCTTGAGTTTGAACTTTAAGCTGGAATCACTCAGTAAAACTAAAATGCTGCGAAAATGTTTGCCAAATCAAGTCAATACAAAAGAGGATACATTAAGAAATTAATTGTTACTCTAATTTCACAGAAGATGACAAATGCAATATACCTAACCTACAAAACAACCTAGCAAAATGAGTTGCAAGTTGCCAGTATCAAAGGCCTTCGACTACAGGACGGAATCTCGCACAATGTAGAATCAATGGCAACCTGCGACATTTTTATCGCTCATGTAATTTCTGTTTTCATCAGGACGCTAATGAAGGTTAACTGTCATCTTTAGAGTAGTGCCCAAAGAGTCCTTCATGTAGGCATTAAGGGCCATTAAATGAAATGATGCATTTTTGAAGAATTTTGAAAACGGAAAATCTTGAAAAGGACCTGGCATCTTATCTTGCTCAAGAAAAATCTACCCAGCAGCAAGTGATTAATTGAGATACAATTCGTAGAATCTAGTCAGATAGTTAAATACTCCTTAAGTTTAAGAAATCAATGAGTTTCTTTCCAAGAGACAGGCATGCAACTTTGGGACTTTAACAAAAATGAGGAGATTCCAATCTTTACAAGACTTTGTTCAGTGTTTTACAATTTTTCATTGGTATGAGTGTGAAGTGAAAAACGAGGCAATCAGCTGATCCGAGGAAAAGTTGCAGGCCTGAAGAGAGCTTTCCTCTTGGAGGCTTTTACTAAATTATCAATTGTAACCCGACTTATCCTTGCCCAGTTCCTCTCATCTTCCTTTTCAAGATGCCTCCTACTCTTTTTCCTTATCTTCAGGTGCATCTCCCTGCATCTTTACCCCTGAAGCATCTCCATTCCCTTCTTGCATTATGTGGATGGTTTCAGAGGTTTTCTCTGCACCTTCAGACGAGGGTTCTTTCTCGGATCGCCCCTCTCCCGCTACCTCGCATCTGGTGGGCTTTTCCTCATCTTCGGGTGCATCGCCACGCATCTTTTCTCGTGAACTATCTCCATTCGCTTCTTGCATTATGTGGATGGTTTCAGAGGTTTCCTCTGCACCTTCAGACGAGGGTTCTTTCTCGGATTGCTCCTCTCCTGCTACCTCGCATCTGGTGGGCTTTTCCTCATCTTCGGGTGCATCTCCACGCATCTTTTCTCCTGAACTATATCCATTTGCTTCTTGTGTTATCTTGACGGTTTCTGAGGCTACCTCTGCAGCTTCAGATGGGTGTTCCTTCTCAGGCTCTGTCTCTTCCTTTTTGCTCGCAAAAGATGCCTCACCTCCTCTGGGCTGACATCCCTCCTTGCCATCTGGGCTCCCTTCTTGTTTCCCCAACTCATCTGCAATCTGCTCTTCGACAGTCTCCGTGTTCTTGGGAATGACTAGCAAATCTGGCTCGGCAAACGGGAAGGCTTCTTTGAGGGCATCATCATTGATGAACTGACTGAGACATCCAAGAGTGTAATTCCAAAGCTTCTCCTGATTTGCCTCATCACTAAAAAAAAACAACCACATGAAAGACTCTTGAATCAGAAACCAAAGGAATCAATGCAAAAACGAAGACTCCCGAGTCAAAGGCCTGGAGTTGGAAATTAAGGACCCTAGCATGGGCATTACCAGGAATTTTGGGGGAGGGCGAAGCACTTATCAGCTGCAAACTGATACATGTATACCATTCAAAGTGGGCCGAGGTCAATTTTTAAGGTTTTTTCAAGCAATTTTGAAGATTTTCCTCCCATGTACATGTAGCTGCAGAGCCCAGTACGTAGGGCAAACCAAGCGTCCCCTGAAGACATGGGTATCGGAGCACATACGAGCTACTGATCAGCACAGGGTAAAAGAATCCGCACTGGCCAAACCTACATGCAAGAACACACAACACACCTCTCTGGGACGAATGTAAGCGTTTGGCCAGGGTCAGCCATCAAGGGATGAGACTGATCAGAGAATTGCTTGAGATCAAGAGTACTGAGGCTTCCACAATCAACAGAATGGATGGCAAGGATGTTAGCCACATGTGGGATAGCCAAGGTCAACAGAGCAAATCAAACAAACCGATCTCTCCCGCGTCTGTCATAATAACTGGTTACAATCACATCTACAACATTGACTTTGTTCGTGACGTCCCTCCATAGTATTTAAGTCCAAGTTGCTGCTCCTTAACTTCAGTCCTGATGAAGTCAGAGCCACTTCCGATGAAAGCTTGACCACTTCCTTACTCCGACAGCGTACTCATCTAATTTCCCTCTCTAATTTCATTCCCTTCATCTCTGTTTCTCTTGCCCCCCTCCAATCCCTACATTTTCCCCCCAATTTTATTTCCAGGGGTGGGGGCACTTGACCCCCCTTGCCCCCCTGCAATGCCTATCATCCCAGAGGGGGCAATCCAAAGATGAAGGCTCAGAATGCCAAATTTTGCCCTCCGAATGTTGTATAGAAGGGCAAAGGACAGACTGCAGGTGGAAAAGCCTCATCGATCTCATGGATCACCAAGGGTCATTCATGACCCACATGGCAATAATGCTGATGGGTTAGAGGACAAGGAACCTGTGGGTCAGGAAGCTAATTTGATTACACACCAAGAGGACCCAAGAGTCAAAAATCAAGGAAGTCCAATCAGTTGGGATCATCGGTTAGCTTTTGCATTCAAATTGGTCAAGGTAGATAAAAATGAAATGACTCCTCTGATCCACTTTTCTCTTTACAATTTTTTGGTTACATTAAACTGTTTCGTCAACCTTAAAAGTAAACATTTTTAGAAGCCTTACCGACAGAAGCTTGCTGGATTAGCAGGTTGACAGTTTTTCATGAACACTGCAGTTCTGCCAGAAAGGCTTGGCTGGATGCAGGCCACAACACTAGTCGCTGCCCCCTTCTTTGGTGTACGCATCATGCCTATAATGAACAGAGAAGGGCAATCCGTGCTATACATTCAGTGGGCTTTCTGAGCATACTTCTCTTAAGTGATGGAAAATTCAAAATGTTTTGGCAAAAACCACGCTGCTTCATGCACGTAAACCTGAAGTTTGAAACAGTGTTGATATGACCACCAGTGGGTTGCTGCTTCTTAGACGTGGACTTCACATGACTAAAATTGTTAATTACAAAAATTAAGCCTATACATAAATATCTCATCCCATGAGCTCACCCATTTTACTGTAAGCCCCCATAAAAAAGCTCAGCAGTCTCCAGTCACTGAAGTTACGTTGGATATCTGTGTTGACCACTCCAGGATCAACTGCAAAAGTGCTCACACCAGTACCCTTCAGCCTCCGAGCAAGTAGGCATGCAGCCATGACCTTTAATTAACACGACATTGATTTCATAATGAAAGTTGGGTGCAAATGTACTATTTGGACAAGGAACTGCAATCGCATTCTGACCTGATGATGCACATAATACCATTTCACTACCATTTTGAGGTGGTGGGTGGTAGAGGCGGTGAAATATCTGAATCCAATGGGCCCTTTTTATTCTCCTCTAGCCCTCTTCACTGAGAATAGTAACAGGAAATCTCACCACGTAGGCCTTGGAAGATGCATAGGCTCCATAGCGACTGTAGGATTTGCGGCACTGCATGTTATCCAGGTCTAGTTTCCCACTGCTGTGTGCGACTGATGACAGGAACACAATGCGGGAGTCGGGAGCACCAGCACGCAGCAGGGGCATGAGATGCAGTGCAATCAGGATATGTGATAGATAGTTCACTTGGAAGTGAAGCTCATAATTATCTTCTGTGTATCCTGTAGCATTGAAAAATGACAAATTAATGAAACAAGGTTATTTAGTGTAACCAACAAATTTTATTAATTTTAAATATCTTTTTAAATATTACATATGCTGCCCCTCAAATCCAGACAAAAAATATCAGAGTGCCTCTAGAGGAGACAAACACATATTATCTAGATATTATTATGATGCCCTCTGAAAATGGAAATCACTTGTCGGAAAGAGCTAACACATTTATTTTTATTCAAATGTCAACTATGTTCTGAAAAATATGAGACATTTTCAAGTTGCCTCAGTTGACTTCCATGATTGCTCCTGGCAAAGAGTAAATTTGATATTCAAACAGGGAATCCCCAAAATGCAGCATATTAGAGGTCACAAACTGCGATACATTGGGGCAAGGTCCGCCCTATCAACATAGGTGTCCACCGACTCGCACATGTCCTCTGTTCTTTAATGACTATGCTATTGTGAAATACTGAACCTTGTTGGACAAAGGCGATGCCGGCGTTACACACCAGGACGTTCAGCGACTGCATCCTCTGCTTGGTCTCCCGAATGAAGTCCATGGTGGACTGTAGCGAGGACAGGTCCAACTTGATGTATTCAACATTCAGCGGTTTGACCTCGGCTTCTTCGGCGGTGGAGGAGGGCTGGCCAGATGCCTTCAAGGAAATAGTAGAAGGAGGCCTGGTGAGATTATTTTACACAGGAGGATCGAGGAAAAGGTTTTGACCTTCTCAAAGTAGTTCAGCTAGGGCCTCTTCCAACTTGCCTACCTTAAAAAAAAAACACTCTTGGATCTACAGGAAGTTGTCATACTAGATATGAGGGTTATAACACATCTCTTGCTGCATGATTCTTTATCCTGGTTGGCTGAACCTCAGTCATGTGGACCAAGTCCAATATAGGCTAGAGCACGAAACTTGGATCCGTGTAAAATGGATGCATGGTGAGGCAATGTACACATGTGAATTCCAGAGTACTAGTGTCCGGTTGGGCAATATACCCAAATATTTCAGCTGGTTAAACCCCCCTCCTTTTTTTCACGTTTAATATTTTGGACGGAGGGGTACGTACTATGGACGGACATGATGCAGTCACTTGTGCATCTCTCCTCAGGCACCGGGTCCTATTTCCTTCAGCCTTCGGCCTTAAGATGACATAGGACCTCTTTTGGTCAGTCCCTTGTTGCACACAGATGTGCATTATATGCTGCACTCATCATGACCCAATTGTGTCAGTCCATATTGGCAAAGTGCCAAGAGAGTGGGACCTGTGGTTATACCATTATAACTTATGAACAAAAAGGGCCCAGGGTTGGATCTAGCTGCTTCTGGGCCATAGGTTAAATTATGACCCTGGACAAGTCACTTTAAATTATGACCCTGGACAAGTCACTTTAAATTATGACCCTGGACAAGTCACTTTAAATTATGACCCTGGACAAGTCACTTTAAATTATGACCCTGGACAAGTCACTTTAAATTATGACCCTGGACAAGTCACTTTAAATTATGACCCTGGACAAGTCACTTTAAATTATGACCCTGGACAAGTCACTTCTTCCTTTCTTGCCTCTCTCCACCTTGGAATCAGGGAGGTAGGAAAAGTGCTGAAATGTAAATGAGCGCCAACGACAGCTAGTGAACGAGGAGACACTTGCTGTGGTCTAGTGTCCCGCCCAGGGGTGGGGAGATCACAGATGCTCTCAGTCATTTTGGCCCCTTAAAACTGGATATAGCACCAGGTCGATTGGCCACATTGGCTGGAAACCAGAGGTTTTCAACTTTATTGGCCATAAGCAAATTAACCTTTATTGCTAAACCAAACAATAGTGAAAAAATTTCCTTTAGTTAAAATTTTTTTAAGTTGTTCTCTGCTATTCTTTGGATCACTTGAATGACACAGGTTATGTCCCTCAAGTACAAACGTACAAATGAAAAGACTATTTCCCACAAAACGCAAGCTATGTAGTTCAGTTTTTACATACCCGAACACTTCGACTCTTCAGCACTTCATTCTTGTGTTCCTTTTGCATTCGCTCAATTGCCTAAAATGCAACAAATGAATCAACAAAGTGACGTGGTGGTTGACAGAGCAACCTGACATCTGAATGTACATGTATGTGCATTTACAAGATAATTGAGTCAGATTTGTTTCTGAGAGGTTTATATAACTACATATACTTGCAAACTCCAACTGTAACCATCACATCTGCTCCCCTCCCTTAAGTACTTGCCATTTCCGTTTCGGACATGTAGTCTTTATACGAGTGGCCGGGGTCTCCGAAATCGGACAAAGGCAACTGGGCCTTGTAACAAAAAACGTACTCGTAACAAAAGACAAGGCTGCCGGGAATTACCAACATTTTTTCATTCTCAATAGTGGAGATAATCCAGCCTTGTTTTGAAACAGTTTACCACGGTTTGGGGCATTCAGCGTGAGCAGATTACCACCGGGGACAAAAGCACTCCACCGCTGCAGCGATGAGCCCCACAGTACCACTGCACGCTAATCTGGCCCCTATTGAAAGGAGGTCAGCAGCAAACTGAGCTAGTTTCGAGAACTAAAGAAAATTACGTAACACTGCAAAATCTGGGCTCTTTTTACAAGAGGGCAGGCCTGGCTGAAATACGCCAGCGTCGATAGAGGGATTTCACATGAGTGCCGTCTGCGCAAATATCTGCATTGAAACCGAGGCTTTTTGTGTTGAACTTCATCGCGCGTGCCCGCAGAGTCCACACAGTACATGGAGTATCCAGTTCGTACTATGTGTGACTCCACTTCAGTTTAAACCACGTCAACTGCACAAGATACACGACCATCACAGGCACATGTACGTTAGTTCGCGGTGAATTGCCGTTATTTTTCGTGTGATTTTACATGTCAAGTCATCCTGAAAGACTCTTCCACAAAAATTTGCAGCCTGAAAAGTCTGAATTTCTGTATTTTGTGTCTTGACTCTTTACTTTTAATCGTCTCATCGTATTAAGAATTGAAGCTGACACATACAGCCTCGTTTTAAAATGCGGAAGCGCGCAGATCGACGCTAAAAGCGTCATATTGGGATCCCTCTATAGATGTTGTCTGTCAGACAGTCCTTCGTGTGGGTGTAAGTGTCAAGTAAATGAAGATTTGAATTTTTAAAGAATTTTGAAAACAGAAAAAAAATGATAATTATCCCATCTCAGCATCATCAACATTGATAAATACCACGGGCGCGAAGTGGTTAAAACATGAAAGGTGTCATATTGCTCCACTAATATACCAATTATCAATGCGCAGTGACTGTGTGACCAAAATGTCTCACAAAACATACTCTCTCATGTATACAATTAACGCTTACACCTGCAGCCAATTTCACAAAACTTTACGCAACGGTGTAATTCCACTTGCGCCACATTTTATCTTATAAGTTGTGCAACAAATGAAGACTGATTCTTCGAAACTCATGCACTATGGAACTTGAGCCCACGACTTACACAACAAATTATGCCGTAACTTACTCAGTCCATTCAAGTGGCACAAGTTGCATCAAACAAAGTGAAAATGCCTGATTTGACTAGTTTATCATGTTTGGTTAAGCCTCATCATTGTTGAACTTAACAAGGCTTGTATGAGAAACGTACTGCTTTGTTGTAGAAGGTAATAAGAAACTTGTTTGGCTGTGAGAAAGCTGCGAGCTTTTTTGTTCAGTTCCGACGAAAAAAGACAAACAAACTTTAAAAATGGAGATTCAACCAGTGTTTGATGACTGCTTTTATATTGAAAAGGAACAGCCGTCGTAAAAACTGTTTTTTCCCTTGCCCGAGAAATTCAATATTATCAAAATGTGGCGCAACTTTTGGTGAAAATGAGCGTAAATATATTGTGCAGCTAAGGCATTAATTTGTGGTGCAAGGCTTATGCATGGGTCAAGGTTACGCCACGTTTCTTGAAATCTGCTGCTGGAGAATGCAGCATGGCTTTGGAGAATCGCTAAATCAGATTCGCACAATTCACATGCATGTATTGGGCAAGGCTTAAATATATGTGTGGGGAGCACAATGATTGTTTTTGTTTGAAAGATGCTAACTGAAGGTGGTTCGATCTCAAAACGAATCCGCTAACCACTAAGCAAATTATCCCTAGCTACTTAACCTGTAGCTAAAAGACTACTGTACAATAACTATAGTAATGAGTGCATTTCTAATGCTAGCAAAGGACTTTTAACTTGTTAAATGTGCATGTGTGACTGAGGTCTCCAGGCTAACTCTGTCTGCTCCTCTAAACTTCAGAAAACCGTGGTAAGCAGGTTGAGTCACAAAACTGGGCATTATCAGTCCCCTAACAAATGCCCTCCTCACATCACCCCTTTAACTTACATCTTTAGCCTTGTCCTCTGAGCGACAGGCTATGCACACCCTGGCTCCTTTCTCTGCAATGGACCTGGCAGTTTCATATCCCAGCCCTGTATCAATGTAAACCCACTTCTCAAGATTATCAAGAACAAAATTTAGCACATAAAATTACAAAAATGCCTTCCACAAATGTAAATTCAAACTTACCCCAAATTGAGCCCGCAAAAAACGAGCATAGCCAAACATTTGCAAGTACTAGTACAGACAAGCCCGTGGCGGGTGATATTAATCCTACAAAATCTTCTAAACTCTAAAGAGGATTCTGCAGGCTCTGCTCTGGGAGAGAATAGGGATAAAGACACCAGCCAAAGAACTGAACTAAACAGCAGTGTTGGTCACAGTGTGAAGAGAAATGAGCTGTCAGTTGATGGAAAGAAACAATTAAATTAACCAAAGAATCGAAGCAGATTAGAAACAATTGGTGGGAGTACACATGGTCAGTTCAAGTGATCTATCAAACGAATTCAATACAAGATGGTTATCCCCTCCCCCTCTGTTTTTACCAGTGTTTCCGCCAGTCACCATCACCAGTTTCTCTGGGGGAAGCTCCACATCAGGGTGCTCCAATTTATTCCCCATTTTCAAATTTCCAGCGTGATTTCTTCTTTCTCAGATCTGGAAAGCAAACCCCCCAAAAATTAACATTGAATAAAATCATCTCCAATTCATCAAGGGACTGCTGAATGATTCACATTGACCTCTAGGCAGGTTTTTCAAATCCATGACACTTTTTGTCCTATTTCAAAATTTACCCCTTTTGACAGGGCCTATTATAAAATCAATACCTGAATGATTGATTAAAAAAACTCCTTTTAATGTTAAACACTTCACTGTTGATGACACATAATATCTTAAAAGTGTAGACATCTTTACACAATTTGCTACCCGCAGATCACTTGCAATCGATCCTAAGTTGACTTCCCAACCTAAAATAAACTCCCTCCCTCAACTCAAACAAGTTTTTTTGGTCCCTTTTGAACGAATTCAGTTCATGCAGAAATAAAATCATTGACCCGATCAATCTATATGATCCCAAACCCACAGAAATGGCAGGGAATGATAAACCTTCATTCCATCACTGTGTGTAGTTGTGTGCTCCAGAAAACCATGCTCACTTATAACAGCTGTGCTTTGGCTGCTGAAACTTCCTGTGTGCATGGAGGTAGAAATTTATACCTCCATGCTGTATGGCTGGCCTCAGTACAAAAGTAACACAAAAATTCACAACATGTTAAAAATCCTAAGCAACTATCTAAATACCAGATCATAATTGTCACTAGATACTTAAATACAACCCTCTAAAAATGGAAGGGACATAGGTACATTTTGAACGAAATGGAGGTAAAATTGAACACCAACAAAGGGTAAATATTCTGCACGCTTTGATTGCCCGTATAATTTGTAGGCAAAATGAGAGTGGTCTCTAGAAACGCACACGTACATGCATATGTACTCACCAAGAACTTGTCAGTGTGGATGGGTCTGGCTAATTAACGGGAATAATTTCTGGCTTGTAAGCTCGTGTGGAACTGGTACCACAAACACACTGATGCACTTTATCACACTGTCTAGACTGCATTGTCACGAATGTGATTGTCAAAGGATCAAGGTTCACTTGAAGTTGAATCGCGCAGCCAAACATCTCGCTCCGTAAAACCCTTCCACTGATGTTATGGACAAAGATATTGCGCCGAAGGCCCTTTGCGGCGCTGGTAGTGGTACGATCTTTGGTTATGGATCGTTAGCTCACTGAATGTCAGTTGCCAGCAGTTGTATCACATGATAAATTTACAGTCACGCAAACACGTACGCCACCTCCGTTTCCACATAAATAAGATTGTTCTTCTTTAAGCAAGAAAACTGTGCCTCTTTTATTCGTTCACACATTTTGAAACGTACAGGCAATGCACAATAGTGCACCTTCAAGAGTTTGCAAGGCGTTGGCCAGTCACTACGCGCGAAATTCGTCAACTTTTTCCAAACGCGCATTTGGTCGACAGATTTCGCGCATTGTGATTGGCCAACGCGTTGCAAACTCTTGGAGTCGCACTGTTGTGAAACGTCTGCATTAAAAATAGTCCTGCACATACGGGCGATTCGCAATAGTGGGTTTCCAAAAGTTTGCAACGCGTTGGCCAATGACAACGCGCGAAATTTGTCGACTGTTTCCAAACGCAGATTGGGTCGATAAATTTCGCGCAGTGCGATTGGCCAACGCGTTGGAAACTCTTGGAGGCGCACTATTGTGAAACGCTCGTATTGCTTGTACATCCTCTCTTATGAGGGCTCAATGCAAAGGCATCACCTGGATTTTTTTGACGGGCATGGCAGAATATTCAGCAAAGCATTCAGCTAGCAGCAGAATACTGAAAACGAACAAGGGAAAGAGTTTCAACACTAAATAAAAGCAATAAAATATCTTGAAATCAGATGTACTTATGTAGCTATTGTCACGAAATGGCTTTAATAAGTTTAGGTTTCAGTCAAAAGATGGCATCATTCTTATCTTTGTATGGGTGCAGTACGAGTACCCGTGTACATCAGCATTAATCTGTGCGTAATTTCCCATGAATTTGAGTTTGGAATTTACATGTATAATGAAACTCAGTACAAAGAAATACATGAGTCAACATTTTATTCTTCGAAACACCAAATAGTTAATCAAATTTCGCAATTTGAATAGGGTCTTTGAGGTTCTGATTGATAAAACAGGAGGTCTGGCAAGATCTGTGGGCAAGTTCTTGATCATACACCCATATTCTTAAACTCTGTACGCACTGTGGAGTCCCAGAGGAAGGGAAGAGAAAAGCCGGACGGTGGCATATATATTTTAGTTTGGTTTGGTTCGGTTTTGTTTGGTTAAGAAGTTTCAAGTTCTGGACCTTCATCTGACCATTGACACATCAACGAAACCGCCATGTTTAAAGATGGAATATAATGCAATATAGAATCACAAAGTTGATGTGCTGCATGGCGGCAGTATGTCGAACCGAGTGTCCTCTAATATTTCACCACGGACCAATCGATAAAAATCAAAAACCTTAAACAATTCTGAATTATATGTGGTAAAATTAGAGAAAGACTTCGCTATCGTTTTTGTCATTGACGGCGATGTGTCGAATTTCTAAACCCACCAGCCGTGGAGATAAGGACGCATAGGAGTTACAGACGTTAAATTGGCTCATTGGAGAACATAGAAATGTTGCAAATTTTAGTTACAAAATTTTTCGCCCGATTTTGCACCCTTTTTACCCTGGACTCCCTCCGTAACGTAGTACGGTGAGGGAGTCCACCTGGGCTGGAGCAGACCCTATCCCTGGAGTACATAACTACACACAGTTATGATGGAAGGCTTATGAATGATTCTTTGCCATATCCGTGGGTTCATGATCATAACAATCGATAGGGTCAATGACTTTATTTCTGCATGAATTTAATTTGTTCAAAAGGGACCAATTTGTGGACCAAAAACTTGTTTTTATTGAAAAAGCGAGCTCATTTTAGGTTGGGTATATCTAGGATCAGTTGCAAGTCAGCTACGGGTAGCTACTTGTGTAACAATGTCTTTTAAAACGTTAAAAATGTTTTAAAATGTTAGGTTTCTTCATTTTTCCCTCCAGGTTTGATAAAAGAGAATTAAATCACGTTGGAGAGTGGAAGATGGGGAATAAATTGGAGCACCCTAACGTGGAGCTTCCCCCAGAGAAACTGGTGATGGTGACTGGCGGAAACACTGGTAAAAACAGGGAGGGGGAGGGGATAACCATCTTGTGTTGAATTCGTTTGATAGATCACTTGAACTGACCATGTGTACTCCTACCATTTGTTTCTAATTTGCTTCATTTCTTTGCTTAATTTCGTTGTTTCTTGTCCTTTCTTTCCATCAATAGGCAGTTTGTCAGCTCAATGACACTGTGACTATCACTGCTTTTTAATTAAATATAGTTCCAATTGCCTGCCCTTTTTATCCCTAACTTCCTCCTGGATCCTGCGGAATCCAGTTTGAAGTTTTGGAGGATTTTGCAAGATTGTTATCACCTGCTTGTCTTTATTTGCAAATCTTTGGCTAAATCTGCCTTTTATTTAGTTGAAGCCTGGTCTGAAATAGTGTTGTTCTTGATAATCTCGAAAAGCTGGTTTGCATTGATGCAGGGATTGGATAGGAAACTGCCAAGTCCGTTGCAGAGAAGGGAGCCAGGGTGTGTATCACCTGCTGTAAGATATAAGTTATCGGGGAAATGCGAGAAGGGGAATTTGTCAGGGAACTGGTTTAATGCTATATAGATCCAGTTTTGTGGCTCGACAAGGATTATGAAGTTTTGATCACTGGAAAGCCATACTGCATTCTCCAGGTGTAAACATGAATTGTATACATAGAGAGCAGGTTTCATGAGACATTTTATTCACACGGCCACTGCTCATTGATAATTTGTATATTGGTGGAGCAATATGAAACGTTCGGTATATCGGGGGCGGGGAACAGATGTGATGCAGTTAAAGAAAGTGGAGTTCGCAAGTAATTGTGAACCTGCAGAAACAGACTTGACTCATTAGCTTGTAAGTTTATGCACATAGTTTTTGTGGTTTTATATGTAAAGCTGATGTCAAGTTGCTTTATCAGTGTCATTTTGGTATTGTGGATTTCTTAAATTGTTGGCCATTTAGGAACACAACCATGAAGTGCTGAAGAGTTGTCGTGCGCCGGTATGTGAAAGTGGAGTACGTGGCATGCTTGCTGAAAACTGTGACACTCTTTTTAATTCGCGTGAGTGGAATGTTTAAAGTTTATGGATATTAGCTGTGTCATTTAGGTGACCCAAAGAATAGCAGAGAACACTTTGAACAACTTTACAGTAAATTTGTAAAAACTTTTCACCATCATTTAGGTTAAGGGATATTGCCTTTGGCCAGTAAAGAAAGGGCCTCTGTTAGTGAGCTTCATGTGAATGTATTTCAGTCAACCGGGATAAAGAACCAACTTTACGATAACTTCCAGTGGAAGTTAGATTGTTTTGTGAAGGTGGGCAGGTTGGAAGAGGCCCTGAACAGTTTGGAGAAGATCAAAACCTTTTCCTCCTCCTGTGTGAAATAATCCCACTAGGCCTCTTTCCACTATTTCCTTGAAGGCGTCTGGCCAGCACTCCTTGGCGCCGAAGAAGCCGAGGTCAAAGCGCTGAAAGTTGAATACATCAAGCCGGACCTGTCCTCGCTACAGACCACCAAGGACTTCATTCGGGAGACCAAGCAGAGGATGCAGTCGCTGAACGTCCTGATGTGTAACACCGGCATCGCCTTTGTCCAACAAGGTTCGAAATTTTACAAAGCACGCGTACAGCCATGCTGCACTGCTGTGTGCGAATGACGTTGCTGATTTATTTATAAATTTACTCATTAGGAGAACAATCACACTGGTCTCAAATTTGTCTGGGGATACTGAAAGGCCAAAAAATGAGAACATAGTTGACATGTGAACATGAATAAACTTGTTTGTTCTTTCTGAAATATGATTGGCATTTTCAGAGGGCCTCACATTATAAAAGTTTTAAAATTAATTTTATTTCCTCAAAAGGCACTCTGAATTTTTCTTCAGGAATTATATATATGAAATATTTAAAACAATTTGTTGGTTAATTAAACTACATGGCTTTGTTTCTCTCATTGTCTTTGAATGTTACAGGATACACAATTATGAGTTTCACTTCCAAGTGAACCGTCCATCATATTTCCTGATTGCGCTGCATCTCATTCCCCTACTACGGGCTGAGAGGGGCCGATTTCATGAAACGCTAAGACGTGTCTTATCAAGGGTAACTTGTCTAATCTTACAACTCATCTTAGGATCAATTTCACCAAACTTGACGACGCGTTCAACAAGTCCTGACTTCTTCAAGAACTCTTCCTAACTTAAGATTGGTCTGAGGGTCGTCTTGTCTCATTAATGCATGCAGTAATTATTGTCGAAGTGAAAGAGGAGTATTGTCCTAGAGCTATAATTTGTAACAGTTTTATGGGATGAAAACTAGCTGCAAAAACAGACTTGAAAAGTGTTATCATTTACAAAAAAGGTAGTTTTAATTAAAATTAAATATTAAAAAAATCTAATGGTACCGGAAAACCTATTCGTCGTTTTACAATGGATCTGTCAAAATGATTGGAAGCATACATGAGTCAACTGTTCTGCCGCACGTTCGTATTTTGGCTCTCCCAATATTTCCAACGACTGTTTTCATCAAAGGGTACAACGAAACATGAAACAGCAACCAAATTTCAAATTTTGACCCATCCTTCTTAAGATGGGTTTGGTGAAATCGATCTTGAAACCCTTCTTAGAGTCGGAACTCATCTTAAGCCCTAAGATAAGTTGCAAGATGAGTTTCGTGAAATCGGCCCTTAAGTCACAAGTCATTTTTGCAAGTCCAAGTCACAAGTCAAAAACTGATAGTTCCGAATCAAGTCACGAGTCATAAAAATAGCGACTCGAGTCCACCTCATGTTCAAGTCAGGTGACTCGAGTCTACAACACTGCCTGCAAAGTTCGATGACATGGCTTGGGTTTCACAGCTTCCTTCTTACTTAAAATCATATAATGACTGAAATCTTATTTGCGTGCCCACAGAATGTTTACAAAATAGCCATTTATGCCATGTCCCCTCTTACACCAGGAAGATGACCATTCCATGACCAGTTGTCAAAGTCCATTCTACAGTTTGCCCTTCGGTTTGGTGTAGAAGCCGAAGTCGTTTTCATAGGTCATCCAGTGTCCACCATCCATCACGATAGTGCTGCCCGAGATATAGCTGGCCGCAGGGCTGGCTGCAAAGACAGCGCAATCGCCAACTTCACGTTTGGTACCGATCCGCTGAAGGGGGATTTTTTTCAGCACCTCCTCACCAAGCATGCCCGCACCAGCTGGAAAAAGGATTGTTATATGTTAGACATATATGCGGCCTGCAAAACTTCCTGTTTTGTCAAAAGTCATTGATATTGGCAATTCAGACTTCATGCACACTGGATTCAAACCAAACATGTGATCACCACAAGCTCTGTGGTTGAGTACTTGACAAGTCTTCACCGGCACGAGTCTCAACTGAGCAACCTTATGAATTGTTTCTCACGAGCTCTTGGACACTCACAAGCTCACTGAATTGAAATCGCTGTAAGAATGCATGTACACCCGTAACTGAACCATCTGCAAACCTTCTTGCAACATTATTACCCCTTGAACACTCAGAGCCTCTTGTCATAATTTATGATTTTGATAACTCTATAAACCAGTTCATACCTCAAGCTTCTAATGTTACTAATCATGCCCTTTTCCAATTGTTCCTCGAGCCCCAAATGCTCACCCTCTATGAAGTATGTTTGATGTACTTTCTTTACATTTCTAAGGGGGAGGTCTATTGACATTCACTGCAATTGTTTAGATTTACAAAGAATAAACACCGCTTTTACTTGAACAATAAATTTGAGGCAATCTTACCCAGCCTCCTCATACCCTCAGTATCACCAATCGGTCCTGGGGCTATGCCCACCACACGGATGCCTTGGGGGCCCCACTCGTTGCACAATGTCATAGTCATGGAGTCTAGGTAAAATAAAGCCCAAATAAAATGGTTAAGTTTGGCGTCACGATTTTCAAGTTTTCAAAAGCAGTGACTTAAAACTACGGGTGGATTCTTTTGCAGTGTGGCAGTACAATGCTTACCAATCGCTGCCTTTGCTGCATTGACATGGATCTGAAGAAGCCGGCCTCGATAAGGCAAAGTGGCAGATATGTTGATGATCACTCCTCCGTGATCCTACAGAAAAGAAAACAAATTTTCCAAAAAGTGGTTCTTATTTTTGTTAACTTTAATGGAACCACTATTTGCAAACAAATCTGCTTCACTAACAGACCTGCCTGCTCACCATTGAACATGTTATGCTAAATCGTCCTGAATTTTTTTTGCAGTGAAGAAGATTCATGGCAGCTCTGGATAGTGGATACCAATTGCAAATAACGGAAATTACTCTTCAGGATCCAGTAGGGAGCTCTGGCGTTCTCCAACATGGAAAGTGGAAAGTTTTTTATTCTGGAACCATCCGTTAAATAGATAGCCGTGAGCACATACTTAACAAGACACTTTTTACTTACAGCTAGCTGGTTTGCAATTGGTGTCGGAGAACCAAATTGGCAGTGTGAAAAACAACCGTGTAGTCCATTGTCAAGAAATGGGTTGGGCCGTACATCGTACAGTTTTAGAATCAACAATATAAAATATTTCAGACAACTTATTTTTGTCTTCTTAAGCCTTATGCTGCTGTCATTCCCTTCTTCATTTGTCTAACCGACCAGTTTCTTGATCACGATAACCAAAAAGATACAATAGATGTTGGCAACCTTGGCCTACCTTCATATACTTGTCATAGACAGCCTTGGAGATGTTGAATGATCCCATGACATCAATGTCAAGAACTGTCTTGAAACCGTTGAAGGAGATTTTGCTGGCAGGCAACGGGAAATTTCCAGCGGCTCCTGAAAAACGGGTATTGTGGAAGCATTCACTTGTGTCTGGCTCAAGGCTTTCAAGAGTGAGATATAGATTAATTCTACAGGCCATCCCACATGCACAGCAAGAGGCAACAGCTATCCCAAGAATGATCTTACACTGTGTTCATCCTAACATCAAAGGCGCACTTGCTGCTATAGCCAATAATCCGCTGATTGACACATGATGGTGCATGAATGAGTTTTGCACGGCTGGAACGGATATGTAAAATTTGTGTGTATATTTACCATTGATGAGGACGTCGATTCTCCCATAGTGACTGAGAGCTTGGTCAACACTTCGCAACACTTCCTCTGGCTATTCGGTAGGAAGAAAAGGGATGAAATGGTTACGCTTATCTACTTAGAACATGATCCCAAATATTGTCACAAATGCTTTTCATATTTAAACTCAGTATAAAGATATCACCAAAACTTAGCAAGTTTAGGATTACATTCTTGCCTGGCAGCTGTAATTCAACAAGCTACAAAAAGAAATGGGTTGGCCTCCAAATTACCTTTCTGACGTCAACTTGAAGGGGCAGACATCTCTGTCCTGTGGCAGTCTCGAGTCTCTTGGCTGCCTGATGAACACAAAGGAATGTCACAAATAAACCTTTTATGAAAGTCACCTCCAAGAAAGGTTAGAGACCCATGGGGATACGCAACACAGTCAGTCCAATTCAAGGACTGCAAAATACTGAAAATATACAAGTTACACTGTGCCTTCTTGCATGTGGTCTTAAAATGATCAGGCGATTTGAGAAAACGTACCTCTTTCAACCTGTTCAAATTTCTGCTGGCAATAACTGTGTCACATTGATGCCTGTAAAAAGTAAACAGAGGACACAGCACTAAGTAAGCAATTTGCAGATGCTAGGAGCAGGTTACCAGCTAATAAGCCAGGTAGGCCTAAGTGCTGCTAGCAGTATTATTGTTGGATGAAAATCATTTGTTGCAGTTTTCATAGTTTGGGTTTTGATGTTTCACTACTTCACCTCATGAATACTTCTGCAACGGTGAAGCAAATTCCCGATCCACCACCTGTGATAAAGGCGACCTTCCCGCTGAAAGAAAAATACCACCAAATGAATCCATTAAAGATTTAAATTCTCAAAGTTCTTGTACAGTTCCGTCTGATCAAATGGAACTCTCCCCAACGCACGGACTATCAGCGCGGGATTGGAACTTACCGTAAAATGTCGGGCTTGAAAACATAGTCGTAACTGGTCAAACAAGCATCTAGCGTTGAGTCGGCCATTTGCGTTTTAACTTCAGACGCAAGCGGTATATGCGACGAACTCGATCACGACCAGGACCCAACTAACCCACAACGCAAATGCAGATGCAGGTACTAGGTGGCCAGGAAGCTTGCCCTATGATCTAGATGTTATAGTTCAGTTTGTTATAGCTGGCTTGATGCTACGAATGAATCGTATCAGATAGAACGTGTGTGCATGTGCCTACATTATCTTTAGAAATACATCCCACAATGTAGAGCGAAGTTCATCGGCATTGGGTATTTCTCAAGCGAAGTCACAAGTTGTGCTTGTGGTGTCGGTTTTGAAGGACAACTAATACTTGCAGTGCTGTACCAGGTGAGGGGGGGGCCGTTGAGTCAGAGAATGATGAGAACCTGGCGTATATACCACCGTATACTTAAGGCTGTCTTGCCTATTGTTAGTAGTCTTAGTCACAGTCAGCGGACGAGGTCGAAGGGACGGGAACGAGCGACGGAGAGGGGGAGAAATCCGAAGTATCAAACAACTTTCCTAATTATGCGGGGTCGAAGGGTAGGGGTGGGGAGGGTGAGACAGTCTAGGCTCACCAGGAAGGTTTTCGCCATCAGAAGAAGAAGCAGTTAACTAATAAAAATGCGCAAGCGCACGCATTAGTAAGTGACAGACCATGAAGAGAATTACTCGAGGAAACAGCTTCTGTATTCTGAAATCACTTGGGCGTCTCTATCACATGTACGTCAAAAGAATTACTTAAATTTAGTTCATACCTCACTCGCTGGTCAGAATGAGTGACTCCAGTCGCTGTAACTAGCTTATATGCGTTCTATAATGCTGGTTTGCAGGATTAATTGTTACTACCGTTGCTTCAGTAATTAGGCTGGGCCGGCTGGTCGAAATTAACTTGTGCAAACTAGTTACGCTGATCTCGCGTAGCAGTTCTTTCCTCGCTTTGCACCAATGAGGCCCGGGTTCGAGTCCCGGCTTGGCCCAGGCTTTAAGTGCATTTGGTTTCCAGTCCATACTCGCTCTCGCAGGTTTTCTCCGGGCACTCCGGTTTCCTCCTGCCTCTAAAACTGGACCTCCTTCCTAACTCCGTAATGTGATGCTGATTAATAAAGGTTATGAATAAATGTATAGTTATTGGCACAAAGAGCCTGAGTTGCTGAAAGCGCCATTAAAACAAAACAGCAACAATAACAACCTATAATCTCGTTCTCACGACCTCATCTCCATGTGACTCGCCGTAATGACACATGCTATGAACTTTACCATCCGCGGACAACACTGGCAACAGGATGAGGATGAAAAAAAGCAGAGGGTAATTTTCTTATTAAATTATACGTCGACTTAGAATGACATACATTGATATTCTCCTTATGCTAGCAAAACGGCATAAGATGGTGATTATAGTCACCGACATCTACGACAGGTTTTAGCTGTTAATAATCTATACCGTTGGAGGTACTCGAATTTGGCCGACGATGTGCAGTTCATTCAAAATGAGTTATAAGTGTCAGGAAAGTGACATGGATACCGCATGATGTACGTCAAATGTCAAGAAATTGGTCTCTGTGTGAGAAAAGAAGACGTTCAACTGATATTGCAAGAACGGATGAATCAGATGATTCGAACCAGCCGACAGCGGCAAGCTCGGTGGTCGAATGGTTAAGCCGTCCGCACTAGTAAGGAGGAGGTCGTGGGTTCGAGTCCCACCTGAGTACGCTTGTCTTTTTTTTTACAAGTCTTCGGGGGCATACACTGAGTATACAGTGTTAAAATACACGTCGGGGAGGGCAAAAATCTAAAGTTGAGTGGTTGGAGCGCTATCCATTGTAGGGGGCGCCCCACGTTCACTTCACAGACATCGCCCAGCTGAGCACGCGGAATGTGGTGACAACGTGCTCAGCTGGGTGGGTTACGGATCCGCCCAGCTCAGCACTGCCGTCCAGCTGAGATTGTTACATGGGTCCAAAATAGAAATTAAAGCCAAATTGGAAAGGCTGCAGGAACCAGCTGGTATGCACTTCAGTTTGCGGTACTTGTTTTTGCATACCATTTTGAGCCCAAAAGTAAGGAAATAAAATCACAATACCTGAGGTGAAAGATTGTTATATTTAAAGGGCCCATGAAACGTGTTTTTTATTTGTTTGAATGAAAGATAATATGTTTAAAAAAGATGTCCTGTCAGTAAAAGTTATCGCCTCAATTATGAAGTATGAGAAAAAAAGTATAAAGATTTTTTACGAAAGGCTCTGCCCCAAGAGAAACACCTTATTAGCATAGAAATTTTGCATAATTGTGACATACGTTTGAGAACCTACGTCGGTCAGCGTCGCCGCGCCGGCGCTAGCACTGTGTGTTTTCTGTGCAGTTCGTGCGAAAACGCGATTTCGAGACCACCAAAAGTTTGATACAATACTAGTCAATTTTGGAGAGAATGCCGACCAGGTCCGTTGCTGCAGTTTGTGGCAACACAAGTAGGGTAAAGATGGCACAAGTATGCACAATTTTCCGAAAGATGGGAAATATCGGAAAATTTGGACGGCGAAATTCGGGCTCACAGGGGAAGGTGGACAGAGCCATCGCCGAACTCTTAGCTATGTGAAGCAACCACTTCATGGGCCCTTGCGCATGCACATGCGCATGGGCCCGTTAACAGTAAGGTAAAACTATTTCTAAAGCGAAACAAGAAAGTTAAAAGCACTTAAGAGTACATCAACAAAGCTGAAAACGGTTAAATAAGAAAGCATTTACGAAAATTGTAAACCTCAATACAAAAACATCTACATATAGAGCCAACAATACGCCTATTCAGTTTTACATGTCAAGATCACAGATGATCTATCATAAAGCAAAGGGGAATAACGATTAAGAAAATGAGTCATGCGTATCAATGCATTCAACCCTCATTTCACATGGCAACCGTGCAGGCTTTCATAATAACAAGAAAAACAGAAGCACTGGGGAAGGGCATCAATATTCCGAAAAATGAAAGAAAATCACGCTGCAAAAGTACTGGATGATATTTTTTAAAAGGTTCCAAGTTTTAAACAATAGTTTTTATGTACTTCAGTGAAACGAAGTCAAGCTGGGAACTTGTGATTTTTTGGTGGGAGGGGGGAGCATTTGAATCTGAAGTTTAAAGAAATGAACATAGATACAAAAGTGAGTCTTTGATGGGCTGTACACTTGATATAAGACACTGGTGCAGCCCAATAACTAGGACAAAAATGAATATCACAATCACGATATTTCAAAGACAACATTTTCTATCGTTCAGCAGCAATCCCGGCCTCCAAAACCCACTCAACCTAAATCATGACTTTTTTGATAGTGCATATAATTAACGAAATGTCGTGGTAAGATGTGTACGTCCAGGGAAGATCTGGGACTGGGTCACAGATGTGCGCAACAGGTCGACGGGCCAATCCATAAAGTTCTTTAAATTCCACGTCGATATTAGAAACAGACACTGTACTGGAAGAATAGAAAATAAAATCTGCCATAGCAGTGGTTAACAAAATCTAGAAATTTTCTGTGTACCAATCAGTGCAACATTGAGATTCAGTGCCTTGGATGCCATCATAGTTCTGCTCATGAATATGCAAATATGCATTAGCGTAAAACAAAAAACAAATCAAAATATGGGTTAAAATTGCAAACAAAAAGATGCAATTTCAAGGGTTTTAACATTTATAAAAACACTTCTATTTCCTGGTTTCATTAACCCTTAGAAGTTGTCAATTAAAAAAATAAATAAAAGAAAAAATGTACTTGTATCGTTTATCTTTTTGGGGGGGAAAGCACAATAATGCATGCGCTAAGTGATAACGAGAAATTACGCTTTGTTACTTATAGCAACGACTTTTCTTTGGGGTCATAATTGCTCTAAAGTAATTTAAATGGCCCACTATCTTTTTTCTGTTTGGCACCAAAGCGGGTAACGTAGACACAGACTTTTCTTATTGGGTAGAGGTTTGAGTACAGCTTTAATGCATGAGTACAGCTGGTGAAGTATATGGCAATAATCCAACAAAAATTCCTTTTTACAGGAATGTTCCCAGATAGCAAATTTGGGATTCACAATTTGAACATGAAAACATGCAACCTGAACCATGTTTTCCTCGATTTACGTCACAGCAAAAGCGCCCTCACTTGTCCAGAAATGCTTGGTCAATTTTTAATGTTTGAAAAAGTGCACCGTTCAGTTCACGTAACTAAAAAAAAAGTCAAACAGTCTTCATACATGGAAGAAGAGTACAGAGATACACAAAAAGTGATTCTAAGAAAAATTCATTTCCTGGTTCCTTTAAGTACGGTTCTTTCGGCCCCACTATTCCATTCGGTGGATACAAAATGTATGGCAGTGGAAGAGAAGAGTGTTTTTTTTGGGGGGGGACAGAAAAAATATCAAAGTGTTTCGTAACTTTCTCTTCGTTTATAATAAAAAATTCTGCATGATGTACTGTAAGAGAATGTGACATTTCTCTAGCTGGGGAGCCTGATGCCATGGCATTTGAGTGCGTGTGTCAACGCTGAAAGAGGAGTCGCTCCATTAATGTTTGCTTCAGTGCAGATAAATCCCATATATTAATCGCCCTTTGAACTGACATAAAACCTGCCCGGTGGTGCCTATGCTTTGAACTTTGGAATCAAGCATTTCTTACATTGTCTGTAATACAGACTGCTCATATAAATATGTTACTACTACTGAAAGTCTATGAGAAAGTTAACGCAGAGGAAAAAAATAATTTAAAAGGGGAATAGCAGGAGTAATGCAAAGAGGACGGCAAAGAAATTCAAATCACCAACTTGGAATTTGAATCGACCCCTTTCCACCGTTCATGGACCGCCTGTTTGCTGCTGGTAGGTGCCCCCCGGAAAAAATCCAAGTGGGTTTTTCATGGTGTGATGCCCTTTGTGATAAGACCAGCTTTGATGTTAGTGAATATCTAAACATTCATTGTGTTGACTGAAATCTCGTCCTTGCTCTATGCTTAAACTAACAGCGTGAATGTCTCACCATTTTATTGCATTTCGTGGACTTGTACTTTGTCCATAGAGTCGCTCCGAATCTTAGCCACAATGAATCAACTGCAGGGCTCAGATTCAGCCAAATGTTGCAACCGATAATGTGGTATGCGACGCATCACCAACCATTAATGTATGATCAGCAACCGGCAAATTGACAGGGAGTAGACTTTCTAATCGATAAGAATACCGTCTGCTGACAGAAAATGCCCAACCCTTAATGTATCCCCTGTCGACGGATAATGTATCAAATGACAAAATAATCGGCCGATCAGGGGTGTAAGTCCCGCAGGAAGGGAGTATCTCCCTACTTCTTCTTCACCACCACCACTACCACCACCACCACCACCACCACCACCACCACCACCACCGAATCGAATCATCTTGTGCAAATCTCTGTAATACTTTTGTTAGGTAAATCAATCCCGTTTTACTCGAGGAGTTTAGTTCATACAATAGTCTACAGTGTGTATAGGGATTGGACAGGTAAGGGGGGTACCCCTCCGTCCCATATCTTGCCTGGTATAGTTTAGTTGCACTGCAAAGAAAACATGGCCTACACATAAATTTCTCAATATCAAGGAAGAGCACAAATTACACCGATCACAGAAGAAAAGTTAAAAAATGGTTACAATATCCTCACCAGCGAGATGTATGCATTCTATTGTGTTGCAGTGAATTTTGAGGAAAGGTTCGAACACAATGATCAAAATGTTCGACGTAAGACGAAACTGTTTTCTTAATAACGCAGCTCAGCGCAAGCGAGATGAATAGAACATTCGTCGGTCAGTATGGTGTTCATGCTTAGAATTCGCTTGACTGACATCTGAAATTGTCTGACATATAGCCTGAATCGATTTCATTGGACGAAATCGAAAATACACATTTTTGAAATGTAATAAAAATCGTGTTAAAATATCCGGGAAAAATCTACATTTTGTACTTCCCAACAACCCAAAATTTTCCATTTTACGGAAAAGGGAGAAAAGGTACGGTACAAATGCGCAGTTTAATGTAAGGTTTAGGGTTGTAAGTATATGAGATGTTCATCCGTATTATGAACAGCACACCCCTCCCCGACTTTTTGAATTTCTTGGGCTGGGATGTTTTCTTAAAGTCCTCCATCCCCCAGTCCCCGGCACAGATTTAGTGTAGAGAAAGGTCAGTTAAGTGCCTCCAGATAGTGGCTGCTTAAAATGTAAAAAGCTTGACTTGACCTTCCACCCACTCCACTTGACAAACTTGACCCTCCGGTTCTTTTCAGAACCACACATACTCATAAAAGAGGTATCCTTGCAGGGTGCTATACCGCAAACCTCGATAACTAACTTGCTACCTTCAACACTAGTGATAAGTTTCAAAGCTCATAAGCTTGACCAAGTATTCTAAGAGTTGGTGTATTACATTATACCTATGCAATTTTGTTTTGTATCTACACCTTTGATCCCAACCAAGGTTTAAAGCTTATACATGTGTTCCTTACGAATTATGTATAAATGTAGAAAATCAAAGAAAGGTCATATTAAATTGGTATCTCTCCACGTGGAGGGAGATTATAACAAACAACCATTTTTGAGCTAATAAAAAATGCAAATGGACTTTACACTTGCTGAGGCTGCAGTTTGTCATGGTACTTGAATACTGGGAGAGTGATTAGCTTGTGCGTGTGATTGCGAGCCCTACAATCAAGCTTATCGCGCCCCATGACACTCCCGGGCACTATTAGGTGCCTAGTTTCTGTACGTTGGTAAAATCATTCACCATTTTCGGGAAATGTGTTGAACAAGCTGGTACCGCTAGTACTATACTATCTTTGCTTACAATGTGAAAGATTTATTTCACATTCCATGAGATGTGTTTACAACCCTCCCCCCGAAAAGGGTTCCCCATAACACCTTCTATTTTGTACGGTAATATATTTTCCCACCAAAACGTTACTCTTATCAGAATTTTGCAATTTTTTAAAATCATTTTTTAAAACTTGTCACTGAAAAAAAGAAGCTCAAAACAAATAGCAGGTGTACATGAAAACGATGACGCAGCAGAGACGCTACACCGTGATGCCACGCAGCTGGTGGTGTTCAGTGGAAAATTACAAAAGCTTTGTGCTGTAGTGCCATAAGGTATTTTCAAAAAGTGAGAAACTTTTTTCATTGTTCGTTTTTATGAAGTATGGGGTTTTTTTCAAATTTGTCTTTACGAGATATATTTTTCCCAAGTTCGTTCTAATGAGATCTGTATTTAGAAACTTTTTTTTTCAATTTTTGGAAATAGATCATTTTCACAAGATATATTTTTTTGATGAAGTTTGTTTTTTGTGAGACATATTTTTTCAAAGTTAATTTTCAGGAGATATACATTGTCAGGTTTGGATTTATTTTTCACAAAAATAAACTTCATAAATATACCTCATAGAAACGAACTTACAAAAATCTAAAAACGAACTTGGAAAAATATTTGTCGTAAAAACGATTTGATTTCAAAAATAGAAACAACGTTTCTATTTGTAGATCCTACGGGATTTTAGGCACCGATCTGGAGAATGTGTAGGCCTATCTCGAACAAACGAACTTGGGAAAAAATATACATGTATCTCGTGAAAATGTAGTTGAAAAAAAATATACTTCAAAAAACGAACTTGGGAAAAAATGTACACGTCACCTTTTGAAATATGTAGTTGACGGCACTCCCGCATGGGTTCTTGTATAAAATAACTCAAAGACTCCAACTAATAATCTTCTTTAGCCTTTTCGCAAAAACTGAGGTTCAATTTGCACCAAACCATTACTTCAAGTTGGGCAATAGAGCCTGAAAGTTAACCCCTGATGGCGCGGTTCCGGAACCCTTGGATAGGAAAAATAAGGTGTAAAGACTTTAGAATGTGAAATATTTTTCGTTCAGTTACTTCTTAAAAAATCCAACTCTGGAAAGGGGCTTTGGAGCATATTTGCCAATATACCAATTTATAGAAACTGAGAAATTACCTGACCTAAAAGAGAAATATTCTGCCTCGAATTGACCCATCACTTCCGAAAATCTAAAATAAATGAAAACAGTTCAACGAGGCGGTCTTGTGCGCAGATGAACATTTACGGTTTGATATTTTGTGGTAGTCAGTTGGTAAAAGCCGAAATAAAACAGATCGGAATATTTTACACCCTTTTTTTAATTTATAAGGTAACAAAATTAAAGCAATAATTTATTTTCGCTAAAGATTTTAATAGTTTATTGAACCTTTGCTGACAATAACTGCGTTATGTCAACTCAACGGAACCTGGAACCCATCGACTGCGGGTAGGTAAATCTTTGCAACGTTGAACAAACGTGCATGAACAAGGAGACATGGAATTTGGTCAAATTTGTACCCAATAATCGAACAAACTTATTGCCTAACTACTGTTGGTTAAAGTTTGGCCTTGCTTTTGGACCAGTTGATATTTGACCCAACATTGGTCAAAAATGTTGTATAAACTTTGACCAACTAGATTTGCAGTGTCCCCTTACGATATCGCCAGACATGAAGGGTCGTTAATGAGATTCGTTTTTACCCATTTTCAGGTGACTTTTACTAAATATTACTTGAGGAAGACAAAGGTAAAGTTCCATTATGAGAGTTTCATGGGGTGGTTTCAGTTAGGAATTATTCTTCCAAACATTGTCGAACGTGATAGAACGGCCCGATGCTCAATGTAAAATCTCTATAGGCGGACCGCGTGAGGGTTCCGGAAGCTCGCTGCGTGAACTTTTACTTTCAGGCAGGCTCTATATCATATTCTTGATTTTCACGAATCTACTGGAAATAACGAGGCTGATACGTCACCCAAGGCACACTTGGTATTTTGGGCATTAAAAACAAGTGACATTAACAGTTCGTGCATTAAAATAATCTGCCTTAAGTAGCAGCAGTGTTTCGAAAATATACTTCGCCTGAAACGTGTTCAGTAACATCAACTGCTGGGACGAAATCTGAAATTGATATTTTTATTCCTTATTAAATTAGTTCTCCTTGGTACGTGAAACCGCAGAACAGTATTGCATCGATCACAGGTTCAACTGCACTTCGACCTGTGTTCGCCATGAATCAGCACGTTACAGGAGCGAATACACACCCGATGAAGCCTGAAGAGTAGGCCCTGTTTGAACACGTACCATGGTTTCGGGCGAAGGTTGAGCAAATGCAGAGTTGCAGTGTCAGCGATTTTCAAATCTGATAAAAGTGATAATAAAGCTGTTGATTCACCGGGATTCGTTCTTTCTGCGCTTCGCAGCAGTTGCAGACAGAAGCAATTTATTTGTCAGCGACGACGATACAGTGTGGAAACAAAACTAACATGGCGCACGGACCCGTAGAAGTCAAATATACACAGGTATAGTGTGCATATTTCTTTCAAACACACGGTGGATGATATTTCAGTTTTGTTTTATCTCAGAAACACGCCGCAGCTTTAAAGCCTGAGATTAAAGTGAAGACCAGAGAGGAAGCCTTGAAAATTATCGTTCAACTGAGGTTAACATCACTATCAGCGGTGCTTATTTGATCGACGAATGAAACTCACATTGCGTGGTGTCTGCGCACATATACGGCTTCCGAAGACCACCATGTAGTCACAGGGTACACAAACCTGAGATAGTCGCTCTTATTAACAGTTAACTTCCAAGGTTTCAAATTTTTAAGGTCTTGGTCTAGGGCCTTAAGTTAAACGAATTTTAACGACTTCGACTTCGTTATTGATGACATTCTCGATATCCATTTCATCTTGTTTTTCAACCACCAGTATAGATCTATATCTATTGGTTCTAGATATGAATAGTATGTGTTTTGTTTTTCTTTTGGGGCAAGATCTTCATTAACAATGAGTTTGTCAACTCAGTGAGCGGAAAGACCTTCCCGACAATCAACCCATCCACGGGTAAGACGACATGCGATGTTCAGGAGGGAGATAAGGTAAGGCCGGCAAATTCTCACGCAATTCTGGTAGGACCTTGTGTCTCGGTGACTGAAGAGTTTTGATAGTTTTGTGTTGGTAGCTGGCTGGTAGCCCTAAGTTTCTTTCGTCGAAATTCGTTGAACACCTCCCACCCCTGAAGTAGGTGTTTCCCATGAATTCGACCTCCTTTATGCTAGACTTAAGAAACATATTGTAAATCCTAACATGGATCCTTTCACCCAACGCTGTCGAGTGTAAGTGTATGAAGGGGTATGATTGCTACCCAAAGCAACTTCGACCGAGACATGTTCGCGGTGTTCCATGAAGATTTTCATGGAGACAAAAGTGCAGTATTGCAGTTTTTTCAAAAGAGGTCAGGGATATGAGTGATATGACGATGATAATGAAGATGACGCATTTGCCAATAGAGGCTGACCTTGATTTTATTAATAATAATTTATTCATTTATAAAGCGCAAATTTCCTATAGATCTGTTCAAATGCGCTGTACAATAAAGACATTAAACATGGAAAAATGAATACAATTAAATGTGGTTGAGCCGATGGCATACAAGGGCACCTCGGGCAGCCGCCAAACGACCCACATTCACCAACATCAGTAAAGGGGAGACAGTGAGAAGCACTTACAGTTTTAGAGGTGGGAGGAAAACCCCAGAGGAATATTCTGGGTAAAACCCACGGAGTCAGGGAGGGACTGAAAAACCCAATCCACATGTGGACCGGGCCGGGAATCGAACCCGGGACCACAGGGGTGGAAGGCGAGGAAAGAACTATCTTGCCAACCTGACTCCCCAATTTTATCGTGTAATTAAAGTTATGAGATAATACTTTATCTTCGGAAGGTACCAGTAGTCCATAAATAAAAGGTGGGTCTACAAACACCACGTTAGAAAATTCAAAAAGTGGTTTTAAAATTTTCATGGTAGCAATGTGCATAAAGTTGTGTTGTACGTTTTGATAATTAATGCACTCTCGACGTAGCTCTGGCTCATTCGTCAATGGCGTGTAAAGTGCGGGGAAGAACATGCCCCCAGAGGAAGTTCGCTCCCCAATGCTCATTCACAAAACATTCAAATGTGCACCCATGGCGTAAATACCGGGGGATGGGGGCAAATATCCCCTCCGCTTTATGACCAGGAGATGGGTCATGGAATCATTCCCCCACTTTTTCGTAGTAAGGAAAACATCAAGATGGATTAATGAAGAATTTTTTGGACCGGTCAACCACAACCTAAATATATTCAATTGCACACAAAAGTGGAGAAGAAAAAAACCATTAATGTGCCATTCTGATGTAACATTCTGCAGGAGTTTAATAAATATTACAGATTTACATAAGTATAGCATCAACATCGCCCCCATAAAGTGCCATAGGTGTCAGCACCCCCTCCACTTATCAACTTTCCATGGCCAGTGAAATCATCCTAACCCCCCAAATTTGCACATCCTCCCCCCCCCTATTTTCTGCTCAAATTTAGGCCACTGATGTGAACAACTTTTTTACAAACTACCCCTTCAGTGTTTCGTTGAAAGTAATGTGTGCACCCGAGGTGAGCTCCCCACGAATTTCACCCTATTTACGCCACTGCCACTCGCTTCCCCGAGAAATAATGTCACCGATCTCCCATTTTCATCTCACGAAAGGCGGACGCTGACAAAGCAGTCCGTGCGGCCCAGGATGCCTTCAAGCTGGGCTCGCCGTGGCGACGAATGGACGCTACGGGCCGCGCACGACTGCTGAATAAACTGGCGGACCTCATCGAAAGAGACCGCGATTACCTTGTGGTAAGAAAGTTTTACACAAATGGGCTGTCGATTGGGGAAACAATGGGTTACTCGCATGCCTGCATCGGGAAAACACTTCAAATAAACAATCAGAACATGGTCGAAAAAGATGGAAAACACTGTTGATAGATAGTTGGTACTACCTCAGCTGATGGAAAATACAAGTAAACTTACAACTTCTTTCAAAGTGTAAGCAGTTGATACTTAGCTCAAAAGGAATCAAAACGCAAAAATTAGGACCGTAAAAGGTTGTATTTTCACTCCAAAAATGTCTTCCAGAACTTAGAGATTATGGACAACGGCATGACAGTGAAGAACGCAACGGGTTCTGTTATGGGTTGTGTCGGTTTCTTGCGTTATGGGGCTGGCTACGCTGACAAACTTCACGGCAAGGTCGTACCTCTAGGTGAGCTAACTAGTACCTTTTACTTTTACTTTTACTCCCGAAAACGGGAGCTTACTATCCAAAGTGGAATCATATCTACAAAAAACTGTAGCTGCAGTCTAAATTATGTGGTTTCAGTATGAGGTGCATTAGAAGAAGAATTGTATAAACGCCAGCATTCCTAACAAATGGAAATATCATGTTTGATGGAGGTTTTTTCAACGATATATTGTCTTCCTGGAGTAACACAAAGGAAGCTCTAATTCAAACAATCCTGTTTTGAAAAACAACCGGTTTTCAGACATGACCAGTTGACCTTTTTCAGTATTGTGGCTGAAGATTTCCTTCTGAATCTGTTCTCATTTTAAGAGCGCTGCGCCAAAACTTAGAAACCTTTGACGCTTTAAATTAATGGAGCAAGGACTTTTTGTATGGTCTTTATCGTCCATACCATGGTTGGCCTCTTTTCTTGTTAGATTCATTAATTCACCGTCGGCTACTCATACTCTTACAGATGGGGATTTCTTCTGCTATTCTCGCTACGAGCCGATCGGCGTAGTGGCAGCCATCACTCCCTGGAATTTCCCCTGCCTGTTGACTGGGGCGAAGCTCTCATGCGCCTTGACCGTGGGCAACACCATCGTCGTCAAGCCGGCCGAACAGAGCCCGCTCACCATTCTGTACATCGCTGCACTCTCCAAAGAGGTAAGATTCACCATTCATTCGGTTGCCCAGCGCTCGAACAGGGTGCTGGGAAGGGCTGGTGGCCATGCAGGAATTTTAAGTGAAGGAAATGAAATACATCACACGGGGTCACGGCTAACGACGCGTAGAGCATTGTGGGTAAATTCTACCAGGCGTGCAACCTCGCTCAATGTAGCGGTTATCGATTCGATTTTCCCCCATTGCTGAACATATTCTCACTGCACTTTCTTAGTTCATCCAAAATTGATCAAGATAACCAATGATTTGAAATATATTGCCGAAAGATACGTGATCAGTGATACCTAGTGAGAAGATAAATTACCGTGATTGTACCAAGGCCATGTTTTTATCATATTAATCGAAACTTTGGCCAGTATCCATAACTCTTCGCTAACAGGAAGTGATAACCTCGTCGTCGGAGGTCGTGCACAAAGTAGCCATTCACAGTGCAAAGCCACCAGCCGTACCCAGCGCCCTGTTCGGGCACTGGGCGAAGAGCAAACCATGCCTTAATACCAAAATATAGAAGGATTTCGCATCGAAATGTATACACAAGGTGGAAAGTACCAGAGGAAAGGTTGTGATCATTTTTGTACAGCGTAAGATTTTTTTGGGGGGGGGCCGGGGGAACAATATTTTCTGGTGGCAGCATAATATTTTAATGGCCACCACTTATTAAGAAGAAACATCATACTTACCTCAACTGCAGGGCCTAGAAGTTCTGTAACCTTTTTCAGATCCTAATGTCCGAATTAAGGTAAGTGGCTGCCGACAGGTAATGTGGCGGCCTCCAGGTAATAAATAAATAACTGCTAGAAAATCGCATTATCCCCTTGTCACTATTCGGCTTCCGTACAATGTCGCTGTACCATTCCTGTCGGTGGCACAGCTTCAGCAGATAATAGATCAGAAGGAACAAAGGTGAGAGGTCAGTTGATCTGGTATGAATTGAGTGGAGGGTACATCATAAGGGAAAATAACAATATGAAGGATGAACGTGGCTGGAATCCTGGATGATATTTCTAAATTCTTTCCTTTTTTCTTGTTTATTTTCAGTTTGCCTCCGAGCAAATGAGGTCATTTTTGAAACGACATTTAATTTCCTGCCCAACTTCAAATTTTTAGCCCAGAAAATCTGTTTTATTCAAGGAAGAGCACTCACTTCAGCGCATTCTTGACCCTGAGATTCACTTAAAGCATAGCTCACTCATCGCACGGATAATAATTTCACGTTTTGAATGCTGGCATTTTGCTGAAAATTTGTCAACAGCAATGGGTTGTTCGAAAAATTGTCTCCTTCATTTCAGGCTGGTTTTCCTCCCGGTGTTATCAACGTAGTGCCCGGCTATGGACCAACAGCCGGCGCAGGGTTGACTAGCAATATGGATGTTGACATGGTGACCTTCACTGGTTCAACCGAGGTAAAGATTAAATAACTTTCACAAATAGGGCATACTTTCCCACTACATGTTCTGCGTCAACTTTCCTCGACTCGAGTTTTCCAGGATATGAGCCTCGAGCTGGACCAAGAGAGGGCGCAAATTTCTCAGCAATGGAGACTTCTTTGGTCGGTACTGAAGTTTGCTGGTTCACAAATGACTATTAATTGCATGTGTTGCTGTCCATCGCTACCAACAAACTGAACACTGCCGACTTGTATGGCTCTTTTGAACCAATGAGGGGGTACTTCTGCTCGAGGCAAATAGTCATCAACTAACCTTTCATGCCTCTGTCTTATCCATAGTTGGTGCTAGAATATAAGCTATACTGTTTCTAACATTCAGTCCCGTTTACGTTATTGTTGAACTTGATAGTGAAGATACTGTTGATGGTGAGGTAAAAATGTCCTTTTTTGTATACTGAAAAGTTCTACGGTGGATGTTAACATGGGGCGTCTGTGTGAACGCCTTCCTTTGTAGGTTGGACGTATCATACAGCGAGCTGGAGCTGACAGCAATCTGAAGAAGATACATCTGGAGCTGGGTGGCAAGAGCCCCAATGTCGTCTTTGCAGACTGTGATCGTAAGAAAGAACTCAAAATCTGCATAATCAATTGTTCCTCCATGTGTAATCTATTTTATGCTTGTTCATTCTTTAAAATCCTCTTGCTTGTCAGTGATAACGTCGTAAGGCTCTCATAGACTTTGCGTTGCAGTGCTATGAATCTTGTATCATATACATTACCAAATCTTAAACTGCTTTTTACATAGTACACGTTCATTGTGTAATATTGCATCCCCATTTCCCTCAATGGGTCCACTCCATCTCTTTTACGTTCTCTGCTAATGCTAACATTTTCTGTTTAGATTTCTCTTTATTGACGATCTAAAGAATCGGTCATGAATGGATCATAAAAACAGCAACCCTTTTATCTTTTGTTTGAACTTGAAATTAACATTTACATTATATTTCTTTGGGCAGTCGACTACGCAGTGGAGCTAAGTCACTGGGGCGTTTTCCTCCATTCCGGTCAAGTGTGCTGTGCTGGCACCAGGACCTTTGTGCAGGAGGACATCTATGACGAGTTCGTCAAGAAGAGCCGAGAGAGAGCCCAAAGGCGGGTGGTGGGTGACCCGTATGATTTGAAGACCGAGGGTGGACCTCAGGTGGGTAATTTCGCCTAAGGAAAATGTTTCAAGGGGCTAACTTATACGCTAATGCATGCGCTCAATTGAGCCAGTATTTTTAACTGGACCATTTAACATCGTGTGTCAGAGTTGCAGATGGATGTTGAAACCCCGCCCCCCCAAAAAAAAATGGTTGGCAGCAACTGTACGGTGACTGCTACTACCGTTCATTGGTACGATTAACCATTCATTCTAGTGAATCCCCCCCCCCGGTCTGGGAATAGAGACATAAAGGGCGATAGTGTTCTAGAGACCTAATACTGCAAAAGTTAGGACTGCATAATACAATATCATAACAGTTACGTAAAACTACCTGCATAAAATCGAGCTAGAATACTGAAATTTAATAAAGTATACTTAGAGTTAGAATACTGAAATTTAATAAAGTATACTTAGAGTTAGAATACTGAAACTTAATAAAGTATACTTAGAGTTAGAATACTGAAATTTAATAAAGTATACTTAGAGTTAGAATACTGAAATTTAATAAAGTATACTTAGAGTTAGAAAACTGAAATTTAATAAAGTATACTTAGAGTTAGAATTCTGAAATTTAATAAAGTATACTTAGAGTTAGAATACTGAAATTTAATAAAGTATACTAAGAGTTAGAATACTGAAATTTAATAAAGTATACTTAGAGTTAGAATACTGAACGTCAGTAAAGTATACAGTATGATAAAAGACAGCAAGGGCAAAATAAATCCAGACCGTGTATAGTAATACGAGGAGATGCTATAGCTGCGTTGTGCTGCACTCACGCATGCGTTCTGCAACATGACATGAGCGCGTATATCAGGCAAAATAGGCCTACCTTGTTGGTCGAGAAGGTCGCTTATAATGTCCACGTTTCACCTGTGCAAAAGCGCTGTGCCACCCAATTCAAACAGTGGCTTCTAATTGTTGTTACCGAATTGAACAATAGCTAAACAAACTTTGATAAGCCGGAAATATGACGTAACTTCTGTTCCGCACGAATTTGCTATGTTAGTACATGTACACATCACCGCCGAACTGCAGTGGACCAAGAGAGCTGGACCAAGAGAGGACGCAATATTTGTTAGCAACGGAGGCTCTTCGTTGGAACTGAACTTTGCTGGTCCACGAATGTCGAGGAAATGCGGTCGCGCCGCTTTCCCGGCACAATGAACACTCCCTACCAACATGGCTCTTTTCAACCGATTATTCCACCTTGAATAGAAACACCCCTGATCAGTTGAGAAGAGCCATGTTGGTTGGGAGTGTTCATTTTCTTGGTAGCAGTTCCGACCAAAAGAGCCTCCGTTGCCGAGAAAATGTGCGCTCTTCGGTCAGCTCGGGGGTCATAGAGGCCACGGAACTGCTTAACCAACAGCGAAAATACCAAGTAAAGGAATATACGTACACTCGTAGAAATGACATTAAAGTACAAAATTAGTTGGGATTGCTGTACGCTCCTTTCTTCCATTCATCAACAGACGGTCTGTAACTTAAAACAATGATTAAATTACATTAAATTAGTCTGTAATTGAGACTTTAAAATGATGCTTGTGCTAAAATTCTACTCATTAGGCCTATACGTTAAATTATTATATATTATTGCCCATCCTTTACCTGCATTTTAAGATTGATCAAGATCAACTAGACAAGGTATTGGAGCTGATTGAAAGTGGCAAGAAAGAAGGAGCTACGCTCGAGTGTGGAGGAAAACGCTTGGGGGAGAATGGATACTTCGTAGAGAGCACCGTCTTCTCCGATGTGAAAGATGACATGCGCATTGCTCAGGAGGAGGTTAGGCCTCTCATTGTTGTCAACATCGCCAGTATATTTGCAGAAGTACCAAGCAAGATTTGCAAAAGTATTCCAATTTTGTTGAATTTTAAGAAAATTCCAAAAACATTACTGGATTTACTTAATTCCGTGATACTTTTTCTTGTTCAGATTTTTGGGCCTGTTCAGCAGATTCTGAAATTCAAAACCATTGAGGAAGTAGTTGAGCGCGCCAACTCAACGACATACGGTCTGGCTGGTGCAGTGTTCACTCGGGACATCGACAAGGCCTTGGCTGTAGCTAATACCATAAGAGCCGGTCTTATCTGGTAAAATAAGGTTTTTTTAGTATTTATGAAACTCTGCTTTTTTTTCTTCTTGGGTATCACTTGTATATAAGACTTACCAACAGTGCATTGCTCAAACCAACGTCAACATATTAATAAGAAAATTCCGTCTATGTTACCAACGTCCATTTGATACGAACATTCCTTGTTACCCATTTGTGGTGCTAAAAAGAAACCCGAATTCAAAGATAGTGCATGGACAATTTAAATTACTCGAAAGTAGGTATGAAGATATATTAAATAAACTCTTTGGCTCAAAAGAATGTCAGAGTAACAAAGCGCACGTACAGCACGTTATTGCTTATCCCCGCCAAATATAAACAATACCAACAAATTTAGGCCTAATGTTTCATTTTTTCTTTGAATTTTCCAACTTCCAAGGGTAAACAATTACGGTACTTTCAGCCCCATGGTTCCATTCGGTGGATACAAAATGTCCGGCGTCGGCAGAGAAGGGTGAGGATTTTTCTCTGTTTTGTTGTGTTTGTTTTTGAAATAAAAAACCTCAAAATATGGAGGGCCTTACGTTTCGATCCCAGCAGAATCTTTCGGCTAGGATCGAAACGTCAGGCCCTCCATATTTTGAGATTTGTATTTTAGGTCATTGTTGTCAGCAAATAGTTTGCAGCAGTTTTGTATTACATATCTTTGAAATAAGAAACCTTTAAATGAAAGTCTTTCTCCACAAACGTTTCCTTCAAGCATGATAATAACACTGAATTATTCGCCATCAAAGAACTTGAAATTCTAATTAGTATGATTGAAATACTTTTCATTATATATCAGAGTGATGCATATGTTTTGGTACATTTACTTCGCTCCAGCTGAGAAGCAACTTTAGTTTCGTGCATTTTATTTGAAATTTTATAAATCACCAGTCATCGGTCTTTGAACTGGCATAAAACGTGCCCGGTGGTGTCTGTACGCTTTGAACTTTGGACAAGTACTTCATGAAGGAGATGTGTTGCTTATTAGTAATACGCTAACACTCCGTTGGCACCTATATGAGTAACAGTTCGCGTAGCATTTTTGGCGTAGTTGTCTGCCAATCAATCCAATTCAGAAAAAAAAACAAAACCACAAAATTAAATTGGTATAATGAAAGTTGGGTCCGCAGAGCTCCGTGTCGGGAGCAAGTTTGATAATCATGCACTGTGTTGTAGTTGCGCTCGACTTGAAAGGCTCGATGGCCTCTGTGATAATAGCACCGCGCTGATAATGTAGATCAAAGTATCACCATTGTGGTGAAAGAAATCTTAAACTAACAGTCTGTATATTTACCATTTGCATACATTTCATGTAACTGTACTTTGTCCATCTACAGGCCCAGGGATAGCTATTTCACCCTCAAAAAATATGTCTTGTAGAAATGTGAAATTCTATTAAATAAGATAAAATAAATTCAAATTACATGCGCGTAAATGTATTTTTTTCAATTTAATTTCTTTTCACGTTGCCGCTTAACTATAGTTATTAAAATACCTCAAAGCAGTGTTTCGCTTTTTGTTTGAATTGTCATGAACAATTTTCTGTTTGCTTTTATAGCGGTGAAGATGGGTTCAAGGAATATTGTGAAGTCAAAACTGTAAGTATTTTATACATATTGTATTAAATTGGAAAGGGTTGGGACCTCATCAGAGATGCAAAATTGTTCGGTTTGAAAAAAAAATATAAAACTACCAAAAAACACAGCAATATATAATCATACGGCGTGTGGTAAGACATTAGAAAGCGTTGCCTCATATCATCTGACTTTGTTCGTTTGTCCGTAGGGGTGTTTGCTGTTTGTCATCTTTCTGATTATGTAATAAAGTTTTTGTCGCACATTGTATCTTCGTTATGAATATCTTTTTCAATGACTTAAATCATACTGATTTCATTTCAGGTCGTCATCAAAGTGCCTGAGAAGAACTCTTAGACGCTCTCAAGTTTTCACCTTAGAGCCTTGAGGTCTATCCTCTTGAGATTCTGTTATCTTTAACGGCCAAATTTAGCACTTAAATGTATTCAGGTTAAGGCTAAAAAGAAGGGAGAGGAGAGGCGCTTATAAGATTTTCTTTTATCTCGTTTCGTTTTCGGAAAGTGTACAAAATCAAACATTTGTTTTTCACTGAGCCCAATGAATTAGCATCATAATAGTGGCAAGAATGGCGATAGTTTTCCTCGAAGGATTATGCTCAACTTCAAACTTGAAATCCATTCATTTGGATGTACTGTTTGTGTCATCCCTGATGGACAGAATAAAGAGGGTTATATGTGTGTTTTTTCTTTTTTCTTTTAGTTTCTGGGGCAGGATGAGTGACTACTTGCGAGTTTTGGCCAAAAACCTTCCTCACATTTTGACCATCTTCATAAAGTGCAAACCTGACTAATTTGTAATATCCAAAGGCGGCAGTGACTTACACCTTACCATTGCAAACGAACATTTTTAGCAAAGGTGCACCTATTGTACTGGATATCAAAATAAAACTAAATGGAGGGGAAACCGTAGGGCGAAACTTTGGCCATTTGCTCATCTTTTAAATGGAGGAAATAGAAAAAAAGACAGTATGCGTTTATGTCCCCAGAAAAAATTAACATGTTGGCTGCACTCCGTGTTCATCAAAGTGTACTCCATTGACTTCTTTTCTGTAAACATCGCTGGTTCTGCTTTTACGTGTTTTTTATTACATAGCTTTTGGGTTTGCTGTTGGAACTGAAAATTTCACCTAATTTTCGCGCATGCAGTTATTGTAATATTGTTATAAACACCAAGTTAAATAATAGGATGATTCATTTGGATGTAATTAATTACTGATAAATTTCTTATGAATATCGCTCGTGTATCCTCGTCCTTTCCAATTGCAGTTGACAAAAAAGACAGTTTTTACTACATTTAGCATTTCTGCGCAAGATGTTACCAAACTACACAAAATAAAAAAATAACAATAAAGAAATGAAAACAAAAAAGTCTTTAAAGGTATCAGACTTGAAATGGTAAAACCTTGGACAACTGCATATGATATAATAATACTTTTATAAATAGAATAACGTTACGTCATGACATCTGACTAACACTTAAGTAGAAACCTGACAGAGATCAATGTTTTGATGGTTTATTTATACTCATTTGTTTTAATTCCTATTTTTACTACATTTTTTCCTGTTGCTACTGTGGGTGTTTCGTGCTCAAGTTCTGCTTCTCTGTTCATGAATGTAATGCCGATTTATTCGAGCATGGCCTAGTCATTCAGTGATGTACTACACCGCTAACATTTACCATTGGCTATAGAGGATAAAGATATCAATCGCAGCTGTAACAATCCAGCCTACCTGATTGATCCAGTAGAGTTCTTAATTCGAATAAATTCAGCAGACGAATAAACAGCTGAAATAGGTAGCAGAAAAATTATTTAGTTGGACAGTGATTAATATCAGAGTAACAAGAGCTGTTTTAAGCGCCATCAGGCCATAAAACAAAGGAAGGACTGAATACAAAATTGTAATGTATGGTGCAACCGGCCTAATTTTGTTTGAAAGGTAAAATGTTCCTGCAGTGTGACTTACTGAGCTGTTTGTCCTTGGCTTGCAGTAGAAAATCAACTCTGCACAATCCGCACACAGGCATATTATATCAATTCTCGGTTGGTGACCTTGTCCTCTGTTAAACTGACAAAAAACTGTTAAACTGAAAACGGTCTGATAACTAGAAGATGCTGGAAAATAAAATCCTTTTTTATTGACCTACACTCTAATTAGTGGGTGCAAAGTATCCCACAGCATGCAAACACAAAGTTGGGACCTGGGTCACTTCTAAAACTTCGTCCTCATTTCAAAAGGGGCTTCACAAATGTTAAGATCCCTTTCAACAGAGACTGTACTTTCGTTCCACAGGCACTGAGGAATATATTTCCCCGCGTCGGACATTTAAAAAAAACGTAGGGCAACTGTGTGATGCAGCAGGTATTAATTGTCATTCTTCGTGTTCAAATCCGACACCAGAACGTGACCGCTTGAGCAACTTTAATACCAAATGTCAAGGAATGAACTTCGCTCCGGTGCCGAAGCTATAATGAAGGCACATGCGAATATGCACCAAAGGCGTATGTGATACGATTCATTCGCAGCCGTACTCGGTCAGACAGGCTAGATAATTGAACTGTATTCAGTACATTCATTATGATGAGATCATAGGGCAAGTTTCCCTGCCACCCTAGTACCTGCCATTGTTCTTTTGCTGCGGGTAGATTGATACGGTATCGAGTTCATCGCAACATCCATCGTCTGATGAGAGGTTCTTAAAACACAAATGGCTGAAAAAGTACGTGAATATCATAGAGCTATAAAAACCTCGACCTTGACTGTTAGACAATGTTGACAGTAACATATCAGCGGAGCCTATGCTGCTTTTAGTACAAGCATAGTACGAGGATACATTTGATGGCATTTTATTTCACAGTAGGTTTACCTTGACTTAAAAGGAAGGTAACTTTTGATCTTTTCACTGATTCATTTTGTGGCATTTTGTCTTTCTGCGGGAAGGTCGCCTTTATGAGGTGGTAGATCGGAAATTGGCTTCACCTTTGCAGAAGTATTTATGAGGTGCAGTAGTGAAACATCAGGGACATTGTTGATTAATAAGAGCAAAAATAAAACAAACGAAATACAATGACAATGGCGACAAACGGTTTCATCCTCATATCGCACTGTTAGCGGCACTTAACCTGGCTACAGAGGATTTTCAGTCCGGTGTTTTGACGGTCAGCCACTAATCTCCATTTTAGAGACTGGATAGGATATCACGCGTTTTGTTTGTGCGCAAATTATGTGTCGGCTGAACAGTGGCGGCGCGCTAGCTTCAGGAGGGTATGATCGAGACGTGCACTGCATACATTGTACATTCACTTTATTTAGTAATTATTTTCTGTCTAAAGGAAACAACACATGGGCAATTTTCCTCAATTTCCGCACGTTTTTCCTTGAACTTTAACAAGCTAGCATTGAATGCTTTAAAGCAAGTAAAAATTAATCCCGAAAGCTCTTCAGAAACTCCTAAAAGACATGTAAGTTGTAATAAACTACGTCCTAAATTTAAAAGTGAATTATCAGTATTTATTTGAGTGGAATGTATTTTTATTTCTTACACAGGCAGGAGATTGTCACCAAGAAAAATATTTACTAAAGTACTGAAAAGTGGCATGGCCGCTAACCGACATTGAATGCTAATCAATCTGGTCAGAGTTCATTTACACAGATGTGCGTGGAAACACGCGCCTTCGACTCCCTCAACGTTTTGACCATCGATCTCCATGTCTTAAAAATGGAAATCAATGATTCTGACGTACATGGAATTCCAATATATAGAAATACATAGATTCGAAAATATACGCGCCTCCACAGACATGATTCGCTTCCTGGAAATGCCTTTGCCCGTCATGTTTCACTTTTTGTAGTTTCACCTGACTTATACACGCAATTGTTTTGAAATTTATCTTTTTTCACGATATTTAGACCTCCCGATAAAATCCAAGATGAACAATTAGATGATTTGTTTTGTATAAAATTTGTGAAATAAAAGTTTGTGATCACTTTTTCATGTTAGTTAATGTTGCTTGTATATCCTCATCCTTTTTGTTGTATGATCCATGTTTTGCCCCTGCAGTAGAAAAAATCGGCTCAGGCTACCACTGAGGAAGGAACACAAACATGGCTCTTACACACAATCCGCACACATGCATACGTCATTTCTTGGTTAATTAGTGACCTCGTCTTTTGTACTGAAAAGTCTGAGAAGATCGAGCTACTAGTAGTACGAACTTGATTTTTTTTTTGATTGACCGAGTCTCGAATAAGTGGATCGATGCAAACTGCGAAGTCAGCATGCAAACAAACCCTGCACAATTTCGGAAATCGCGGCTTCGTCGCAACAGGGCGTATCAAATTTTAAGATCCCTCAAAGCAAATATAACGTGGCTTAGTTCTTGTTTTTCACAAGCACTGAGCATGCACATCATACTAAGTTCCCGCCAGACATTTAAAATTTAAAAAGTAGTACAGTCGTACGGTATTGCAAGTATTAGTTGTCTTTCTTCGCAGTCAAAACCGAATCACAATGTGTGACTTTGCTTGAGAAATGCCTAATGCCCATGAACTTCGCTCTACTGAAGTTGTGATTGTAACTGTACTAGTAAGCACGCGCTTACACACACTTTAGTTCCATCTGATACGATTCATTCACTGCATCAAGCCAGCTAAAACCAACTGAACTACCATGGAGATAGGCCACATTCATATTTATAACATTTAGATCACAGGGCAAGCTTCCTTGCCACCTGCATCTGCACTTGCGTTGTGGGTAGATTGATTAGTCATGTTAGTTGGGTCCTGGTCGTGATCGAGTTCGTTCGTTCGCTTTCGTCTGATGAGAGGTTCTGAAGTTAAAACGCAAATGGCCGACTCAACGCTAGATGCTTGTTTGACCAGTTACGACTATGTTTTCAAGCCCGACATTTTACGGTAAATTCCAATCCTGGGCTGCTGATGTAGTCCGTGTATTTTCCTTCCTCCTTGGTCCGAGTGTAGGGTCTGAGTGATTAAAACTCTAATATAATAAGCTGCCTTTAAAAGTTCAACATTTGGGCAGGATCAGGCAATCCAAGGATCTTTGCCTCATTGCCTGTGTAGAAGAGTGAAAAATTCAGTTGCACCCCCCTAAATACCCCCCTAAATGAGAAAAGATTCATACATTTAGCCTGATCAGGCAAGCCCAGACGTCATGCTCAAGTGTTCCACAACATTCAGCCTGCAGCCTGGGATATGCTAGGCCTACATAAAAAGAATTAACAGGCATGGTACATAAGGAAAACTTACAGAATTGCAAGCATGGTGCTGCTCCATGTGACTACCAGCCCACCAAGTTGTTATGGATTTGAAAGGATATGGGTTTATGAATTCACTAACGTCAAATCGAGGTACATTTCTGTGGGGCGTATATTCCACTTTCTCGATCAAACTTCCCCTAAAAAGCCATCGAAACTGGTGTTTATCTCTTTAAATTAGATGACCCATTTTATGGGGGGGGGGGTAAAAAAAGGTGCTTTTTCTCACAACCCTCTTGTTTCCCAAACACATCACACACTTCGCGTGTTGGGTTTCTAGTAGTGATTTGCAGTTCTGTAAGGAAAACAGTGGAAGTACTTTTTTTGAAGTATTTTTTTTTGAAGTATTTGGACTCGATTGACAGTATTGACACTTTAGCATTAGCAGAGCTTATATTGCTTTTAGTAATTATAAGGATACATTTGGTAGCATTTAATTTCACAGTTGGTTGACCCATGGCTTTCAAAGTCTTCGTTTGATCAGATGGAACAAGAACCGTTAGAATTTAGATCTTTAATAGGATTCATTTTATGGTATTTTTCTTTCAGCGGGAAGGTCGCCTTTATCACAGGTGGTGGATCGGGAATTTGCTTCACCGTTGCAGAAGTATTCATGAGGTGAAGTAGTGAAACATCAAAACCCCAAACTATGAAAAATGCGACAAATGATTTTCATCCAACAATCATACTGCTAGCAACACTTACTTGGCTAATTAGCTGGTAACCTGCTCCTAATGTCTGCACATTACTTGCTTGGTATGCTTGGTATTATGTTCAGTGGCGTAGCTCAGATTTTACGAGTGGGGGGCACTAAGAGGGCACCAGCATCTTATGGGAGGGGTACCAGCTTTCATTGGTGTGGGTTAAGTATTTGTTAGCCTTGTTCAATATCCATTCATCCTTTTTTTTTCAGTGGGGGGGCTCCTGGGGGACACTGGGAATTTGTGGGGGGCATGTGCCCCCCCCCAGTGGCTACACATCTGATTACGTCCTCTGTTTACCTACTTTTTACAGGCATCAATGTGACACAGTTATTGCCAGCAGAAATCTGAACAGGTTGAAAGAGGTAAGGCCTAGGCTATACGCCATGCTACTGCCGTGCCGAACTCAATTCAATTTCTTTAAGTTCGGCTTGGCAATAGCACAATGTTAATTGAATTTGGCACGGCAAGCCCTTTAACTCGACTGGGTATGCCGTGCTATCATCGTTCCAAATAGAAGTGGCATGAGATTGCTCTATTTAAGTTTGGCATTTAGCGCAACTGCCGCGCTATTGCCCTGCTATTGTCGCATTCATTTGAATTAAGTTCGGCCCAGCAGTGGCACAGCGTCTAGTCTTGTCCTAAGTTTTCCCAACTGGCCTGATCATTTTAAGACTACAAGCATTGAACTTGTATATTTTCAGTATTTTGCAGTCCTTGAATTGGACTGACTGCGTTGCGTATCCCCATGGGTCTCTAACCTTTCTTGGAGGTGACTTTCATAAAAGGTTTATTTGTGACATTCCCTTGTGTTCATTAGGCAGCCAAGAGACTCGAGACTGCCACAGGACAGAGATGTCTGCCCCTTCAAGTTGACGTCAGAAAGGTAATTTGGAGGCCAACCCATCTCTTTTTGTAGCTTGTTGAAACCCTAAGACGCTCAAACTATAAAGAATGGCATTTAAATTGTTTTTCCTGTGGAATATACAGTTGGCGGCCAAAAATGTAATCTCAAGCTTGCTTACTTTTGTTGATATCTTGATGCTGAGTTATGAAAAGCATTTGTGACTGTATTTGAGATATGTTGCAAGCACATGCTTGCCTGTTTAATCATTTTTTTTTCCTACCACATAGCCAGAGGAAGTGTTGCGAAGTGTTGACCAAGCTCTCAGTCACTATGGGAGAATCGATGTCCTCATCAATGGTAAATATACACACAAACGTCTCATATCTGTTCCAGCCGTTCAAAACTCATTCATTCATCATGCTTCAATCAATAGATTACTAGCTGTGGAAGCAAATGCGCCTTTGATGTTGGTATGAACATCATGTAAGATGTTTACATCTCACAACACCTGTTTTTCAGGAGCCGCTGGAAATTTCCCGACTCCAGCCAGTAGACTCTCCTTCAACGGTTTCAAGACAGTTCTTGACATTGATGTCATGGGATCATTCAACATCTCCAAGGCTGTCTATGACAAGTATATGAAGGTAGGCCAAGGTTGCCAACATCTGCCAATTTTGTTCTCTAGCACAAATTGCAAACTAGCCAATTGTAAATAAAATAATTATGTACTGTTCAGTATGTGCCCACAGCTATCTATTTAACCCTCCTATGCTGAAGTCACTCTTTGGGTCACTTGGTAAACACCTCAAAGAAGCACAGCTGTGTCATGTTGTGCACTCCACCAACAGTCCCTCACAGGAATATCAGATTGCACTTTTGTGCTGCCCAACAACTGTGCTTCACTGTTTCATGTGCATAATTGTGCAGTAAACCAAATGCAGCGAAGAGGACTGCACAAAAGGCCAACCGTGTACACACTGAACCTGTGCATGTTTGTGTTCCACATAGAAAGCACATGCAAGAGAGTGACTGTGGGCACTCGTGCATATTTGTGCTGTTAAATGAAAGGAGGGTTAATGGATGGTTCCAGAATAAAAAACTTTCCACTTTCCATGTTGGAGAATGCCAGAACTCCCTACTGGATCCTGAATAGTAATTTCCGTTATTTGCAATTGGTATCCACTATCCAGAGCTGCCATGAATCTTCTTCACTGCAAAAAAATTCAGGACGATTTAGCATAACATGTTTAATGGTGAGCAGGCAGGTTTGTTAGTGAAGCAAACTTGTTCGCAAATAATGATTCCATTAAAGTTAACAAAAATAAGAACCACTTTTTGGAAAATTTGTTTTCTTTTCTGTAGGATCATGGAGGGGTTATCATCAACATATCTGCCACTTTGCCTTATCGTGGCCAGCTTTTTCAGATCCATGTCAATGCAGCAAAGGCAGCGATTGGTAAGCATTGTACTGCCACACTGCAAAAGAATCCACCTGTAATTTTAAGTTACTGCTTTTGAAAACTTGAAAATCATGACATATTTATCATTTCACCAGACTTAGCCATTTTATTTGGGCTTTATTTTACCTAGACTCCATGACTATGACATTGTGCAACGAGTGGGGCCCCCAAGGCATCCGTGTGGTGGGCATAGCCCCAGGACCGATTGGTGATACTGAGGGTCTGAGGAGGCTGGGTAAGATTGCCTCAAATTTATTGTTCAAGTAAAAGCGGTGTTTATTCTTTGTAAATCTAAACAAATACAGTGAATGTCAATAGACCTACCCCTTAGAAATGTAAAGAAAGTACATCAAACATACTTCATAGAGGGTGAGCATTTGGGGCTCGAGGAACAATTGGAAAAGTGCATGATTAGTAACATTAGAAGCTTGAGGTATGAACTGGTTTATAGAGTTATCAAAATCATAAATTATGACAAGAGGCTCTGAGTGTTCAAGGGGTAATAATGTTGCAAGAAGGTTTGCAGATGGTTCAGTTACGGGTGTACATTCATTCTTACAGCGATTTCAATTCAGTGAGCTTGTGAGTGTCCAAGAGCTCGTGAGAAACAATTCATAAGGTTGCTCAGTTGAGACTCGTACTGGTGAAGACTTGTCAAGTACTCAACCACAGAGCTTGTGGTGATCACATGTTTGGTTTGAATCCAGTGTGCATGAAGTCTGAAATGCCAATATCAATGTTTTTTGACGAAACAGGAAGTTTTGCAGGCCGCATATATGTCTAACATATAACAATCCTTTTTCCAGCTGGTGCGGGCATGCTTGGTGAGGAGGTGCTGAAAAAAATCCCCCTTCAGCGGATTGGTACCAAACGTGAAGTTGGCGATTGCGCTGTCTTTGCAGCCAGCCCTGCGGCCAGCTATATCTCGGGCAGCACTATCGTGATGGATGGTGGACACTGGATGACCTATGACAATAACTTCAGTTTCTACGCCAAACCAAAGGGCAAACTGTAGAATGGACTTTGACAAGTGGTCATGGAATTGTCATCTACCTGGCGTAACAGGTGACGTGGCATAAATGGCTATTTTGTAAATATTCTGTGGGCACACAAATAAGATTTCATTCATTTGATGATTTAAAAGTAAGTAGGAAGCAGTGATTCCCCCAGTCTCCAGACACCTCATCCAACTTGGGTGGGGTTCTTTAGGCCACACCCACCTCTCTCATTACATTTTAGTACTTAGAAGCGGTAGATAATAATTTTAATAGTTTGTTTGCATTGAATGGCCTTAAGCTAAAGCACAATTTAAAAAAAAAAGACAGTAAAATAGTTTTAAGGTTAACATTTGAAATTAAGGGTAACTCTGAATCCGTGTATAGTTGCCAAAAAGAATGTGGCATTAAAATTAGACCGAAATTCTTGCCATTTCAAGATGAAACTGGAATAGTGAAAAAAGTTTCGAAAATTAAATTATGTGTTGATTTTTTGATATATTGCGCTTAGGAGTATTGAGATTGCATCATTGATGGAAGGCACCATGGTCGCAATTTTCAAGAAATGATTTTTTTTAAATATTTGATTAAGCGATGTCCTTGTGACGGCGTAAACAAAACTGTTACAATAAAGGAACTGTGATGTTACAAAATGAAATGGCGGCAGCCTCCTTATATCTTTTCCTATCCCCAAATTATTAAGTCGTGTACAATACTCTATGTATCTTTCAATTCCCCCTTCCCCCATCTTTAGTGAGGATATGGTCCCATTTTCAAGTTCCAGGGCGTGGGGTGTAACTCGTTGGGGAATGATTCAATCATAGTCCGTCCTCCCACCTTTTCGTGGTGAGCAAAAAATCGAAGTTCACTGTGAGGTTTTTTCTGACTTACCAAGACTAAAAAGATTGCTCAATAAGTGAAAACAATGGAAAAGGTCAAAAACATGGCATTTTGATGTAAGATTTTGCATAAAGGCAATACCATGGAGGTTCTTCCTACCTCCATGTATGACATGTGACTTGGACTTGATGTTTCTTGACTCGAATACAAGTCTGATACAGACAACACTAATTTTCCATTTAAAGTGTTATAACAGCCGTCAGAAAGCGATAACATGTCCCAAAAAGTGAAATTTAGCAAGGAAAATTCCACAGCATTTGCATGTACACTTACCTGGAAAACTCTTCTTTTTTTTCTTTTTTTTTAGACAAGTCTCAAAGGTTTGTGCTCAGGGGCATCAAGTGTTGTCCGTATACAAAAGGTTGAGCATTTCTGTATAGCTCTGGTGGCACACTCTGTGAGAAAAGTACAAATATCAGCAGTGAAATAATTTTTTCCCAAGGCTACCTGACGGGGATGCGGAGAGTTAGGTGTCGCATTGCGGCGACTTGAGGGAGACTATCAGCAAAACACGAGTTTGTATAGTCTCTGCTTAAGTCGTCTTGGCGCCTAGTTAAATTACCCTTGGCTAGGCTGCGCTTGCCCGGCCCCCTGCCCGGCCCCTGCTGATTCGAGAGAGATAAAAGGTCACCGCATGAGCGTAGCATTATTTGACCAGTGGGCATCGCATGACTGGGTTCGAAGTACAGGGTTCAGGCTGTACGCAAGGCCAGGCCATGACCACATACCACACAGTGTGAAACGTCGAGCTAGAAATGGCTGCCGTATCTGCAGACAAGTTTGATTTTGATGTGTGCATGCCGACGTATGATTACGTTTTTCAACCAGATGTCTTGAGGTATGGCTTAGCCTTAGGCCTAACATGCCTGTGGAGTGAAAATAATCGATTCAATATGTCCGCGTGATAAGTAGCCCCGTGCCATTTATGATTTACGCGTAGCCTAAATTTGATAAAGATGGGTCCATTGTGGATTATGATGATTATGTAATGCCCCAAGTCGACCCCTCATTTCGACACTTACTGCCAGACTGTGAAAACTAGTGACCTGGCGACTTCTTCAGTACGTAGCAACAGATTCACTGAATCCATGTATAGCTACGGGCCAATTGAATACTAAATAGCCAATTGAATCCATGTATAGCCAGCGTCACAGATGTGGCTATAGTAGATGATAGGCCCTAATAACATAATATTTTCTGTGTGTTTTTCAGCGTCCCTTTTCTTTTGTTCCAACTCCACCTTACCATAGCCATGCCTACAGTCAAGTCTGGCTTGCTTTGGCCATGTTGGCCTGGATGTTACTTGTTAGGTGCATTGGTCAATTAGCATGATCACACGATTGCGTTGTGTATTTTAGTCAATTTTGTATCATCTTAAACTTTGACCTTGCTTCCTTTTTTGTTACAAACTTCCACAGCTGCAAAGTAGAAATAAAAGACGATTGCCCAGTGGCAGAATTTTTGGTAAAGTGTGCAACAAGCGGTGTAGCGAGTGGGGGGGGGTGCACGCCCCCAATAATTCTTTTCATTCGGCAAATGAAACTGAAATTGATGTCAGGAATTATTGATGTACATCGACCAGTCGGCAAATTGACCCTGGCACACCCCCCCAAAGAAAATGCCTTTGCCACGTCGCTGTGTGCAACAACTTGAACAAGATCAAGAAATAAAGCAAAGATCGATGATGCAGATCGGCCAATTGTGCACAACAAGGACATTCATGACTTGACCATTTTTTTGTTCCATTGCTTCATGTAGGCCTATTAACTAATCCAAATAATTTGGAGTTTATACTCCCAATCATTGTTTTCTTGGGGACAGGCAGTGTCCTACCCCCTCGCAATCATGATAGTGCCCATGCCTACAGGGTTTTCATGTTTTTGAAGTGATTGGAAATGCTGGAACCATAGGATACCGAATTGTGACGTAATTTTGAACCAGAAAGTGAAGTGCATATTAATGGGGTATGCACAGGTTCATGCGCTAATGCCCATTCCATACATGTACATATTATGTTCATGACTTATACTGACTTTGGTAAAATGCAATATGGCACGCATAACTGACATAAAGTGCATTTTGTGCCATACAGAAACAAGGTTGCTTTTATCACAGGCGGTGGTTCAGGGATCTGTTTCACCATTGCCGAAGTTTTTATGAGGTACGAATTGATAATGTCATGTTTCATTGTTTAAGTGATTAGTGATTTTTCTGAATATAATCAGCTGTGAATGTGTAAAGCTGGCCCATCTGTACATTTGCAAGTCTGTGCCTAAAATTAATGACGGAGAGCCCTTTTGTTTGAAACAGACATTTAAAGTCACAAAAACCTTGAGGTCAAAATATCTTGTCCTACTTTCCTACCCCTAGAGCCATGGGCTTTGTTGTGCTGAACACCATAGTTTTATGGGTATTGCATTCCACACTAATCGCCAAGTAATCAGTAAAAATAGAAACAGTCATATTCTCTGTACAAATGTGAAAATCCAATATCAGATATTCAAGCTAATGTTATTGTCCTCTGTTATTCTCTTGAATCCCAGTAATTCTTAAACCTTGTCTTTCCAGGCATCAGTGTCAAACTGTCATTGCCAGTAGGAATCTTCAGCGGGTTCAAGTGGTATGTCCCCTCGTGTACATTACATTTTGCCAACTGAATCTCATTTTGCCAACTGAATCTCAAACATGTCCAACCTTTAATTAAACATTTTGTGATAGATCAGTGTAAACCCTAAGTTCTGGTAGTGTCAGTATCTAGGAAGTCATGCATAAACAGACCTAAACATTAATGACTTCACACTTTGATTGCACATGCTCTGTCCTATGGGGGCCTCATTGGATCTTGTCCGACTTCACTGTCAAAAAGCAATGTCATAATAGTAGAGATCTGTCGCCTCATTCACATGTGGTCATTAACGTGATCCAGCGATAAATTATAGTCAGATGATGAAAGAGGTATTTTTAGAGTCTTTGTTACCCAGACTAGATGTGTAATATGTGTGTTTGAAGTCATAACCTTTTTTTTTTCTCTGCAAAATTAGTTAAACAGTAAGCAGAAAATTTTTTGGGTAGTGACAAGATTATGGATGAAACTTAATTAGATTCCTCCAATGTAAAGTTGTGGAAACGTCGACCAGAACAGCATTATCAGGATTCGTGAATTCAACATGATGCTTCTGTACTTTTGTACTATAAAGCAGAGAATCATTTATCACAACATGTTTTTTGCAGGCTGCTAAAAAATTGGAAAAAGCCACTGGCCAGCAATGCTTACCACTTCAGCTGGATGTCCGAAAGGTATTTACCTCAGACTGGCTAGAGATGGCCATATGGTAAAGACTAGACTGTTTGAAACTAAAAAACGCCTCGCAAAAAATCCTACTGCAGGGAATTGCACAAACTTTACACGCTGCCTTTCTCTGCATTACTATACATGTAATTAATGATAATTTATTCATTTATAAAGTGCAAATGTCATACTGATATGTTCAAATGCACTCTACAATGAAGACATAAAACAGGGTCGAGCCAATGGCATACAAGGGCACCTCGGGCAGCCGCCAAACGACCCACATCCATCTATATCTATAGAAAAGATACAATAGAAGCAGTTACAGTTTTAGAGGTGGGAGGAAAACCTTGGGGAAGAAATTTCTGGGTAAAGCCCACGGAATCAGGTAGGGACTGAAAACCCAAGCCACATGTAGACCGAGCCAGGAATCGAACCCAGGCCACAGAGGTGAAAGGCAAAGAAAGAACTACTTTGCCAATCCGACTCCCCATCCAGTTCGCTAAATCTTTTGATTTAATTTTTGTCGATACATAGACATTGCAATATTACCCTTTCTTCCTGGCTTGCCTTGAACTAGAAATGGACAGCATGGGACAAGTTGGGTCAAGGACCACAGTTAACCATAGTTTGACTAACTGATCAAACGCACGCTAGTTGACGCTGGTTGGACTTAGTCTCGTCAACTATTCGCGACCAACCAATTGAGGTTGGTCACATTGTTGATTGTCATTTAACCATTTGTAATAGCAGAATGCAGAGAGGACCACTTGTAAGAAGTGCTGCAAAACCAGTAAGTCACTAGTAAATGACCATTTTGACTTTTTTGTTTGTTTGCTGTTTTGCCCTTCCTGCGGCCAATTTTTTTCTCCTATGACCTTACAATAGTTGACTAGGGTCGTTCACACTTTTACTTCACTGCATATGCATTAGGTAAGTCACAAACCAACCACTAGTTAACTAGTGGTCCTTGATTGAACTTGCCAGTGGTTTTGATGAACTTAACCCTAACCCTCCTCAATCCTTCACTTGTTGGAGGATTGAGGAGGGTTAGGGTTAATGAGAGGTTTGGGGTTTCCCTTCATTTTTGTTTTCTTTCACATATTTATTTTCGTTGATTTCATTTTGAGGCGTCATTTAAATTTTGGGTTTTTTGTTTGTGTTCATTTCAGCCTCAGGATGTGATGAAAGGTGTTGATGCAGCACTTGGCCACTTTGGAAAGATTGACATTCTTATTAATGGTAAATCATATTGACATTGAAGACTCTTAACCATTCTCAACTTGGTTGACAATTTTTTTTAATCCTCTAATAATCAGGCATGCAAATTTTCCTCAGATGAGCTGATTTTCATTCACACTCATATCATTGAACATTGAAAAACACTGTACAGAGTCTTGTAAATAGTGGAACTGCCTCGTTTTTGTCAAACTCCAACTTGCAGGCCTGAATAATGAAATCTGGTTTTGAGAAGACAGATTTTAATGTTAAATTTCACTCAACTCAAAATATGTAGTGTACACATACTGAAGGTATAGAAACATGAAATTGTGACAAACCAGATGAACTAGTGAAGTGATTGTTTTTAAGTGGAGTTCATTTATGCCTAGGTTAAGACAGTTTTTGTGAAGCTTTGTTTTGCATTTTGGTAAGGAGTTTAACGTGATACTCAGAATTTAATCAACTCTGTGCAAAACTCTAGAATTACAACGGTAATTTTGTGCCTTTTGCTTTGATCTGTGTGGTTAAGGTGCTGCAGGAAATTTCTTAGTCCCCGCTAGCGGCCTTTCATACAATGGATTCAGGACAGTTATGGATATCGATGCTATGGGAACATACAACACCTCCAAGGCTGTCTACGATAAATACATGAATGTATGTATTTAAAGCAGGTTTCTAAATTGACTTTAGAAAAAAACTAAAAATCTCTGTCGCCGTACATTTTTCCTGTACATAGAACTTTGACATTTGAGTTTGCAAAAGATTCAAGAAGTTAAAAATTCTGTACTTGACCTCACAATGGAAATACCGTTGATGAAAAGATGCCATATTCAATCTCTTTGTACTACATATACATGTAAATGTGTAGGTTTAATAGATACATTTTCTTTTCCATTAGAAACATGGGGGTGTGATCATGAACATCAGTGCGACGCTTGCTTACAGGGGTCAAATGTTCCAGTTGCATGCTGCAGCCGCCAAGGCAGCCATAGGTAGGCAGAGCAGGCATCTTCAGGCACTTTGTAGGAGACTGGAGTATCCAGTCAACAGATTGGAGTAATTCTGAAGTGGATTGAAGGGCAAGTGCGGTAGGAAGTCGGGGTTAAGGATCTCGTATGATTCTTCATAAATCATTACATTTTACCTCTTAACAGAGCATGCTCTGGTGAAAAAACTACATAGGTGTGCCTGGCCACAGATTCATACAAGCTGGTCCAGTCTCTTTGCAGCTCTTCTTGTCATGTAAGAAAGTGCTGTTGCAATTTTTTTTGCTGTGACTTGCCAGAGTTTATTCAGTATGGGCGGCCCTATGAGAGATGATAAGTTTAAGTGTACTGAGGCATCTCCTGTCTTAGCCTCTTGTCATTGCTGTCTGGTGGTGCAATTTTTGATCCAGACTTCTTCAGAAGTTGGGGTTTCACTCGATCAAGAGAATTGTATTTGTCTACACTCACAGATTCAATGACAAGGACACTGTGTAACGAGTGGGGCCCCCAAGGCATCCGTGTGGTGGGCATAGCCCCAGGACCGATTGGTGACACTGAGGGTATGAGGAGGCTTGGTGAGTCACAAAATTTACCCATCAAGCTTGCTTGTTGGTCAGTTGGCTGCTCAGTTGGTTGATTTATCGATTAAGCGTTCTTTTTAAGAAACTGGCCAATGGTTGTTGATTGACTAGTTAATGGTTAATTTATTGGTTGTTAGTTCAACTAATTGCTTGCTGCATTGCCCAACAGGTAAAGTGGTTGCTGAATGGCTGGCCAGCTTCATAGTTAGTCAATTTTTATTGTTGATTTTTGAATTGATTGCTGGGTAGGCTTGTGGATAGAAGAGATGGATAAGCTAAAAGATGGATGGGTACTGAGCATACTGCCCTCATTTCTTAACAAGCATTGGGGAATGAGACACATCTTTAAGACTAGACTTTACAATGACTTAATTTTCCTAGGAGGTGGCTCTCGTAGGAAACAGGAATTGGAGAGGAGGTTTCAGAACATTCCACTCCAGCGGGTGGGGACCAAGCGGGAAATTGCCGAGTGTGCCGTCTTTGTGGCCAGCCCGGCCGCTAGCTACCTCACGGGGCATACCATCGTTGTGGATGGGGGGAGTTGGATGACAGGGGATAACAACCAGGAAGCCATGAGGAGAAGGCTGCTTGATGCCAAACTGTAGATTTGAAATTTCACCATCTACCCCTTTTTGAGTCCTGCACTTGGAATATCCTGGGTTGTGACAGCTTCACAGGCTCCTTGTGCAGCGTAGGATCTGAAGGTCTTTTCTTCTGAAGGTCTTCTGAAGTATACGTGTCAAGCAAGGGGTAGTTTCAGAATGCCACTTACAAACAGGTGGAAACCAGTAATTAATTCAGCATAGCAATTGTCATTTGGTAAGGGGGTTGTGGGAGGCGGATGTTACATTGTGAAGGGGCGGAAGATACAGTCCCTTATAGACCATGTTTGATCAGCCAGTGATCACTCATCTCGTTCTGGCATCCTGCAAATACTTCAGAGTTCAAGTAGTAACAAGAGGAATTGCACCAGTATGCGATTTAATACTTCTGTCACAGGGAGTCATTGTACCTATTTTGCCAATTGACTGGGGCCTGCACAATTCATACAACTGCACAGGTGGCGGTTTCTTGGGTAAGGAAGGGTTGGACAAGCTAGCTCAGAACCTGCCGCTCCAGCGCGTGGGCACCAAGTGCGATATTGCCGACTGTGCAGTCTTCCTAGCCAGCCCGGCCGCCAGCTACATCTCAGGGCACACCGTGGTGGTAGACGGGGGCAGCTGGATGACTGACGACAACAACATAGAGGCTATGGCAAAGAGGGTGGACAATGCCAAATTGTAGGTCTACTAAGGATCAATACTTGTAATGTCTTGTTACTGGAGAATGTCTAGGTTTTAAAAGCGTCAACAGGTTTTTCAAAATAAGTCTGGAGGCCATAAAGGTAATTTTGTTTTAGTCTACATTAGAAAAGGCAAACTTTGCTCCTGTTAGAAGTAGGGATTAAGTTTAGATGTTACAATCTTAACCTGAAAATGGCTGAAGCTAACATACCTTATATGGCTGAAACAAGTCCCTCTTGGAGAGAAGTTAACAAGCCTTCTAAGTTTTTCCATATCTGAAAAGCTTAAAGACTTCGTGATTTTTTTTTATACATTCAGAAGGTAATTTGCATTTGAAGTCACTGTGTACTTTGACATTTAAAAAACCTCAACCCAACCTCAGGTATGTGAAATATAGATATAAAAATTGGAGGGTCGAGGACCGTTAGGGTCACTCTGTTGTGGATAAATGGAATGTAGGATTTTTTCAGAGTTCCAAGAATTTTTCATGTAAATTTTCCTTTGAGCAACATGCTGCTGTCTAAAGCAATAATTGGAATAATTTCAGTCAAGGTGTTTGCTCTTGAAGGAAATTTAGTTCTCACTAATAAATTCTCTCTGTTAATTTTACAAGAGGTGGATTCCCTGTAAATTTAAGGCAGTTTTGAGTATTTTTGCACTGCTAAATTAAAGTATCCAAAGACTTTTTGCATTATTTCTAATATGTTAATGAATCCAGAGGCAATTTCCTTTTTTGTCCAAATTATTTGAGCATTCCAACGAAGAAGTTGTATATTTTGGATCAGTCAATATTGAGGCTTGTACTTTTACAAATTGCAAAGCAATCATGTCTAATAAATTTCCAATTATATATTTTTAAATTGTGTGTGATGTCACTCAGGAAAAGAAGGTGTGAAGTCTTAATCATAATCAAGAAACCTGTTCATCATGGCTGAGATCTTGTATTACCCTTCAACTCTGAAACAGGCCCAGCCTAATTCGCAATACAGTCCACTCCCAGTAGGCCTGTGTACTGATGATGTCTTCCTTTGTTAACGTGCACTTTCCCGTGCCTATTGGGGGCTCACAGTCCACTGCAGCTTCTATTCTTAATACGATCAGACGATTGAAAGTAAGGAGTCAAGACACAAAATGCATAAAGGTATGTTAAATTCAGACATTTCAGGCTGCAAATTTTGTGGAAGAGTCTTTCAGGATGACTCGACACGTAAAATCAAAAGAAAAACTAACGACAATTTACCGTGAACTAACGTACCTGCGATGGTCATGTATCTGCATGTGCAGTGGGCGTGGTTTAAACTGAAGTGGCTTCGCATTTACGAACCGGATACTTCATGTACTGTGTGGACTCCGCAGGCATGCGCAACAAAGTTCAACACAGAGAGCCTCAGTTTCGATGCGGATATGCGCAGACGGCGCTAATGTGAAATCCCTCTACAAGAAAGCACACAAAGTGTGGCATCAATACAGAGGTGGAGCCTCGTGACCTATACCAGTCTCTTCATAAATTGACGCATGGGAAAGCCACTGCTTGGCATACATGTATCTCCACAGACATCACTTCATTTCATAGTGGGGGGATATAAGCACAGGTACAAATCCTACAGGTAGTGAAGTCAATGGCGATACAGTGTCAGTGGAGGGTAATACATTCATGGTTTGACAGCACAGCGGACTTTGACAGCACACCAGACTCGTCCTTTGCTCACAGGTGGACTCCACATACCTCATGCTCCCAGCAAAGAATGAAATAACTTCAGTTGAGAACTTGAGAGTGGTTATATCCTGTCAGTCCCATATGAATATGTGGAATATAATGGTTTATATAATCCACACACTTCCCCCTTCCAGGATACAATAGTTCACTCCTTCTCGAAAAGCAGCTTGAAAAGGGGAACATACGACTACAAGAGAAGATTATTTGAAACAATGCCAACTGGAACAGATTCTTAACTCCAGTAGGCAGAGTAAAACAATTTTGATGACCATTATTGTCAAGATATGGACACTTTTTTGGCCAAATCCAAACCTACTACCACGCCTACAATTTTAATTGGTCATGTTTTATATTCTCCCTTTAAATGCTTGAAAAATATACAACTGAATAATGCTTATACAAAGGGGAACAATTATTCCTTCAAACAGACTGTTATATTGCAGGTTTATGATGAAAAAATACTTCCACCTTACTAAATGAAGACATTATGTCAATAAAAATGTCCTTTTCAGGACAAACCTACTTGATTTAGCAAACAATCTGATGGAGTAAGATAAAGCACTATGTTACCAATCGGCAGCACATTCAGAGTTAGCATAGTCTTTCCAAATGTGTTTTCAAGTTTCCTGTCAATTTTCAAATGCTTCAAAAGACTTCTCTGAGCAATCTTTATGCTGTTCAGGTAGATGAGCATCCAAACTGGAATTCAAATAGACATACATTTGGAATGTTTCATTTTTTTCTCTTGCTAATTACCAATGTTGAAATCCTGTACTTGAGCCACAGACAGGAATGGGTTATAATGTAATTCTTGCTACACTTAAAAAATAATACATGCCAACATTCCAAGACAAGCCTAAAATGTTAATGGCTGTTGCACAGTAGCAGCATTGGTTTACAACAACGCCTATGAATAGTACACAGGCCAGCCCAAAGCTTACAGGCAATTTTACTAGGTATACTATTTCCACCACTGTTGCCTAGCAACGAGCTGTGAAAGTCGAGGGACCAGAAAACTCACTTCCACAGGCACACAGTTAGATGGCACATGTGTCTTACATCAGCTTAGTATGATGCTCTGGTAACTTAATGGGAACAAAAAATGAAAGGTCTTGCTTACATGGCCCGTAAAAGATAAAACACAATCGAGAACAGCTAGTCATTTCAGTGATGTTGTAGTTCCTTATATTTCATCTCTGAATACAGTAATTAAAAAAAAATCAAGTCAATCACTAAATTCCCATAAGATCAATGGCTGACCGAAGAACACCTGTGTTCAATCATGTATTCATTCATTTTAGGGCAAGCTGGGCTGATCCTATCAATCTCATCAGACAGGCTTACTGAAGTTAGTTGCCACATTGTGTACTATACAATACACTGTAAGATCCCACAACCATGAAGGTTTGTGACCTCAGGTCAACTCAAACTGACTAGTTTAAGCACCGTTCACATGGAAAGGTGTCATAAATTAGTCACTGGTCAACCAATGCTCACAGAGCACGTTGATCAAGTTTTCAGCTGACACAAACATATCATTCCTCACACTGAGGAATGACGTACACTATAAAGTTTGTAACTACCTCTGTCTATAACTTGAAATTCGGCCAACAAGCCACTGCAAGAGGCTCTGGCATCCTGTTTACTAAAACATATGCCATTTTTGATGCTAAAATCATTTCAGTGAGTTGTAATCAAATAAGACTGGTTCTATTTGACTAATGGAATTTGAACATGTTTTGTTACACTGTACCATTAAATCAAAGAGAAATCCATGATAACTGCATTGTTATCATTTCATGTTCACCATTCAGAAAAATCCAGTACAGCCTCCAGGCTTCGTGCGAGGAGCCAACTATTTAGGCGTGGCACACCTTTCTTGCTCCAGTGCCGACTTGGCTTTCTCGTTGATGAGGAGAAGGTACTCGCAGAAGTCTCTGGCCGCACCCCGGCCGCCGGCCAGCTTGGAGACAAAGTGGACTGCAGTCTGGACAGGGGTTTGGGCATCAGCCGGACATCCGCTGACCCCGCAGCGTTTGAGGCACTCAATGTCGGGTGCATCGCAGCCTGTGAGTTGCAATGTGAAATTGAAGTGTGTGACTTAAAGGGATCTATACATGACGGGTCATTGTCTCGTAGTTAATTTGTCAAATTAATGGAATATCTACCACAGTGCCATGACAAAAATAAGGATTCAATTTCCAAAGAGGAGATCTTGAAAAGAGCGCTCAGCAATAGATGAATCCAATGATGTTTCACTGATCACTTTCAATGCCCCACCCTTTAATACAGGAACGGAACAGTGGCTTCATACAACAGTTCTCACAATCTTTATTGCCACTGGCTGGGGGGGCCTCTGCAAGTGGCCAGTGAGACCGTCATCATAGTCACTGGATTCGTCACTATCTGGACGAGACAATGGTACATTACTACAACTTTTACAAATTATATGGAAGTGAACTTGAAGCTTTGGAAAGTAAAAAATTCAGACTAAGGGGAACATTTCTTTTTGGCCACAAAATTGGAGCATTTAAATTTTGCAGATCTCTCCTGATTATTAAACTGTTTCTATGTCAACATTCATTGAAAAAAAGAAAACTACACAGTTTTGCTATAGGGGTTCAAAATGGCATTTTAAATGTTGTACTAAATTTAACAATTGGAGACAGCATAGAGTTCAAGTATGCGTAAGTTTGATGTGCCCCAACCCACCCACATAACCTCGGAGCACACCCACAAGGACAGGCAGTGACTTACCCATGATGGCAATGTCTGTCCAGTCCAGCCCCAATTCCTTCTTCCACTGTTCCAAAACAGCCACTTTGTCCTGACACCCCATGGTCAGGTGAAGGTTTAGTTTGTCTGCAAACTTTTGGTGAGTCACGTTCTCTTCGCCTGCAGGACAGGAAAAGAATCATAAGTAATTCAGAATGCACAAGCTCAAAGGGGGGGGGCAGATGCAGAGTTTAGGTTTACATGTAGTTCACATAGCTTTGATATGAATTTAGTGAAGTATGTGACCAAATCCCACAGTTTTGAGCTCATCCCAGTAATAAGCCTTTTGTGAGTTATATTTGAATAAAATCTGGTACACTGAGTTCTTTAAATTCACACGAACAAAACAATTTAAATTCTCCAAACTAAAGACCCTGTTGCTATACCTCGTGAATCAGGGCAAGCATATGCTCAATTACATAAGTGAGAGACGCCTTAAAATAGACTGGTTTCAATGGATGAGAAGGGTACAAAGGAACCAGTAAATTCCAAAGATGGTGGCTGCCGTAAGTTACATAAGAGACTCCTTGCACCAATACACTGGTTTCAATGGATAAGAAGGGCACAAAGGAACCAGTCCATTCCAGAGATGGTGGTCGCCATGCAAAAGCTTGCCCTGAATCATGAGGTATAGCAACAGTATATGCAGTCTGGGAATTCAAAATATCACCTTTATGTCAAATCAGATAACTCAGTGTACCACATTTTACTCAAATGTAATGTGCAAAAGGCTTATTCTACAGAGTACCAAAGTGTGACGTCACTAAGAACCAGGAAGTGCTGTACAAATGAACAGAGTATGCGTGTATATTGATTCATGTGCTGGTTCTCGTGCTGATGTCATTCAACACGCGTCATTGTGCATGTGACATTCAATGTGTGGCGTCACTTAGAACCAGGAAGTGCTGTACAAATGAACAGAGTATGCATGAATATTGATTTATGCGCTGGTTCTCGTGCTGATGTCATTCAACACGCGTCATTGTGCATGTGACATTCAATGTGTGGCGTCACTTAGAACCAGGAAGTGCTGTACAAATGAACAGAGTATGAGTGTATATTGATTCATGTGCTGGTTCTCGTGCTGATGTCATTCAACAAACGTCATTGTGCATGTGACATTTCCACTTTGGTACTCTATAGCACTGAAGAGAGCATACAGGCTCCTTGTTTAGTTGCATTCTTCAGTTTTCTGATGACGATGAACATAATATAGGAGACAGACGTTGAAGATTTTTACTAATGACAAGATTGTAACAAAGGTCTATTACTCAAACTTGGCACTAGTGACTTTCATCTCATTTTGTTAGATTTGGTCACACATTTGATCTTACTGTAATGGACTTCTCACATGAGGAGAAAAGGGCCTTTGTAACTTACGGCTCAAGAACTCACGACATGTAACTTTGGACAACTTACAACTAAGAATCCGTACAGTCATTCCCTTTGCTATCAATGACTTGATCCCGATGGAATCGCTGAAGTTGTATGAGCGGAACTCCTCACCTGCCAAAACAAGTGTCGAGGACTTTTACTTGTGCTGTTCCATTTTATTTTAAATACGCCCACGAAAAATTGGCACAATGAAGAGCAAACAAATAAAATCCACATCAAAAGAGCTACCAAAACAAGACAGGAAACTAACAATGAGCCACAGATACCAAAAATATTATTGGATCTTGTTGAGAACTAAAGCTTTCTGGAATAAGTATGATACGCAGGTAACAGCTACCTTACATGAAAATTGCAGCACATTCAAGACTGAAGTTGCTGTCTCCTTCCAAAAGACTGCCTCCATCCGACGGTGCAAATGTCAGTGGCAGTACATTCTTGTTCAAATTGGATTTGAGATTTTCATAATTTTACCAAATACGGTGATCCACTTACCAGCAGAGGTGATGTGTAGCATATTATCCGTGAGAACACCATCAGCTGCAAAGACTACAAGCCGTGCCCCATGAGGCTTTTTCTTGCCAAAGTAACCGAACTTGATGACCCGCTGTTCTGCGATTGGCCAGTCAATGTCCGTGTCAATATCGATACTGTACTCAGGACCCATCTCAAAGTAGCCGATCCTGGTTGTTACAATGACAAAATATGAAAGTAAGGAGGACTTGAAACATGAGTCAAGAAAAGCTGCATCTGCCTTTGATTAATACTGGCCCAAAGCACGAGGTAACTTAATATTTTGATTTACTGCAGGTGGTTTTGGTCTCAATCGTCAAGGTCACGTTTGCCAGATGCCCTGCTCAATGCAGCATGTTATAGTTGACAGAAGTGAAGAGCCACCTCAGATGACAAGATCCAATCTTTGGGCCAACCACTACCAGACCAACCAACTGTAGTCCCTGCCAGACCGATATCACAGGAAGTCAGGAACCACAAGTGCCACTGTTCAGTGTGACAAGTTCCTATTTTTCTAATTGTCATTTAACGCTAAGCACTTGTGTTGACAGTTTAGCAGGGAATTCATTGAAAATTTTACACAGTTCGGAAACCTTGTGGAACCAATTTACACCAATATAATGAATTAAAAATTTTAAAAGACCTTCACTTTTTTCTATAGAAACTGAAAACGTTGAAAATTTGATAATTTTTTTCTGCCCTTTTTTTCCCACTTTTTACTTTACCTCCCTCCCTGGAAGAGTCCACTTTCAAGTAGTTCCCGAGTTGCAAAATAAAACGATCCATTCTCACAGAGTTGGCCCGACCAGTCCTGGCGCCGTGGCCTCCTGGCTGGATTGAAATTTTCTGCCTCGGTCTGCTCACCTACAAAATGCATCCATTAAAAAATTGAAGACAAAAACTGGCACACATTTTACGTAATACTCTTCTTGAAAATCGATATGAAAATTTTTTACACAAGACAATGGCCAACCAATGTAAAAAAAAAACCTGGCTTCAGCGTAGCGGGGCAATTATAAAGCAACAACCAGGAGATAAAGACATTTTAGAATGTGGCTATACACTACAAATACAAGGACATAACACAGATGTGCAAAAAATGCTTTTCTCTGCAAAATTTTTCTAAACTAAGTTCAGAAAATGTGTGTTGCACACCAAACTAACATTTAGGCACTCACATATTAATCTGTGCAGAATACACAAACAACTACAGTACATGTATATGCATGTTTCACATTCTTGCCTCAAATGGTTCCCCACAAAATAATGCCTAAAACTTTCAAATGTACTATATCCATTGTTGTGTACAATTCCCTACATAAAACATTTATTCTGAAAAACTTTTGATTCTGAGAATGATGTTAATTGTGACCCAATTCTGCAAACTATCTTTCCAAACAAGGCATGCAAATACACAGGCCTGCAGCCTTTCTCACAGTAGAAAGCACTTGCAGCTGGCTTACTAACATAGGAAGCACAGGCGTTATTGATTTTACCAATTTTAATGATTTCAATGGCCGTATTGATTTTTACTGAATTATGCAGACACGTATAAATGCACACCAGATATCATGGTAAAATATTTCCAGAGGAAATGGGTCTTTCACTTGGTTTTGGTCAAAACAAAATTCATTCGTTTTTAATTGGCAATTTTTACCTTCCTTTACTCAGTGTCATAAGCACATGTACAATGTATGTTGCACTGAAATGAATTGTGCTTAAAATTCTTTGTACTAAACATATTTTATGCACACATGCAAAGTCAGATAATCTTATGTTTTGTAAACCTAGCTACTATGTCATATCATGAGACACAAAAGGCTTCCGCATGAATTCCTAAATAGATCTGTGCTAAGAAAACTTATTTACATGTGATTTGTTAGAACAACAGGACATGTATTGATAGTTTTGAATTCAGCAGAAAAAGAGCCTTCCAGAGGTATATACATGGAAAACTTAGGGTAAAAGTATCAGGTGACGAAGGGACATTATTCTGACAGCTTTGCGTCTTTGTTCCCGACATATTTTCACCATTTCAGACCAGGCACGAATCATACTTTCGTCAAAATTGCTGAGAAAATGCAATTTTTAAATATATGATCCTGTGAAATGTATGGAATTAAATAGGAGACTCTCATACTCTTTCCGAATATTACAAAACCTAAAAATTGACCTCGGCTTCAATATGACTTTGAACCCTCAAATAGGACAGAGTGAGATGTGACTTTACTCTCATTCTGTCGTACCAGGTTACATATTTTGTAATGAGTACCATCCTAGCATCATGCGTTCGTAGGTTTCCTTGGCAAAATGAAGTATAAATTCTCAACAGCAGTTTCTAATTGTTGGTTTCAAAAATTTGAATGGGCCACAATTTCTTCCCGAAATACATGTATACACATGTATGAGAATAACTTAATTAATGCCAACAAATGGACTACATGGTTTTTCTCCAATTGACCTAATTCACAAGTTGGCCATATTGAATTAAAAGCAAGGTTAACTCTTTTATTTTGACACCTGAGCATAAAAAGGCAGGCAATGGAATAAAACTTCACAACAAATTAATGTCATTTATACTGATGAAAAATTTTAAAATTAAATTTAATTTAAAATAAATAAATCTTTTAAGCCACATTTAAAAAACTGAAAGTGAAGCAGCACTTTGCGGAGTGCGGATTATTGAAGTGTTCCTTTGTAGTTGTGCTTTGTGTTATTATTGTTTTGTAACTCTTGTATAAAATAAGTCATTCTAATTGTGTAAAAATAGTAATTATATAAGCTAAAGAAAAGTATATTAAATATGTTTAGTTGATCTTGTATCTTAGTTGATCGGTAATATCTTGTTTACGCACATGCTCGTTGTTATGTCAGTCGACCGGGTCACCAAATCAATTACCTATCGGTGGTATATTTCTGCCAAAACGACCCCTCACCTCTAGACCTTAGATTGCTCTTCAAACTCAAGGGCCAAGGCAGATAGTTTAGGTTTAGGTAAGGTGACTTTCTTCACAGTTGGAAACAGTTCGCCCAGACAGGCAAGACCTCGGCTGGCTCATGGGAATAAAATGCCACAATGGTCTGGCACCACCCCGTTTAACAGATTACATTGAATACAATAGATTCTGGGAACAGAACAAAAAAAGTGTGAATAAGGTCTATTGAAATACCTGCTTTTTTGACTTCCTTCCATCGAAGGAGGTGATTGCGCGAGACAGCAAATACTGAATCGTAGCCTTCATTCCTGATCATGCGGGCAGGGCCCTGTAAATGCCACGGTTGAAGACAGGGTGATGTACACTGAATCTGCCCAACTAATTCAACCTCTGAGAAAAAAACGAAAAGAAAAGGTAGATCATCATGAAATTAAGACACACTGGTGTTTTTTTGGCACAAACTGTGACAATTCCGAGATTGTCCTGAAAAGTGAAAAAGGAAGAAAATCCTGGACTTTTCTAACATCAAAATTAGAATTTCTCAATATATCTGACAACCATACAATGCAAACTTTCCTTGAAGAAAAATATCTCAGAAAGAGTCCAAGATTTTCACAAGAAAGCTTTTTATGGTACTTTTCTGAAAAATACTGAAGTGATTCTGGAAAGTCCTCAAACAGTCATAAAGACGCAAATTTCATGACAATACAGTAACTTAGATGTTACGAAAATGACAACTGTTACGGTCAAAAATTTTCTTTATTGAACGAGAACAAACAGAAAATTTGTTTTGTTGGTGTTACAAACAGATCAAGTCACCTGCAATTACCTGGATGATATTTCAAAAACTCCTGGACAGTCTCAATGGATGTGGAGGCATCATGCGATACTTCAGCAGACCTGCGGTGAACTTTTGCACCCCACTCCTCCGAGATACGAGCTATCTCATCATGGTCTGTGGAAACCCACACACTATCAAACTCTGTACACACGTAAAAACAAAAAGATTATTTAAAATGCAGCACGTCATCATTGTCATTAGCAAAGATCGTACAGCGCCAAAGGTGCAAGATGGATAACTCTGCCCAAGAGGTGTAATTACCATGGGCGCCATTTGAGCAAGCGATACGCCTGTGCGATTAACGGTAATGCTTCAACGCAGGCTCACCAGGTGCACGTGACTGCCACGGCGCCTGCGCCTAGCCTATGCAGTAATGTGCATTGCGCATGCGTACCGCTTGCTCAAATGGCGCCTATGCCATTACAACGTTTTACGTGTATTCGCGGTGAAGTTCTCCATCTCGCGGCGCTACACGGCGCAATACGATCTTTGATCATTAGTATAATGTGGGCCATGCATGTCTTTTTGTAATTTGGACTATAGATTGTTTTCCCTGGTATCTGTCCTGAATAAGGCTTTTACTCGAGACTATAAGCCTTATCGCAAATACTGCATGGGTAATTTTGCACAATGGTGGAAAGGCATTGTGGAAAGGAAAAAGAGGCAATGTTTGCTCCTTTTTCCTTCCCACAATGCCTTTCTCCCATTGTGTAAATCATCCATGCAGTATTTGCGATAAGACTTACAAAAATATCTGGATTTAACTTTCCATTTCCAGAATATTCTTCAACAGCTGTAATTTGAAAAAAAAATATAGTCACCTGACAAAAGCTGTGGACATGCCCTAAACCTGACCGATACCACAACCAATCAATCATGCAGAGCCACCGATCCTTCCTTGATTTTACAATATTTTCAATGGAGCTTGAATTGGTTCAGTGCACCCGTAGGCCTACCTTCTGAATCTATGGCTGCTCTCAGAACCCAGGAAATCAGCGGTTGACCAGCAAGTAACTTGATGTTCTTTAACTTGATCCCCTTGCTTCCACCCCTCGCTAGAATCAGAGCAGCGAAGTGACCCTTCCTCTTCACACTCGACGGCAATTCCGCCATAGCTTTTGAATTGTCGATGATAAGATATGATGCAGACCAGCAAGTTTGCTTTAGACAACAACTTTTGGCAAGGAGAGGTTCTTCCGATTTCCACACCGAGCGACCAAGCCCCCATATGATTCAAGCCCAGAAAGAGTACCTCGGTGTTCCCGGTCCTGCAGGGTAGGGCCTACACGTACAGACGTAAGTTACCAATCAACGCACTCAGGGAGTCGTGTCCCCTCCTGCGCGCCGTTGCAGTATGAAAGGCTGTTAACGCAGAGCCATACTACTACAAAACACGGAAAGGTATGGGAGGCCGATTGAACTCAAGCAATCAAATGAGGAACAGCTTTATGCGAAATAAACTATCTAGTAAAATAAACAAGACAGGACCAGGTAGAAAAAAAATTCAGAAGTAAAGTTCATAACATTTGTCTAAGAGTATAGAACTTTTGCTGACCGACTTGCAAATTCTTGAAATAATTCAGCCTCAACTGCATGGCTATAACCATACATCATAGAAGCCATAATCACACGATCCTGTAAAAATACATATAGCACACCGTCATTTCCCCGGATAAAAAAGCTTGAATGAAAAAGACACTTACAATTATTCCCTTTTCAATGAATTATACATGTGATCAGTAGACGTAATTTTAATTGAGTGCTAAGGGTTGCTGCGTAAGTATGCCTTTTGCATAACCACTGTGTTAAGACTTTAAAACAAATATTTATTAATTTAAGACTTGATGACTATTCCCACCACATGCCAGGCACATGTTCTCGATGGATCACCTCAGGCACTGGCGTACAGGGGTCACACCCTCCCCCCCCCCACACACACAGCAGGTCCAGCATACGAAAACTTGGAAATGTACACAACTTATGTACAATCGGCTTTGGATGCCCCCCCCACCCCGAGATGCAAGCAGGGTGTCCTCCAGAAATTTAAACTTGTTATGCCACTGACGGAAGATAAAGGGTGAATATGCATATGCAGCTGTGAGCAATGCACTTGTTTTTCAACATCCCGCATCATCATCAGTACACTCGAATCGTCTGCTCGAGTCGGCTTCTGTTCCCTTTTGACAGTCATCAAGGGGGGAATCAGCGTCGTATCCAGGTTTTGTTGTAAGGTGGAGGGGGATTCAAAAAAGAGAATGCGGCTCTGGGCTCATTCGATATGATGTTGGAAGAGGAAAAATATCAAACCTTACTCGCAATATCCCGACATCCTTGCTTTTAGTTATTTCGCGGTAGTGTTTTCTTAGGGTTTTGGTGCTAATATTTGATAAATAAATATACCGATGACATGTACTTTCTTACCTATGAGATATTCTTTGTAAAAAAAAATGAATAAAGAAATAATGAATAAATGAATTTTAAAAATCCTTAGGGGGCAATTTGCCCTGCCCCCCCCCCATATACCATGTGTCACTGGCGTATATCCAGCAGGGGGAAACTTTCCCCCGGCATTTTGCTGATTTTTGTTTTCGTAAAAAAATTGATAGTGCAAAACACTTTCGAAACGGTACGACCACTTAAGGGCGTGAGAATTTAATTTTTTACGGAAGAAAAAAACTTGGATGCCTGTTTTTTAATCCATTTTGCCCCTCCCTGAACCCAAAATCCGGAAAGGCAACTGGTCTATCCTGTATCAGATCTTAAACTTTTTGATGTAATCTTTCCCAGCCGCGAATCAGACAGAAAAGGTGGCTGGCTAATGGCGGAGTCACGGTTATCAGTATCGACAAATTGTGGGACAAGATCTGTGGATCGCGCATATCGACCGATGACGCCTGACATTTACTACATGCATGTACATAATACGGAGACAATGACACGTCATTCTTTCTTCTATCCAACACTACCCTACCACTAGTACTTTATAGAGTGTCAGTGCCATTTTTAGGTGATCGGGTACCACCTGGTCACCTATTTGGTTTGTAGGGGTCCATCTTTCTTCGCCCTTTTTTGACAATAATTCCGCAAGACTTTTCCCCGAGAAGATTTACCGTATAAAACTGAAACTAGATGAGCATACGTGACGTCACGATGACATAATCTGATGTCAAATTACAAGCTATTGTCGTAAAAAAATGTCTATCAGCTGTATCTCATGAACTGATACATTACCGGGAGTCCATATTTTGTGATAGCTCTGACAGATCTTGAGATGATGGACAACCGTTTTGTCCGTCATGCCGTCTGACCTTTGATTCAGCGGTTAATGAGGGTTAAAGTTCAGGTACATTTTAAATGCTTCAAACCACCCCCTTAAATCAGTGCATCAGTCAATATCGTCCAGGTTAGGACATAAATATAAAACCATGTAATGCCTTGATGTCGAGATATGCTTTCGTGACGTCACTAGTGACTCCATTAAACATCAAATTACAAGTAATATAAAGTCAAAGTTGGAATTGAATGAGGTAGCACGTTCATGTTCTAAGATTTGCCCAAGAAAGGTAGACTCACAGAGCTATATATACTTATATAGCTCTATAGCTATACACTGCTATATATCTAGCTCTCTATATATAGCTCTATGGGTAGACTATATCTTGGGCAGCATTGCCGTAACTTCAACGGAAAGTCACGTGACTTTGACTTCAAGGGTAACCGGAAGTGCAATGACATTTGGGATTACAACTCAAAACCGGAAGGATTTTCTTAAACCCAACCCAATCATTGGAATATTGAAAGTTGTATCCTTAGGATGGCTGACGTTGTATAATGAAAAGTCAGTGCCGTCTTATGATACATGATTATAAAGGACATTTTGTTTTCATTTTTTGCCATACCTACCTTTAATAAAACTGGACGAAAATACTTGTTAGACTTAAACAAATTTTTGTGAAGTTAAAAAATAATGGCATCATCGTCCTGGAAGTTACTGAAGGGACAAGTTCGAGATCATCTGTTGCGTCTTTATTTGACTTGGTCCATGCACAAATAATAAGATCAACTAAACAACTGTTTTTACAGTTTGCGCTCCATACCCTTCGTAAAGGGACCTTTGTAACAACCTTGTTTCAGGGTATACTCTTCAGAGAGTGCCAGACAGAACCGTTTCGCGCTCTATCTGTAATGTGAGAATGAGGTTGGACATTCCGACTCGCGCTCGCAGGTTGTGTACAGTTTCCACTAGTTACTGTCAACTGAGTGGCAAAATGAGAACTAAATAATTCTTCATTTCAGGTAAACTTCTCAGCTTAAGAAGCAGTTTTGGTTGCGTGATCTTTCAAGATGCCTGCCGCCATGCCGGTGGTTTTGCGAGCCAAGTGCGTGGTTGTAGGTACGTATTTATACCAGTGGGTAGTGTTACTATACTAGGCCTACTCGGAGTAGGCAATATTTTTTAGCCTAGGCCCCCAGGTCTAGGCACTCGCTTTGGTCATTGTACTACTACTAGGCTAAGTTCATGTTGGTCATGTTGGTTGGTGCATGATGTAGGGAGGAAACCGGGTTTCTCCATGACCATGGTCAGATTATTATGGAGGAAGGAGACTGTCATCTTCTTCCTAGTACTGAAACAACCTCCACTAGCAATACAGGACTAGTATTTGCAGGGGCAGGTGGCCAGCTGACTCTAATACATGTGGTGGGTGCCTTTTATTAATGATAATGACTGTATCAATACAAGAAAGTTTTGTCCTAAAGGTATCTTCTTCCTGTGCTACTGTCAGGCTGTAGTTTGTGTTGTCAGTCGTCTTCTACTTCTCGCAGCTCTGCAGTAGGCTTGGCCTAGGCCTATTGCATTGTATAATATTTATGCAGACCAGTTCGACATCTGACCGTATAAAATTTTGGCTTGCACAATGATGATTGGACAAAAATAATCAATAATGGATGGATGCCAGTGCTGTATGCGTTCATCCTGGAGCGTTTGTGACCCAAGGTCACAGCAAGGTGAAAACACTGTTGACTTGTGGTAATATTGGTTTGTTTTCACCGCAAAAGGTTACAAATCTTCTGGATGTCACAGCGAGTTGCATCTGAAATATTTGTCATGTCATGCATGTGTCTACATGGATGTCATGGTCTATTTACAGAACTGCTCCGTGTGCCTTGGAGCCATTTTTGTTTGCATGAGGGTCGTAACGCTATCTGATTTTTTAAGTCCAGTCTTTGAGGTAAATTAACGGTGATACAAATTCCACTTTTGCAATAAATTTTTCCCATACGTGTAAACGTGAAGTACCTTTTTGGTAGCTCTTGATGTCACACAGAAGTGACTTGCAGTTCTGTAAGTAGTCAGGGTCTATGCTTGAGATCATCTAGGTAAATTGTACAGGTAAATTGTGTAGCTTAGGCCTGCAAAGCATCAAGCCCCATGTAAAGTCATCACCTGGCCATCCCGACAGGAACCACTTAATCCCGACCACGTTCCCATCTAGATCTTCAAATGCATACCTTCCTCAGATTACAAGCAAGAAAAGACTGCTACAAATATTCCTGTTTCCCAAGGACTGTAATTGATTGAAAACAGTTCACCATGGACATTACAGCAGTCAACTTTCATGCAACAACTGTACATACCAGCACCTAAGAAACTAGAGAACATTCATGCACACTCACAGCCCCCCTCAGGTTATTCCGACTGCAGTGCAACAAGGAGTGTTGAGCAGTATTTCAATAATTGCAGATGTAATAATGGCTTGGCTTGATGCCAGCCTAAATCCATCAAAATTCAAAGCACCACAGGTTTTGAAGGACCTGGGAGCACCGTGGTTAATGAATATCAATTTTTAATTGCCCTGTTAACAGGTGATTCTACAGTGGGCAAAAGTGCACTGACCCAAGTTTTCCACAGTGATGGCACACACTTTCCTAAGGCGTACTCTATGGTAATGTTGAAATTTTTGTTTTTGAGTGTAAAGTTTGGTTTTGATTACTTGGAGTTCTGAACAACGTATTGTGAAACCAAGCCACTGTACAGACAAATAAAACTTGATTTTCAGTACGGGAGGTACAGGATGAGATGGAGTATTTTTGTAATAGATATTTCAACCCCTAACAGAATCAGTGTCTTTCTCTCCTCCAGACAGTTGGAGTAGAGCTGTGCGTTAAAACTGTGAACATCCCAGACACAAGCAACAGTGTGGTGAGTGTTCTTTGAGTTCAACACTGGCCTTCTTTTTTTTTTACAATTGTTTTCAGGTATTTCAGCATTGATAAACGCTATTCGGCATTTTGGCAACAAATTGTTTTGCTGGTCTCCTTTTCAGGAATTGTACATCTATGATTCTGCTGGAAAAGAAATGTTCTCCGATTACATTCAACAGATGGTAAGTTGCCAACCTGCTTTGAGAAACATAAGGTACTTGAGAAATTTCCTCTCTGTTTGTAACTAGTTTGTGGCTAACTTCAAAATAGGCATTTTTTGTAATGTTTAAACAAGGACAGTAAGTGGAAAATCAAGCACATACTAGTGAGTTAATATGCCGTTTAATCCAAGTAAGAAAAGAACAAAAGGGAAATCTGCTAACAGTAATTTTCTCTTTAAACCTCTCTCTGATTAACAGTGGGACAGCCCATCACTGGCCTTTGTAGTGTTTGACTTGACCAATGAGAAGTCTCTTTCCAGCTGTGTGAAATGGCTAGAGCGGGTTAAGGCCAAGGCAGGACGAGACATCCATGGTATGAAGAATGCAAATTATCTTGTATTTAGAGTTCAGGTACTGGGCAAGGACTGAATAATTAAAGGCCTTTTCACACTGCAGAGCCAATCCCCAGGAAATAAATCCCTGGGGAAAATCCCCGGGGCTTTTTGCCCCACCAAAACCCCAGCAATCGTTCACACTAGACCTATTTGGTAACTCCCGAAGACACGATTTCCTGGGAATATGCATGGTCGTTTCACACTGGCAATCAAACCCCGGGAAATGTGTGAACTGAGGGCGCCCATCCGGACGTTCCCAAATAAATTCAGGGCGGAAGTCCAATCCCATAATAACGCGCATGCACAAGCTGCTGCTGTTTTCGTCGCGCAAGGCCAAGTTGACGTTGAAGTTTGAAAGGTACTGCATTACAATACTAAGTTACCGTGCAAATTATTTGGCGCGCTATTTGTGACCCTGTGACCTTTCAAGATAACGGCTCGACACGCTGTGGTACGTTCAAACCCACCAGCGTTCACACTAGTTGCTTTTCCCAAGAAAAACATTAAACCCCGGGGTTTTCTCTTTTAACCCCACTCCCGAGCAGAGGTAAATATGGAATGCTTTCCATCTGATGTGAGTCTCATGAATCCAGTACATTTTAAATGTGCCATCCTTGGCGCGCATTGCCACGGATGTGAAATGTTACCGGAGACAGTACATCGCAGTTTTTGGATTGAAAGGGTTTAACCAAAAGAAAGTAGAGGCCTCCGAATAAAAGTGTATCTCACTTTTTAATAGAAAATGACCTGGACAGGTGTTACGGATTTTCAAAGCCCTTAAAAATGTAGCATGGTTCTTACGCTCTTGCCTAGGGAACCAGTATCAAAGGCCAGCTTTCCAGATCTACGACTGCCTGCTGTCAGAGTGTCTCTGCACAATACTAGACCTAGCTCTAGACAACTGATTTGTCGCCTCATTTCAATTATTAGCATCATTTGCATTCAGGTGATTCAACAGCTCCAGTTGTCCTTATCGTGTGTTCAAGTAAACTCATTTTGCCTGTCTTGTTTCGTAATTTCTCTTTCAAGACAAGATTCAGTTTCACCAGACTAATAGACATTTTGTGTGCATATTCCCCACGATCGTGCAGCTGTACTGGTTGGGAACAAGACTGATCTAGATACGAGGCGAGCAGTCACTTCAGACATTGCAAAGAAAGCTGCTGCTGGGATGGAGGTTGAGTACTTTGAGTGTTCTGCGGTGAGTGTTCTTTTTATATTTTCAATCCATGTAAAATTTTCCAAACTTGTAATTACCAGACATCTTGTTTCTCATTTAATAGATTCTTATCTTTGGTTTTGTCTCTTCAATTTGTACATATCTGTTCATATTTTTCCTGATAATGTTAAGCTGTGGTAATTATGTCGATCATATCAACAGTTGTAACACAAAGCAGTGCTTTCATATACCGTGGAGCGACGTATCGTGCCTAGACTTTGTGCAGAAGATCAGTCACATTTTAGGGTCATGATAGAATAGTTTGTGATGTGATTGGCAGTTTTTAAGATTCTCTTGAACATTTCTTTCTCATCCCCTTGTTCTGCTTCTTGGACATTTTGCAGAAGGAGCGTGAGAACGTGGAAGCACCATTCTACTTCTTAGCAAATGCTTACTACAAGCAGTACCAAGAGAAGATATCAATAACGCAATCGATATGCGAATGATGTCAGTACCACCTGCTACTCGAATGATATTAGGTACATGCTAAAAATAGGAACTTAAGCTAATCTGTTACACAGTTACCTATTTCAGACCACGGACGTGTACAATAAAATCTGGACTCGCAATGCCCTTAATCAGCTTATAGAGTCATTGAATCCACTCGCAGCCATTTTACCGAGCCGAATACAAAGCTTTCCTGGTAATGCCCGCCTTTGTTCTTCCTGACGTCAATAGTAGGGAGCCAACCCACGCCTTTGTATTCGGCTCGGTAAAATGGCCGCTGGTTGGCTTCTTTTTCATACAAAGGCGTTGCAAGTCCAGGTTTTTTTTATGTACGTCCGTGTTTCAGACTAGAATTGGTTCAGGTGTTAATTTCTGATTTAGAGTCTTGAGGGTGGGCGATAGTGCTTTGTGTAACTTCATGTGCTAGTTGTCTGAAAGCACTACATGACCATTTCTCATCTGTTCGTCTGTGTGTCTCTGGTTTAAATCTGGCACCAGATTTATGCACATTTTTGTGGATTGTTTTCCAAGTACATGTATACTGCTTCAAATGTACTCGGAGTGAAACCCAGGAGCACGTGGATGTGCACGAGACATTACAATGGCCCACATCTGTTATTAGCACGTCACGTGATGCCCTCAAGTAGCAGCTGCAGCATTCTTGTTTACTCTGTATAAAGTTTATCCTTGGACTTTATGTTTGTGTTAAGTGGTTTTTGGTGTGCCCTGGCCGACAAGTTTTCTTATGTAGGGAAATTTTGGACCAGAGGAGGGTGGACTTTGGTTCATCCCCACGCAGTGGGTTTCTGCAATGTGTGGTCTTCACAACTATTGACCACAATTCCGTGATTTTGTTTTTCGGGTAGTTACGTGCATAAATGCTTTGAAAATAGTACTTCTCATTACATTACCAGAAATGTTGATTTACAACCAACATTGACTCCTCTTCCAGTGACTCATTGCATTGCGTGTCGATATGTGTCCCACATGGATGAGCAAGTTATCATGCTCCCACAGGCACTTGTGCAAGGAACCCTCAATCCCGTGTCATCATTATTAATTACTGAGAAAGAACAGGCCAGAGAATCACAACAGTCAAAAATAGGTCACTTCAAGATCAGTTCATATTTATTTACCTTTCGCTTTATTCTCATGATACTATTTACACATAAATTTAAGAACACCGAAATTTACATTATACATGGATATGGATTTATCTTGGATGGAGCATGTTAACCAACAGCTCCAGAAGTGTACAGTACGTGTATTAAAATGTATAATAATCAAGTTCTAGAGTGAAACTGTTCAAGCAGTCATCTGTTATACTGTCAGGGTTACATGGAGGTTCGTACAGGTAAATATGTCAAAGCATGGCTTCATTCAGTCGTTACTAGTTCATACTTCTTCATGGGCGTGGCTGTGTTAAGGCACATCAAGGACACAAACTTCACACGGAGTACAGACAGTGAGCCATATTGGTATTTCAAAAAACAAGGTGGTTCAGGAACAAAGCAGGAATTTGTGTCTGCATTGGGCCGCGCTGACAAGACAAATCTAGGATGAGGTCATTCAGACGTGCCTCATTTTGGGCATGTGCTGTTGGAATACCAAAGTGGCTCCTTTCAAGCCATTGTGCTAGGACAGATTCGTGTCCTATGCATGATCAAGATGCTGTAGAGTCAAGTGTACTCAAATATTCAGGCTTTTCCAAAAAGAAACTGCATTTCTGTACGTGCATGTACTTGCAAATTTGGCCAATCACATTAACAAGATGGAAGAATTGTTGGCGGGGCCAGAGGCTAGTGCAATACGGGCAATTCACAATAGTGCGCCACCAAGAGTTTGCAACACTTTGGCCAATCATAATGCGCGAAATTTGTCGACCCTTTCTAAACGTGCATTGGGTCGACCGTATACATGAGTTTATGTCCCCAATCTCAACTACAGTGTGTAATCACAAAGATGGCCTCAGTGTTTGCTTCAGTATTAACGCCAATAATCTTGTGACTACATGTACATCCTCAAATGTTAATTTTGGGTTACCTCTGTCGTGCACAATGCACGGGCCGTGCAATCTACTGCAGTACATACAATGTATTACACACTGAATAGCATGGCAGACTTCAGTTCGGAGATTAATTTCAGCTGTAATTATTGGTTGTGATAAAAGCTGTAACAGTTGGACAAATCAAGCCAAAAACCTTTGCATGTAGTAAATTTTACATTTTGATGGCTTTCAACAGTAATTACAAGTTTCTGATTTTCAGAAGTACAGCTGAAGTAGAGTGAATCTCCTTTGGGGTTTCAAGTCCATGTTAAAATTCATCTTCCACAGTGCTAATAATCAAAGTACCTTTCTGATTTTTGAATTAGCCCTCTTCTCTCAAAGGGTATTCAACAAAAAGATCTCTGGCACTGTCTCTTGACAAATTCACTCAAGTCAAGAGAGACCTTGTGCTTATTCCACTCATGTTGAAATCCCATCAGAGAACGCCAGTGCTGTGATGGCCTTCTGATGTCCATTAAACTCACGCTTGACTTCAGCTTGTTCGACGCTCCATAACCTGGCTGTGTGGTCCGACGAGGCTGGAATGAAAAAAACAAACACAGACGTTCTTTAATCTAAATTTCTCCTCCGATCCAGATTCAAATCTGACCCAGGCCACTGTGTCACTGCACTGGTTTCACATTTCTAGTGAGGTCATGTTTGCTTCCTCAACAAGGCCCTTTGAAATGCTTGGTGAAATGTTTGCATAGTGTGAAGCAATCTGCAGAGAACTATTTCATTTTGGGCTACTAAAAAACCCCTAAATAAGTTTGGGAATTTTTCAAATTGAGAGGCAAGAACCCCCAAACGTAATCCCCACAGCCTGGATAAAATCTGAATAAGGATGAAGATGAAACAGAATCACATGCCTTGCCTCTTTTGTGGGTACGATTTTCAATGCTTCGCTGTCCCCATTCCATGTCATTTTGTGGATTATAACCCAACCTTTGACCACTAATTTACTGTTGTTGTCATCTTTGATCATTCGTTTTGGTTTTTATCTGGGGCAACAATGCACCAAGGCATACTGACAAGAGCAATCTTGACCGCCCACCTGTCACTATGTAGAGTGAATCTGACGAGAACGCACAGTCCCAGACCCATCTCTGCACCGAGTCTGCGAGAGTTGTCAAGAGAGTGAAGTCTGCTGTCTTCCAAATCTTCACGGTCTGGTCCGCTGATGTGGTGGCAAGAAGCCTGATCAAAGAAATCAGGAAAAACATTTCCCAAATATAAGATTATTTCATCTTTTTTTGATACCAAGGACCCAATTATTGTTAATGCGAGATAAAGTTTGCTAGTGTTAAAGTGCAACACACAATATTTGAGTGAATGTCTTGGAAGTCCATTCCTCAAAAATCCCTAAATTCTGCCCCATGGTATGTTGGCTTTCAAATCCAGTCAGGAAGATCATCTGTACCACATCTGCACTGATTTAGTGGTCTAATGGAGGCAATATGTCAAGGGTTGAATTTACTGTAAAGCCTTAGATCCATATCAAACTTCTAATGAAATTGGAGAATTCACGCTGGTATATTTTCTATTTGTGACTTGAAAAGTCATTCATTCATTCACTGGGAAGTTGTTGAGTAACCAACATGCATGCTGGCTTTACAGGCTACATGACTTTCCTAAGCTTGCCTAAGATACACGCTCCTTTTTAGATGGAGAGTTCTTTACAACCAGATAGTGCCCTTAACAATGATTAGATTAAATGCTACAGAATGAGTTGTATTATTACTTATCCATGGCCTCCAGGTACGTGGGACACAACCGCACCACATTTTTAAGTGTTCCAGAATAATAACATTGTGCATCAAGCACACTTAACCCCTTCTCACCGGGAAGCGGTAAGAGCCGCCGTAAAAATTGAGATCCTCTGCCCGCTTTTCGGCTATTATTCTCGGCCCACGCTCGAGCGAACACGGAGAAAGAAGACATACCCTGGCTCTTGTATATATGGTGATTGGCCTTTGTGTGTTGCCAAGAAATGAAAAGGCTGAATTTGCATCATAATCACCAGCTTCACAATAGTCCCCACTTTGAAAAGAGGCAACAGGAATGTGGAAGCTTGAGTAGAGCCTCATGCCACCAATGAGCCTTTTCACTGTTTAAATCAAAGCGTGCACAGCACGCAGGGCCACAAACTGAGAATTTACGGTTTGGCAGGTGGCCTTTGTGGCCAAGCGAGGCTGGAATTCTCAGAGTCGGCTTTCAGAAAAAAGTTCCTGTCGTCAAGGGGTTAATGCACGCTCTCCACTTTTGAATTCATAGCGGACTGTGCAGCACCAAAGGAATACAACACACGTATCCATGGCACAATGACTGGAGTGCTCTGTGGCCCAGGGTATATACAGTGTGCAGCTGGTTGCCATGGATTGGTTTGACCCAATCAGGATCCTGCATTTCAGTTTGCTTGGGGATAATGTACGTAGCAGTGCTTTTTTTTTTAATTACCGAGGTAACGATTGATCAAAAGTGGATCAGAAGTGTGGACCCCTAGTGACCAAAGGATAAACATTACAACAAAAAAGGTGTAAAGTCTTGAACTCGCTTACGTGCAGTCTGGGCTGAATTTGCACTTGAGGCCGTACTTCTTGTGGGCTTGGATCTTGGTCTTGGGGATGAGTTGGGAGATGGGGTCCTCCTTCCCAGGGGAGACCCGCCAGATGTAGCAGTTGCCCTTGTTGTTGATGGCGGCCATGTGGGTGGCTTCGGCGTCAATGCTGAGGTGCTGGATGGACGAGTCCGGCTCTGGTACCTGAAAGGTAATGTGGTTGAAACGAAGGTGATTTCCAGCGAGTGTGAGAGTGAGTTCCCCAGACTCAATTCAACAACACAGCGTGCCGAGCCTGCTGAATTCAATGCCTAGAACAGATGCCTTTTGTTTGCTATTCGGACCACTGCAAACCCAGGGGGAAATTTGATCAGAAGTTGATGTTATCTGGGTTTGAGTTGATTTAGGAAAACTGGGCAGGCACGGATGAGACGAGCAGCTCGACCCAGGATTGATTTTGCTGCTATAATAACAATTTATACCCCCTTTGAAAAAACAAGGAAGGGAGACCAGCGTGCAACTTTGTAGAACTTTTTGAAATGCTTGCGCCATGGCTACCTACCAGCTGTTCATTGTGACCGCTTCTCAAGTCCCATATGTGAACTGTTCCACTCTGGTCACCGACGATGAGCTCTCCCTGTGAAAGCCAAACAATACAGAGCAACAAATGAAGCGGATAAGAAATGAACCGCGAGGTATATTTACCGGTGGTGGGATACCCGGCACGATATGTGGGAAATGGGGACCCCCCCTAATGTGATGCACAAGCTGTAAACCCTACGGCCATTGTGCCTACTGCACCCCCCCTCGGAAATCTGAAAGGAATTCCAAAGATTCCATCAACACAAAAGAAGACACAATAGAAGGGGGGTCCCCCTTTGCCACATATCTTGCATCATATGGGTGGTGGATAATCAGAAATAAAGTTTGTACCTGATTGGGATGTAGACAGGCACAGTTGACTGGCGCATTGACTTGAAAGATTTTTTGGCACTGCAAGTTCCTCATTCTGAAAAATTACAAAAGATTATAGTGTTCAACAGAACAGCTCTAACAAAATGCTTTCCACAGCTGGTGATCAGTTTACAGAAAGGTGTAGGTTTTAGTCTAATACTGCACGAGTAAGGACAGATTGACGGTTTCATCAAAATCAGACTATCGAGAAGACCTTGCCTATTGAGATTAATCAGTTTCGTCAAACAAAATTCATTTCATGCCATTGGAAACTGAAGGTTTCTGAAGTGAACGCTGAGCAAACGGTTACCCGATGGTACCAACAGGTTGCAGAATCTATCTCACCACCATGCTGTAACCTCACACTTGACCAGTGGGAACAATCCGGAATTCATCTTTGCCCTATTGGAATTTTGGGAGGAGTATTTAGTCGCCTACAGGTGCATAAAGCCAACGATTCTTGTGCTCTTGAAACCTCTTTTTGCTCCTGACAGTAAACTTTGCTGCTGGAAACGGCTAACCTGAGATCCCATATCTTAGCTGTGCAGTCTTCACCCCCAGTGAACATCCATTTTCCATCCTCCTGGAATCCCACTGCCGTCACGTTCCTTGAGATTCCTTCATAGTTGATAACTGGTGAGGCTTCATTAGAGTTGATGTCATACATACGAATGTGTTGATAACCTGTTATTTTTGAAATAATGAAAAAATTAATCAATTTCCACAGTAAGAACACTGTTTGATGGTCCTTTGGAAGAAAACATCTATATTATGCTCTGAAAATGAACACAGGGTTTTGAAAAACTGAGCAGAAAAAGGTCGAATTGTAGATGTCACTGGTCCCCAGTCTGTGGTTCAAGAAAAAATTCTTCATCAATTAGCCGACAATATATTACTCTTATAATTCAGTAGTCCAAGCCAACTGTGAGCATGGGCAGATTACGCCAGAACTGTTTATAGAGAGAGTTGCGACAAGAGCGTCTTAATTGTCGGAACCAAAATGGCAGATTATGCATCAGTGTGCATGGACAATTGGCACGGAATAGCTGCATGCTGTACTGCACAGATAATAAACAGCCATTGTTGTTCCAAAGTCTGAAGATGGCACTACTCTGTCTATAGAGGGCTCTGATAACGAATGCCCTCTTCAAGGCCACACCTTCTAAATTCTAGCTACATCACTCTACGCACATGGACAAACTGGATTTTGAGCATGCATGACGGACATATATCATAACTTTGATTGGTTCAGAACATCATGGGACAGGGTTTTATGGATCAATCTACTGCCATCGCTATGTTTCTTCATAAGCTAAGCATACCTGCTGCAGCTAGCAGATGTCTGTCAGGTGTGATTTCTAGACAATTCACTTGCTACAAAGAAAAGGTAGTTAAGGAAACACAACCCTGCTTTTCCTCCTACAGTAACAACCTCTGCACAGGCAGTGCTGTTGTTGAGTCCTTCATACATAAATCACAGGCCCTCCAATGTCAATTGCAAGTAAGAAGGCCTTATTACTTGTGGCTGGACTTCTAAATTGATTTCTTATTCCCTGTGACAAAAACTGATGAACTCCACTAAAAAACACTACGCGTTAGGATCCTTTTTTAGTTGAAGTATGAACAGCTACCAACTTATGGCAAGGGCAGTGACCTCAGTCAGTAAGCCCAGTATTGAGTAGGAAACATTTTTTTCCCACTTCAAAGACAATGAACCTATGTGTCCATGCATGCACCACGTGTAAAACCTTGGATCCAACACGGACCTATGTTCTGATGATGTCACACTCTGTTTCCCATGGAGCAAGTGGGGGACCACATTGATACAGAGCTCTATTGTAGGGCACTGTCAGTCAATCTACAGCATCGGTCAGTAATGTAGGAAGTTTCAGACCTACATGTATACGTAACTTCCAATTTTCACACTATCTTCCACAACCATGTAGTAGAAATATTGACAGATCGTACAAAAAGATCCGCCATTCCCCCATGTGCTTGACCACTCGTGCAGATCCACTGATTGCATCCTACATTGTCATGGTAATGAACTTTCCCTCGTACACAGTTTTCGATGAAACTCATACTAGTTTGTCTGCTGCACATGCCTCGCTTATAACACGTAAAAATTGCCCCTTAAATTGCTGAATATTCTGCCCATCCCCTCCCTGTTTACAATCTACTTCAAGAACTGAACGGTTTTTATAGACCTTCCAGACAGGAGCCTTCAGTCCTGTTTTGATTGGTCAAGCTGTCATACTGCTGACAACAGTCAAGAGAGTACATCTTGCCGATTTTCCATCGTGTGGATAGACAAAATACTCGTGAATTTCACCATTTTAATGAGATATAATGTGAATAAACCTCGCCAACAGATGTTTAATCCCTCCAAGAAGGCATGTATGAAATTTTGTTGCACAAATATCTGTGTTGGTAGAGTAAGTTGGCTTGATAATGATCAGAGCAGCTCAAACTGTGGTTTTTAGCGAGTTGTATATGTCTATCTGTAAGCTTTTTATAAACTTACAGACAGACATTGTAAAACCTTACAGCTTGGTAAAGTTTGTAACGACGGTTTTGGAATTTCCAACCTGCTACTGCTAGGCCTACTGTACTGCCTGTGAACTTTTTCTTTGAATGCAAATTTCCCCTATCCATTCATTACCCTTGCAAAAATAAAATGCAGACCTCTCACATTTAAAGTGGTGAGAATTCTCGACAATATATGACTAAACTGCAAGAGTCAAGCTAGCCACCCAACATGGTTAGATATTACACGGTAGAACCAAGGTAGAATATACAAACTGACATAGGCCTAAGCCTAATCATTTTACTCAACAACAGAACAAGGATACAGAATCTTGGTGTTGGACTGTCCTGTGGCAAATTCCTGTGTGAGCTTGCCAAAATCGGATAGTGTGGTCATAGCCAGCTGTTGCCAGTATCACCTGACGATCTCCAGTATCATTTGGATTCGCCATGTCACACAACAAGTGAGCAGGAAGCAGACAATGTGGGACAAAATTTCTGAAAACAGGAAAAATTGGAGAACTATTGAGACCTGGTTCACAATGGCCTCTTGGTGGCGCCATATCAATTGCCCGGTGTGCACGATCGTACGTATGTGTAAATACGCAGACGGACGTACGGTCCAGGGTGTGTGCCTTATGCGCAAGTATATATGTGGGTTTATATCCGTTTACTTTATTGATTACTGACTGAATGTACACGTTGGCTATTGACTCTTCCGAAATAGAGAAAGTGAAAGTTTATCAGGTGCAGTGCATTTTCTGTGATTATTACCCAGCTTACTGATTCGTTTTTTGATTTGTTGTAGCCACAGAAACGGTTGAACCGTTTGGGAGAACCAGCGGCGTTGAAACAGATTCCTCTACCGTGGGATCGAGCCCCTCTCTCTTCCCTGACGATGATACAAGGCTACGGTCCAGTTACTCAGGCGTTGCTTGGGACTTTGTTTACATGGGGCGTTACTGCAGCTGGCGCTGGACTTGTGTTTGTATTTTCCAGTGGAAAAGTAAGTGAATAATGAGCAAAATCAGTACCCTTACTGGCATGACTGGCCCTAGACAGAACTGTGTGATAAGTGGAGCGTCAGTTTTCCCCTTTTTTGATTTTGGACAGGATCGTCATACTAACGCTCCACGACATTACGCATAGCATATAGTAAGGTGAAAACAGTTCTCAAAAATTCCAAAGACTCACCAAAAATACCTTTTTCACCACCTACTGGCTTTCTTAACCCCTTGACGATGGAAAATTTTTTCCGAAAGCCAATTCCAAAAATTCCAGCCTCGCTTGGCCATGAAGGCCGCCTGCCAAACCGCAAATTCTCGGTTTGTGGCCCTGCGTGCTCTGCATGCTTTGATTTACACGGTGAAAAGGCTCATTGTTCAGTGGTATGCGACTCTACTCACGCTTCCACATTCCCGTTGCCTCTTTTCAAAGTGGGGGCTATTGTGAAGCTGGTGATTATCATGCAAATTCAGTCTTCTCATTTCTGGGCTACACACAAAGGCCAAACACCATAAATACAAGAGCCATGGTCTGCTTTCTTTCACTGTGTTCGCTCAAGTGTGGGCAAAAAATAATAGCTGAAAAGCGGGCTGAGGATCTCAATTTTTACGGCGGCTCTTACCATCTCGCGGCACAAAGGGGTTAAATGCCAAAGGAAAATTTGGGGGATTTTAGTGATATTTGTCACAGATGATGTCCACCGCACTCCCACGGGCATGACGGGGTGGACATCGAATCCCACAGTTCTGGGGGTACGGGTACAAAGTCCGGACAACACATTCATTGAAAACATTCATGAGGTCGAAATTAACTCAGGCCAGTAGCAAACAACGAACCTCAGTTTTGGATGTAACCATGGTAACTTAGGCCCACTTCATGTTGATTTGAAAAAGGGCAACAAATTAACAGGAGAGATCTTCATGGGATAAAATGAATGAAAAAGTTCCGTATACGCACAACACTTGATGCCCCTATGCACAAACCTATGAGACTTGTCTGAAAAAGTGCTTCCTAAGTAAAAGCTTCGGAATTCTCCTTGCTAAATTTCCACTTTTGGGGACATGTTACCATTTTCTAACGGCTGTTATATCCAGGGAAAATTTATAAGTGTTGCTCATATTTGGAACTGTTTCCAAATTAATTTCTGATTCTAACCTGTATTAAAATTGCTTTGTAATGATTACCATCTGACCGTTGCCCAATCTTTCATTCAAAAATTGATCAAATCTGCAAGATAGGCTAGTAAAATAGTGCTTTTGCCATCTACAGATTGAGCAGGGCAGTCTAGGCAGAACTTTGTGAACAGTAGCTTATCTTGACTCTTAGTTGATCCATTGTCTTCAAAACAATTTTATCTCTTGACAGAGGCGAATTCTGGATGGTAGCTTGGGTTTTGCTGCAGGGGTGAGACATTTTCATTCCTTTTGGGAAACATCAAAATCATGAATTTTGCTCAAAAAGAAAGACTCTGCAGTTATCTTGTTATGCACAAAGGCAACATCTGTCCACTCACGAGGCATGCAGTCCAGCTGTCAATTTAGGCATTGGTTTCGTTTGAAGTTGAAGTCCGTCAGAACCAATCTGGCCCTCAGGCCAATGTTTATGTCCCGTTCGCTTAGCATGAAATGACTGAGAATATTTCTATCTCCCCCTCCCATGGATGGGATGCCAGGCCATTGCAGGTTGAATTCTGGTACCCATGTGTACTCCTAGATGGAGAGAGGCAACTAAGTGGCTTGCCTAGGGCCACAACGTATGGTCAGCACTGAGCTTGATTCAAAGTTCATCGGCTGAGCACAAGTAAACTTTTCCCCTTGGATAATAAGAGAGTTACCAAAATTCCAGCATTGTTGACAATGGACATTTATTCTAACAATAAACTTTAATGCAGGTGATGCTTTGTAAAGCGTCTTATGTCGAACTCTTTCACAGGTAATGCTGGCTGCATCCTATTGGTCGCTTCTAGCACCTGCTATTGAGCTCGCCCAATTATCAGGGAATTATGGCACTGATGGTCAGTGGGCGTTCATCCCTGCAGCAGTTGGGTTCTTGATGGGAGCAGTCTTTGTTTATGGAGCTGATGTAGTGATGCCAGCACTGGTGAGAGTAGGGAAGTTGGTCTGGGATAAGTTGGGTGGGATCAGGCTCGGTTGGGTTACAGTTACACTAGACTGGGTGGGCTGGGCTTGTTTCTAGTGGGTTGGTTGGGTTGAATTGATTTGGGTAATAGGTTGGGCTGGGCTAGATTGGACAGGGCTGGGCTTGGTTCATATGGATTAGGCTGCATTTTGTTAGATTGGGTTGGAATGAACAGGGCAGGATTGTGCTTGACTGTGCTTAGTTTTCAATGGGTTGAAAAGTTGGTTGGATTAGGTTGGACTTGATTGGGTTTGTTTGGGCTAGGCTAGGATGTGCTTGGATTGGAATAGACCCGCTGAGCTTGGTTTTGATGAGATGGGATAGGTTAGGCTGTGCTGGGCTAGGCTTTTCTGGCAGGGCTGGACTTGGTTTTGATGGGATGGGATAGGTTAGGCTCTGCTGGGCTAGGCTTGTCTGGCAGGGCTGAGCTTGGCTTTGTTTTGATGGGATAGGTTGGGCTGTGCTGGGCTAAGCTTATCTGGCAGGGCTGGGCTTGGTTTTGATGAAATGGGCTCAGCTGGGTTGGAATGGACAGGGCAGTACTGTACTGGGGCAGTGCCTTCCTTGACTGCGTTGGGCTGGGTTGATTGGGCCATCCTAAGCTGTGTTAGGCTGAGCCAGATTACTTTCTGTGTTTTTCTCAAGGGTTCACCATCCACAGCCCTAGCCTTGCAGTCCCAACCCAAGATCCACGAAGAGACTGACCCCCCATTGACCTCTGTGTTAAGCAGTAGCAAAGATGAAGAAGCGGCGATCACCGGTGAGTGTGTTACACTGCACTTGTTCTTTCCTCTGATGGTCTTCATATTTCCTAATCCATCGGCCTTATGTTCTGTGTGTGATATTCTCAGACCTTTTCCCCATTTCCAGACTCGAGAGTAACTCAGCGAAGAAGGAAGATCTCAGGAACCAGCCCAAACGGTGATTTAGAACCACAGGGTCATGACCTCAAGGGTCAAGGGTCAAATTCCGAGCAAAGGCTCTTGACATGGAAGAGAATTTTACTACTCATCGTTGCCATCACTATTCATAACATTCCTGGTAAGCATGATTGACATTCTCCAGAAAAACGTGACTCGCTCTGCAAAAAAGGGTAATAAGTCGCGCGGTGCAAAAACATGTTACGGCCTGTTCCATTTGGAAAGAACAAAATTTCTTCAAAAATGTGATTTTTGTGTTTTTTCCTTTAATAGCATCTATAATATTTATTTTTTCAGAATTTGTGACTACAAACATGGATACTGATGAATAAAGATGAAAAATTGATCATTCAGCAGGAAATCCTAAAAAGCACTGTGTTTCCAAGCGCTACACGATATGAGCTTTTTCTCAAAAAGTGCTTTTATTGAATCTGAAAATGTGGATATACAAATGTCTGTATATCTCCGGTACGCAGGGCACTGCAGGGGTCATTCATGTATCAAATTGTAGCTTTTGATGTACAGAATCCGGCCATATCAAAAACTCATAGCCTGAATCTGGTGACTTATTACCCATTTTTGTGGAGCCGGTCACACATAGCACTTCACCACCGAAGTCGCTAAGTGCTTAATTTCTTATCCCTGCTCACTAAGCCATGAGATCCATTTCTGCACTGAGCAGCTCAAGATCACTACCCTCCCAGGTACCCATTTGTACTCCCGGGTAAAAAGAGGTACTTGTGGTTGGGTGTTTTTGCCCACACCCATCATATGGCACCCACACATCATCATGTGCGAGTCAAACACCTGAGGCACCCCAGGTACCCATTTGTACTCCCGGGTAAAAAGAGGTACATGTGGTTAGGTGTTTTTGCCCACACCCATCATGGCACCCACACATCATCATGTGCGAGTCAAACACCTGAGGCACCCCAGGTACCCATTTGTACTCCCGGGTAGAAAGAGGTACATGTGGTTAGGTGTTTTTGCCCACACCCATCATGGCACCCACACATCATCATGTGCGAGTCAAACACTTTTTTTTTCTTGATCTTTTGCAGAGGGTCTAGCTGTAGGGGTAGGATTTGGTGCTGTTGGGAAAACTCCATCTGCTACATTTGAAAGTGCTAGGTAATCTCTTTTCCTAGTGATATTTTGTTTGTTTATTGTGTGAATGACATGTTGAATTATATGTATTTCACACTTACTGCTCGTGTTAAATATTTAAAAATTCAATAATTAATGTACTGTTTAATTTGTCATGCTCTCTGTAAAAGTTTCTAAACACTTGCCCAAATGTCAGATTACCATTTCATTCGACATTTTCATTCAACACAGAGGTATTATTTAAAGTGGGATTTAAAGTGCTCTTGAAAGAAACCCAGTTCCAGGTGCATACCGCACCTGTATTAACAGTGCAGACTTCAAGGGGGTATTCCAATTATCACTAGACAGTCCAAAAGGTTTTGAGAAAACCGGGGGTGTTTGAAGTAGAGCAATAACAAACATAATTTAGGTGTTAAAACCGAGTTGAGTTCTGCCGTTATCAATTATCAGAAATATTCAAGATCAGAAACCCAATTTAAGGCAAAAATAAAAAGAGTTTGTCTCTGGTTAGACTGATATTCTAGGGTTTTCTCCAGGGTTGGATCGTGCAGACAATTGCAGACACATGTTGTCGAGTCATGGGACTAGACCAACTTTATTATGATTACAAGCTGACAACAAACAACTTTGTATCCATAATCTGCTATCATTGTCAACATCAATCTCGTTGGGATCTATCGCCCTGAGTAAAAGATTGAGCTGCCCGTAAAAATGCTTAGGCAGTGCAGCAACAGAGGGCACTGTTGCAGCTCTCGAAAAGAAAAGATTGACGTGCATGCTTGAAATCGACGCGCGTGCTGACCAAAGACGAAAGATTTTTTTTTCTTTGGCCTCACAAATTTAACAAATGTCCCATCTCGTAATAGATCTTTATGATGAATGTTGGTTTGGGTTTTGTGACAGAAATTTAGCCATCGGGATTGGCATACAGAATTTCCCAGAAGGCCTTGCTGTCAGTCTTCCCCTTCGAGGATCTGGTTACTCCACATGGATGAGCTTTTGGTGAGTAGGACAATGAAGGTTGTGTTGCTGGCAAGTGAGTGTGCTAATGTCAACTTTAGTAGCTGTAGTGAGAAGGAGGTTGAGGGATTTAGAGAGAAAACGTTTATGAAATGTTATTTGACCAAGTTGAAAAGGTCGTCTGAATTCATTCGAAGGCCGTGAGTTACATAGCGTATTTTTTTGGCAGAGCATTCCCCCTGATGCCCATATCTGTCTCAGCTTTGTCAGTTTTTGGACGTGCTCAGGCCTTGTCCAAATCTTTCTGTCGAGGTCTAGGTCTTAAGTTTACGACCACTCCAAATATGTAGCTCCGGAAGCTCTGGAAACTCATTCAGGTATGGCCTTACACTCTTGATTTCTATATCCTTTGTTTGCCTTCAAGGTACGGACAGCTAAGTGGGATGGTCGAACCATTGGCAGCTGTGGTGGGTGCTGTCGCCGTGGTAATCGCTGAGCCAATTCTACCCTTTGCCTTATCATTTGCAGCAGGCGCAATGGTTTACGTCGTTGCCGACGACATACTCCCAGAAGCACAAACAAGGTAGAGATAACATTGTCGGATGTTTAAGTGATCCCCCAAGTCATGTTCCCATAATTTCTGCTGCATTTATTTTCATTTAATTCAGTTTTTTCTTATTCCTCAATCTAGATTTTCTTCCTTAGAGATAAGCAGCAAAATTCGATCATTTTTAACCCTTACCCCAAGGGTGTCTGTAAAATCATATTGAAATCCAAGGATTTGGTATTGTAAGGGCCAATTGAGATGCTTTCTTGCTGTGTTGCAGTGCTGTTAACTTCATAACAAAACCCATGAAATAGTTTCTCAGAAAATGAAGACCTCCAGCCTCCTCTATTTGAAGTCCAGTTTTTCTTAATTTTATTCTTTCGTTCAACGTGTTCTCCTGTTTTTTCTTGATTTGTTTCAGCGGCAACGGTTTACTAGCTTCCTGGGGGACTATTGTAGGTTTCATCATCATGATGTCACTAGATGTCGGCCTTGGATAACTTCCAATCAACCATCACCCTGTCCCGCTCTCTGTCCCTCACTACCTATGCACCAATCACCTCTACCTCACCCTACGTCATTACACCCAGAACCAGGATTAAGGCTAGGCCTAAGGCACCGGTAGTCTATGGCCCCACTCTGCCTGAGGCCCCGGCATCAATTTTGTAGCACTTAAGTCTTGCATTTCTTGATGATGTCAAGCTGTTCTAAGTTTTGTAGAAGCTATTTGGAAGCTTTTCCCACATCGAAAATTCAAATAGAGATGCGGAAACTCTTGTGTGATGTTGTGGAATTCTTGTAGGCTCTCAGAATCTTCAAAGGCCCTCAAAATTTTTGTTGGCTGCAAGTTTTTCCCTGGGCCTAGACCCAGTGCCTTCTGTGCCTAGTGGATAATCCTTTCCAACACCTTCCTCCTGTCCACACCTTGAATAACCCCCTGGGGAGAGACAAGAAACAACTTGGATGAAGAAAGAAGCAATGCCTTGTTGATCTCGATGTTTTTCCTTCCGTTTGTCGCGATTTTCAAAGAGAGTTACACAGCATGAAATGATATGTACCAGAATTACTTACCTTATTTTTTAAGTTTTTTTTTGTGCACTGAGGCAATGACGTTTAGGCAGATTATGATTTTCAAGCTGTTAATTTGTTTTTCCAGTTTCAAGTTTTTTTTTTAATATTTTCTTCTCTCATAACTTCCTTTGTCTGTTGTCTAGTCTTGGGTTTCATTTATGCTTATTGTGATTATTAAACTTTGACAGATGTACATTTACAATATTTCTAATTGCTGGTGGTGGATTTTTTTTTCATGTGTACATGTACTTCGAAGCAATTTATAGCTTGATACTGAAAAAAATTGTTTTATTACTGAGGGGTTTCTGCTCAAAGAGGTTGTACTTAAAACTCCTTAATGAGAACCGCACAAGTACTGTGAAGAAAAATGAGTGTCTTTAGTACTTTATTTTTGAAATATCCCAACATTTACTTTAGTACAAATGCTAATTATTAATAAAGAGAGTGCTTTACCTAGACCCCCTCCCCAAAACCTCTTACCCCATCTCGGCCCTATCCACAGCATATCCCTCCCCGCCCTCCCCCAAGAAATCAGTTTGTTATTACTGTTACCGTGTTTTGTTACTATTCTAATTTAAGCCGCACCCGTTTCGTTTTTCATACATTCAGGTTGGCTGGCCTGATTCTAGAAGTAGCTATCTTCGAAACTGATATCATGTTGTCGTCGGTGTATATTTTGTTGATTTGAGTGGGCAATAAATTGGTTTAATTTAGAGAGACGGGCGTGACCATCGCTTGTTGTGTCCCGACATTGCGCTTGATTCTGTGGCGTCGAAGTGTCCTTGCAGCCGTATTTGTCAGACTGCTTATCCATTCCCGCTGTTAAATGGCTGCCCTGCCTTTAAATTTGGGATCCATCTTTCCCCGTTCCTGTTACATCTGGCGTATGATTTTTTTTAATGTTTAGAGCTCATTCTTTTATTTCCAAGATTGGATAAGTATGTCAAATTACCTGTCAGACAAATAGAAATAGTTTGAAATCAATTTCACTGATATATCCCGTGTCACGGTGTACATGTCGGGTGTAGCAGAAATGGAAAAATGTCAAACGTCGGATGCGGACCCCAGATTTATAGAATGACCCCAAAAGGATCGAAGGTGGTACTGGTTACATGTCATATAAGCTGCCAGTAATTCGAATTGGTAAAGTTCGCAGAAATATACCACCACTGACTGGTGGGAGGTTTTGCCTTAAGATATTCATTTCTTCATTGCTTTTAAAAAGTAAGGGTGTATTTTCACCAAGTACTGTTTTAGTCATAGTATTTATTTGACGTTCTAATAGCTGCATGAGATTTTTTTCAAACACTTTGTGGATACGGCCAGCCTTAAATAGTTGACCCTTTAAAAAGTCCGAGTCGAGTGTGAGATGGAAAGAAGCCAATAGTGTCTAATTAATTAAGGTGCACATAAGGAGTACGAAAACGCCCTCGTGCTTTGATGTATAACCATGTTCTTATTCCTCCATGTGTATACATTTTCAAAAACTGAAAAATGTTTTCATCTCGTAAAACGATGTTATTTTGTTTCATTTTGTTTATCCGGTGTTCTGATAGCAGCGTGGGATTTGTAACACTTTGTGAATTATTGTTTTCCTTTCGCACCGACGACGGCAAGCCACTTGTATGAAAAACACGACTGTGACTTCAAAAGAGCATCTGGCAACTACCACATCCGTGTCCCTCGCTCTCCACTTTGAAAAAAAGGGAGGATCCGCTTTTCCAAAACAGGACATAACTGTCTTTGGTTGGTATTACTCACACCATGGAGGGTTTTACCACGATATTTTTCATATGCTCATAAGCCGTCAACAGGCACAGTCTTATACACTGTATAAGCCCAGCACGGTGAAATCCGGGTTTCGCATTTACCTCAGGGGCATTGTAACCTGTTGTTTGGGTTTCCCCATGCCCGCTTCAAACAGGTGCCCAATTAGTAACAACCTGTGCAGTACACGGGTCATCGGTATGTCAAGTATGTGGACCACATCGACGCTATCGCTTGGTCCCGTGCGTTCGCATGTCGGGAAATCGCTCGCGGGATTCAGTATCATGCATGCCATCCGCTCCTGTGCGCATGCGGGGTTCTGTTCCAAATTGGAGACGAAAGTCCGAATGCAAGTCAGCGAGCCCAACAACTGAGGCTTGGGGGTCGGGGCGTAACCGCTCCGTCAATGACAATTTACCGGTGAGTGCATCTGGAGAGACGGGGGATTGTACAGTGGGTCACACTTGATGAGGTTGACCAAGGAATTTACCGTCAACACATGGTGTGTACACACCTGGGAGCCTTGCCAAAGCAGTCGGACTACTCTGGATCGGTTGTTCCGAACTTATGGATTTTCATTGCGCTTGCTAATACTGGAATCTAAATGAAGTTTAAGACAAATTCTGCAGCAGCTGTGGAAATGTGCAATTCCTCTACGTTTCCATGGAGCATACAGCAAGGGAACAATTTGGAGATGCTCGTAAACAGTATTCTGTTGTGAAGGAAAATTGGCTGTGGGATTTAACAAGTGCTTATGGGGACCTATTTCACGCGATGGGCCTGGATCTTCTCTTCATCAAGATCGTCGTCCTCCCTCATGTTTCTCAACCACGACTGTCACGACTGTTGCTGTAGCGTTGCTAAGATACGCACCTTGCATGCCTTGTGTCCGGAACAATTGCAATGAGGTGCTCTCAATTAAAAGTGATGTTGCATTCATCAGAATATGGCAGAGCCGGCGTCTTGGGTTTGATTGGTAGTAGGGGTAAGTAAATTACAACCTGTTCAGCCTTGTTTCTCCTCAGCTCGTGTTTTGCTCTGGGGAAATTTTTAAAAGTGAAGATATGTTACACTGTTAATGAATGCAAACTCATTTCTATTAACCTTTCTTGCACTTCCCCGAAAGCACAGACATGACAGAACCTTATTTTATGTCGTATAGTGACGTCAGCAATACGTGGAATCGGGTTTGCACTGTGATGATGAGCATTCCTCGGTTTCAGCTTCGGTGATTGGGGTTCGAATTCCAACCACGTCGACACGTGAATTGTTTTATTAAATCTTCGATCACTCCCTACCCATTTATGTTGGTTTTCCGGAATACCTTCCTGGGGCTTTCCTCCCAGCTCTAATCTTGGATAGCCTCTTCTTCCTTTCAGGGTTTTTTCCACTTAAACAGCTGGGCGTAAAGCAGAGAGATTTAAATTAAAAATAATACTAAAAGCTGAAAAAGTATGTGAGAATAATGCATGTATTGACCATGGAAAATTTTATCCGTTTGAGGACTGAAAATTTTCAGTTAAGCACTATCTTGAAACATTTACTCGGCCATAAATGCTGACACCGTGCACGATATGGGGCCAATGGGTATCCCACACTCTAGACTATTGTTACTTAACACATCCCCCTAGAAGTATGTAAAGAAATCCTGAGATTCCGATCAAACAATGACCAACACAAAGGCGGGGGGGTTCTCTCCGCCCCATATCTTGCATCATTTGTAAATGCTGGCCGGCGATGAAGCATACCTGGATCATGTGGATATTTCCACATGGCACGCAGGATGAAAAGGAAAGAGCTAAATCCAGCGGAATTTCCACAGAGAGGGAAACAAACTTGCTTCAGTCCTTGTCTCTCCCTGTATTTTTGCAATCCCTGTTGAGATGGTTGTTAATGAATGACACATCAAGGGTGGCTATTTTTAGAAGGCGCAGTGGTTCGTTGCTCCATGGGGACTTGATGCAAGTCGACTTTTTCCGCTGAAGTTGTTTATCACTTGGGTTACATCGCGTGCCACCGGGACTAGGGTCAGGATGAATGAGCCATTATGCTTCGAGGGGGTATGGTCCACGTTCCTTCGGGTACCAATAAAGGGCAACAAACTTGGGTGAGGTGGGGTGGTAAACAGCGCTTCTGAATGGAGCGAGTGTAGTGTTCAAGTCGGCAGGGGGGAATTTGGATGAAAACTGAGATGTCACGGTGAAAAATGACGAAGCTGACCGAAGAAGTTCGTTCAGTCTTTTCCTTCCTCCATGGTGTAACTTAGAAACAAACAGGCTTAGATTTGTAATCTGTCCGGCTCTGTTTGTTTTGTTTGGTTTGGTTTAAAGCATTTTGATTCAAACCCAATTTGGGTTGACTTGTATTTGAAATTTTAAAGTTTGCAATTAATACAAAAACTGAAGTTCCGCATTGAGTGAAATTTTCTTTATGAAAAGAATACAATACGAAATGCTTGATTTTGTACTATCAGTACGAAGCGGCGAGATCGTAGCTACAATTAGGCTTTTATTCTATAAATCTAAAACTTTTTCTTCAATTTTACACAGTCTTTAGTTGATTGGGGATAACATTAAATTCGATATCACATTACCATGATAACATCCAAGACTCCATCAGAAATACAAATAGTAGAAAGGAAATGAGATGAAAAAACCAACCCAACCCAACCCAACCTAACCTAACCCAATCCAACCCAACCACAACCCCAACCAAACAACACAACACAACAACAGTAATTAATTAACAAACTGGTGAATATGCACTGGGAGGATGAGTTTGTTCCAATGTAGCTAGATAGCGTCGTCAGTTTCTTTTTAATTTAAGCTCCCGGCCAATGGAGCCTGAGATTGACTCCTGATGGCGCGCTTCCGGAACCCTTGGATAGAAAAAAATAACGTGCAAAAATTTTAGAATTTTTAGTATTTTTTGTTAAGTTCCGTCTTAAAATCTCAACTTGTAATAAGGCCCGTTGTAAAATATTTGCCAACAACGGGCCTACCAATTTACTGAAACTAAAAATTACCTGACCTAAAAGAGAAATATCCTGCCAAAATTTACCTGTCACTTCCAAAAATCTAAAAATAAAAATACATGAAAAACAGTGCAATTCGGTGGTCTCATGCGCAGATGAACAGTTTCGGAATTATACTTGGTATATGGTATTTAACCTTTCGGTGAAACCCTAAATAAAAGCAGACCAAACTATCTTAAGGATTTTGTAATCTATAAGGAAATAAACTGAAAGCAATAACCTGCTTTGGGGCCGTCCATAAAGTACATATTTGTACGCATGGGGAGGGGGCTGGTGGTGCCATTGCGTACACCATGCGCACAGAGGTGTGTGTGGGGGTTCATCCCAGTGCGTACCGTACGCAAAATACGCTTACTCATGCAAATAAATACTGTAGAATCAGCTTTAATGCGTCGAAATTCAAACACAGTATCCAACGGAAGCGTACTACTGCCAACGCAAAAAAATATTTTAGCTCGTTTAAATGACACAGTTGTCTTGTTTCAACGACATATCTAGGCCTACATATAGGTCGTTTAAACATGATACTAAGTCGTTTAAACCAGATAACTATGTTGTTTGAACGAGATAACTATGTCGTTTAAACGAGATAACTAAGTTACCCCACCGTTTACCCCACTATTTATCCTCCCGTGCCAATGCCCATTATTAATGTAAACCGCAACATATTACTCCTGACACAAAAACTGGCAGCGTCTTCCGGAATTGTGGAATGCATATCGTGTATGGGGGGTGGAGCCACTGCGTACGCCATGCGTATAGAGGAGGGGGCTGAAAAGTCGGCATTTCGTGCGTACGTTCTTTATCAGTTTATGGACCCTTTTACGAATGATTCTAATGTGTAATCTAACCTTTGCTGACAAGAACTGCGTCAGGTCAACTCGACTGAATCGAGAGCCCATTGACTGCAGGTACATGTATGTTATCTTTGCAACTCTGTACAATCTCGTTTTCACGTAAGCACAGGGGATGAAAACAAACGTGCGTGAATATGGCGACCTGGAAACGATACTGCCGGAAGTGAAAGGTCGTTAATGGAATTCGTTTTTTTACCCATCTCCAGGTGACTTTTCCTAAATACCACTTGAGGAGGACAAAGGGAACATTCCGACATGAGTGTTTCTTGGGGTGGCTCCAGTTAGAAATTACTCTTCCAAAAATTATCGGATGTGACAGGACGGCCCATGTACAATCCCCAAAGGCGGACCGCGCGAGGGTTCCATATTAGTGACCTTTTACCTTTCGGCTCTGTAACGCAGGACTTTAGAATTTGTGTACTTTTATCGATGCAGTCATATTGGGAGGAGTTTTGGGACGTTAGTGCTTCGCTTAGACCCCACCAGATTTATTTCCCGTCACGAGGGAAAGAACAAAAACCAACTAAAAGCGAATAAAAATTTAGTCCACAAAAACGACCATAATGTCCATACTGCCATTAAAACCTGGCTCTTAAGTGGACTAATAGCTCAAACCCGCTAGATAGGCCTAACAACAGGGATCAACTTTAGACCTACATGTACATCAATCATTAGGTTAATGTACTCTTGGTGATTGTAGATCTAGTTACGGTGATGCCCGCTCTTTACTTTTGAATTTTTCTTTGGTTTTATATATTCTTCTATGTAACTTCTTTGCTCCTGACTTGGGACAGTCTTGTGATTGTGATTAAAACTCTTGGTTGTTTCAAAAGCTTGTCTCGTTTCACTGGGTCTCGGTATACACAGATCTTGACCACTCTAGAAGTCTAGAAAACCTAGCTATGAGACACCCGAATGGGATTAGCGAACGACATCACGGGGTCCCTACATTTTGGAAGAGTCATTGCGCTTTTTAAATAACGAGAAATTAAATGTCAAGACAGGTGACGTTGGCCAGTCCCTTTCTGTCTTGTAGGTAATACGCAAGACTTCATTTTAGGTAATTGCCACTTGCGGGGACGGAAAACTTTAAAACCAAAATGTTTCCAATAAGAGCTGAAAATTAACCGTCAACACCACGTGTAAGTAGGACATAATTAGACGAATCAGTTACCATGATAGCGCAGCCAACGCATGGCCATTTGAAGTGGCAGAATTCCGCCAGTGGCGGTAAGCCACTGATCGGTGACCGTGAGCCGCCGCTCCGTTGAAAACCCCACAGCATGCTTCCTTCCATTGAAGTGGGTCACCGGGAATTTTCAGCGACTAGCGGGATGCCGCGCTGGCAAAAAAGTAAATAAAAGTAAGAAGTAATAATTTTGTTCCGATGACACCGCAATCTCTGGATTTGGACAATTTTCAGACTGATGATGCCCAATAAAGAGACCAACTTTGTGAATGGAGTGGCCCAGTGAAGTGTAAATAGCGCCTTCAAGAAATAGGAAGCAGACACCAACTCATGCCTTCTTTTGGGAATATTTCAGTTATTCCGAGCTACTCGAGTTTGATGAGAGTAAGTCTGCTGGGTTGGCCGTTCTACTCAGCGTCATAAGGATAGGAACGATGTATTGAGGCTAATGTAAATGGAACGCACCGTATCGACAGAACATATTTTGCTTGCCTTTTCAACAGTGAAAGCAGGATGTTGGCACAAAAGTCCACACCAGTGTAATTTGACTGACATAATTAGATTAGATTACAAATTTATCGTCCGCATCATAAAATACGGAAATTATTCTGTTGGCAGAATTAAGAATAGAAACGTACCGGAAACGTACAGAAATTAAAAGACGAAAATACACTTGATATCCAAGACAGATACAACTGATCTTAAAGAGGGCTTAAGTGTATAACACATACACATCATCTGAATACCTCTTAACATTTACCAACATCGCCGTTGTGTAGAACTAAAAAGGTGTAAGAGTTGACGGTGTTCCGGAAGACGTCAGGCTAGCCCGGCCCGTGTTTAAGTGAGGAATTTGTGGAATAGTATGCGGGGGAACACACTTTGTAGACGACAGTCTAATGATGTCTACAAATTTCCACCTTAATTTTGTCGGAAGCAACTTTTCAGCGAAGCATCAATGCGTGACGAACGAAACGTGACGACTAATGCAATACACGCCTAGAGAAGTACAGCATCTTTTCACTCGTGATGATAATCAACACGGATTCAGGGTCAGGTGGTCTACAGAAACCCAGTTAACCACAACCCTCCATGGCGTAGGCCAAAAGAATGATCACATAGGACGAAGACTGTATGCAGCAATATTGGATTTTTCTGAAGCATTTTTGATAAGGTGTTCACTCACTATCTCCTATATGCTCAAGTTTTGCCATTAGATGGAATTACCGGCCCCTACTTACCTGGATTATAGGAACTCAGGCGTTCCCAAAGCAACTGTTGAAGGGCGGGTGTCGGAGTTAGCCCCACTTACATCAGGTGTCCCCCCAGGTTCTTTACTGGGACCATTGCTCTTCCTGATTTATATAACTGACTGGTGAACCTATCATCCACAGTTCGTCTTTTTGCAGATAACTGTCTCATCTGCCGAAGCACCAACTTCAGGAAGATGGTAGTTAAAGGGGCTCTTGAAATTCAGCCCTAAGAAGTCCAATGATTCTGCCCATAGTAACCCAGGGACCAACTCGAATTGTTTACCAGTTTTTGTGGGTCAAGATCTGTAGAGGGTTGCTGTCACCAGTAACGTCCTTGTCAAGAGACGTCCCCAGTGTGGCTAAGAAATCCGAGAAGATTTGGGGAGTAATCAAGAAATATGATATAACCTTGGTTCGTCCTTTATTAGAGCGTGCTTCTTTCTGTTAGGATCCTCACCTAAAAGCATATACTCATTACCTTGAACGAGTCCAAAGGCATGCAGTTGGATTTATCTACAACGCCTTAAGCACAATCAACAGGAACTGACACATCACTTCTTAAAAATCATGGATGGCTCACTCTCGAACAAAGAAGTAAAATTAGTAGAAGACCAATCCTCCATAAGATCCTGAACAACACAGATGTACCAGCAGACGCCTTTAGCTTTGTTAATCCAAAATGCCCGCTCATCTCAGGGAAATCAACAAAATCTAATCTGTATGCCAGAACCAGAATCTTCACTCAGCAGTAGTTTTTTCCCCAAAACAATAGTATTGAAACATCTCTCCTTTAGCACGTTTAGGGTGGAACTCATCCAATTGTTTTGCACTTTCATATAAGCTGTATAGATTACTCCTCCACCTCTGCGCTCTAATCCATCAAGTAGATGTGATGTTTCCAGATGGATGCCTTGCCAACTGCATGTAAAGATTCAGAACCGGATTCGGACCGATCGGCCGCGCCGACCGTTACAATGGTGCCCTCTGTACTTAGTGATGCACCTCGCCAACAGAGGGCGCACTTCAATATTTACGGCCTGCGCTCTGCGGGGTGCACCACTAGAAATAAATTCCCATAGACTGTAGTGATAAATCCTCATACTAAACAAATATTTTAAAAATACTCACAACTCTCACAGGTGTTCAGGCTATACAGAAAAATGATGTTCCACATGTCATCTTTCATTTCCTTTCAATTTCGGGGGATTGACCTGTGAATTTTTGAGAAATTTTCACCAGAAGCAGACCACCCCTCAAATGCAGAAAATGTCCCTCTCCAGAAAAGTAGCCATTTTGAAAAACCATCCCTCTGCAAAATGGCTCAAATAGTGCCACTTTCGGACCTGATTGCTCAGAATTGGAAGCCCTGAGTCCGACCCAGAGGTTCAGTCTCATATTTCTTCCATTCCCCAGTTCCATGGCTCTCAGGACCCTCTAATATAGAATATTTGAGTGTATAACTTTTATTAATGAGCTTGGCGAACATATTTCTGGCCTAAATACGAGGGTGCACCCTGCGTAGCTGTTACCTGGCCGGGGGGACACAGGCAGCCGTCCCGCGCAGTGCTCTGTTACGCAACTAAATTTAAGAGTCGGATATGACAATTGTATCCAACTCTGTATGCGGAATCCATCCTCGCGTGAGTGTATCCGTAATATCTAATCTTTGCTTTGTCAACAACAAAAGGTTATTTGAAGAGAATATGCATTATGTTGACATGCATAACGCTCATCCTATCTATCGGTTAGAATATCAGGACATCAGTGAAAGTAAAGCTATGGTCGCCAGCTTGTATAATTTTTTTCCTTGGAGGGTCAGGGGTAATTGTAATAAAATGGGGGTATCTGAACTGTTTCGCATGCGTTTTCGTAAAAAGATTGGGGGCAATTATCATAATTGGGTGGACGAACTTTTAAGCATAATCTACAACAAAATTACCAACAACGGCCAGTTACACAGTAGCTCAGTTAAAAGAGCGCTAAATTTGTATTCGGCATGGCAAGGCAAGGGTTTGAGTATACATGTTAAACATGTATGCAGTTATTTTTTTCGGGGGGGGGTTATTTGGTAAAAGGATGTTTTATAATAGGAAAGTAAAGCCTGAAATTTATTTTCTAACCTAATTTTCCAAGTGTCCACTTAATTGACCGAGCTTGCAGTTAATCATGCCCATATATGATAATAGCCCGTGACCCTCCTAGGAAAAAAGTTACGCCGCCAGCTTGGCTGAATAGACGTTCGCCATTACATAGTTTAACATCAGACACGATGCACCTCAGCCATCGCATGTATTAAGCAAGAATGCCCAGGGAACCTTTTCAAAGTACTGAAGAAAAGTTTGGAATAAAAATTTCACACCAGTAAATAAACTTAAAGAAAATGTACCAACTTGAAGGGATATGACGTGACCTTTCACCCCTCTTTTAGATGTAACGAATACCGGCGCCATAGGACTAATAGAGGCATGTCGCAAAAATCACCAATTTGCTTGAAAATATAGCGAAATCGATCTCCTTAATATATGTCAGTTTGTTGTTCAATAATAAGTGCTTTAATCCCTCACCCTCAGTTAGGCTACCCCGGAAAAATCCTGTCGCCTTTGCGTAAGCCATGCACTCGGTGTATACCCAGCAAGAAATGAGACCGAGGGGTACCCCCCCAACATGTCCAATCCCTATACACATTCCAGATTATTGTTACTTAACACATCCCCCCAAGATGTCTGAAAGGAATTCCCCAGATTCCTGCCAGACAATGACCAACACAAAGCAGGGGGGTTCTCTCCGTCTCATACCTTGCTGCATATGACTCGGTTACGAGGGAAGGGGTCTAAAACGTCAGGTGTTTCATTGACGATTTCGAACCTTTTAGAAACCCATGCGCTTGTCATCTGTCTGGCATTGTGTCATAGCTTTGCGAATCTGTTCCAAGATTTTATTTGCAGTCTCTTTTGCAGTATCTAGCCATCGATGTCGCCAACTGAAACCTCAAATCCAAAGTATCTTGATCGCGGGTATTTACATTGTGTGCAAAGCCACTGCGAAACACCGTCGTTCATGACTCTGTAGTACGTGCTCAAGTAATCTTTTTCCCACTCTGTCAATGTACTTTTTCCGTCCCTGGTTCTTTAGTCCCGTTCAAATATGAGTCAATGTTGTACTATGAGACCAGTTAACGGCATTACATAACTAAAATATGGAATATCTTTGCATTTACTGTGAATTTGGAAGGCCCTATGCATGGTTTCTGGGCTGTGGACGTACGCTGGTGCGGATCCTGAATCAACCGAGCCTCGATGTAGACTACCATCCTGGACAAAATTGTTGGGACACTTGGCAATAGCCATACGCTCTCCAGCCTCTCCCATTCCCCCGATCAATGTTGCCATGTCCAGCCGGAGCGCAGACCGCGCATAGAACCAACACTGAAAGGGGGTATGGGGATTAGAGGCCCAACGAGATTTGTCCGCGATTGTAGCTACAGGTACATTGAAAAAGCTTGGGCCAAAAGTTGTCCGCTATTTGTGCATAGCGCCCTCTGTAAAAAAAAAAAGTAGCCGAACAAAAATGAACCTGGGCCGTTTTCCGATATTCAACTTCGTCTCCGTCTCAGGCGTCGTCCCCGAAACCAATCCCCGTTTAAATCAAAATGGCTTACTGTAATTTTTTGCTCTATTGCATCTTATCTGATGTTTTGTAGCACTATTAGACTAATCAGTGCGCTTACAGCTTCAAAGTCAGGTAGTAAAAAAAAAAAAAAAAAAAACAGTTGAAGCCTGAGACGGAGCCGAAGTTTAGTATTGGAAAACGGCCCAGGAGCACGTTACAAGTAAATACCGCCCTCTTACCGCCGTAATCAGCCCGCACGCAGGATCGATCAGGGGCGTTTGGGAAAGTCGCGGTCAAATCCGACCAAATACTTCAAGAGGAAGCACCTGTGTGGTATATAAAAAATAGTCACAGAGAACAAAAAGGTATAGGCCTACATTTAATTTGTACCCAGTTGTTTTGAAGATACAAGGGAAAGAGTTCCATATACGGACAACACTAATTTTCCCAAACATGTCCCAGAAAGTGAAATTTAGCTGAGAAATTTCCAAAACATTTACTTATAAAATACGTGGGTTTTTTTTTCAGACAAGTCTCACATAGGTTTGTGCACAGGGGCATTAAGTGTTGTCCGTATAATATGGAACTGATTCCGATACAGGTTGCATAGATTTAATTTCTCGCCAGAATGTTTCATAAATCCTTGAAGTATTACTCTCGCTAGTTTAACCTGAATGGGTGGCTGACACCTCCATCTAACGTGAGCGGGCGCACGCGAGACAGATCGTACAGCCCAGACAAGTCGACGCTGTGTTAGGCCACGTGAAGAAAAAATAGTTTATCGTCCTTTTTAATTAATGGAAGCGGCAGCTTTTTAAAATGGTATTGACTGTTTCCCTGATGCTGCTTTTCCTCATGCACTACATGGTTTATCGTTAGTAAGTGTAAATCCTTGCCTAAAGTCACAGGCCTGGAAACTTCTCATAGTTTTGATTGTTTTTAGGCCAGTTCAAATTAATGTTTAGGTTCACGCTGCTGCTGGGTTTTGAATAACAACCAATGACCAGAAAACACTCAATATCAAAGATTATGTTTGGAAACATATCACTGATCGATTGGTTGGAAAATTCCCATTTGGTTACTTGGTTGAGAAACGACAGAAGTGACAGAAGTGGTTCATTGGATGGACCGAAACACAAACCAGAAAGGCCATAAATATTATAGACTTAACGCCTGCTACCTTCACTTGTTCCTGAAGTCGTTAATGACACTTTCACCGAATAAGCCTTCACAAAATTATTTATAAATAATTTATTTGTAATATAAATAAATGCATTGCTTGTTTGTCATCGAAACCCATAATGCATGTGTCGAAAAGGTTTATTCAGGGTAAAAGGAGGTGTTTGTTCGGCTAAACAAACTGAATTATTTCAGTGACTCAAGCTCCATGTGGCTAGAATCTCTGCTTCTGTTATCAGTGGAACAGACTTTAGCTACAAAACTTGCTGGTACACACTACACTGGAAAAGTTGTATGGTTGCTCTGTCCTTTTTTTAAAAAAATTGGTGGTCGGCCTTTCAAGTCATATCACATTTAAACTAACGTGCTGGAACTTTTGTGTGTCAAAATTGTAACAAACTGAACCCTTGGATTATTCAAGAAGCAACTCTCCCCCAAAAGCCACAAAAAAAAAAAATAGACAAAAACAACAAAAAACCTCTCAGTCAGCACTAAGGTTTGAAATATTGTTTGTAAGTAATATCTTGAGGATTTACTGTTTCATAAGGATTGTGAAATATTGCCATTGCATGGAGATGTATTGGACCTCCATATGGACGAATGTATGCAAAAGGGAACAACCCAACATTTTAACCTTGAATTACCGGGGTGAAATAGGGTAATGAACCAATTAGCAAAACAGGTTTTCTTGGTAACCCATAATCCATCACTTTGTATTTCGCACGCATGCAGTACTGAGTTACCTCTCTTGTCACGACACCCTTTCCCGAGAACAGAGTTGTAACACGTAGCAAATCTTGGCATCTTACAAACAAATGAACACCCCACCAAAAAATGCAACTATGACAAGAAATTATTGCCCAGTCGTGGGTCTCTGTTCAACACCTGAGGCTAACAAATCATGAGTTAGATGTATCTGGGCTAAGTGACGGCTGCAATGTTGTAGGCCATGAGAGCTAACAGCTATCAACATTTTTCTGATAATGATTGATGTGATTGAGTGTTCAAACAAAAAGTTGAGGCCTTACCGTGCAACAAATGTTTCATGATTCTACGTGTCGGGTGATTGCACGCATATTCAACGTACAAAGACCATAAAATTTAAAAAATAAAACTCAACAAGGTAACCTTGATATTTGACTGTAAACAAATTCTACAAAAACTTAGAAAAAATTCAGAAATCCAAGTGGTGTGGTAAGAATCAAACCACAGACCAGAACTTGGAAACTAAGGAGTAATGTCTGCATGTTCATTCTAGTACAAGCAGCACAAAATAAGAAAAAACAAATTTCTTAAATAATTTTAAGCAAAAGCCACACTGGTGAGGAACTCAGTCACACATTTTCTTGGCTCATGTAGGAATTGAACCACAAACCAGTACACAAAAACAGGATGACTGCGTGCGGCCTAAATGCTGCAATTGTTCAACCTCGGGCAGGTCAGAGTGTCCTTTTTGTTTGTTTGTGTGTTTGTTTGTTGGGTTGTTGGGGTGTTTGTTGGGTTGTTTGTTTGTTTGTTTGTTTGTTTGTTTGTTTTTGGGGAACCTAAATTGATGCCAACTTGAAGACTAATACACCTTTCTTCAATCCCAAACTGCACAGCCATTTAATTTAATGTTGTAGCTAAGCAGACAATTTTGCTTAGTAATTTGTACCTGTCTAAGCAGTGTCCAGTTTTAAGCCAGTTACAGACTGTATACATTCATACATTTTGCCTCAAAGCATTTTTTCTGGTCGCCCATTTTTATGAAACAGAGTTTTTTTCTGAGTTCAACAAAAAACTGTGTTAGTTTGGTCAACACGTCACTTGTTATTGGCTTGATTTTGTAGAAATCCTACAAAAAAGAAACAAAGCAAGAGGGCATGTGATGTTTGTTGTTAATCATGCATATTACTTGTTGCCAGTTTACCACTGAATTTTGTTTAACTCATTAGCCTTAGGCGGTACTTTGTTTGAAACGGTTCCCTTTAACCATAGTTTACCATGTAAATGGGTAATTTTGAGTATATTGCTGCTTGCTCACATTAGCAGTTTTTGTACTTTGCAAATTGCAACTCAAGTGCTGAGAAAAGGTGTGGCTGGTCTTTGATTCTTGAAGTCTAGGACATCAGGCTCAGAATTCATCAAGTGTTTTCCTGCCCCAGTACAACTCGGAGAGGATTCCATGTCAGGCGAAAGGGCTGGGAAGACATATAAAGTTCGGGGCTCCATTACAAACACAACTTTGCACCGCTGCACATTGTGAATTGGCTCGGAATGTCGGTTGCTAGCCAGCACAGTTAACGTCAGTGCTGGATCTGATGTAGGCTAGATTAGGGTAATGTTTCAGCCGCTCGGGTTGGTTTGCTGTAATGGATCCCCCTATTTCCATGCCTCTGTATCTGGAGCGGGCGCAAACAAAATGTTTGTGCTGAAATTGAGCGCCCCACTTTAAAATGAAATCGGCGGTATCGTTGAAATAACGAAGAACATTGTATTTGCTCGTTGTTGTACTTTTGCCCCCAAAAGCCAATGGACACTAACATATTTCTTTTTGCATCGAAATAAGGTTCCCTGAATTGTGGCAAGTCATTGGCATCTTTATCATAATCCAGGTTTCAGAGTCTAGAAAGTTTCTTTGATTGCTTCAACTTTCAACATTATCTCTTCTAACTTTTCTTTGAGAGTTTCAAGGGAAAATACACTCTGTCACTAACACAGCAGTTCGGATAACCTTCAAGTAGGTTCATTTTCTTCATGTAGGCCCATACATGTAATTAAATCCTTTTAATAGCATTTTTCACAATGCGGATACATGCACATACTGCACACATCTGAAGTGTTTTTTTTTAGACACGACTCCTCTGGTACTCTTCCCAGTACATGTGAGCTCGCAAAGGGACCAGTAAAGCACAGGGATTTATACCAATCCTCTCATTTCAATTTTGTTGTTGAACAAGTTGATCAACAACACTGGCCGGCGGCTATCTTCCCCCCATCAGAATGCTTAAATGATTGATAACCTATGTGGTCTGTATTGTGTTGGGGGTTACTTGACAGATGTGAAAGGACTTTAGTACCAAGGCACAAAAACCTTTCAGTTGTACAAAAGTTCACATACTTCCCTCTTTTCTAACTTTTGATGGGGACAGAAATTCGGTTGAACAGGTCACTGTCACATTTTGAGGGGGAATAGTCCCAAAATGTAGGTCTGCATTGAACACTTTTACCGGGTTGTAATTTGGGAATGTGTGTATTTGGGATGTACTGCTAAAATCTAATGAGATTTTTGTTCACGCTTTATTTCAAGTTCATTAAGTGAGAGTTTTCGCTATAACTGTGACTGCATGTGTAAGTTGTTGTTGGTAGTTACTCAACTCTTTTGACTTCAGACTCAGTGCCTGAATGAGAGATGGTTCTTTGTTACATAGCAGCAGCATCCAGTCAGGCCAGTTTTTACAGGGTAACTCCAGGAGTCGCGCCAACACATTGCTCGCTTGTGGGCATTATAATGCAGAGCATGCATGACCATTGTGGGATCTTTGCCTGGGCACGAGCCATAGGGCTCGCATCACGGTGGTGCCGCACCAGTGGCAGAACAATTTTCATGGTGGGGTCAAGTTGTTAGACCATCAGGCATCAGCCATTAAGGGCTTGATCCATTGAGCCCCACACCATTATAGGACCTGCAAAAGGTAGGGGGAGGGCAGGCCCCCAGTCAAAAATCCCCCCCTCCCCCACTTCCACCACCATTGGTTGTCGCATGCATGTGCCAACCAAGTCTTTCTCCTCCTTCATCATGGACGAGATGGAACTGATGCATGGTGTCTGTAGACCGATCCCACCACGGGATGACTACACTGTGTAGAGTCAGGGGAGGGAGACACCAGACCAGAAATGATGGAATCATTATGCCAGATGGCATTAGAAAAATCACCGTAATAGGGCAGTTATGTTGAACAGTTGCTGGCATGATGCCAACACTGCTGCAGTCCACAGTGAGTGCATGATAATCTCTCGGTGTCTTGCATTGGTGTACATCATTAGATTTTATAGACGTGGCTTAAAAAATTAACAATCCTTGGGGTTCGAAATGTTATGTTGTAATTTGTAAGATTGTTATGAACTTTTTCACTGCAACCTTTTTGGCATCAGGATATGTAAATTTGATTGTTTGGTTTTGCCATTTGCCAAATAAAGGCTCATTTGACTGCACTAGTAAGCAAGAGGTTATGGGTTGTGAGTCTGCCAAGCTCGTGCCTTGTTCACAAAATTTCTCAAAGGTTTGTTAGCCTAGGGTAGGCAAAAGACTTAAAGATTGAGGTCTGATTTTCATTCTTGGAAGCACTGTTTTAAATGTCACAAATTCCCTGTTACTTCTGTAAACAAGTACTTTTTCACACATTAACAGAGAAAAAATAATAAATAAATTTGTTTTCATTATTTTCATTTTGTATTCATTACCTTTTTCTCATTTAAAACAGTTTTTCTTTTCCGATTCTACTAGCCCAATAACTTCATTTCGTTGGCTTTTACTGTTTAACTGGTTTGACACATGTTTGACAGGTTTGACACCTTTTTTGACAGGTTTGACACCTTTATTGACAGGTTTGACACATTTTTCAAGTTTGACACATTTTTTCCAGGGATGACTGCCAGCGAATGGTAAAAAGATTTTTCAGAAGATAGACAAACAAACCTTTCACGTTTCAGCAAAAAAGGTCGAGCTGTCTGGTTGTTCAATAAGTACATTGTGCTCTGCACTCAATGCTATGGGACGGTTATGAAGTTTCCTACGTACTTGTTTAAATCGGTTTCTTTTCATATTAGTCCAGATAAAAAGTAAGGTAGTTTATGCATTTTCGGTTCTCTTTTGCAGGCCTTGGATATTGTACATTTCTCTGGAGTTTGAGATGTCTTACAAGCTTCTCTGGTATTTTGGATTAGACTGGTAAGTGTAAGCCCAATCGAGAAACTCTCAGATACAATAGGTATGTAGGATTGCTTTGAAAATGGTTTACCAAGAATGTTGCAGTAGTTCATGTGTTGTCCTGTTTACAACTCAAATGGAACTTTTAAAATGTGCCAAATATTGTTAGTGATTTGGTTACTGTAATGTAACAATTTATATGACACGTCCGTTTTATGGCAGAAACATTTTCTATTAACCACTTGCCGCCGGATGACGTGCTAAAACACACAGTTTTCCTTATTTGTTCCACAGAGGATGTATACACTCTGTTTGAAAATTCCTCTTTCATTTCCGCGATTGACGTATTAAGGCATTGTGCTTGGTTGGGTTAGCAATAAACTGCAAGGTTGAAGAATTTGCAATGAAAAAAAAAACACCACCCCAGGGAGCTCTTTCAAGGTAAAAATACCTGACATTAACTGGTTAAGAATCCTGCTTGTGAAACAAAGGTGCAGGATTGGCATAGCATCAGAAGACTGTTATTTGTGACAAGTCCGCAGTCATCTTGTAGAACGTGCATAAATGAAATAAAGGTCCTCCAAAGAAACCACTGAAATGTTAGGATTTGAAAAAGTAACCTTTTAGTTGTTCCTTGTGGAGTCTAGAAGGAAGACCTGGTCAACACTGGTTGAAACGGTGTCTGATTTAAAGAAAAGTCAGCATTCATCAGGGATGCCACTCTCATCCACTGAGTGCAAGATTCGCACATTTCATGTGTTATTCTTGTAGTGTTACACCAGCCTGTGATTTATCGAGCAAAAAAACAACAACAAAACAAGGAAATAAAAATTAAGCCTAATTTGCTTAACCCTGCTGTGTCCTGTCCCGAAGATGGTCCTTCAGGTTATATCTGGTGCTAAAGGGACATTTTGGATTTTATCAGTCACTGGCAATGGAAGTGGGATAGCCAGGGGGACCAGTGGCACTCCCAATTTTTGACTGGGGATATTGCCCCCCCCCTTCTCTTTGCAGGTCCTTTGATGGGGTAGGGCTTAATGGCTGATGCCTGATTGTCCAACAACTGGCCCCTGCCCCACTTTGGAAATCGTTCCACTGGCGGCGATCACAGTGGTAATGATACACGTTTCATGCAACCAGGACTTGTCTGTATTTAGGCCTTTTTACACTAGACAAATCTCAAGAGTTGAAGCAGGGTTGAGGAAGGGTCGAATCCACACTTTTCATTTTCAGCCACTGGGCCAACCCAGCATCAACCCTGAGATTTACTTCAACCAGGGTTGATCTCAATCCTGCTCTGGACCAGGGTTGAGATTTTTGAACCGGATTGAAAATTGTTCGGGGTCGTCTCCAGGTTGAACTCGCCCCGAAAAGCCCGGTTTTGCTCGAAACAAATGTAAGCCAATGCTGCGTTGGGCTTGAAAAATCAAATTTCCAACCTATATGTTACACTTCCAGCTCTGATATTGCTTACATGTACATATCCCAGTCCCCTCTAGCGTAACTGAGTAAGGGGGGGGCTTGACTTGACCATCATTAACCAGTTTGGAAGCAAATTCTGGTCCGAGCCCCGTCTCCCCGCTAACAACCTTGGGAGTGCCACTGATTACACGTTTCTTTGAAAATTGAAGAATTTTGACCATTGTGGCACTGTGAGGAGGGAATTCCTTGTTTTTTTTTCCTTTTGTTGCAGTACAAGTGTTTGTGTGAAAGTAACATGTAATCAGAGGCCTTCTGTAAGGAGAATAACCTAGAAAGCTTTTGACCAGAGACTTCTGCATGCCGACTTCTGCAAAGTCTCTTCCCCGGACCCAGATCTCCTGAAAAGTTACGAGCTTCTCTGTTTTGATTTCAAGAGTGCTTCCCCTACAAATTGTCTCAACTTGAACTTTGTAACGCACTCGACTTCCTCATTAAAACACCCCTTATCTGGTGATGCCCATAAAAAGATGTTGAACAATCCCGAAGATGTAACCTTTGCAGCCGTGCTGCCGCGACTGCATGCCGTAGTAAGAAAAAAATTCATGCAGATGATGTTGGAAGTGGGTTAAGGGGGTCACAATTGGGGCAGGTAATGGCCTCTAAATGAACAGTATCTGGCGCCAAGTCCGTCATCATGATGCTGGCAATTACACACACATAGCAGTCCCTAGACCCAGATAGGTTCTTTTGGTGCGTTGGCCCGTCTGCCGTTATTTTATGGCCGATGTCAATTTTTTGGTCAGTTTTGGTCGTATTCCAAACTCCTATTTGGATGATTTTTTTTTTTTTTTCAATTTTAATCCAGTGGGCGAGGTAGACAATTTATGCCACCGGCTGGCCCTGCTTGGAGGGCATTAATCTTTGTACCCCTTCCCGAACATGTTGGCATGCAAACAGGGCCAGTTGCCTCTGAATCTGCCCCAACAAGTTGGACAGTTTTTTTGTGGTTGGTGCAGATTTTAGGGTCTTAAAGGGGGAGGGAAGGAGGGAATGGTTGCAGGCAGGCAGCCTGGAGGAAATAGGAACGAAAATTCAGTTTTAGAAATCAGAAACTAACTGTTGACTTTATGGTGTTCCAGGACACATGCAGAGTGTATTCGGACAGTACACAATGCAGGGAGGGGACTTCATTGTGAATCGGAGATTTTTGGGCAAACTCATTCGCAAAGGGCTTCTTTTTTTTTTTTACATCTATCCGTACTGGTAGGCCATTTTTTCTGCCCGTGATACAAAAGTCCCACCATCACCTGAGCAACAAGGAAGCACCTTGTCTCTGTCCTTCACCGTGTCTCAGCGTGTTTTTTTTCTTAATCCAAATCCCAGCTTCATTGTTTATTCCTTCATTGTATCTCTGTCACATCTGAAGAAGGAAAAAGTAACAGATGTTTGTTTGTTTCACTTTTATTTGTTCGACTGGGTGGAATAAACGATTGGGTCATCAATCTGGCTAGTGCCCCGAGCTCCAGTCATACAAGGAACATCTTTTCTTTCCATTTTCTTCAATCATTTTGCACTTGCATACTCAGATGATGCATTTATAAGGTATAGGTAAAGGGACATAAGTCTCCTTTCACTCCCTGCGGTTTCTCAGTTTTGTTGCCAATATCAGTAGTTGTTATTCCTCAAATTGTGGAATATTTAGAGCTTTTTATGCTTCCATGTTTTCCATGTTTTGCCACTCATGAACAGTGTAGCAAGGTTTGGGCACTTTGACCCAAAAAATGCGTTTTCATTTGTGAGAGAACCAACACCGATCACAGACATTCTAAGCTGCCGTGAAAAGTCACGGTGTTTTCTTGTCATGGTTACCACCCCTCTGCTAGACATTTTATAGGGCTCTGCTCATCTCTGAATCACCTTTTCTCCTTATGAACATTCATATACATGTATAAAAAATGATCAGTTACCGAGCCTAGGTTTGTGTCAGAAAAGCCCTCGTAAAATGGCCTCTGCTTTTGTGTTCGAATGTAAGCTCCGCATAGATTGCCCGGGCCAATCGGTGGAGTTGTTGTAAGGGGTACATGAGTTTTATTTACAACCAAAGTCCAAATTTTCTGTTGTAAAAGTCTCAGTTGACCACAGCTGCATCCTGGGGGCAATGCGATGTCTTAACTTGGTAAACTAACAACATTTGAATTCTCTCTGGTAATAAAATCAAGAATTTCTCAGATGTGCAAAGTCTCTATAGCCTGGAAGCCTGAAGACACCTCTGCAAATGAGGATGACACTTTTAGTGCCAGAAAGATGGGAGAAAACCCTGGAATGAGGTAGCAACTGAGTTTTACCCAATCCATACTTCAATAGTGTTGTACATTTTGAATAATCATCGAATACATAATTTTACTGCCAAATATCAAATCAGTTAGGTGTAAAAAAAAGGGATTGGACAGTAGATGCACCAAGTCAGTCATGGTCAGTGATCCAACTTTTTGAAATGCCTGCTGATATTACGGCAAAACTCAAATTTGTATAGCCAAATGCCTTTTTTACGACAAGGCCTTAAATTTAATAACCAAAATCTGTCAAAAACTTTAAAAGAAATCAGTCTACTTCATGTGAGCACATTATGCCAGTTATACTTGATTTGGATTTCAAAGGACACAATATCTTTCACGTTTCTTTAAAATAGTGGCATACTGCAGAAGCAGAGATTTCCCATAACAACTGGTAATAAGCAACAGACTTGTCCTGTAAAGAAGTGTATGTCAAAATTATCTGGCAAGCCTGTTTTGATTTAAGATGATGAATTTTGGTATGACCTAGAGGAAAATTTTAGTCTGTCAATGAATTGATGCTACAAAGATCATCAAAACTTGCCATAAATCATATTTAAGGCAGAAAATTTTAACTAAAATGGAGGAAAACTGCATGTACCAGCAAAGTAAAGAGCCAGCACAGTCCATTGTCCGAATTAGGGAGTACTTTTTTTGGGGAGGGGGAGTAGAGTTGAACTGACCCGTGAGGGTTCAAAATCCTGTTCTGCACCTTGAGCAGGTGAGTAGTACACGTACTTTCTGCCCTGACGGTGCCATTTCAGTAGAGAGTATCCCAGAAAAAAGAGTCAAGGTTGGCATTGTACATTTTATAATTTACAAAAGTTCTTTCATAGGGATAGGAGTCTCTGTTTCATGAGTAGGCGTTCCGTGAATGAATGGCCAGATCACTTGCCAGCCAGAGGAAAATACTGGTATCTCTTGAATGGTAACAGTTTATAGGGAAATAATACATTAACCCTGACTGGTCATAATGGAAGATGCTGCATGAAATCTCCTAGCTCTTTGTGATTCTTACTTTTCATTTCATCCTCGTGCAAATCAGGAGATATTGGGAGTTTGATGTTGTAGCTGTATTACAGGCTTTTAAATGGTTTTGTATACTTTCATTTTTAGTACGGGAAAAAGTGAAAGGCTGAAAGAGGTCGTTCACAGTAATTATGGAAGGTTGAAAACTATAATAGGGTGAGTGTAACTGTTTTCCAATATTCCAGAGCACAGTGTTTTGCAGAATTTCAGGATTTGTTTTAATTCAAAATGCAAACACTCACACATACAGATTCCAGGACACTGACGAATTCAAACAGGTATCAGAGACTTCAAGATGCCACGCATGCGTACAAGTTTGACTTGACCACTTAACAGAGGACAGAACACAACAGGAGCAAAGGCTGTTCCCTCGTCCTCGGTGGTTAGTCTATCGTCCTCGGTGTTTAGTCTATCGTCCTCGGTGGTTAGTCTATCGTCCTCGGTGGTTAGTACCTGACCTTGGTCAGTGGGAGTGTTATACTTTTTTGATTGTCTTTTATATGATTCTGGTAGACTCTGTTCCATTTGTTTTAATACTTTACTCTTGTGGTATTAAAGGTCTTCAGCAGGTCTTCAGCACTTGAAGTATCAAGACAGATTGGTCAGTGTCTAAGTTACCCCAAAGTAGTTTGCATGTCTGCAGGGCTGAGCCAGCGAGCTGTTAGGTGTACAAAGGGAACATGCCAATGGCTTGTACCTGCCGGACTTTCATTATGGCCACCATTGTCAGTGACATGCCGCCAAAGCTAATTGTTTCACAAGCGGATGATCCATAGTCCATTCCCTCCAAAATGGTGTGATTGATAAGGACCGCTGATCAAAGCCACCCCAATCCAGGGTTGCCCTTCTGACAGGTGCTCTGAGGGGTCACCTTGAACTTTTAAAATAGGGTTTCTGCAGTCACCTAGGTCCCTTCATTCTTTTATTTTCCACCAGTCATCAGATGGATGAGTTGTGAAGGCCAGTCTTGACACGAACAGTAGGTTGATGGCTGGTCATCTATCACTGTCTTTTTTCAGCTTTAAAAAAATGATTGTACTTGGTTGTACCGATCAATTTGTTTGGTTATTGTATTGGTCAGTATTTTACCTGAAGTCCAGCAGACAGCAGCCAGGACGCCCAGCTTTTACTGGAAAGATGATGTTAAGGGTTCTTCGACCCCGAGCGATTTCGTCCCAGTATTTAACATGGTCATCTTTTATCTTTGCATGCATGTACATCTTCACAGGCCATTTCTAATGCATGTACAATAATTTTCTCTGCTTTGTTTGTGGTCAAATGTTGGGGTGTTTGTTTGTTTGTTTGTTTGTTTGTTTCATGATCAAATTAGTATCATTATACATGTACATGTACTTCTTCAGATGCACTGAAGCTGTGGCTACAAAAAGCTAACGCCTCTAGGTCTTTAAGGAAATGAGATGTGAAACGGGCTAAGAATGTTGCAAACTTTTCTATGTGTAAAACAATTTTCTTAAATATGTAGCTGCTCAGTTGTTAATATTTCCAACAATTAGCATTTTCTTGTGGGGGGGAGTCCTTTTCAGCATTATCAAGGGATATCTGCACTTTCTTTTCAAATTGCCTCCAGTGTTTTGACTTGTGAAATGAAAGTTCCATTGGAAAGCTTGGCAAAGATACTTTAACTTTCGTTATTGGTTCACCAAGTGTGCACTGGTGACATTGCTTATTTACCCATGTGTGGCATCTTTTGCGGTAACATCTTCGAAGAAATCTAGTGGTCTCTGCCACTCCTCATGACATGGATTCAGGAGCCGGTTCGACTCAAGTTCTTGCTGACCCGGGTTCATTGTACTTTTTGCCCACCTTGGACCTGACCTAATTCTGATGCTTTTGTGGTACTGTTATGGTCCTCCCCTCTGTTGCGCCGCCAGACAGCCGTTTTTGGTCTGATGGACCTGAGAAGAACTTACGGGCATAGCTTTTCCATCATTGTCGCAACACAACAAACAAAGCCAAAGTAATGGTACAGGGTTTGATGGCAGGACAAAAAGCAGCATAAAAATCATTAAATAATGTGGTTTGATACAAGAGAAAAGCCCCACACTTTTTAACATACCTGCATGTTTTCTGCTATTTCATAATGCAATAAAATTTTGTACAGATATTGCACAGTTATTGATGTTGTCTTTGGTCAAGCAACCCCTGCATGATTAACCAAGTGAATCATCATCGATGGTATTTAGGAGGAGGAAAGTTTGCGGGTACATGTACAGAACTGACAGAACAAGATGTAACTGTACACTTGCACAAAAGCTTGTTGACTGTGGTATTTTGCAGCCCTTTGTTTGGGCTGTATGGAAAACACTAAAGCGTGCTCACTGCATTGTAAATTGTTCACGGCATTGTCAGACCAGCACCTTTTGCTTGTTTCAGCCTGAAAAGTTGTTATCTGCAGTTGAGTAAGTGCGTGAGGACTCATCGAGCTCTAGTGACCCAATTGCCCACTTTGTGATGTAGGGTGAAAAAGAAAGCAATATTTGGCCTCATTTTTTAATTTTGAAGCCATCGATCCATTGAATGACTTTGGAGCCAAATAGTCAGGTCCTTGCATCCCAGATTCAGTCCTGACAGAAATTTCGTTTGAAGGATGCAAGGCCATGGCTATAGTGAGAAATTGTTTTGGAGGGGGGGGGGTTGCAGAAACAAGTTTCATTGCAACTGACCTTTAGAAACCCTAGAAATAGGATCTAGGGTATTTGAGACCATCTAAAACCTTGGTAAATTAGTTTTCAAACTTTTGGACTGCATACATGTATTCCGTGGAATCTGACTTGTTTGAATGTGCATTGGAAATGAATTTCGAAATGTTCATTTTTGTGTTGAACTTTTCTTTTTTAGGAACCCAGGATTAAAAATAACAGCAATGAAATAAAAGTTTATTACAAACTAATGCCGGTTTTACATTTTGAATAATTTAAAATTTGTGATGAATTATATTCTAAATGTTCAAAGCCAAATTAAGAAAAAAACGAAAGTGAGGTTTGGAACCCAAAATAGTCTGGCGTCACCCCATTGAACAGATTACATTAAATATAATAGATTCAGGAAGCAAGATAAAAATGGCTTCCCAGTTAATAAGGTGTCTTGAGATGGAATCATTAAATCAAATGTCCAATTTGAGGGTCTTTGTAAAGTATTGAGCTCTAAAAACATCAACTCATCAACTTCTACTTTTAGTTAGTTAAACTATAGACTTGTTAAGTTGTCCTTTTCTTGTATGTGGTTATTCTGGGGTGTGTTTTTATCCCAAGCAAACTTTCAGATTGCCTTTTTTTGTAAATCATGGTTGCGACATACATAAAAAGGCCATTGAGGGAGAGCTGCTTTACTGTGACTGCAATTTTTTCTCGGGGGTGACAGGCAGGTAAGAAGGGGGCGTGAGTCTTTTGCACCCTCTTAGAACCTTCCCTGCCCTCAGGTTCACCAGTTCACAATTTCGTCTTGGTGACAGCCCCCTTCCATTCATGAGTTACAGGTAAGGGGCCAGCAGGTGTACCTTGTAAAAGTTGTGTTTGTTGAGAAGCATCTCTCAACAGAGCCTGGGCTGCCACATTAGTGCCAGTTTTTGTTTGGTCTAGACCATTCAGTCAGTGGTCAACTTTCAGCCTAGCACCAAAAGAAAGCTCCACATTTCAGGAACAATCATTTTGCACACCCCCACAGTTTACATTTCTGTCCTCAGACAAAGATTGATAGGGCTAATAAACTCAGCAGGCAATGTCTCAGAGAAGGAGAAGAATCGAAAAATTCAAAAGGAGCACTTTAGAAGGGAAGAATATTTGCTCAATTCAATTTCGTGTCAACACATTTTTGTCCAGTGTAAACAGCAACACCTCTAATGACTGGTTTCGGACCCTCGGTGCGAAGCCACTCGCATTTTGCCAGCAATAAATTGTACGATTTGTGTAAACACAGCAGGGCTACCAAAACATTATGATGGATTTCATATTGGTACGGAGAAACGCAGCCACATTCTAGGCATCGCAAATTTGCTGATGTGAAGATGGAAGGGTTTTTTTATTAAATAAAAAGAGATTGCAGGTCACAAGCTGATCCAGGCACCGATAATTCTTTTGCCGAGGTCAAGTCAAGTTTTTTCTCCTAGTTTGTAATATTTGTCATTTTTTACCAGTCCCCATAGTGAGCTGTTTGTGTTCCACACCAACGATATTGTTATAGATATGTTGATATATTTTGTTGGAAAAGGTGCTCTGCACTTTTTTTCTAGTCCCATAAACTTGGGACAATTTGAAATATGAAATATGATGGAACATGTCGATTTTGTGCAAAGCTGCGTACTGTTTTAGCCTTCCTATGATGCAAATTACATGTAGCTAACAGTTACATATTTCCATCAGTATGAACAAAATACCAAACCGTTCCCTTTGAATTTCAGTTTCTCCCTATTGTCTCTCAGACAGTATCCTCCAATTTGTTCTTGGATCTGTTCCCATTTTACCTTTCCATCCACCCCCAATGTTATTCCTGCAATCACATAGTATACATCTTTACTACAATAGCCAAATAAGAGAACCGGAGAAAATTCTCCATTCTCAGAAGGGAGACATTACCAGGGGTCACAAGATTACACTTTGGCCAAATCTTATCGTTGAAGTTGGAAGGAGAAAAATGGTAAGAGAAAAATACCACAGCTCCATGGTTTGTGTCTTGTATCAATTTTACTATACATGTAGTCTGCAAATTGTTTATTCTGACCAATGGATTGGATTTTCTAGGCAACCTAAACTTAACCGGTATCATTCTCATGTGTTGATCTAAAAAAGTGTAATAACTTGTGAAAGTCAGTTTTGCCATCATACTGGTCGTTACTGGTTCTTGCAATGATTACACTTCGTGCACTTGGACATTGTAAACCGCCCTCCCCCCCAAAAAAAATTGTTGGGGGGGAGGGGGGAAAAGAGTTACTGAAACAAAAATTGAAGAGACGCAATGAAAGCTAGCAATTTGCTTAAAAGTACTCAGAGTTGTTAGCCTCAGAAATCACTTCTGTTAATCTCAGAAATCACTTCTGTTAATCTCAGAAATCACTTCAAGAAAATCAGAGAAAAATCACCCCCTCTTTATCCTTCCTACCCCCCCAAAAAAATCAGGTTTACAAGAATATGTAAATGTGGGGCTCTGTTTCCAAGATTTGCCCATGATCTGTGTATTCCTTCCCTATTTTCTGGTTGGTTGAGGGCGCCCTTCGTAAGGTCCATAAAAATTGCCCAACCAAGTCCTGTGAAAGGAGAAATTCTGCATACATGATGGTCAAAAGGAGTTTATCACGAGTTTAAGACATTTTTCTAGGGTTAACAAATATTGTTTTGTACATGTAGGTTGGATCTTGCTGCAGGTATTTGTCCAAACTTATCGTAGGTTGTCAATTTTTTACATTTTCAGTGGTAAACTGCCAGTAATGAACTGGTTCTTATGTCATTATAAACTCTGTGTTTCTTATCATACCTGTCTGAATGATGATGTTATTCACATGTGCATATTCCGTCTGTGTTAGCATCTGAAGTGTGGGTAAAATGAAATTTTAAATAATAGTTTCATGTTTAACCAGAGGATATTATACAGAACAGCCTGTATTCCCCCAAACACAAAGTGTCGTCAAAATTTGGACAAAACCCCATGACTCTGAGTGAAGCAAATTACATGCAAGCACTTAATAGGCTGGGAACCATCCTAGGCCTGATTTGTTTTAATAATACAAATAGCCTTGAGGTACTTGGTCTGAAAATTGTAATAAAATCGTGCTCATGCTTTATGCAATGTTCTAGGATTGAAATTTCAGGGTTTCCTCTGTAAAACAGAAATGATTCCTTTCTGTTTGGATGGGAGGCAGGAAATTCTCTGAGAATTTATTCCTGAAGTGAAGGGTACAGGTTTACAGGATTCTGTCTGGTTCTTTTCAAACACAGCTTCTTTTCAAAACTTTGAGGAATGGCAAACTTAAAGTCCAACTTTCTCAACAGATTTGGTAGTTTTCACGCAATTTTCAAGAGGTTTACTGAAATACAGATTTGTGTCTGATTGGAATTTGAACTCTTTCTTCACTGCATCATAGAAATCCGGATGAAAACAGTCAGTGAGCCATGGAATGTGTTTGCTCTAAGTGTTTGTGCAGTTCCTATGTTTCCTGTCTTTATCATTAACCTGGAAAACCTCTTCACACCAAAAGAGCACACAGTTATGTTGACCAAAGGACAGCTATATTCCTCTAGATTATGACCCCTGACAACAAGAACTTGTTAGCCGAGGGATTAATATTACCCACAACAATTCCTACGATTCAACCCACAACAATACTGCCATATATTGCACACCGCCCAGCTATACGCTGTCACCCAGTGAACAATAGGTTGATGGGATGGATTGAATAACCAGTGGACAACAGACAACAAAAGCTGGCAATAGCCTGTCCAGCCACTCCATTGGCTTCTGTGATAAGACGCCTTTGTGCCCAACCTCAGCTATTGTTTACCCTATTGTTCCCAGAACAAAGCACAACAAAAGGTGACAAGTAAGAGATTGCCATAATGTATTTACCTTCCAAAAGAAGCTGCTTTGAGCCCTCAACTTCTTTTTTTTCCCCCAACTGTTCCAGGTGATTCCAGATGGGGCGATATGTGCTCAGGGACTTTTGCACAGTAATTGTCCAACATCTTTTGTTAGGGGATTTCCACAAAGCCCATTGGCGGCTCCAGAGTTTCTGATAGATGGGCTATTCATGTCCTTGGAGCTGTCAAACGGCAGAGCTTTGGTCCTGTCTGATGCCATTGTGATTTCTTGTTTGACTTTGCTGGTGGGTCAAGGCTCAAAAGCCTTTTGTAATCAGTTGTCAAACTTTGCTTGACTGTTTGAAAGCCACAAAAAGACGAGCTCAGAGTGTTTTTCCTTTCAATTTCTCAGTCTGGTGTTAAGCTGCACTTTTCGCTGCAGCCAATACAACTGTCATGATATTTTTTTCCTTTTTTTAGAAGGGAGAAAAGAGGTCATCTTTGGTATGCTGATATATTTCTTGCCCTTGATGTAGCAGTATAGATAACTATGCTGACAAGTGAGTGGTACTGGAGATCACAAAAAACCCAAAATTCCCTGACTGTGGCAATTTATAGATCTCCCTGGGGTTAATGTCTGTGCCTTCACCATAAGAGTAGCAGGGATGAAACGTCTCAATACTCTCTGCTAAAACTCGCTTCTGTTAGACAATTTGATAAGCAGTTATGCACTTTTTAAGGGGGGGGGAGACTGATGCAAACTTCCACAAAAATACATTCGAGGAGTACATTTTTGCACTTCCCACAGCACACTTGCCCCCTCCTTGAGAATCCCTACACCTCTTTCCAATCTCCACTTAGATTTAAAGAAAAGCACAAAAAGCCTTGGGGGCCAACTCTCTTCTCAATTGGAACATGTGCTGTGAGACGAGCTGATGACCCCAAGAAAAGCTCATTTAAAGAAGGCTTTTAATAGGACATCAATCCGATACCTTCAGAGCATTTGTAAAAGCCAGTGTGCCCTGGAACTATTTATGTGGTCTGATCAGAGAGAAGCAGAACCCTTCCCCCACCTGTGTGCATTGTGTGTAGCTCTTTGCCAGAGTGTGATGATTTTTTCTTTTTCCTCTGCGTAACCTTTGCCTCTGATGAGACTTCTTTTTAGTTCCAGTGTTTGTTGAAAGAGGAGTTTTGGAGTGTGGGAGTTCTGGTCAGTTGATTGGGTCATATTTTCTTAAATGCTAGAGAGCTCTCCCACTTGAATTGATTTTTCAATATACATATGTAGAATTTTACATTCCAGTCCATTACAGTCAAGGAAGAATTGCTTCATGTAGAGAGCGTGTTGGATGGGAGCAAGGCCTACATGTACCTGTGTGGTGTGCAAAAAAAAAAAAAACCAGTGCAAATGATCCACAGCTAGATATCTCATTTGTTACAGTGCCAAGTGAACAACTCAACATCCCTTCTAGCTGCCCCAGGTCTCAGCCTCCCCAGGTGAATGGCTCCTGCCTCAGGGATCCTGGGTCAAAGGTCACACCCATTTCCCCTCTTTCGGTTTCTTACAGCAGAGGTAATTTTACATCTGTGACACTAGGTAATTGGCTCTGGGATTCCCTATGAATAGTTCAAAGTGAGAATCTTGTTTGAGGGAGCATTGGAAGCCTCTGGCTGCAAGTGCAACCAATGCCAAGTTACAGAGTTGAAACGGTCCGAAGATGAATGAAACGGAGATTGAAAGTTATGGGCACTTGATTGGTGGAGTATGCAATTAGGGAATTTTAGAGAATCCCCCTGGTTGAAATGGGGGATTCAATTTCAAATCTACCATTTGACATGGGCAAAAGGTCCTAAAGATTTCTTTCAAGATGGTGAGGTTGGGGTCTTGCATGCAGCTGTTAAAATATTGATTTAGGTTCTAAGAGGACGCTCTGACTTTTACATCAACCCTAAAACTGGTGAGTAAACCTGGCAGGATAAAGTGGCTATTTAAAATGAGTGGAAGTTCATGCACTCTTAAGGCAGTGTTTCACTCTTGGCCTTTAAGTGAAAAGAAATGCTCTATGGATGCAGTGGCAAACTTCCTTCAAAAAGAGTGGCCAAACTACTCAATAAAACTCCATGACGTCAGGACAGTCAGAAGAGTTCTGGTTTTTACTAGTCCAGGTTCCAGCACTGTGTGCCCATACCACATGCTTTTAAAGTTAATAATAGAGTTCTGTTTGATTGAAAGCCTTCAATGTTAGAATAAATGTAGCTCAGTCATGTTCTTGTAATCCATGAGGTGACAGGGTGGCAGTAGATATTCATTTCTCATTTGTACATTATTGAAAATTCTAAGTAAATCAGTTTAACACAAGGAACTTATTTTATTACAAGTTGCATTGTGGAGAATAGCATATACATGTAGTGTGAATGTTATTGGCCCCATATTGGTACTTAGCTGTTTTGCAAGGCTCAGAATGCACATGGACCTCGCAAACAAATAACATACATTTCAGAGTAGTTTTGCCTTTATTTTTGGCCTCTCCATCATTCTACTTAATGACAGTTCAGTATTTTGTGGCTGTAGGCTAACAATTCTTGTGTTATTTGTCCAATTCTCCTGTCAAAAATGATTAGCCAAATTAATTGGGACAACAAATTTGGCAATTAGCTTCTAATGAATTGCCAATAGTGTCTTGATGCTGCAACTGGAGACTGGGACCACTTGGAAATATGGTAGGGCCAAGATCCAGCAAAGCTCATTCAATTTGTCCTTGGGCTAGGTGGGCTAGACTTACCAGTAAATCCACACCAATACCATAAACCCACCCTCAGCATCATTATTGAAATACCCCTGTTCCCCCAGACACATCATTAGGGACCACAAATAGTGAATCACAGAGAGCCGTTCTGCAGAGAGCCACTTTCTCCTGCCTGATAAAATAAACAATTCCCTGACCACAGCAGTCTCCCCATTACCTCTGCAAATGCCCACTCTTCTAGGATCACCTGTTAACTGCACCTTGGCCAAAGGAGAGACAAGTCATAGGAAGTGCAGGGCCCATTACATGTTTATTTATACTCCAGAGGGTTTAACTGGACTTGCCTGACCAGAGAGACCCAACCCCATTGGATGAGTTTCCCTCCGTGTCCTTGGCTCAAATTGCTCCAAACCACACACCTTGGTGTGGTTTTTGGCTTTTGGTTGACATGTATCGTGGACTGGTCATGGTACATGTGTAAGGTACATGTGCAAGGTACATGTACATGTGCAGGAGAATTACATACATGTACCCCCGTTTGAGCAGGAACTCATCCATTTGACTTGGGAGTATTTTTCCCTTGATCACAGGTGGTAAAATTACCCATTTGACATGGATGGGGTTTAGTTGTGGCTGGGGTGCTTTCTCTCCAAAGTCTGTCAAGCCCCAATTTTCCAACCCTTTCTTGAAAGATAATTTTCCTGAATGTGTTCTTTTTTTGGAAACTGAATTGACTCATTTATAACAGATTTCATGACAATTGGGCACTGGAATTACAGACACATTTACCTTGATTTTAGCCCAGGAAGAACTGCCGTTTTACCCTCTGGCAGTGAGGTAGTGAAGGAGGATCTGCCTTCTTCAGATCCCAGACCTACAAGAAGAAATTTTTTGAAATGTTATTCAAAGATGATATGTAACTTTTATATCATTGGTCATTGAATTTGACACTGAATTGAACAATTTGTGTATTGCTTCGGTCACCGTACAGAACAATCTTTGTGGTACAGGTGAGTAAAACTTTTGCGGAGACAAAGCATAAGAATAATTGTTCCAGATGATCCATACAATTATGATGGCCCTGAAGGGACATAAAAATTCACAACTAGTTGTAAATATAGACCTTTTTACTAATAAATTCATAATTATGCATGGATGCTCACAAAAGGCCTTGGCGGCAAGAAGTGTTAGCAGGCCATTGAAAATGTACAGGGGGGCAGTTTTGATCATTTTCTCTCAGGTTTTCTGTCTTAATGTTCAGTTTTTTCTTCAGGAAATCCCATTAAAATTTAAAACCGTAACCGCCCAAAGGTTGCTGGACCTAACCTTCCCCCAATCACACAGACTTCAGCACCTTGGAAAAACACCCTTACCTCACAGTACCCAATCCCACAGACTTCAACAGTAGTACTCCTGCTGCAACAGTACCCAATCACACAAACTCCAACAGGTCTTTACCTGTGTAATTTTGTTTGACTGGGTACAGACGGCCTATTGCACAGTACAAAGAGTTTGGACAGGCAGTACCTATTCAAACAAATTCACACACCATCATGCTGCATTGTGGTCAGAAACAAGGAAGATTGTCCTTCTTATGGTAATTATTACATAATTTTGCATACTACCTAACGTACTTACATTTCAATGGGAAGCTTTCTATCATTACATAATCTTTAAAATACAGTACTTATTTGAAATTCTTGATGGTAAAAAGTGAGAGTGCCACAGTACCCATTCAGTCAAAATGCAACAGGGTATGTGCAGGCCCACATTTCCCATTCACACATATAATAATTAAACACCAGATAATAAGCTACCAGAACCCAGTACCACAAACTCACACACTTTACTGGTGTTGAATTCTGTGTGGTTAGGGAAGGTCAGGGTTTCAAATGTTTTTTTTTGCTATTAGGTTCTGATCTAAGCAGAATTTTTAGTTCTCTGTAAAAAAGATTTTACAGTCGTAATTTTTCCTGTGAGCACGAGATTGCTATACTTAAGCCGGTCTCCTTTCGTGCTATTTTATACCAAAAATGATTGAAAAGGATTCCTGTTCATTTTAGATGGCCTGCTCACCCTCCTTGCTGCCAAGGCCATTTGTGCACACGCATGCATAATTATGAGTTTATTAGTGAAAAGGTCTATTTGTGCGACGTCGTGAATTTAGTCACAATTACAGTAGTTGTGAGTATTCGTGCAACATCATGAATCATTCACGACTACTTGTGAGTATATTCGCGATGTCGTGGATTTTTTTTTTGATTAGTTGTGAATATTTTCATCATGTGCATTATATCATGACCAGTTGTGAATATTTTTCCAGTAGCTTGGGGTGTAAATGGCGCTATTACAAAATGGTGGGAAGTTGCACTTGCCACATGATGCAGGACATTGATCCAAGAAATGTGCTTCGTCGTTGATCCTTGCTGTATGGTCCTTTGTAAATCGGTTATCAGGTCAGACTCTTCATGCTAACACAAACCTAGACTGGCTCCCTGCTGAAGACCCTGACTATAATGATGATTAAGCTTTTGCTTTGGATACTAGATGACATTATCAGTGGGGCAAATATCAAACCCCTCAAGTTACTGGGGAAACATTCACGACAATTACATGTAGTTGTGAATTTATTCAATTGTCGTAAATTTATTCACGACTAGTTGTGGAAAAATCATGATGCCGCACAAATAACCACAACTAGTCACAAATAAGGTCACAACATTGCAGAAAATATTCATTACTAGTCTTGAATATTTACGTCCCTTCGGGGCCACCATAAATAATCGAAACACTTGCTTTGAAAAAGGTATCTCTTCCTTACAGGCCAGTAAATGCTCATGAAATATTAAACACCTCTTTCCTGAATTTGTTTTCAGTTGTAGTTTACAGCGGTGCCTTTTGTTAGATGGAAAGCCATTGGCCTGGAAAACATCTAGTTTGATTATTCAGATATAGTGGCTAGTGATACCTTGCATTTATATACACCTATCATTTATTTTTAGACCCACCCAGTTTTTTTCAGAGGTTTCTACTTTGTTCAGATCTAATGAGCTGTGATTTGCTGTTTATAGATTGCTATTTTGAGCCCGGGAAACCTGCTTGGGAAATTCAAACCAGTCTATTTGCAGCTGTTCAGCTACCAAGTTTAGAAACAGACTATAAACAAAAACCAGATTGTATTTATGATGATCAACCGAAGTTGTCTTTAAGGTTCTCAGAAAGAATGCTACAAGTCCGTGGGCTTTCTTAAAAGAATCCACTCACTTTCAAGGGTATCAATGACAGAGAGAGTGAATCACGGCTAATTTTAGACTGCAGAAGCTCACAACAGACAAAAAATCCACATGGTATTTCCTCTACAGTAATGTCACAGTGAGACATAGGCATTCACATTACATGTGGTCTAGTCATATTGTTGTGGTTATTAAAACTGACATGTACAGTGAATGAGTCCAAACTAAGTTTTAGTTGGAAAGGAATGATTTAATGTGGAAAAGTTAAGGAGGAAATGAGATTAAAGTACACTTAAAGATTTGATTTTCTAGACTTTTTGAAGCAAGTTTTCTGACTGAGTCACGTCTTCTGGGCAATAAAAGAATTTTAGAGTGGGATTTGAATTTGCAACCCCAGAACACTGTCTAGGCCCATGCTATAGCAAATTTTAATTTGACCTTGGCAGTCTCTCAACTTTTCACCCTCTACATTTTGGAGTACGGTGATCTGTCATCTGTCTGCAACATTCGTAACTTTTTTTTGTAACGTTAATTTTCCCACCATGGTTTGTAATGAATGTTGTTGATTTATTTTTTATTAATTCAAATCTTTTCAATTAATAGGTTTAATGTTAATAATCTTTGAGGCATGTAAAAATTATTCACTTGCCTCTAAGGTAAATGTTACCCCTCTGTACACTATAGGAATGTGTTTTTAGGAGCAGAGTAAAAAAGATAGAGAAGGAGACAGTGGTGTTTTGCTGAAACAGTGAGTTTTCCCCTTACCAGTATGTGTTGAACTTTTCTGCTTCAGTAAGATGTGATTACTCCTACATGGCGAAACTGGGGCCAAGAATCACTTTAGAAAGGCCATCAACCATGGCAATGCAACAAGTCAATTTCAGTTGACATCCTTAAGTCTGGTCACATAAATTACCAACATTTTGGGGATAAGGTCATTGATATGCTTCTGCTCCGTGGCATCTGAGTGATACCAAATCAATCATTGGTATTAAATTTGATGGGAGCGAAAAAAACTACAACTGTTACCAAGTCATGCACCCAGTGACCTATTTTCAGGGGCTCTTGTTCTCCTCTGATTTATGCACGGGCACCTGTCTAATAAACTGGAGGGGAAAAATGCATCCTTTCTGCACATGTGCAGAAAGGACACATCTGTGCTTATGAAGTGTCACATTAAAAGTACATGTGCACATTTATTTGACAGAAGTTACCAAGGTCATTTCAATTTGCTTGTTTACGTACAGTGTATTTCTATTTTGACATCTGACTATAACTGTTACTGCTCTCCAGTTTTAAGGTATGTCTGTCCCCACTATCAAGGGTAAAGCTCAATCTCTGCTGGTCACATCTACTTATAATGTTTTTCTGTTCCACTGGGTTCACAGTTTTTTCATGTCATTACCTTAAACCTAGCCAGTTACACATAGATGCTTCAAGGAGCACTCTTCAGGCATTAGCCTTAGTGAAGTTTTGTAGTGCATAAAACTTGTTGATTTTCTTGCCTGATGCTTGTGATCCGATTCCAAGAAAGGTCCCATGCTACAGAAGCTGGTCTGAACTTCTTTGTAAAGGCCTTCAGTCTCCAAGAATCAGATCAGCTACTCATCCTCCTTCCCTTCTCTTCTAAGTGGTACATAAAAGCGTTGATATGTGTCTGCCTATCATTAGTTGTTGTCACCAGAGGGCAGGCTTCAGGTAATGACATGACATCATGCTGTAGTGATGACACTGCCTCCAAGGTCCTTCACTCCAGAAAGATCCCCCCCAAAAAAAATTGCACAGCCCTGGTACATTCCCATCCCATGCAGTCCTTTGGTGCAGACCACCACTGTTTTGAAATCTTGAATTGTGTTGGCAGATGCAGCCCGAACCCCCTTTCAATCCTCCATCTCAGGAGACGTCTAAATAAACTCCTTCGCCCGCTTAAGTCAACCCCCCTCTGCTTTCTTAGCTCACTCGGGAGGGATTTTTGCCAGCACTTTCCCCGAGTTGTATCTCTAGGTTATTGTTTATAACGTTGGCTGTATGCCGGTAGAAACAGAGCTCGGAGGAACAGGAAGGGTGAAATAATTTGAGACCCACCGCAAAGTAATGTTTGGATGGCATTGGGACGCTAATCTTCATCTTAACTTTTGACCCGTCCCTCCTTGAACAGAATTTGTTAGTTCAGGTGAATTTTTTTCCCTGCAAGATATTTGCAGTCTGGTAAATTAACACCACTGGTGGGTTATTCCTTCTTTTGCCTATCGTGATACAGAGTCTCAAGTCAAGAGTGATGTTGGTTTTGAACTTGCTTCATCCAAGACAATGTATTAATAGAAAACGGAGAGGTGTCACATTTTGGATGATTTCTCACTATTGTTTCAAGAAAATCAGCTTTAAAAACAAAGAGAGCCTATTACTTTGAACACAAATAGGAACTGTTCATTCCGTCATCATTCCATCTTGAGAACCCTTAAAAGTTTCATTCAAAGAGAATTAATTGTTCTGAAAATATTGAGAATTTAGATGGATTAGTTTTCTTCACTTTTTGTAAAATTGGTGTTTATCAGATTTTCCATCTAAGCCTGCAAGAAACAAAAATCCAGTAATAGAAAAAGTTGGGAAGTCTTTGTTTGTATCATCTTTATTGCTCCAAGAATGACAGAGTTTGGCCCTTGTCTGTACAATCGTGTACATAGTACCTCTAGAAGTTTGCCAGACAGACAACCTCCACAATCCAGCTCTTTATTTTCAAGTGCTTCTCTGGTTGAAAACCCCAATTTGTATGCACTTTATGCTTCAGAACTTGGCACTCGGTTTTACAGGAGTCTCTGAACACCCAGGTTTCATTGCCAGAATCCATATTAAGTGTCACTTTTCATTCCATCTAAAAGCTAAGTTGGGGTCAAAGGTTTGTCGGAAGCAGGGCACTCCACAGTTATTTGATGTTATCTGAGAAAACTACAAGCATTAAGTGGCTCTGCTGCCATGTGAGTGGAATCCGGGAGTTCAGTGGTCTCAAGTGTTGGTTAGATGTATAGGAAAGGTGATCTTCAAGTAAATTTTAATATGACTGTCCAATGAAAAAAAATCTGTCTGTGTGTAATCCTCAGAAATGCTAGCCGGGCATCATGTAGACCTTTAGCAGTGTGTAGCCAGAACAAGGGTCTATTGCCGTTATTGGAAGAGTTGTTGGTGAAGTACAAACTCAGGCTTTGTACTGAGAAGTACCACACGGAATCCTTGAAGTTAAAACATTGTGGAAAGGTCCCAAGAAAATACATTGACTGGAACATTTGGACGTGTGGGGGGAGGTGGTTGGCAAAAAGCTGTTTCCAAATGTTTCATACAGTTAATACAATAAACTGTACAAATGAAACATCATCCTCAAACATCCCATGAAATCTAGACGTCAGTGCTGTTGTACCAGCATAATCAACAAATTCCCTGTCAGTTGCAATCAAGGTACTTGGTAGCTGCAAATGAAAATATTCCTCTCATAAGAATACCATTGAAGTCTGAATATTCCTTATTGGAATTTCTTTGCACAGGCTACTCTGCACTTGGAAATCCCCACTGGCATATTTGCTGTGTGGTAAGAAATAATTCCTGAAATTGAAGCTTGGGTTTCCCTTAGCCTGGCATCTGACCCACATGTATTTAATTGAATTCAATTGGGTATGACCTTCTGTAATATAATGCCAGTCACTGCATTTTACGTGGCACTTAACGTGGAAAATTGAAGGCGTGGCACTCCAATTTGGGTTTGCTCAACCAAAGTCCTGGTTTTAATGGAATTTTTGATTGGCTTTTACTTGGGAAAAGAGCCAAAAGGGTGATTTTGAAAGCCAACATGTGCTTTATACAACTACTGTTCACTTTATACAGGAAAGCGTTTCACCTTTTCCAGAACTTTTTATTCCCTTTTTGTAATCAAAATGTGATCAGTTGGAAATGTTTTTTTTCATTTGGGATTTGGGATTCTCTTCATTGTGCCTTTAGAGTTTGTTGTCATTCTGTTTACAGTTCAAAGCAAGTGTTGCATTTGAGACTGGTTGAACTTGTGGAAATCAGTTTTAAATGTGGCGGGGGTGCTACATTTCGAATTAACTATTACAAAAGATGTTGGGGATTCCTGGCAAAAGATTAGTATCTGTATTGTTAGGCTGTAACAAGTGGAAAGACAAATCTTACCCTAGACATTTTGGTCTTCATCCGATCCTTACCCCAAAAAACCTGAAAATGTGTAACCAGTTCCCATGACCTGCTGATGTCTCCATTTCCCAGTTTAACACCCCCAAAAGTTTCCGCTTTGGGGTGATTTATCTTCTCCCTTAAAATCACTTGAACAAAGTAGCCCTGTGATTGATATTTAAAGACTTGAGGGAGCAACTATATGATGTTACATTTGTATGATTAATTTCTTCTGTATTGGCCCCCAGGTATGGTATTCTCATCAGTAAGCCACACTGGATGGCGAGGGAGCTCCTGTAGGTTGTCCGACAGGTTTTCCCAGGATTCAATGGGTGGCTGCCAGGAGACCAATAACCAAAACCTAGTGCCCGTTGATGCTGTCAGTTCCATTGGACGGGATCCTCTGTCACAAGCCATCAATCAAAATCTCTCTTGAATTGTCGACAGTTCTTCAGGAAATGACATTTTCCCCCTTCCAAAAAACCCCTGAGAGAGAGCACTTCCTACTTTCAGCCACAACTGTAAAAGAAAAAATGAAAAAGCCATCGTTGCCCTGGTAATTTGTACACGTTCCACTGATCCTTTCCTGGGTCACGACATCTCCTTGTTGCTCAAATATGAGTCAGAGTCCCTGATCTAAAAACCAGACCTGGACTCTTTTGCTCCCTATGGGTCCACAGCATCAGGCAACTCCACCGAGGTCTGGCTTCTGGACCCCTACCACAATGCACTTAAACGGCGCTATTATAGCCCCCACTAATCCATCAATACCTCTCACACCTTTTTTGTGGTGAGCAGGGTTTGTTCGGGGGCATCCATTCCCTTCTCAGGCGCTCTGTCAGGCCAAGGAGTTTTCCCCCACAGAGAGGTGCACTCAGCCCCAGTCTTCCTGCTGCGTGTGCCTCTCTCTCTCTCTCTGATTCGGCTCGTAATCCATCATGTGCTTCTGTGTTGTCACTGGTTCGGTTTCCCCCTTCAACACAGCACCTCCTAAATGCTTCTCCATCTGTGACTTTCATGTGATGTCAGCAGTCAGTCAATCAGAGCCAAAATGTCAACTTTTACTTGTCTTCTTCCAATAAAGGTAATGTTCTAAATGGAAGACAACCCAAACAATTCATTCCAGCAATGTTTTGGTGGGGTTGTTGGTCAGTTCTTCTGGACATTCACTTTTGCCTCTGCACCCCACATACATGTCCACAAACTTTATTATCTGATTTAACATGAAGATTACTCTCAAAAGCTCTACCTGTGTCTCAAAAGGTCCATGCCCCTGGTTGGGTGCCCCTGGTTGGGTGCCCCTGGCTGGGTGACCCGCCATTTCAAATATACACAACCTGTATGCATGTACAAGCCCAATTTGCCATCTTTTGGTGCCCCTCCTGAAAATAGATGCGCAGTCCTAAGTGCCCCATTGGAATCTCATGAAATTGTGGGTCTCTGACAACAGAGTGGATCATAAACTCATTGCAAACTTCAGTTTTGCAACTTTTCATTGGATTAACTGATTCCCAAATTTTCAACTTGTCAACTCGTTTATGCCATTACGAATTTATTAAAAATAACACTGTACAAAATGTTGTGTGGTTGGGAATTTTGTCTTTCTGTAATTCCCAGTTGTTCACCTGGAGTGTTTTCAGCACATCTTTTCTTCAAGTTTGCTTCTGCAATAATGCCAACTTGCCAAGGTAGCCATAAACTAACAGCATCTGTTTCCTGCATCACTTCCTGCCTTTCTCAGCTCAAACATCTTATCCATTGCTAACAGGTCTGTTACTCAAAAATGTCCTTCTCAAAAACACCCAAAAGTAATAACAAGAAAAACAAATTTCCAAAACAGCCTGAAAATGCGTAGATACACCTTCACCTTAATCCTGCGGGCCTACACCCCAACCAGGGGGCACCCTCCACCAGTACATATGCATCGTGTGTTTAAATTACGACAAGACAGAATGTACTCTGACCTGCATGATTTGTCTGCCAGACCAGCCGTCTGCTGTGAATTATACGGCCAGCGATTGCTGGATAACTCTCACTTCCCCTCGCTCCCTCCATCCTCCCCCCCCCAACTTTTGTTTTCTGCATCAGGAACATGAGACGGTTAGCTAACTTGTCCAGGCTGCTTTCAACTTGCCCTGGATGTAAAACTCATGAATTGGCAATCAGGCCCAAATTTGATCTTCCTCTTTCGACCAATATAATTTTCCCATGATGGCTTTTGGCTGGATGGAAAGAGTCCCAATGATACCCACCACTCATAATTATTCCACCTGGACTTCCAACCCCTTAAATCAGCAAATTCTTGCCAGTGATCCATGCATTTTCTTGATGTAGCTACATGTACGTTGTAAAATGTACATGTACACAGATGCATGTACCGGTACACTATACAGAAAGGCAGTTCCTTGGTCAGTCCACTGGAACAATCATAGCTGCAGTGACAGTTTACCATGTAAAGTGTAAATTTTTATTTCAAAAGAGAAAGAATCCTTTCAAGCGAAAAAATCATGAGTTCTAAAGAAGGAAGAGACAGGATGGTGGTAGGATCCCCTTTTTTGATACGTAATAACCATTGACAGAAATTTCATATTCTATGTTTCCATGTCTCAGTTTGTCTTCTGACCAACTAGCATCTTGTAAACCCCCCTTCCCCGAAAACTGATAATTCATTTGGGAAAATTTTGGTCCTTTTTTTTTAGAACTTCAGTATGATTACTTGGCTGTGGCCTAATTTGTCAGAGGGTCAGACAGATTCCATTCTTTTTACTGTAGACTTGAACATGCATCACTGTGGAATGCCTCTACTGCAGACAAACAGATTAATGCCCTCCATCTTATTGATGAGCTTACCAGGTTGTTTCTAGTGTGCAGAAAACAACATTAAACTCAATTTATCGACACCTGGGAACTCTGCAATTTCACAGATGTGATAGAAAGGAAAAAAATATGTCCATGTGCATTTGTCATTCCTGGAAAATATTAATAGACACAACTCTGCAAAAAACCATCCAGAAAAGAGGAGCAAGCCCAAAAAAATCAACAGACAAATCGGAAATTGCTCTGGATATCCCTGGGAAAGCAGTTCAGTAATTATTTGTTCTGGCAGATTAACCTTGAGCTTCCGGCTGAGAGCTCCCAACCAAGCAGCCCCAACTGAAAAGGGTTCTAAGGTGACCAGTGTTCACTGCAGCACCTGGTATGGGGAGGCCTGCTGACACACTGAATGGTTTTACAAGAAAGAGTTCTTACCCCATGAGTTTCATTCTTTCTTTCTTTTTTTTTTCATTCTCCATGTGCTGCTCATGTTGAAACCAACAGCATAGGGCCGGCAAGAGTTTTGGCATTTTTTATTGGGGTCTCCCGCTATCTGCATTGTTTAGCTTTGTATGATAAAAACGCGCACTTTCTCAGAACTACGGTACAGGCTATATGTGGCTTGTCTGTTCTGAAGCTTGTATTATGAGCTGTTTCTGGCACCGGCCGAAACAGCTCTTTGTTTTGAACTAATGTTTGTCCCCGACCTGTTGGTGTTTGGCTATGGCAGGAGACCACCCCTTGTCTTACCTCTCTCTTGTCCCTCTCTCAGTACCTTTTGATTGAACTGGGTCAAGTTGGGCTTGGAGGCATGAGCATGGATCTTCTGTGGAGCAGCTGGGTTTAGTTTGGATGCATTCTGACTTGCTGTGATCTGCTGACAGTAGGTCTTTGCTGCTCAAGGTGGTAGAAATATGTCGGTCATGGTCAGCTAAATGGTTGGTTTATTCCAATGTCTTGCTTGGCCCCCCCAACTTGCCTCCCTCTTGTATCTCATCCCTTCCTTCAATTACAAAGTCTTCTGTTTTTACTGGCTGACCATGTCTGGCTGTCTGGCTCATTTATTGTAGGCTGATGGATTTTTGTAGGTGACTTTGGATCGACTCACTTCAGGTAGTACAGTGGAGCTGACCGACTGGATATACTGACATAGGCCCGCTGAACGGTTGGCCAGCACACTATTATACACGTGCATCCAGTCCCTGTTATGACTTACAAGATCCTCTCTCCTTAATTTTCAAGCTGTTTGAATGGAAACACATGATATATCCCTTTCCTCCCAGGAAGCAGCTACTGAATGTGGGAGCACTGCACCAGCTGTTGCACTGAAAATGTTGTCAGGGGTCAGGTCTTTGTACCAGAGCTGGCAAAGGGGTTTGTACGTGATGCAAAGCCATCACCTGATGCATTGCATTGTGCACCGCATCCGGCAGACAGATTCAATTCAAGCCCATCTAACCACCCCACACTGAAATCATGGAAAGATTACACTTTAAGTACAGTCAAATAAACAGGCCACCATGATGTGGTGTGTAATTTTTTTTTTTTTTTGAAGAAGGTCCAGAGCTGTATGGGGAGGTAAAGCCTAGCCTGGAGTAGGATGATGTAGAGAAGATGATGATTCAGCCAAGGACGTTGATCATTGCCTTCTGGAGGTGGAGGGATTAGGGTAGGAAATGGTCTCCTCAGACCTTAAGCAGCATCAACAAACAAGAGCTTATCATAGCTGTAGTCTTCCTTGAGCTTGGCTTCTTGTACATTGTAGTTTTCCAAGTCTGAATTTTATTTGTCTTGCCTTCTTGGTGTGTAACTTTCCAGCATGAGCAGACTCATACTGGGAACAGTGAAGCTCAAGTTAATGCAGCCATATTGTACAGTGACGCAAAGCTGTAATGCCATCAACTTTATGTGATACAAGGGTTAAATTTACAGGGAAACTTACATGTACATGTACATGCCAGTAACATTTCTGACAAAAATAAGTCCTGAAATCGAATCCTTTTCTTTTAACATTTTACCCGTCCTGGTAAACCCCTCAGAAAAATCTGTGTTATGCTGATTCATTGAGCAAAAGTAATAGTGTGCATAGTTACTCAACCAGTGAAGGGTAATCATGTGCTGAAACTAGTGCATGTACACGTACAGATACATGTAGATCGGGCATAATGTAGGTCAGGTGTATTCTACTCACTGACCCTGACTCAGCCTAGTGATCACCAGTATAGACTGTGACAGGTGACCAAGAAGGAACCATGGAGGAATAAGAACACACCTTAGACCAACAGTACTTCAGTTCGTCTATGAAAATCTATTACATAAGATGAGAGTGTTTCAGTGATGGATAAAGCCTTTTGTTTTTGAACAGCAGTACACATTTTAACTTCACGTTGGCCTGAAACTTAAGTGAGAAGTCAACAGTTGGTCGACCTTGTTAAAATTCTTGCATACATGTACGTGTAGTTTGCCCAAATGACTTTTTTCCAGATCTTTGGTGGGGGGAGGGGTACAAAATGGATGTTTTTCTCAATCTTTAATCCCAACATCGTCCATCCTCCTAGGAAAGGTGAAAGAGCCATTTCTAAAATGCTGCAGCTTTCCATGTCTTAAAAAAGCAACATGATGGGGGCATTGGCCCCCCCTCTCTCCATCACTCTATATGCCTCTGGTTTGGCCATTTTTTTATGCGATCAGATGAAATGGCTACACATGGACTCTGCTTTCTTCCTCACTTGTGATGGGGAAGGGATAATATTTGGAAGGGGAAAGTGAGAGAGGTGGTTTCTTCCATTGTGTCGTTTTATGTTTCACTGAGATATTTTTGTTTCAGTTTACAGAACAGGATTTTTAAATGATAGTTGTTAATTAAGGGCACATGTATCTGGGATGTGCTTACCGTGCGTGCTCTTAGTGCGGAAGAGGGAATGTAGTATGTGTGTTCTTCATTCTTCAGTGCACGTGTTGAAGACAAACAAACAATTGAAACCAAGTATTTAATCTCCCCCCCTCCATCCCCAAAAGTTTACACTACATTATCTGAAAATGTTTTGTTTAATATTCAAAAAGACGTGGAAATTCAAGTATCCCTAAACAAGTTTTTCTTTCAAAAAGTCAGCCCAGCAAAAATTTCATCAGGAACTGTGACGACAACTGAATCTTTATTTTAAGTTGACTGCTTGGCCTTCAGATGTTGTTTTTTGCTTGCTTACCTGCTGATCTGTTTGCTTAATTAACTGTGTGAGTATGTTATCTGTGCCCCCCCCCCCTCCAACTGTCTCGGCACTTTTCACCACGAGGCATTTAACCCAAAGCTTTTCTCTTCAAGAATAATATTTCTCCTGCCAGTAATGAGTGCTGCTAGGATCTGGTCAGGATCCCTGGACTCTGAGCAATTACTGGCAATAGTATCTCTGTCATCGGCCCACAAATTTATGATATTGGCAAAGCCACCCATTTGAACCCAAATGCCAGACCTGATTGCAAAAGTTCCTCCTCGGACCTGTCGGTCCCTACCCCATTGATTTGACTTCAGTCAGAGTTCGCATCTCAATCTGTCAGGACGATAATTGTTTTATTTATGTGAAGTTTTTTAATGCTGCTAAGGGAGTGATATTTTTGGAATCTGCTAATCACGCAGGAATGTCAGGGTTATTTTATGCTGGAGGATTGATGAGGTTGAATGACCTGCCAGGGGCTAGGCTAATGTACGTGAAGCACAGACACCTGCTTAGCATAGAATATTAAAATATATGCTCAGCAAAAACAGGTTGCCAGCCAAAGTGCATGCAAGGTGTAATAGTTGAAACTGGCTCACTGCTCTCTTTTTGCTCAGCAAATAAATTTGCTAAGCAAACTTTTCTGACAGTCTGCATGAAATGTTGTCATGCAGTGTCACTCAACATGTTTGATAACCGATTTCAGCAGATTTTTCATTATCACGAATTTTTTATGCTGTTTGGGATCACAGAGTTTTGGTAATATTTCCCGATGCCCGAGCAGCTAATGCTGTTGCTGCCATTGTCACTGTAGAAAGCCTGTATTCCAATCTATTGGCTGTGGGAAGTGGTTACAGGCCACTAGGCGGCAAGAATTGTGAGCAGGCTATTGAAAATGTACAGGGGTATGACTTGGATATTCATTTTCTCTCAGGTTTTCTGACTTTGTTCCTTTTTTTCTTGAGCAACTCCCATTTAATCATTTTTGCTATTAGTTTCTAATTTAAGTGGAATTTTCAGTTCTCTGTTAAAAGATTTTAAAATCGTAATTTTTCCTGTGTGCACGAGATCATCATTTCATTGTTAGTGTTCTTGGAACCAACCTGTGCATTTTGTAAAAACATGTACATGTATACTGTACATGCATGTACATAGCTAATCATTGAACTTGGTCATAGTTTGGAGTACTACTGAAAGAAATGGTATCCACCTGTTGTGTTTGGGGTTGTACAAGACAAAGTGCAGATTTCAAAGAGAAAGAGACCTGGTTCTTCAGATTTCCCAAGTGCAGAAAGCAGCAAATCAAATGGGTACAAAAACCATGCAGGTAGATTGAACATCAGTACGTGTTTTTACAAATGCGCAGATTGGCTCCAAGAACACAAACGATGTAGTTTATGTTGCTTATGATTGAAGAAACGACAATCTTGTGCGCACAGGAAAAATTGTGATTTTAAAAATTTTTTACAGAGCACTAAAAATTCCACTTAAATTAAAAACTAAATGATTTAAGGGATTTTCTCAGTCAAAAATCCTGTGAGAAAATGATCATTGAAGTCACACCCCTGTACATTTTCAATAGCCCACTCACACTTCTTGCCACCAAGGCCATTGTGCACACGCATGCATTATTATGAACTAGTGAAGAGGTGTATGTTTCTCCCATTTCACAATTTAAAGTCATTCAAGATTTGTTTGATGTAACTGATTTAAAGATCCGAGTTTGTTGCTTTGATTAAGTCCTTTAAGTCAGAGTCCAGAATTGACCTTGACATTGACACATCTGTTGATGTCACTGCAATGATTATGTGTGCTTGCCAAGTGGCACAAATTGGGTCACAACCTTCTCCCCGGGTTTTGGTCTGCTGTTGCATTATTCAAAATAGGTCTCTCTCTCTCTCATGATGTCACTTCCTTCAGATTAACAAATGTATCAGCATTTTAGACACATTTTTGTGACACATCAGCTGTGCCGTATTTCAAAGATATCATGATCAACCATGTGCACGTGTAGAGGACATTTACACACTGCACACACAAACACCTGTTGGCGTTATACAGTTGTAGTTTTCCTACAAAGTGGCAAAAATGACAAATATGACAATGATCTGTGTGTCTGAAATATAATAGCATTTGTTACACCTGTGGGAAAGTGGTTTTGCTAGTTTAGTCAGTCAGTCACAGTTTGCCAAGAACCAGGAGGCAAAAACTGTGACTGTAGCAAAAAGAAAGACTCGTTTAATCAGAAAGACTGGTATTAAAAGTTGATTTAGCCAAACCACAAACCTTAAATCCCATCAGCGATGAAAAACAGCCACCCAGACATTGTTGCGGGGCAGAATTTAACACTATCAATTAGTGAGAGCTATGGTGAGAGCTACATGGCTGTAACACAAAAAATGGTGGCAGGAATTCCCTCTCCCGCTGGACAGAAAAACAAATTTCTGCAGCAAGCCAAACATTTGGCCTCTAGCCCAGGGCAACAAAAATGTTCCTCAGAGAAAAGCCTGGTGTATATTTTCATCCTTAATGTAAAATAAAAGACACAGATTTTTTTTGGGGGGGGGGTAGAAATTATTAACCTACTTTCAGAACCCTTTCAGGAGGTCAAGTTGTTAACTTCACTAATTGGACAATTGTTTTAGCTCAGGGGCTGAAGTGGTCCGTAGTGATTATTTTGTCACAACAGTGCTTCCGGGCGTAGCAAAAGATGAGGAAGTGACACTTCCAGTTAAGAAAAGATGAGGAGGGAAACTGCAGGGCGATATAATCAATGGTTTTTAATGCAGAAATTGGGAACAGGTCATGTCTTGAAGGTAAAGACTTGGGAGTCCAATCAACACACAATCAAGGGAGGATAACATTTATGAAACTTCTTTTACACATTTCCTCCATATGCCAATTCTGAATCTAACCTTGGCCCTATTTTGGCCTCTTACTTATTCCCCATCCTTTCCAGACAATGTTACCGGGGTTAAAAAATCTAACTTCTCCACACTATGGTTGTACTGGTCAACTCATCTGTAGCCAGGCAAATTAATCCCAAAAGCCTTTTTACCATATGCCTATTAAATCCTCGCTGCAGTATGTAAGGCCCCACCAAGTTGAATGAACCCTTCATTCTGGCCTCCTGCCAAATTCATCACCATCAAGGAAGCGATCAGTGAGCACCCCTCTTCTTACTACTCCAGGCCCAAACTTTACACCTTCCTAGTTCCTTTCTCTCTCACCCATACCCCCCTTCAATCTCCCTCCTCAAACACAGGGTAAAGTAAGCACATCTCTCTTAGCTGTCCCCTGCAGGGGCGTGCAATTTCCTTGGCAGCTCAGCAGCTGGTGATCGGCAAGGCGTTTATGTTTGGGGTTTCCTGTCAAGAGAGGTAATGGGACATGGAAGAGCTGGGAGCAATCCAAGGCCAGTTCCGATGAGCTGCTTGGAGTGTAAAATGTAAAATAACCAAATTTGCAGCACTTACTCTGTAGCACATCTGCATGAACATGTAGCATCTGCAACATGAACTAGTCACCAGTTGCAACGCTTCACAGCCAGAATTGGTGTCTGTTAATGTTACAGAAGTAGGATGAATGTGTTTGCTGAGCTAGTTTACTGATTGTAATTGGCCATTTTGGCTAAGCCAAAACTGGTCATGCTTTGAACTAAGGCACAAATAGTTTGTCAGACATTTCACTGAATTCCAAACCTGATGGTTAACATTCCCCTTAAAACTTACGTTATAGGTAGTGTACTGCAGTATATCTCTGGAAAGCCTTTATATGTTCTCCCAGCAGTTTAAAAAAATCACTTGTAGTTGGACTATTGATTTTACTCTTAGCTTCTAGTCTCATGTTTGCTAAGACTGTAGAAAAACAAGCCCGTGAAATTGAAAACCAATGAATATGGTAAGGTGAATCCTTTCCTGCTTAACGTCCTCCAGAAATTCACCCCTGCAGCTAGGGCCCCCCTCTCAGGAGTGGGAGTTGCTCGTAGCCCAGGCCCACACTACCTTTGCACCACACCATTTCCCCCCGGCTTGCCTGCCCAGTACCCTGAAGTTGCCCAACCCCTCTAATTGACCACCTGCGCTACGAGAGCCACCCATGACCGCAGGCCGGTGTTAACCTATCATATAAGAGGTTAATGCTGGTCTATGAGTACTGGAGCCTGCCTGGTTAGCACACGTAAAACAATTTGCTGGGAAATTAACCTCATTGATTTGAATTTGGGAGCCCTTTAAAGCTGACACCTTGCCAAGCACTAGACAGATTTTCAAAATGAGTATTTCATTGGTTTCAAGTACGGAGAAAAGGTGCTAGATCTACGGATTTTATAAGCGAGTTCATATCAGGTTTAGTATTTAAATATTCGGAAAAGTTTCGAGATTCAGTGTCTAGGCCTTAAAAGATTCTGCAGTGAGAACCATCCAGATGTTATTCACTGAGTCACTGACTTTTCATTTCAAAAATTAGAATTTTGGGTATCAAAGCTGAGTATACAGGTGCATGCACTGTGAACTGTGTGAAAAAGAGCAGAGTGCAAGTGTGTCCTTTTTTGGCTCAATAACATCTTTTGCTCTTGATGCATGTACCCACATGTTGATAATTTTCCTACGGTGAATTGAATGTTTAGGAGTTTTGTACATATATGAAATTTAACAAGTGTTATTGTGTCACTGGTGTGAGTGGGGTTTTATTGCATTTGTTAAATTGCCTTTTCTCCTCTTGCGGTCTCAGTCATTGGTCATTTAAGGACTCCTAAGTGCCTCTGGTCCACAATTAAAATATCAGTTCTTTCTGAAGTATTTTTAAAAATTGTTTGACATGTACCCAGGCCATTCATGGAACTCTGTTTGCTTCGTGCTGTTTGGTCACTCAGCGGCCGACCCAAGTGCAACCCTAGCACACACTAGCCCGCAACCAAACCCTTTGATATAATTTAGCCTGATCTGACAGATTCTGGAAGTGGGTGGGTATGATTTGTAGGCTAGACTTGTCTCAAGTCCTCTTTTGTCAGTTGTTCCCCGGATCCAGCCACTGTTGAAGACTAAAAACTAACGTGGAAATTCTGTGTGATGGCTCTTGTACCGCCTGAACACAAGCGGAGTGCCAAAAGTGCAAGGGTATTTAGGACAGGATGAGTGGGGTTCCAAGTCCTGATTTTTGTGGAATTGTCCATTATATTTTCCCCTGAACTTGTGAATTTGTTTCAACATGTTTTGCTTTTTCTTAGGACTAGTTTGGGCAGATGTTTACTTGATTGAGTTTTTTTTGGTTTTTTGGGGGATTTTGTCAATTGACCATTTCTAAAACTGAATACGCAGATACCTTTGTGCCCCTTTTCTGAAATGATGATCCTACTTCTTATCTCAATCCATCTGTGCTCAGTCATATGCTGAATATAAACTCTCTCTAACCAAGGGTGTATCTAGAACTCCATTTATTTTTATTTTTAGGAGGGAGTACCATTTTTTGGGGGGCAGAAACCATAAATATTTGAAATTTATTTTTGTGACCTTTTTACAGGGCCGGGAGACAAAAAACTAGCCCCAAAATTGCCCTTCGTTTCTTAAAAACTAAACATGTTTTGGTCCTTTTTGGGGGGGTGGGGTGGGGACATGACCCCTTGCCCTCTTCCACCAAATCTGCCATCGCCGACATGGTTTAAGCAGTGACACCTGTAATATACATGTACATGTAGAAGTGCTTTGACAGTTATTTTTAACACATGGTTGAGTTGCAGTAGATGTACAGGTTAGAGAACAGAGGACAAAGTTTCCTGTTCCGTTGCTTTTTGGTCCCCGCGCCTGAGAAAACCAGGCAGGGATGCCAGGGCAAGCATTCTTCTTTTTCTTGTTACAGGTACATGTAATTGTCTCCCCCATTGACGGCAATCTGGTTGCAGCTTTAGGTTACAATTTTGTAAATTTAGGCCCCGATAACCTGAGTTTGAGACCCTCTGGCAGGCTCTCTGGGTCGGTGCAGTGCCACTTTCTGTGTATTCAGAAACATTGCAATGTTTGATGTGAAGCCAAATTATGGGGAGCATTTCCATTCACTTCTATTAGCAACGTATTTGGAAATGGAGTCAAAAACCTCAAACGAAGCTGAGGATTTTGGAATTCCCCCCCCCTCCCAACTCAACCAGCCAGACATCCATGGTTGGTCTGCAGGGACATGAGACAAGTCTAGCACACTCTGCTTCAGGCCAGGGGGGGGGTAATGATTCGCACCATCAAGACCCTCTACCAGTATCAGGGCACCCCGTCCAGATCACATGGCTGGGGAGTGCCCTGCAGCCAGGGCCCACCAACCGCTCCCTGGGTTTCTCTAATAGGTTTGGGGCTAGGCCCCAGTGTATATATGGCTGTCTAATTGAAATGGCTTGTGCAAATATTGTGGGAGGCTAGAGATGGTGTTTATCCTAGCTAAGCCCACACCACCTATTTATTTGACTGTATAATCGCTGGTAATATGCAACTGTGTGAAATCTCAGAGCAAAGTCCTGGGGATCCCTGCCTCAATCTGGCTACCTGTACAAATTGCCCAAAAGATTCTATGCTGTGTCTCACAGACTATGCCCAAGGGTTCTGAATCCTCAAAGGAAATGTGCCACCAAATTTCTGGGGTGGCCTATTACAAAATGATCATGCCACGCAGTTACTGACATGACTGAGTGTTGAAATCTCCTACCTCTGCTAGGTTGATCTCCTCTTTCACATTATTTACATTATGAGATTAATACCCTTTCTACTTTCTTGGACGATCAGGGCTATGGGAAATTTTACCAGTTTTGGTAAGCTGAACCTTGTTCAACCCTAACAGTCCTCAGTCCTCCAACAGGTGAAGGATTGAGGACTGTTAGGGTTAATCATGATAACCGTCATGATGTGATGGCTGTGGTTGCTACATTCCATTTGTTCACATTTGTACATGTTGTATTTAGCATTCAGAAATAGGTAAAAGATGAAATGTGCTTCCAAAAATACTTCTTTTTCCTCCGCTAATGCCCCCCCCCCCGAAATTATATAGTGTCACTTTCTTTTTCAAGTTGGCAGATGAGAACCACATGTTAAATCAGAGGGTTGACCAAATTTAAACATGAAAGTGTGGAAATTGTGGAAATGGGTTGTTTCTCTTTATTAAAATATAGTGTTAAATGAATGGTTGATATCAGTAATTTCTCATTACATATAATTTGTGGTATTTGTGTGTTTTGTTCTTCAGAGAGAAGAAGTGGTGGATGGGTTTTTAGCAATATTCAAATCTTTTCTAGAAGGCTTTCTAGTAGAGAGTAGGTATGCCCACTAAAAAAACCACTCCCTGGCTTTCCACACATCCAGTCTGATTGCTTCTCTTAAATCTCTAAAACTCTTTTAAGATCTTTAACCACTTTTGAGTCAGTGAGATTTTCTTCAGTTGGTGTTGAACATAATTTATCTTGACACATGTGTAAGTTACTGCCCTCCAAGACTCTCTAAATTGCTTCGAGAGTTTTTTCTATAACTGGTATGTACATGTCCGCTCAGTTTAAGACCCAGCCATTTGAAAAGAGTGGTCCCGAAATTAACACGTAGGCCAGGGTATCTGGTTGGCAGTGGTTTTAAGTTGAGGATTTTGTGGGTTTTTTTCCTTCCCATAATCAGTGCTGCGGGGCCACCACTAAACCCATCCCAGTATACCCTCTTCTAACCCCTCAGTCAAAGACTGGAGAGCCATGTCCAATGTCAACGTCCTCCGGGTTACCCATAACGCACCAGACAGTTCTATACCCGCTCCATCACCTGACAGGCAACGACACCTGGTTCAAATATGGCACCATTCAATGCCATTTCATCCATGGTGTAAGTTCTACAGGGTCATGTATGTTATTGGATGTCTTTTTTTCCTTTCTTTTTTGAGTGGAACTTCTCCTCCAGAGGCCAATTTTCCAAACCTGCCCTTTGGAATTTGGAATCTCTACCCATGATTGCTTATTTTATTAGCCATTAAGTTGTCTCCAAGTTAATACCATGTCATTCCTTTATATCTTTTTGGTTAAAACACAGGTTATTTCTCACTTCAACTGTGGTAGTTTTTCAGTTACAAGTTCCTTTTTAATTGTTTCCTTGTCTGATCATAAACGGTACCCTCAACTGCCGTTATATGTGATTTCTGTTTAACGATATTTCCCACCGTCCAGGATTTTTTTCTTCTTGTCCTTTTTCTTTTCTTTGTATTGAGTTGTGTGACTTGCCATGTTTTCCAATCAAATAAAGTGGATATTTTCACAATGGTGTGCAACAATGCCAATTCTGACCTTATGTTTTGGCTGCCTCACGTGGGCATTGTGCAGTTGCACAACTGAATATGTCATCGCTCGCAGCGACATGAGATTAGTTCAGGGATGATATCGCCTAGTTTCTCTTTCGCTCCCTCTTCACACGGTGTACTACCTGCTTGACTCGGAGAGGATAATACATCTCATTACAGAAAAACTAATCCGGCCCACTGTTCTCATTCTCCTTTTCAACAACGCCTATAAAGAGCCTTTGCCCTCACGAAAGAAGCCCCCTCAGCGACAGGCTCTTTGGTGGCAAATGAAAGTGAAACCTTAAAACTTAAAACAGAAAAAGAGGGGGGTGTGAGGAGAGTTTGTGCATCCAGGACGGAGCTAAGCTACCAGGAGTAGTATACCCATACTTCCACAGTGATGAAGAGGTAACTAACACTGGTGTGTGGTGGCTGAAGGCTCTGACAACTTAGTGGCTTCTGTTTCGAGAAAAACTTTTATTAATGTTTGTTCGGCGAGTGAAAATTTTCTCTAGTTTTCCTTCTTGGGGGCCTATACACATAAAAACATGCATATGCAATTATTACTAAATTTTTCAATCTGCTGTGCACAATTATCACCCCTTTAGTCTGTGAAGACAATAAATGTAGCACCTTATAACTGATTTTAGGAGAGAAAGGGGACACATTAACAGGTCGTAAAGATTTGGGGAGAATCAATTTATGGCTGGCTTTTGTCAGCCCCGCCATCAGCCATCCATTCACTGATTCAGCCCTCCCAAGATTTCCTCACAAAGCTGCTTCAAGGCTCAGTAGATTTTAGCTGTCATGGTGGGCCAACCACCCCAGGGACGAATGGCACCCTTATCTCAGATCATTTGATGGGCCCAGGTTTAGCATTGGCTGGCACCACAAGACACATATCCGAAATTCAATTAATGTGGGGCAGTTAACAGGTCTTTTCTGTCTGATCACATGCCATATCCTCACATTGGAAGGCAATCCTGGCACCTTCTTCACCTCTCCTAGCTTTCATCAGCCCTATTAAATTCCCAGCTACTTCATATTCCTTGTGGGAAAAAAGTTTTTTTTTCAAGGTTCATAAACTTCTGATGGCATAATTGACTCCATCTTTATTCGACAGGAGGTGGATTGGGAGAATTGAATCACTGATTCCACAGCAAGATTGGAGCAAACTTGGAACTGCAGTGTAGAATTTCCTGGTACCATTCACAGTGTAAAATTACCTTGTAACAGAGTTATAAAGAGTCACTAATTTTTGTGACTCCATTCAATCGAGCAACGTAGTGACTTGAGTAGAGTTGATTCATTGCAACGTAATGACTCAAGTGAAGCCATTAGGCCAAAATGTAGAGTCAAGTCAAGTGTTTAGCTCGAGTCAATTCGAGTCACAAATATTTGAACACATTAGGATAAATAAAAGCAACAGAGAAAGTCACTTTTTTTTTGACATTTTTAAATTTACCTCTGGGTTTCTACATGTGGTCACACCACATCTGACTCATGATGATAACACGACATGAACATTATAAACCGGCACTGTACAAACACATGTAAGTCACTGCATATATTTTTGTCACAAAGACGTTTACCTTAATTTTTGGGACCCGAGTCTGATTAACTCTCACTCCAGTTGAGTCATTTGCTCTGTTAAGTGACTCGAGTCATTTACCCATTGGAACTTGAGTTGCCACAAATTGTGAGTTGAGTTGGACTTGAATCAAGTCACTGACTTGAGTCATTAAAACTCTGCCTTGTAACTACCATGTTTGTACCATATGCAGCTTAGAGTTAGCTGCTATCGTTAGTTGCCTGTGAGAGGGAATACATGGAGACCTCCAAAGGCTTGCTGCAATTAGTCAATTCATTATGGGCACTCAATTGGCTGCCCTGCACCCCCTGATTTGTGGTTGCAGCACCTGTCCCTCCATCTCTTTCATCGGGCAGCAGATTTTTTTCAGCCCCACTGGCCACCTCTTTTTTTTATCCCTTTCCCCTCTTTCCTTTAAAATTCTCTCCCTGTAACCTTCACAGCATACCTGTCGGCTTTTTGTATTATATTAATGAATTTTACGGCCATGTCACTAAATTAGAATCACACTTTGCTAAGGTCAAGTCCCGAATATACACATTTTAAACCCATTGATGAGTGGTATTTTTTTTTCTCATTGAACTTTGTGACTCCTGTATCTTAAATGACTTCACAGATTGGAATTTGAAAGCTTCTTGCAGTCTTGCCATAATTAGGAATCAGAGAAAACCTCCAAATAGTATTTATAGACATCAAGTGGAAAGTGGGAGGGGGGACATAGCCCTGATCAGAAAAAATGCGAGAACAAAACGCGAAGCGGCGTGGAATCTTGGGCCCGCTCAAGGGCTCCAGAAAATTTTGTTGTGCAGATGCTCTGTGGTGTGATCTGAGATGATTTCTGGCTACTTAAGCCAGTTTTTTAACAAATGCTTTTGCAAGGTATACATTTTCATTTGATTTTCAAAAAAAAGGGGGGGGTTGATATAGTATCCCCCCCACACTTTTTCAAGTGGGGGGGGGACCGGTCCCCCAACCCCCACCGATTGACGCCCATGATAGACACGCTGAATTCTGTTTGGTTTTCCTCTTCAGTCTAAATCATTCAGTCTAATCATTCCAAATTTGAGACAGCACAGAAGCCCTCCTGCCAAATTATTTTGTAAGAATTTGATGTCTAGTTCCTTCAAAGTGAACACAACTCTCAAGAGACCTGTAGAGAGAGGGTAACAAAAATGTTCAGTTTTAGAGTTGACAAGACCTCCCAACAACCCATGTAAAACATGAAGGTTTCGCTTCTTCAAGTGGGGGGCTGGGGGAGGGGACATATCTATGATCAGAACAAATGGGGTTCAGAGCCCCGCCCTGGGAAAGTATGGATTCTAGATGCTCTTTGTTGCAATCTGTGGCAACGTCTGACCAGTTTAAAAATTCCTCAGTAGTTGAACCAATTTTTCTTTAGCAAACTCCTTTGCAAGATTCGTTTTTATTTTCAAATGATGCCTCTCTTTATAAACTCCATTTTTATGTTGGGTTTCATTGAATCAGCTATTCTGAACAATAGAATAAAATGTAGGCCTACAATTCTTATTTGGGGTCTGGAAGAAAGATGGGTGGGGGACAGATGATGTGAGAGAGGAACATCCCCCGACCCCCACTGGTTGATGCCCATGCTGGGGAATTGTAGAATCAGGTAGCAATTGAAATTACAATCTGCATGCAATGGTTTGGATTTGAACACACATCACACAAATTCAAGGTGACTCAAGCACTTCTTCCCCAGTCTTAAACCCACTCTGTTATCTTGAAGTCATTTTTTTTGAGTCAATGTCAACCTAGGTTCTTGCTCTGATTTTATTTATGTGCAGATAGTAAACAGCTCCACCCACATCTACGCGTACAGCTGGTTTAAACCTGTTGTGGAGCTTTGTACACCCCACCCACAACACAAAAAGTGCAGTTAACTGGCAAGAGACCAGTCCTGTACTTGGGAAGTCTTGCACTGTCCCACGTTCACCCCTCGAAATCCCAGAACGGGGAAAGGCACACACACTTTTGGGAAGGAAATGGTTTTGTGTCTGCAGGCATTTCCTCCAGAGTGGAAGGGAGGCCATGCATCAGGAGAGCAGGCAGTGAAGACAGATCCATCAAAGTACAGCCAGAACCAGACAGGTCATTGAAGATTCATATGAGCAACTGGCTGAAACTGAGTTTGATTTTGGACCTACATAATATAGCACATACTGAACATGTTTTGCAGCTGATTTTTTTTGGGGGGGTACTATAATGTAACTAATTTCGTTGGCCAATTTTGGGTTTTTATACTTTTACCCTCATATTTAAAAACACACAGGAAGCATTATGTTGAATATATTCACTGCACCTTGTAAGGGTTTCTTGGTTATGTGCTCTTTGTCCTAAAGATCCAAAATTCTAGGTATATATATCCCTGGGAAGATGGCACTTTGTCTTCACAGCCTTAGTATCTGCTGCTCCAGTGTCACTAAACCTAATGACTCAGACTGAATTTGAAAAATGATGCAGGAACCCACCCGTTAATTAAGCCAAAGGTGGTCCATGATCCAGGCTTGTCTACATTCATCCAAACAACCTACTTCAACAAAATCCTTCCACTCCTAGGTGTATTTGACCCTCAACTTTTTCACAAATTAAACCCCAAACTTCAAAAGTTGTGTTTCATTTGAACCTTGCTCCTGTGGTTTATGGTTTCCCTCAGTCAGATTTTGTGACAAAATGTTTGTGGTCTATTGCAGCCATTTAAAAGAAAAAACGGTGTTTTCGACCAAGCAGGACATTTTCAGTTTCAAAAAGTTGACAAAATTCTGTTCTCCAAGTTGGTACCCCTGCCACATCCGCAACTTACCAGTTCATTCTTAGCATACAATAGAACTTGCTACAAGTATTCGCTTCTCATTAGTGTCAATTTTTTTATAATACTGAGTGACACTAACTGTGAACGAAGTGGCCAAAGAAGTTTAAGGGAGAGTGGGGTTGACAACAATGTAAATCAGTGAGCTCCCCAATGCAGTGTGAACAGTAGAGAAAAGGTTACATCAATATACCTGAGATATGTTTGCAGACTGTGATTGAAATTAAGTGGGATTGTGGTCGAAGGAATTTCATGTAATCAATCACTCATCTGGTATTGTTAGGGTGGGGATTGCTGCATGGTTTCTGTACCCAGCCCTGGCAGCTTCCAGATGGATGGGGTATGACATTTCTGTAATCTTGAATCAATTTGTGTATACGTTATTAATTATAGCGAGTGTTTGGGAGGAATAATGCAGTCGGGTGCCTTCCAGGCATTTCACTTCATCCAGGTGACTGGTTAGTCTCTGGCTTCCCCCCCTTGACCTCTCATTTCGTCAGGGTCAGTGGGGGTCGAGCCAGAGCAGCAGGGTTGTGTAGGGGAGACGTCAGATCCGAGTCCAGGGTTTCCTGAAACATGGTCTCTCCTGTGGCAGCTGCCGTTGGTCGGCAAATGTTTCAAGCTCATACCCATGTCAATGGGTTCATGTCCCCAATGTGAGCATAGTTCTAAAGGTGTGCCATGTACAAATAGCCATTAATGTGTCTCCTCATGGTCTGCTCAACATCTCAGACTTAGTCTTATTTCTTAGTTTACAGTCCTCATTTGGTTTGTCAGGTGGGTGTATGGTTATTGTCACTTAAGTATTTTTCATCACGCGAATTTGCCATCTATGACCATTGTAAATTTCCTACGTGACGTGCTCCATCTCACAGATTCAAGACACAGTCTTTTGAGTGGATGGAAAGCCTTTTAATGGTACGCAGTCGTAGTGGTGTCCAGTAATTTCAGTTACAATTCATGTTCAACAATTTCAGTCACTTGTCAACATTTTATCAGTCGTGTTTGCAGCCCTGTCTAAAAATTGTAGGAAATGCACAGCTGAGGCAAAGCAGGCAGGCAGGCATAATTGAGCCTTCCGGGCTTCTTCCACCTCCCTGGTTTCTTCCAACCCCCTCCCCCCTTTGAAATCTACTCCACCCCATAAATTCCTGTAAAACCCTGTGATTGCTAACAGTAATACCAGTTTGATTTTATCATCAAAACTAACTCTGCCCTGAAGCATTTAGAACTAATGTGTGAAATCTAAGCCATAACCAGTGTACATACATCTGACATGGCAGTAGCCCTGTCAGAAAAGTTCCCTGCCATGCTTAAAAAGTTGATGTGTGCTTAATTAAAGTTTGCTTTGCGTATAATCTTCTTGTCCGACCTTGATGGCCGTATATTTCCCTCTTGAACCGTCCAACTAAAGTCCATCGACCGACTGACCGCAGCCTATTCAAAAGACTGCACCATTCAATCCTTCAAATCAGGTTTTCCCCCCAATTCAGCTGACTAATTATTGTTAAGTAAAAGCTCCAGTCGGCACAATAGTGTCAAATCCCAAGCCCATTGTGCTGTGTCCGTAGTGCCCGGCCGCAATGAATCTCTCTCGAGGTTTTTGTCCGATTGCAGAGGCAACACAAAAAAAGAAACCTCCTTGATGGCCTGGGGCAGCAATGAGCCCAGAAAATATAAGCCTTGTATCAGTCTCGGGAACTCTTAAAAGGGTAAGGACTGCATAATCTTGTAAATGCTGGATTTTGTTCGCTCTCTGAAACTAGTCACCTCACTGCAACAATACCTCACAAAACCTCAAAATTTACATTAGTACAAGATACTCATATGGAAGTCTTTTGAATTTTGCATGTCAGTGTTCCATTTAAAGTTCATTTCCATCCCAAAAGTTGCCACTGATCTTTTTTCTTCTGGGGCAAATTTGTTTTGGGGGGGGGTTTGGAGTGGAGGGAGAGGAGGTTCATGTACTTTTCTCTTGGCCTTTGCTTCATCTAAACTACCACTGCCCCACCCCCCAACAGGGTTTGTATGACTGGAAAATCCTATGATTCTGGAAAAGTCGACAGAGCTGAAACCTGTCAAAATGGCCAAGGTGTCATTAAATCCTCCATAGAAACTTTGCATTCAAACCAAAGCATGTGTGATTGATATTTTAACACCTTCATCATTTGGCACCAAATAAAAAGGAGACCCAAAAATTAATGACCATGTTTTTCTTCCGTTTGTGAATTCTATGCATGCATTTTCCCATTTCCCTGTATACAGCTTATCACTCATCACCCCCTCCCAGTCTTGGCAGTATGCAGGAATTTTGATTTTCACACACCTTGCAAATTTTGTCTGATTACCTGTGGCATTTTCCAATTCTTTAGCTGTAAATAAGGGTCGTTAGCAGCAGCACATTCACCATGGCTTGAAATCTTGGAACAATGGCAGTTGCAGAGAGGGAGAAATAGGGGAGGAGTTACAGGCAGGGCCAGTGATCGGGTTCAAGCTCAGAAGGGCAGGAAAAGCTTCTGCTGGATTTGGCCAGTGTCATAGGCAACTGCCCTTTGGCTTCACTCCACGGGTCGAAATGAATACCAATCCAGAGTGGACTAGGTTGAACTAATGGGTTGAAGTCTTCCAGAGGTCTCCTGCTCTGTACTTTAAAGCAAAAGAAACCCACTCCCAGTTTCTGCAAGTAGCTGCCAAGGTGCTCAGAAAAATACAAGATATGCACCATTTCCAACCACAACAAATCCTGCCTTGCCATGCTTATCGTGCACAAACCACAAAACCCATGGTTCCTCTCTCTATTTTCTTTCACAGTTCCATGAGAGAGAAGGAAAAAATATAGAAGGTAGTTTTTATATTGATGAATTATCACACTAGTAGGTTTGGGAACCCTGAGGGGACTGTTCCTGAACTGTCAGTGTTTGGGAGCTGGTAATTGTAGCGTTTAATCTGGCAATAATCAGAGAGTGACCCGGTGGCAAGTCGGAAGGTCTGGACATTATTGATTTGTTCTCCATGCCTTTGTTTGGTGGTTTGGTTCTTGAGGTTTGTCGGAAATATGATATTTTTCCCCTGGATATAACGTAATGATAAGAAAATGGGTCTTGAATTATGACTCAGTATTTTGGGGACATATGATTACGTATGAAATATGGTGAGGTATTTTCTGTTGGATTTGGAAATGTAATAATGGACGAGACAGGACATTTATGCTCACTTTGCTAATTACTCATTAAACAAGTGTTTTAAAAATTGTCAGTCAGCTGGATTGGAGTTCAGACTTCAAACCCCCTACACCGTACTCGCTACTTAAATTTGATAGTCACCTGTTAAAATAACTATATGATAAAAATTTTAAGTTCCCTGAAATTGTTTTCCAGGACAGGACAGCACATGCTGACGAAGTTGTACATGAATTGAAGGACCGATCCTGAATAACGAGGTAAGACCAAAGGCAGTTTGCTTTTAAGTTTACTCAAGAACAATGGTAAACAAATACATGTAATGCCGTGATTGGGAAAACTATTAGGGGGCCTATGGATGGCATTTTTCAGCATGTCACACCAAGGTTTTTTGATGTGAAGAAAAATAAATGAAAAATTTGTCTGAAACCTATATTTTGGTGTGTTGTGTCATTTTTCTATATGTGTGAGTAGATTTGGAGAGGAACTATTAGCATACAGATAATGTTGGGGGCAAAAATGAAGAGATGAGAAGAATGATGGAGGTGAAAAATGACAGAATAAGCATGGATGAAAACGCTCAAGCTCCAGCACTATAGTTCATTTCCCAAGAGGTCAGATGGGTTTTGTCTCCCTTGTTAAATCTCATGCAGTTGGCAACACTAGGCAGATTTTCCTGTTGTTGAGGAAAGATGGATTGGGGAGTAGTGGGGCAAGATTTGCTCTCTGTTGTGACCGGGTTCAAATCCAACTTGGCTCAGCCAAGTTGACGTCTTGGTAGCCGTTGGACCACTCTCTTTTGCCATTGCAAAAGTACTTCAGAAGCAGAGGGGTGAAAAGACACTGCATGATGGTTAAAAAATGACAAACACTGTGAATGTGTGAAAAAAAAGTAGATTGGTTCTTCTCTCGGTATGAGTTTGAGTTGTCAGATTGTCATCATGCCTGATTGTTTGAAAAATTGCCCATCAGACATTTCAACCTAGGCACTTTCAAAGATTCTTGAAGTAAAATTATACATCGGCCTATTTATCCTTGAGACGAATTTATCTGACTGTCAACAGTCTCATCAACATATGTGGGAAACAGAGAAAAAAAAAATCAATCTGCTTGGGAAGCATCCACAGGCTCAAGGTAGGGGGAAAACCACAAAATCGTCTGTCCATAAAGGCCATCAGGCCAGTCACCTGCAAATAGCCAGGACACATTGTGGTGCTCTTCCAATCTGTCTCCTAGCAGAGCTAATCCATCCTGGGCTGTTGACTGCAAACAATGGAGGACGTTAGTGCCCAACAAAACAGACAGATAAAAAAGATCTAAGAAGTACTGTCGTCCCGGGTATTGTGCCATTCTCTGGACAGATTATAGTCCTTTTGTTTCTGAAGAAAAGGTAGACAGGAGAGGTGAGGGAGATGCTTCTCTTTTGTGGGGGAGAATAGAAAAGTCGCCGACAAAGTTGATGGCTGAAATCTGGAAACCCCTGTAATGGTCGACGCGGCCCACTTTGATTTGGTTCTTGAAGGTTCATCCCGGCATATGTATGATTCATTTGATGCCGATGAGGTGGAGTGTAGTGTTACAACAAACCTCACTCCCAGGTGGGGTTCAAGCACCTCGTCAATAACCCTTAATTGGAGAGCTGCAAAAAAAAAAAAGATCCAGAAATACCCAGCATGTACCCTTCCCACAGAAATGATGGTCATTCTACAGGAAGTGGTCCTGTTGTGTAACAGATGAGACACAGTGAAAACTTGGTTTCTGGAGAAGAGTTGAACGCCATAATAGATGGTACCACAGTACATTGGGGGTATTGTCTAAGTATTTTTTTCTTTCTGTTTTGCTGGCTTTGCATCTAACTCCTAACTAACTCCTTTCAGTAACATATTGAGGTGGTCAACCACCTCAATCCTGGCTTGTGCCAGTTCAATATGAAGTTTGTGAGGCAATAAGTTTGACAAAACTGTGCATCTCCATAGCTGAAAACTAACATGCTGACAAGTTTGAATTGTCTTTGTGAAGTTTGAATTGTCATTCGAATGTGTCATCAACTGTATGCTATTAAATGATCCTTAATGTCCAAGTGCTAAGCTCATGAGTGCAAGCTCGTTTGGGAAAGAAAACCTGTTTGTTGTGGACATTTGTCAAATTTTGTCAAAACTGACATTAACTAGAGCTTTTGTGATGATGATGGCGAAACCTGTTTTTTTTTCAGGGTTGAAGTATTTTATGGACTAGCCTTTGGGGAAGCTAGCATTTTGGGAAGCTGTATGAAGTTGAAATGTAGCGATATTGACTACTTATTTGAATGGACTGACAAATCCAATAAAATCTTCTAACAGGCAAACACAATTGTAAAACTGTCATCGACAAATGTATTTAACCAGCATGCCTTCTTCTGTGCATTGACTTGTTTATAACACAGGCTTGTCAACGAAACAAAACTTCTTGAATCTCTTGGAATAGACATGCCGCAATTCTCATGACAGAATGTCTGTTTAGAGTATGATGCATGTTCATTCCAGCAGGGTTCAAGTGGCCATCGATGATAGATTCTGGGAAGATCTGTCCAGTCAGTATTTAGGGTCTTGTTATTTATCTTGCGGGGGCAAAAACTCACATAGCACAGCCTTCATCGTTCATTTTATCATGTCAACAAGAAGCGGTAAAGACTAAAGTATCAAGAGTATCAGAAAGAGACTGAGGTTCACAATCATTTATTACTCAAGTGGAAATATGTTTGGAGTTCACTCAGGTTCCCTTTTCAATACAAGTAACCAAAAGGTTTTTACGACCATGCAACCATGGTGAATATTTTGGAAAAGTAGTGTAAATTTACGAAAGTGGAATTTGCACTTTTAGCGTTGTGTGATAAGAGGTGGCTTGAAGGTGTCTCTATGAGATCCACCCCACCCCAAAAAACCCCAGAATATCTTGAACCATGCTTCTCCTACACAGTCCAGTACCATCCTACATCTCTAATGAGGCATTGTTACATTACAAAACCAAAATAATACCAAAATGGTGGTGGAGTATGATGGGCCATTTACCCGGCAATGTACCTTGAAACCAGAGGGTTTTAACACCTCAGGACACAACAGTGCAAGTGCATGCCCAATTAAATTGAGTGTGGCTCATGAATGCACTGGCATAGGCAGTTTGACTGAGACAGTATGGGTATGGTTGCTGGGCAACTCTCAAACCACAATCCACACTGGCAGAACATGGCTGCTATTTGTCATCGCATTCCAATCGAATGACTCGTCCAGATCAGTATTTAAAAAAAACAATCCGAGCCTGAAGCTGCTTGGACCAGTAGCTCTTTGCTGCACCCTTTGAGCAGTAATTATAAATTAACTGTGTTATTTCACAATGACCATGGGAATAGTATCAGCTTCAGCGATCTTCCAAGGAGGAATTATGCATGCCCAACTTGACAAATTGTCAGCAGGGTTCACTTTGGTTGGGTCATGTTATCTTTTGCGGCCATATTAATGGGATTTGGGGGCTTTGCTGACAATAAAAGGAGAACAAGTCAGTTCCCAGAATCTTTATGATTCTTTTTGTTGAGAGCAGAGCAGAGTTTTCCAAACTTCATCATTCACAGGGACAGTTGACCTGGGTTTCTGAGGCTGTACTTTTTCCCCCCTTTTTTTCCCCGGGGACCTTTTCCTGGTGAGTAGGCATGTTTTATGTATTGTGGATATTTATGTTTTACACAATACACTGCATGCTCAACTTAGTCAAAAAATGCTGTAATTGTTGCCCTACGAAATTCAAAGTCCAACCAAATAAAAGCGCACCCAATAGTGTATTTCAGTTGTATTGATGTGTGGATTGGAAGTTCTCCCGTCATTAGCCCCCCCCCCCGGTTTCCAAATGAGGCCCTACCCATGTAAACTTGAGGCCAGCATGTTGGACTGTTACATGTATAAGAGGGTCACATGATAGTTGACCTAGATTATAGTTTACCTCAGTTTTACTGCAGACGATGGTGGTGCCATTCCTGCCTGTGCAATTCTCATTTTATTAAGCCACTGCAAATTTTCTGGGCTTCTAGGAGAGGATAGGTATTTTTTCCCTTTCCCCTCCAAAAGTGGGTGTGTAGAGAGGATAGTACCTGTACACCCTGATGAACACTGATCAGGTACATGTCTGTAGAACCTACCCTTATGGGTGTGTAGAGAGGATAGTACCTGTAAGCCGTGATGAGCACTGATCAGGTACATGTCTGTAGAACCTACCCTTATGGGTGTGTAGAGAGGATAGTACCTGTACACCCTGATGAACACTGATCAGGTACATGTCTGTAGAACCTACCCTTATGGGTGTGTAGAGAGGATAGTACCTGTAAGCCGTGATGAACACTGATCAGGTACATGTCTGTAGAACCTACCCTTATGGGTGTGTAGAGAGGATAGTACCTGTACACCCTGATGAACACTGATCAGGTACATGTCTGTAGAACCTACCCTTATGGGTGTGTAGAGAGGATAGTACCTGTACACCCTGATGAACACTGATCAGGTACATGTCTGTAGAACCTACCCTTATGGGTGTGTAGAGAGGATAGTACCTGTACACCCTGATGAACACTGATCAGGTACATGTCTGTAGAACCTATCCTTATGGGTGTGTAGAGAGGATAGTACCTGTAAGCCGTGATGAGCACTGATCAGGTACATGTCTGTAGAACCTACCCTTATGGGTGTGTAGAGAGAATAGTACCTGTAAGCCGTGATGAACACTGATCAGGTGCATGTCTATAGAATCTACCCTTATCCCAGTTTCTTTTGATACCATATCAACATTGGCAACACGTTAAATCATACATAGACCTTGCTTTGAAAATGGCTAAGTTGTGGAGAATAAAGAAAATGTACTAAATAATGTACAGACACAAGTCCCTGTTTGTGTGGGAAAGCACAAGTACAAGTAGCCCAAGTACTGGGACCCAGACGGCTGCTACATGAAAGGTCATCAATAACTCCCTCCTCCAGACTCCTTTAACCCCACCCCCTCTTCTAAATTTATCTGTTGAATGGGTCCCTTCCAGGGTCATACGTGTACTTATCTGTTAGGCCTATAGTCAACCTTTTCCTCGTTTCTCTTAATTTCGTTTCTTTAGTGAATGATTAACCACAACAATGATACACAAGTAACAGTGATTTCTGCAAGAAAACAGTCCAAATACATGCATTTTTCTTTCAATTTCAAAAATGTTTTAATGGTTTCAACAAAAGTTGGACACTGTATCCCAACAGACATAAATACAAGTTATAAATTAAAAAATGGGAATGTGAAATTAAGCATCAGTAACCTTAATAATTTACAAAAAAAACTAATACATTCGTAACATTGATCTCCCAGTGAATGAAAAAGCCAAAATGCAGTATAAAGTCCAGAGTGAATGTATACTGCAGCAGCAGTTAACCAATATTTCCTGTCTTGCATATTCTCTTTACAAATCTCCCTTGAAATGTCTCGACTAAGGAGAGTGAGCATCTCAATTCCCTTTGCACCCTGTCCTGCAGCCCAAAGTTGCTGCCGGGTCCAAAATAGATAGGGGTCAGATGTCAGGAGTAATTCATTTTGATGTGTGGTGAAACAGTGACCAGTCCCATTAACAGGCATCAGACACTGCAGAAAAATATAAACAACCCCCACACACACATACAGTTTTCACTAGAACCAATCTAATGACTGTTTAATCCCCATGGATCCATCAAACTTAATTTCTAATGGATGGGGGGGGGCAAATACTCCGCCCAGATATGATGGGCGACATCCCACCACAAGTGCAATTTACAGCCCCCAGCAGTGTCAAAGGAACATATGTTCAGTGTTAGCTTGCGTGGGGCCTCCAGAATGGGGTATGGTATGTGTGGTCCCAGTCTGAACAAACTACAGCAGGACAAGAACAGTTACTTTTCAAAAATTCCAAACAAAACACAGCACAAATTATGAAACAACCCCCTTGTGGCATAGTGGGATCATTTTTATGAGGAGTTTCACCCTAAATCCATTCTAGACAGAAAGCACAGAATGTATTGAAACGAAATGATAAAAATAAAACCCCAAAATTTGGAAAGTTGATGCATGTGTATCTAACACAAAGAAAACAAGTACAATAGGTGCACTTAAATGAGCCCATCCTTACGTATTTATACTCACTAAAACTTAAGCAACACATTCACCACTTCAACTCATCTCTTCTGTGTAAAAAGGCCTCATTTTTACTTTGTACATTCAAGGTTGACGTGATCCCCAACCGCTCATTTATCTCTGTTAAATATCAAAAAGTACCAAAACATATTGTAAAATATACATCTGTGATATAAAAGACAAATCTCAAAATATATAATGAAAATACGATTTCGGCCGTGTCACAGTTGAGGACCCCTGCTGTACTCCGATATGGAAATTTTGATTCTAATATATGCAGTGGTTTCGTTTCAGATGGAACTGTGAAGTCTGCGATTCTATCAACATACAGATGTAAAGAGAATTGCTGAACTGATCCTCTTAAAATGTACACCTTTTATAAAATTCCCATTGTACAGCTCGATGTAAAACCATCCGAACAAGAGTAAAATAAACATGTTTTTAAAGGAAGACAGATGTCCATGTGCTAACCAAATGCAGATTATCAGAACTAACGGCTGAGAGTGGGACAGTGTTCAAGGCCTGCTGAATCAAAGTTCCGTTATTTACATCAATCAAATAATCCACCAGGGAAAAACACATGTACCATAATTGAGAGGACACATTTGAAATACTTAGGCTTACCCTGCACATGGTGTTCATTTGTGCATGTATTTGGGAAAAAAAGGATGCAAAGGGTGCATTGCTGTAAGAGAAATGACATTGTTCACTCTCACAGCAAGCCTCGTGGAAAGCACCCAACAGTTTGAATACATTTTACATGCCTGTTACCAACTGCTAGCATGCCTTGTTGGGTGAAGCATTACATACGTGATGTACTTCAACAGCAGTAACCATCTCCATTCGTCCAAAGGTAGGAAAAACACCTGTTGACCTCTGCACCTGTTAACCCCAACCTTACTGATTCAGCATGGATAAACCAATTGGAAAAAAAGAAGTTATATTTACATAAAACTTTGTACATTCATTTCTGGTATTTTATAGAGTGGAGAATGTTCAGGATAGTAGTTTGCTGAACATGCACAGCATGTTTCTTTCCAGTCATATTTACATCAGTTATTCAAGTGTACATGTGGTTCCCAAATAAGTTAGTTGATTGGCTTTCCTGCATATTATTGGACACTTGAAATACCTTCGGAAAGTTAGTTGATGGGGCTCGATTTACAAGGTTTGTCAGCAGAGTGTACAGTCTGGTCCTCCCAAGACCTGTTGTGGTTTTGCTGGTAAGTGTCCCATGTGCGTGCCTCAGAGAGAACAGGCTGAGCCCCCTCAAGGAGGCCGTAGGAGGTGTGATTTGGTGAGGTCTGCTGCTGAGGGTACTGGTAGGATGCAGGTAGCGTAGACACTGCTGAGGGACTGTTTGGGTTGTTGGTGTAATAACCTAGCTGAGCTTGTGAAGGTTGGTGTGGGTAGTCGAAGGACTGACCAGTCATGGAGGGGTACTCCGCTGCATATTGATGCTGCATGCTGTAGTCGTAGGGCTGGACCTGGGTTGAGGTCGGTGAGGCTGTGTAGTGGTGGTCCGGTGACAGCATCGCCTCCTCCAGCTTCAACTCACTGGAGACTGAGATCTGAGATGCCCCATGCCTGTTGAGCCACTGCTCGGATCGCCCAATGTTCTGGCAGACATTCATCATTGAGTAGGTGCTGCACTTGGGACTGTTTGGTGGTGGTACCTGTTGGTGTTGTCCATGGGCAGAGCTTGTGACCAGGTAGCGGTCTAGATCCTCATTGATCAAGCCATCCATGTTGGCCATCATGTCGCTGCTCAGGTCGCGGATGTCCACACCCACTAGATCAACCGGCAGTTGCTGGTGTGGACGCTCCCCCTTTAGCTGAATATACTTCATGCGCTTCTGGGGAGGCTGACCGCTCAGGCGCTCGGCTTCCTCTTTGGGCGTGGTGGGTGGAGTTGGAGGACCTGTCTGCTGAGGTTGAGCATGCATGGCGTACCGCTCACCACCATCCTCCCTGGCTGCATCACCAGGAGAGCGAGAGCCCTTGCACACGGTGGCCTCGGAGGTCAGAGGGACTTTGCTGGGTTTGTTCTTGTTGCGGCGTCTTGGCTGGTACTTGTAATCAGGATAGTCTTTCTTGTGTTGCTGACGAAGTCTCTCTGCCTCTTCAATGAAGGGCTGCTTCTCGGGCTCTGACAACAGTCTGACAACGGAAGAAAAGACAAATTACAAGACAAATTCTTGTCAAGTTCTTCGAAGGTTTGGTCAAGAGTTCATATCCATAATCCATTCAGACGCCTAAGACATACAGTTAATAACGTGTAGCGATTACAACTTCTGTTCAAGTGCCAGCACCAGACAGCAAATTTTCATGTCTGACCTCCATTTTTCTCTTTCGAAAAATGTAGGGATTACTAACCTGCAAGGACACTGCACTTTTTTAAAGGTGTTCACCTTGACTTCAAGCTTCAGTGCGCGCGAGAGAGGCCCGCGTCTGCTGTTGAGCAGGTTTTCATATTGTGACTCGCAAAATTCTATCAATCAGTTGCGGGGGGCTTCGTCAGTAGCCCATGAATTTTTACTTCATATGCCAACAATTGCGACTTTTTTTGGAATGGTTAGAATTTCCAAACTTCGGAGAGCTTTACCGGAGTTTATGACCGAACTGATAGCTTCCCTTTATTGTAAAATCTGGTGACTGACAGGAGCTCACTCTAGTGCCCTCAAGCGCGTCACTGACAAAAAGATGTGAGAGTGAATCGCATGTACCGCCGGCGATACCTTTCAAAAGGAAAATTTGTATACCCTTCAGCTCGAAACCATTATTACAACGTTTCGCCGGCGAAGAACGTCGAGCAGCGTTAGGACAGGATTGTTCGTTATCAAAACGTAGTCAACTTCAGGAAATGGTCGGATGGTCGCCTCTACCAGGCATGCCAGACTTTCGACAGCCAGTCGTGCTTGGTAAAATTTTGTTGATAGTTAATCAAGTAGGAAACATCCTCTTAAAATTGGGTAAGGCGTGATACACACGAGCTACCACCAGCAGGCGTCAGGCCTGGGGTTTAGGAGTTATATCGGGTTGCAGTTAAAGTTTATGTCAAGGAGTGGTTGATGCTTATTTTAAGACAGTGTTTAATGTTGCGCAAGAGTAACCGCCGATTGACTTTCATTTTACTCAACTACCAAGACGGTGCGTGAATTTGTTAACCACGTTCCATCCACACCATGATAGCCTACAGTCTGACAGTACAGAGCAAGGTATGAATGGTCTGTACGTGCCAGGTCGGTCTGGGACATGTAGGAAGGAGGTTAGGTGAGCCTTGTCCAACCAGGGTATGGTATAACCATGAATGGTTCAAAATATTCGGGGGTTCTATTGTTGAAGCAACGTGTAACATAGTGCGTTCTAAAGTGCAAGTTGTAAATCACTGTAAGTGGAATTTCTTCACCACTTTTCACGCAGCTCATTGTCTGGCTGACGTCAGCATTGTAAAAAAAAGTGAAGATTTGTTTGGTCGCAGTAATTGGCTATGTGTTGCTTCAATGCTTGTTACTAAAATGTTAGTTTAACCGATTGGCCTATAAGTTAGCACAGATTGACTTGGAGAAGAAAAAAGTCAAGCTTGTCATGCTTGTTAAAGGAATATGATCACGGACGATAGAGCTGGTGCTTTCGTGCTGTACAGATTAAAGATACCGCCCGCGCGTTTCAATTTAATTTTAAAAGCTTACAACATAGTTTCAGAAATAAACCAATGGAAGAAAAAAATCTTGTTCCTAAGATCAAGCGATACTTTCTTAGTGTTATTTGGGACCGCATAATGAATATTCTTGCAGTGTTACTCACTTCCATAATCTGCCAAGCGTCTTGCTCAGTTCGGCGTTGTGCAGGTGAGGGTGCTGATCGGCCAACTTCTTCCTCGCCGCCTGGGCCCACACCATGAATGCATTCATGGGTCGCTTGATGTGCGGCTTAGCGTTGGGGTTGCCAGCAACACGCGTGGGCATCGGCACAAGGGACCAGTCGTAACCCTGGAGCACACGGGACACGGCGTCGCGGATGGACGGTGGGAAACGGGGGTCCAAACTGGACGGGGTCTCGCCAGAGGTCGCGGTGTCAGACTCCGACCCGGACTCGCTGCACCCAGGGCTAACCGGGCCGTCGCTCCCCCTGGATAGAGGCCTCTCCAGCTCTGTTATCTGGACATTCATTTTCAGCATCGAACCGGTTGTGGTAGGTGATACAGGTTTGTAATAATACTGTGCCAGTCCGATGTAATTCGTGTCTTGAGGTGAATAGTTATGACTCATGTATAGGTTCTCGGTGGCTTTTATCTGACCGACCGAACCGACCGCCTCAAGTTAGTCACTACTTCTCGCTCTCTACACAGCGTTCGCTTGCTGTTCATGCATTGTTGGATCGTTTATTGACATACAATTAAGGAAACAAGACTGCAGCGAGCGTTCTAATTCGATCGAGCTTGTACCCTATCCGTCTGGCTGGGTGCGCACTTTAACACCCATCGTGGCCGGTACGTAATGTGATTGGCCGCTCGCCAACACATGCTTGCTGATTGGCCGGTTGTTATATCTGCGGTGATTTCCCATTGAAGAAGTGTTGCAGTGCCGCTGAACGCGGACTCGTTAAACACACCGAGTCGACGATGTGTGATTGTTCGGCATCATTGCAGACCGAGACGTACATGTACAGAAGGCATCTGTACGATGTACATGTACATGTATGTTTATGTTACCTAGGCTGTAGAGAAGTGTCCGGCTGGCAGTTAGAAGCCGTGCATACTGGGAGATAATCTGAACGAAATAATTTCTGTGAATTGTTCGAACACTGCCCAACCACATTTTTGCTTTATACAAAGTGGAACTCAGTCATCAAATAAGATATGAGTTCTTATAAGTATCCAAAATAAACACAGGCCTATAAATCATTGTATTTATACAAAGACTACACGTGAGCGCTGTTTATTCCTTAAGGCCAATAAAAAAATTGATAAATAGTGGAACTAAACCTTCGCCTCAAACACACTGTTTTAAATGAAAGTGTTGCCCTCATTCGTTGGAGATGTACAGTGTATCTCATAAAAAATCCCACTGTCCGGGAGCTTTAAGTTACTCCCAATTGGCCTTTTCCCCTTGCCGTGACTTGTATGCCATGCCACGGTCAGGACGACATAGTCGTATTATCAAGCCTTTTTTGTCATCGTGCACTTCTTAAACGGCGGAAATCTGTGGGGGCTGTTCTCCGCCTCTCAGCCGACCAAGTGCCACTTTCATGAAGCTTTTTGAAGGAAAGCTATTTAGAGACATTTGCAAGCTGCGTACAGCACGTTTGAAGCTCCAAACTTTTGCCGCCACGAAAGAAAGTGAATCACAGGTCCAGCAAAATATATGAAATAATAGTTCTTAGATTGAATGTATTTTGCTTCTTGCCACCAGTTCAAATAATTTCTTTACTTAACTGAAATTATGAGCAATATCCGCTTTCAATAGAACAAGCTAAATTACTCATGTCATGAGGGGATTTAATGTTCTTTACTGAACTTAAATTTAATTCACAGTTTTGGAACTTCAATTCTCTGAGCTTCCCACGAGAATTACCGAGATAGTGTGAATGCATGCGGTTTAAACTGGTCCCTTAATCAACCTCGTTCCGCGCCCAGACTTAAGTGGCACTCATCGATCCAGCTTTTTACCCTTGTGGCATTACCTCATTTTACCCACAAATGACGTCACCGGCCCTGCCAAAAGTTCTCTGACCATGCTCAGACACAGGTTAATAACACCACACCATAGTAAAAAAAAAAAGCCTGAGAAATGGGCTTGGTATCAGCAGGACTGAATCCACGTTGCTCATGCTCCATTTGCCTTCATTCTAAATTTTTGGTCATTCCTCCATGGCCAAACTTACAGTGTTCGTGTTACTCACGCGTCAACGGAGTTGATTCTTGTGGAAAACCTGGACACATTATACTTCATACGTGGAGTATTCACCAGTGCAATTCAACTCCGCCGTTTCTTATTCCTCCATGACTGTACTGACTCATTTCCACAGAATGACCACAGATTGCCTGTCGCGAAATTAATCCTTAACCAACAAACAATGAAGAACGCTCAAGACAAACACGGTAGTTAAAATGGGTCGGGGATCAAGCACTCGTTTGACCTCGCTTTTAGGATTTGGGTGCAATGGTCCAATGCATTTACAGCAGTACCAGGCCTAATATCAGTGCCCGTGTCCCCACAAGGGCCGTGTACAAGTGCATGCACATGTACATGTACATATGTACTGTATACATACGAACATGTACGCGCATTGTAGTCAGAGATGATATGCATGTACATGTACAGTACTTACTGTAATACATGTATGCGGATGAACGCGTTTGCATGACCGCTTGACTATGTCTTTTACGTTGTTCATGCACACGGAGGCTAAGATTTTCTAGACACATTAAAAAGAGCAACCAAGACATTCGCTTAACTGTTGCCCTCCAGGGTGAACCAGGAAGAGCAGTGCAGGTGCAATACACTCTAAGATTCAACCATTCACAGGACGGGTAGCATGGCAGTTCCCGCTGCTTTTAATGCTCGGCAACCTTTTTTTGACTCACCGGGCCTTCTAAGTTGTGGTTCTCAGGCCACGCAGTTGCGGCAAGTTACAATGAAAGACCAAAGGGCGAGACAGCTACTTGTAAAATGCAGTACAATTGTCTTCGCTTTTGTGAAGCCGCGGTCTGCTGTTGGGCCATATGCTCTGGGTGAACGCTTCAAACGTTTCGCACGACAGTGCTGGGTCGCTTTTCGCTGGAAATCGAAAATTGGCTCAACGGGTAGCCGGCAATTTCAATTATTGTGACCGAGTGGGCTCAGACTTCAAGGGGGCTTGACGTGTGTTGGGGAAATACTCCCTTGCCCCAGCGGACAATAGCACTGTGCCTTGAATGTGGCCATGCAGTGCTATGAGTTGCACCCTTGAATATTTTTAACATTTACAAATCCAAGATTTACTCAAAGTTATTCCCTACATGAGTACAATGAGAACATTCCATGTCGTTGAAGGAGACTCGAGAAAGTTTTGAATAGAGCCCGTGAAAGTAAAAGATCACCCAGCAAGCTTCCGAAACCCTCGCGCGGTCCGCCTTTGGGGATTTTACATTGGGCATCGGGCCGTCCTATCACCTTCGATAATTTTTGGAAAAAATAGTTCCTAACTGAAACCACCCATGAAACACTCACGTTGGAATTTTACCTTTGTCTTCCTCAAGTAACATTTAGGAAAAGTCATCTACAGATGGGTAAAAAACTGATTTCATTGACGACCTTCATGTCCGGCGATATCGTAGGCTACTTAGGCCTCCTTGTGCACGTCTGTTTTCACTTCCCATGCTTATACATAAAAAACGAGAATGTGTAACGCTGCAAAGATTTACCTACCTGTAGTCGATGGGTTCCAGATTCCGTTGAGTTGACATCACGCAGTTGTTGTCAGCAAAGGCTAGGTAAAATATTTGAATCTTTCGCGAAAATAGATTATTGCCTTAAGTTTATTACCTTATGAATTAAAAAAGTCAGTAAAATATTTTGATCTATTTTATTTTGGCTTTTACCGACAGATTACTATAAAAGTTCAAACCGTAAATGTTCATCTGCGTACGAGACTGCCACTTGAATTGTTATTCATATAGGCCTATTTTAGATTTTTGGAAAGTGATGGGTCAGTTTTTGGCAGGATATTTCTCTTTCAGGTCAGGTGATTTTCAGTTTCTATAAATTGATAAACTAGCAAATACTTTCCAAAGCCCCTTTTCCAAGTTGGATTTTTAAAGGTGTAACTGAGGGAAGAATATTACAAATTCTAACATCATTGCACGTTATTTTTCCTATCCAATGGTTCCGGAAGCGCACCATCAGGGGTCAACTTTCGGGGTCAACTGTAAGGCTCAATTCTTCATCATCAGTTATTTGTGGTTTCTTAAATGTACGTGAGTGACGTGTAAAATCTAGGCTTCCTCGTTCTTCTTGTAGCACATAGCTACACGTGTTGTGATTGTTTTGTATTTAATTTTACGGTGTATTTGGGCGTAAGCAGTGTATTTTAAAAAGTCCGCGGGCTCTTGTTTCTACAAAAAGTACAAGCCCTTACATTTCCAGCAGATGCTGGAAAGTGGTATATAGGTTTGAACCATTCTATTTCGATGGTCAATGATCATTTGATTTCAGTAACTTCAGTAACATTTACCCCGAGCAAATCTGATATGACGCATCTTGAAGTATGTAATTTCATTAAGAAGAGTTGACATTGAAAATGTTTGGCGTCATGCATGCGTGGGAAAACACTGAACATTCTGATGCATGTTTAGTTTTCCTGAGCAGGTATGATTTATGTTTACTTTTTTTTTTCTTTTTTTTTTTTGATGGACCGGGTAGGTTGGTTTTTTGTTGTTGTTGTATGGTTGCTTCAACCATGGGTGTCACTCGACAAGTAGTTGGAAGAATTTGCCGGTCCACAGCCTGAGCGTGTTTCGAATGGTTTCGTCATCCTTTGCAGCAGTGAAGTCCGTCCACTTTGCTGCCGATCGAATCAGAGTGGTGGCTGTAAACTGGACATTGTGTCCGGCTCGGATTTCTTAAGAAGGAAACGACAAATCGGGAAAATTGCAAAAAAACCTCTGGGCAGTTATGGTCTGGTAATTGCTAAACCATTCGCGACGGAGGGGATTAAAAGTAGTCACAGAGGCCGCTGCCAATGAAGTGTCCCATCCTTCCCACAGTAAAAAAAAGTATAGACATTAGTACAACCGTGTTCAAATTTCAGCGGAAGTCACCGGATGATGTCTGTCCTTGGTGTCCTGGGTGCCTATAATTACATAATGAAACGTGCTGTAATTTGCCTCACATCGTCCCGACCTCGACCACGACAGGCCCGGTTGGGAGTCGACAACTTTTCAGACCACCCCGAAATGCTTCACTGCTTGCTCTCCCCGACCAGTGCGTTAAACACAAAATATAAATAGGCTCATAACCCAGTTGTTGGAACACAAGATTTTTTTTAGTTACAGTGACCGTCTATCTACATTGAAAGCATGCGAGTCCGTATGCGTCGTTGCAGTGTCTATAGACCTTTTACAGTGATGTCACGATCTGATTTGTCGTTATGGTAATGAGTGCATAGTGTTGCGATGGGATGCACGTCGTTGAAGCTGCCCGTAGGAATATATACGATCACCGTGGCCAAGGCGGTCCGCACGTGGTGGTATTGTATACATTTAGTCACTTGGGTAAAAAAGGTTTATACATAAAAGATGGATTCGGTTATAAGATTTGAGCAGTCCGTAAAAGCATAGAGGGATCTTATTTCATGGTAAAATACCCCAAACCATTATCTTGTGCATTTGAGACCATCCATAACACTTGAAACAAGATAAACGATTTTTAAATTTTTATTTATTCATTTTTTCGATACCTTTCTTTACTTTACCAACTTACCCAGCCATCCGTACAAAATTTGGTCAGAAGGCGCGGTGTAACAAATTCCCCCACTAGGCCATCAAAAACAATTATTCCAACAATTAGTCAATTTGAGGAGAACACCCAACGAGATTTTACCTTTTTGTGGCTGGAGGTTTGCGTTGACAATACCCTTTCCGCTCTGCCGACCCTGGTAACAGGTTGCAGTAATGGTGGTAATTAACAGGCCGTTTCGCCCATGCAAGTGTTTATTTGATTGAGTTTGCCGAGTGGCCCGCGAGCTGATTAGACGCGGTGATAATCGCATCAAGTCGGGCAGAAATGTGAGGGTGGGATTGGTGACACCCACGGACGGGTGAAGGTACGAGGTCTGGGTATAAGAATGGTTATCGCTTTTTGCTGAGGGCAACTTGAAGTTTGGTTGAGTCATTTCCGTCTACAGAAATGACTTTTTGAATAGCTTTGATTTAACCATTCGGTTAAAATAATTCCAGTAATGTTGTATTGTTTTACATATACAACTGCAGACATATTGAAACGACTTGTAAAACTCTGACAAGTTGTAAAACACAAAGAATAATCATTGTGTTACAGTAAAAAAAAAGACAGCAAACTATCAAAATAAATCAATCTTATTAAAACTCTGCGTTGATTCTCAGAGGTTGCTTACAGTGTGAGCTCATGCAGTACTATGTATTTTAGGGGAACGCCAAGATTTGATTATGAACAGATATTTTGTACCGGTACTTCCAATCTCAGGGCATAGTGCATTAAATTCTTGTGAGTTTCACGGACCTGAGCAATTTTGTATTAAAGTTGTAGTGACACAGATGCATGCGAAATGTTTTTCGGAGTCCTCATTGATTTTACTCGATGGAGAAATTCCACAGATAGATTTGTCGTCTCTTGTAACTCTGTACGGCGGACACCATAGCATCTCGAACTCCATTGACATGAAATTCTACACTTTTGAGCAATAGTGCGCGTGCAGTTACAGACTTCCACGCGAGTAGGGATTACTGATTCGTAAACCAGACACAAAAGACACTTTCATTGACAACAAACCGCAGAAACAAAAGAATGAAGCTGACCAAAAGGTGCGCGCGTGTGGCACGAATTGTCCGTAATTAAGACGGGAATTTATAATCATCCTGGATGGTTTCCTATAGCCATTATGATTACCTGATCTACAGTTTGCCGGACTTTTGATTAAACCGGCAAACGTCGATCACTCCTGTTTGCCTGCATTTCAAATTACACCTAGTTAAAGTTACTTGAAACACAACCGAGTTACTGTACTTTTTTTAAACAGTCAGGCATTGGAAACTATCACCCTTTCATCTTTACAGTTTTGCGGAGTGTGTGTGTGTGGGGGGGGTAGTTTGTCGCTAAACCTTCTCGGGTTGTCTTCATATATGGTGGCAAACACTGTGTTACGACGGGTACCTTTTAATTAGATTTTCTGTGAGCATTTTTATGAGGCTGTTTATTGTTGTTCCCGGTTATTTCTCTCATTTTATGTTGAAATTGTTTAGAGATATATTTTCAGATACCCCAGCAGGAAAATATGAAAATTGTGTTACTGTAAGGAAGGGTTGATTTTTTGTGTAAATTTTACAGCCACACGTTCGTGCAAACTTACTCTTACCGAGATCTACAACTGGCATTGTATTTAAGATTATTTATTTTGTATCCAGAATTTCTATCGAATATTTAAAACACGGTCACACAGCCACATGCTCTGTAGGGTCTGTTCCTTTGGGCCTATTGTATTCGTCTGATTTCTTGCCTTTTGACCCGACCAGATTATTTCTAAATCAACTTTGGAACCAAATTATGACCCATGTATATCGGACCACCCATCACCTCTCCGCCCAAAACTTTCTCCTCAGGCCTTATGCTAACATTGAAAATTCTCTGAGCATTTTTAACACATCTAGCGCATAATGACAGACGACAAGTGGTTTATGTCACCCAGTAAAAGACGCAGGAAGGAATCGTAAATTTGCAATGCGATATCACCACCACCAGCAGCGTGTTTAAGGGGTCCAGTACCCGGGCCCCTGCCCCACGCGTGTGTGGCCAGGTAGTCAGCAGTGGAGATGATGACGAGCATTCATGGGACATAACATCCGGTCTGTCCCGGCCGTAATCCCTGCATCCCCGGCAATCCAAAAGCCTTTGATCCCCCGTGACATGGATGCAGCACCTTGTTTTCATTTTCGCTAAACTATGGCAAATAGTTGTCCTTTCCTTATCTCAGCTCGGACCTTGTGGCTGTCTGGTCTAACTTGACTACCATACTGTCTCACGGTGGCGTATGGAGGGAGGGAGTGTTAGATTTCCCCCTGGAGACACGTTGCCATTTCCTTTGGACACCGCACTACTACCCAGTGCAGTGGCGTGACAAGGGCTAAGATGTCCGGGAGGCACCTGGGGGTGCAGACGTTTTTTCAAGGGGGGCACCACAAGAAAAGAAGCTGCAGCTGCAAAGCTATGTAAACTCAACGGAAATTATTCACAGCTTTCAAATGGGAGGCACCCGGAGGAGGGGGCATGTTCCCCCCGTCCCCCCAGTAGTTACACCACTGCTACCACCTTCCTGGGGGGGTATTTCTTTTTCGGGTGAAATAAAATGAGCTTTCGTTTAAAAAAAATCCCAATCTCCTGGGACCCCAAACCAGGATACCCATTACTCCTACAGTACGGTCTACAGCACACCGCAGAATGGCATAATAAAGGCCGAGATACTTGGCCAAACTAGTCATATTCAGATCTGCCTCCCTAAAATTGTTAGTATTAAGATAAAAACCGTAGAGGGCAGTTTGCTCTTTACTTTTTCTTTCAACTCTCAGCTGTTACCGCTAATTTTTCGAAAATATATCTCAACAAACCAGTTCAATCGAATGACTCCAGCAACAACGCAGCGTCGCTGTGCAGGGAAGCACAAAGCACGGCCTTTTTCCGAACTGCCATGAGGTAAAGGCCCACAATTTCAGGTTCAATATATTCTTAGACTGTTAGTTTTACGTTATTTTCTCAACGTTATGGTTTGAAATAGTTCAAAGTTAACCCAAGAAACAGTCAGGGGTGTGTTTATTTTTGGTGGTCAACTCGACACGGATGTTTGCTTCTTTTTATGGGTAGCCATCGGCGGTGGCTAAATGAGGCATATTGATGGACGATTGATGAAGGAGGTACTCATGAAAGAATCGAACAACTCAGCCCGAAGATAGCCTCCTTGAATTCACTTAGCAAGGCATTTTTTTATCAGAAAAGTTTCCCAAATACGTGCACAGTGAATGACATGAACTTAAGGTTCGCAGTAGTTTGACAGGAAAGGTTTACTTTTCAATTTAGTTGGCTTGGTTTTCACATACAATGCACGCCTATACATATTGAGTTTCTCACACAGTACTTTTTCCCTCAGAGTTAGTAGCGATGATTTGGAATTATAGATGTTGGCCTTGGCCTCGTATGATGTGTGTGGCTCGATACATGCAGCGGTAAATAATCTGGTGCTTTTTTGTTACATCCCCGGTCGACATTTTAAAGGGTTCATAGAAGTTTAGAGAGTAATTCTGTGTCTTGTGTGAGTGCGTTTAACACTAATAACACGTTTTAGTGCTTTAAAGCACTATAGTAGCACTCTTAGAATTTGACATTGCCCTGTGAGATAATCCTCTGTTGTAACAACTCTGTGTACCATTATCAGCAGAAATCGAGAGTCACGTGTACGTATGAAGCGTCAAGGCCACCTCTTTCTGTGGCAGGTTGGCTGTTCACTTGACAAGCTCACATTCATCAGACCATGGAGGTGTGATTCTACCTCCATGATCAGACCAATGCCACGAACAAAAGGACAATTTTGGTGCCTCTCCGGCAATCCATGTCGTGTGGGTGAATTTTATCAAACACTCGCCCTTTACAATATGAGCAGAATGGAACATTGGCAATGTTTGTGTATTATGTTTATATTTAACCTCAATTGTATTTCGGTCGTCGTACGTGACGTACTAGCTGCAGGGGTGTTGGGTTCGCAGTCGTGTCCTCCTTTTTACATTTGGTATACTATCGAGGGAAAAACGTTTATGTATTTGTTTTTCGTCAAGTCTTATAAGTCACAGTACACTCAGTCTTTACGGCTATGCCAATTCGGGCTGAACTTGGGCGGAGGCCAGGACTGGTGTGGGCGTTATGTGATACCCTATCGAGTGTGGGAGATGTCGGTAAAGTAAGGACTTTTTATGTAAAACCGCTTTTTAAGAGCTATTTGGAAGGTGGACTGTAATTTCTGCATACAGTCTTTGTCACTTTCTTCGGGCTCGGTTGGAACTTGGACAGCTGGGAGGTAGTATACAAACGGATAATGGTCGGTGTGGGGGGGCTGCTACCCGGAAATTTACATTTCGAAAGCATTTCCAGGTTATTTCTACTAAATCACATGATAGGCTATATTCCAAGTGAAGTAGGAACTACACGGTGCGTGGGGGCCGAGCAAGAGGGAGATTGTGCCATAACTTTTACTCGGTGCTTTTGCTTTGGTTTCATTTGGTGGGTCATTAAATGTATTTAATCAATTATCAGAAAACGTCCCTCTCTCACGACAATGTGGCGGCTCTCCTTTTGTTTGTTTTCTCGTTTGCCCTTTCACATGGCTACTGAAACACTTTGCCATTGAATACTAATTGAATTGAGCTTCCTTTTACTGGGTCAGATTTTTTTCTTTTGTGGGTCAAAATCCGAGAATGACTCCGAGTGAAAAAATCCAGCAGTGTGCTGCCGTACATCTCGTGTTGATGTCCCTTACCATACCCGTTGCCGAATTTGTCACCGGGCCACCTATCAAATGCGCCCTAATAAGACCGCTAGCAGGTTGCCAATTTACCGCTTATTATCGGCACCCCGTTGTCTCATGTAATAATTTCAATTACACTCTCAAAGTGGCAGCTCAGAAGAGCAGGGGGGAAAGAGAGAAGTCTGTAATGGCAGCCATTTCTGGCGCAAAATGAGGAGCAGATTTCACAATTATCACCGGCCGGAGTTTCAAAGGCACCGCCGGGGACGGAGCGGGCGATCAAGGTGGCTTGGGCAGCTCACCGGGTTGCGAGCCCCGCCACGGAAATGGGTCTGTCGTGGTCCGGGCTCTGGCCATTACAAGGCAGATACCGGGCCGGCCAAGCTTAGGACAGCCCACCAGCTGTTTTTGCTAAGCTCTGGCAGGTGTGGGCGCTGGGACCCAGCCGCGTGCCATCTTGAAAGTTGAAGACCCGCCAAGCGCTCGACGGGCCAAAGAAAGAAACTTGGAGGCGTTGCGCAGCGATCTGTTTTGTTAATTTGCTGTTGCGAATTAGCTGCTGGTTAGTTTTTTCCAGGTTTGTTGTTTTTGTGTAATAGTTGCTAACATTAGTTATAACGCTGTTGCCTAAGTAACTCAGTACATCACTGTAATTGAGTTTACGTTCTATAATCCAGAAGAGGTGCTCTCTATGTTTTGAGTATATCATTTGGAATATTTCTTCGTTTTTTCTTGGGGTTGGGATCAATGACCTCACTAACTGGACAGGGTAAAAATACGCATGGAACCCATCTCCATTCTTTTTTACTCTTTGCAGCACGCGCAGTATGATTTGGGGGGAGGGTTAAGTTAAGTTTGATATGAAAAAGAAAATAGAAAAAAATGTATACCAATACTTTTAGATTATAATCACGAGTAATTCTTATAAATTCTAGCATTTCTCATGAACGTCTGAAATTTACCGGTATGTCGAACATTTTCAGAGCACCAAAAATGCCGGAATGTGGCCTGCATGGATTCACAGAGGCAAACCACCGTGTCACAACCTGTCAGGGTTCTCCATGGGTTCAACCGTCAACGGTAAAAGGGCCAGGACAGGGTTGTTATTGTTGATAGATTTTATTCGGTTTCCATGACCGACAATCAACCTGGCTATGTTTGGAACAGGCTGGCGATCCAACTTTGACTATCAAACGTGTCGATTTGACTCATAGTCTATTAGTGTCAGGGCCAAAACAAACTTCAGTGACTAACGTTGACAGTCTGAACGTGGATGCTCTGAATGACAGAAAGTCCTTGCCGAATGTTTTCCTCTGTACACGATTATTTGACATTTTGTAGAGAGGGATGGGTCAAAAGTATCCTTTCAGTTAATTGAGCCGACAGGTTTCTCTCTAACTAGTAAAGGCTGTTCAAAGTAATTAAAAGACATGCATTGTGTACAAACGGGAAAGGTTCCCTTTCACATTATAAAGTTTGGTTTGACTTCAGTCTTCTCATCAAACGCCCATGTATGCACCCTGAGCACGTAATGAGCCTGGAACCAGCCTATAGCCGTTCGCCCATGTTGGGAATGTTGTGATTAGCAGTCGGGGACCCTTTTGCGAAGGAGTGCCGTCTTGTTACAGGTAAACCGTTAGCAATGTCGGCTTCAGTATGGTCGGTACGTCCGATGTCTCACAGCAAACCACTAGAGACGCACCGACGGGTTTCTGCGACGCAAATTCGGCGAATCTCGCAATCGGCGCGCGTTGATGTTTTAGAGTGGCACGATATCGGCTCTTTGGGTGCTGTTATCCTTTTGTGGAATCTCCCGACATGAGTCCACAAAGGGCCTGTGTCGCGAAGCTGCTTGGCAGAAAATCATGCCAAATGAACCTGCAAAGGAAATACACGTGTGAATGTTGTAGGTGGTGCAGCATGGGACCATTATTATCATGCGAATAAAAAAGGCCCCTCTACCCTTCTCAGGGCAAGTTCGAGCGCGAACTACAAGTTTGACCACTAAACCATTGCAATGAGCAACGCGCACGCACATTATAGCCGCACTCGATCGGCCTTAGTTTTTACCGTATTTGGGTGCGTCCGATTTGCTTACACGGAGCCATCCTGACCTGGCGATGGCCACATGTGTGCTGTGTCAAACGAGAGACCGTGGGGACGAGGTTAAACCGAATCAACTAGCAGAAGCTAATCGAACTCGTATTTTGCTCTTGGCTGCAACCCTTGGCTACACGGTCAATGACATCTCGCAGAGTTAGTTTCACGTGAACGGTTCCCTAGGCCATCCGTACTGATATAATTGTATTGGCTATTGCATTGATAACCAGCGGCGCGTCCATACCCCGGGGGCCTGGTTCTAAATGGTCATAGAGTTCTCTACTAGATGGTATAAACCATCCATCATTCGGGCGGTGTTGGTTAAACCATATAGGCTGCATGTAGTTAACGACAGTCGCCGCTCAAACTTGTCCACAGAGATTTATCTCTCTGGGTATAGGCCTACAAACTTACATGTTCTCAGCTTCTGCTAGTAAACTTTTTTTCGATCGTGTTAAGTTTTTCCTTGGCGAAATGTTTGTATTGGCGCGGTCGTGGATAAAGACGTTTGGTTAATAAAACAGTCGTAGGCTTTTGGACTGTTTCCTCGGATAAAGCGTTGTGTATTTCAACTATATACGGACTCTATACTTGGCGAATAAACTTTATTCATTGGTCAGCCTTATTGAAATTGAAAATCGTGTTTGGATATTGAAAGTAGAAATGAAAGCTATAAAATTAAAATTTCCTGACAAATTGGTGCATGTCTACTCTGATGACTAATTTCAAGTTTGTGATTACATAAAACCCTTGTGTTTGTAAGTCAGATTTTAAAGATATTGACAGGGGGGCTTGGAACGCACGCCAATCATAAAGTAGACGGGTATCATCTCGACCAAAAGTTTACAATGTGTAGAACATGGCTTCATCGTGAATAAAGTCTGTAGACAGGCTGTATACTTAAATAAACTCGTGTTGACAGTCTCACACCATGGACGCTGTCCATAGCCAGTGAGCAGCATGAGTAATGCCGTGAGTTATGGTTTACGGCACCGGCCGCTCGCTCGCTCAGCCTTGGTCAAGGCTGTGCACAACTATTCCTTCCTCCGTGCGTATACTCAATGCATGGACCCCGGATTCAACCACTGACGCTGTATTCACACGGATTCTCTACTATTTATAAGGGTATAAGACCATAATCGACTCACGAAGCATCTACTCAGACCCTGCACTTTGTGCTAGAACAGTAGGTGACTCTGCTTGGCCCTGCTCCATGATCATATCATGGTCGGACCTCAGACGTTCTATTCTGGGCCAATGACTCTCGACTGTGTATAGAAATCCTTAATAATATAACGCTATTTGGGCTTGTTTCGACTATTGAGGAGTTTGTCCGAGAAGTTACACTGGTTGATGGTTCCATGGCCTTGACAGTCATACCGTGTGTTCCCCACCCTCCTCCGGGACCTGAATCCTCTCTGTCAACAGTCGTAATCACGGTTGGCTCGTTGTTGCTGAATGCGGCTGCCAGCGATCCGTTTCCGTGGATACGCATTTGGCGCCCTTAAAAGTGACTGTCTGAGGGCTTTAATTTGGGTATCGTGTCGATTTCTGATTCATACAAGTTCTTTTGCCCAGATAAAAATTGAATGTTCGTGTCTTAAAAATTCACTTAATACGCGAAAATAATGCCGTGACCGTCGGAGAGTCTACACTATACCTTGAACTCTAATTTTCATTTTACGCGGATAAGTTTCATTTGCCCTGATTTTTACTTCAATTCAGTCTTATCAACACAGAATGCATGTAGGAAGCCTGTTAATTCTCCCAATTTATGACGAGCAATTAAGTCCGAGTTTTGCCCAGAATAACTAGCACCTTATTACAAGCTTGGAATGGTCGTCATGCCACGTACGTCGCATCTGCTTTCTCAGTTCCATGTAATGGCCTTCGCTGTGGACCACGTTTAAACTATCATACATCATGTTCCCCTCCTAAGGTCATTTCAGGAGTGGGTTAATGTGCTGGTTCCCTTCAAAGTCATTGTGGGAATGGCGCTGTGGTATAGTGCGGTGTTTGCAGTGTGCGAGCACCCGCTTTTTTTTTTTATAAGGCAGACCTGGAGTCAAATTATGACTGAACTGGGTTAATGTGAGGTCCATTACACGTCGCAGGTCACTGGGGTCGTGCGCCTAAGATAAACTTATACATGGTGCAGTCTTTGCGCCCGATGGGAATTGAGCGCTGGTCCCACCTCTTGGCGGCGGTTTTTTTGGCGCTAAAACACGACGCGTGTACAGTTTGCAGTTTGTGAGAAATGGTTACCGCGTACAGCGACCTTGTTCGTCGACTACTTTAAACATGGTTCACGGGGAATAAATGCACAACTGTTTGTTTGACGAGAGTAACTCGCTCGACACATGTGCGGCGGAGTGCGGCCACGTTAATGTAATGTAAAGCAACCATCTGGCTTCGTGTTAATTAATTTAGCTATATTGAATTACTTTTCTTTTGACAGATATTGTGAGAATCATGAGACCCTGTGCTCTTTCATTTACCCCTGGGTCACATTTTGGCACAATAGTACAAACCAACAATTTACGAGAATGTTGACTTATCCCTAACCTCATTAATACATTACATTACGTGTAGTGCATGTACTACTACACTACAGGACGAGTTGCCCACGGTTCTCGCTCGACACTATCGTCTTTGCTGTGCTCAAGTGAAAGCTGTGTTTTACACCGATTCTTGCTGATCTCAACTTTCGCTTGTTCCTGCTTCTGATAGGGTCTCCGTGCATGACTCATCCTCCCGAAGTAACCATGTTTGCTTAGTTAACCCTGGTCGTGAAATTAAACACTTGCGACACGTGTACGTCAGCTTTCTAATTACCAAAAAAAAGTGACAGAAATGCCACCACGCTACCAAGGACGAAAGGGGCACCACGCATACACACACCCACACGCCCGGCACAACCACAGGATGAACACGCGGCGAAAATCGTCCCATAACGACTTTTTGAGCGGGTCGCTTTTTTTTTTCAATAAGTACGAACCGGAAACGGGGCCTGGTCCTAGTTTGGAAGCTGATTTACTTTGCTGAAATCCCGCAGTGGTGGGAAGTAATTCTTGTTGGATTGACATCTGCCAGGCAAGATGTCTTAATTGCCCGGGAACGTCTCGTCCATGTGGACCATAATACATGGTATCTTGCTTCACACTTAAACTGTAGAGGGGGAACGGAAAATTGAAGTGCATTTACAAAGTTACAATTCCGGACTCGCGTCTGCGGGCAATTCAAATGGAACGATCTAGCAGTTTGTGACAAGCATTTATCCACAATCAAGCTTTATGAAACGAGGCCAGTGCTCTGTAAAATGTATAGAATTTCGGGGACATCAGACAATTGAAATTTCACAGTCTTTCAGTACAGATGGCAATTCCCATTTTTTATTTATCGTTAATGATAAAAAATATGAAATAGTATATGATACATGAAGTAGCCTGGGGTTGGAACGACCTTTCACTGTTTTGTTTCTTGGGTCCAAGTTGCGATTTAAAGTCAGCATGGTACATTTCCTTTTTCCCATTTTCTTCATGCTCTTCCTCGGAGCAGTACGACAGTGATATATTTTTAAACGTACTGTGTATTTATAAAAGGTGCGTTTGATTACTGGATAGGTGCAAACATGTTTTACCTCTGTTTACGTGATCGAAATCGAAAACAGTGATAGTCCCCCCCCCCTTCCGGTGATCATATCTGCACAGTGTCTAGAGAAATTAATCAATCATTCGGCCTTTCGTTTACCTCCAGAGCAAACAGTAAGTTTCCGGCACTTCCTGCATTTACATAGGCCTGAACACAAAGCATGCCGGTACTCCGTCCAAGGGGCTTCATCGTGTACATATACATGTACACGTACATGTACATGTTATTCATTGTGTGCACATGCACTTTAGCAGTCTGTAAACTGAACGTTTTTCTCACTGATCCCATGTTTGAAAAAAAAGTCACCTAACTTGTACGGGGGTGTCTAAATTCATTAAAAACACACATATCCCCCTTGTGATTATTTTGGTTAAGTGAGGCAGGTTTAAGATCATTTTCGTGAATGAACTGTTTAGTAGAGGTTATTCTCAATGTTTATTCAGTGTATTTTATTCCAAAAATATAAAGAAAAATCTAACTAAATTTCTGACCCTGCTCTCTCATCAAACATCTAGTTTACAGTTCGCCTCCCTTTTTTCGCGCAAGTTGAGAATGGGCTTTCAGGTTTGGGAAAAAAGATGCAATTTTAAAATGTTATTCACTGTTGTGGTTTGAAGCAATAAATAATCGATGGAATGTTAACTTGCTTAAATGTAGGCTTGTATAATTCTGACTGCATTATCGGTGGAAGCTTAATAGTTATTGTCTAAATATTTGAAGTCGGCTAAATACATGTCTACAAACTTCCAAATTGCTCGACCGGAATCAATCATTCAGTTGTTGAATTACTCCGTCGTCTCCACTCTGAGCGGTGTCCCACCCACGAGGAGGCAACCTCCTCTCAAGACCCGGGACTTTTTGAAGTTCGAGGCTGGTGAAAAATCCCACCTGTTCCACTCGTGGGAAGCACAAAAATAAGAACCCTTTGACGAAAATAAGCAGAGGAAACCTTTTTTTATTCACTAGACTGCCGCAAATGCTTTGACAATAAGGACATGACGTGCGGTGATGTTATCATTTGATTTCTTGTGAATTTTTTTTCTCCAAATGTATTCTAAATTTCGATTACTATCGTCCGCAATGCTTATTTATACAACAGTTACTGTTGGCCCAAGCCACTTCTTAATCCTTCGTTTACTGAGTTTCATGCTTGTATGTCGATAATCGTCGAGATGCACAGAGATGGATTTGTGTGTTTTTTGTTTTGCGGTTGTTTACTTTTTGTTTGTTTGTTTGTTTGTTTGTTTTCAAGCTGTTCAAGTTACCCTTAGGACCGTGCAGAATTAGTTTGCCTGCATCCTTTTCTGTCAGGAACTCATTCCTCTGTGAATCGTAATGCTGGTAAGACTTCTTCATTCAGCGTACAAGGTACACCAGGCCTCTCCGCCGTCCTACAACGGGACTGCTTTGAAGTCGAGAAATCAGCCGACCGTACACGGCGCTCCCTGGCCTTTTGCACCATTTCCCATTTACTCAGCCAGAGGTGTTGCCCCACTTCCGAGCCCGAAAGAAGGAACAGTCTGCAAGTCGGGTGTCATCATTTTGGACGACTTGTGGATGTTGTGTCGGAAGTTTAGACGGGGTCTTTTTTTTAACGCGCACTCGTCACCACACCGACCCCGTCTTGCCTCGCCCCTGCGCCGCCAGAGGCGAATGGTGCGCCCCGGCCTCTCTTCGCTCGCTCCTGGGAGACAAACTATTGATTATAGTTCATGACCTGGTTTTAGGGCCAGTTGGGACACGGGCTTGCCTTGCAAAACTTGTGGGAATTGGGGACCGAGATTGCAGAAGCCGTGTCGGGTAAAAGGTGGACCGGATTTCCCTTCCCAATGTTGTTATTAGGAGATGCAGGGGATGCCGTTCGGTTCCTGACGCTGTACCACGCCCCCTTGAAAACAAACACAACTGGGCCGGGACAGTTTCAAAGTGATTGCGTCCATATTGCTCTGTAATACTATTACTACTACGATAATCGATGCATGGAGACGCGTCAATAGCCGCTGCAGATGTTTTCCCACTGAAAAGTGCTACGAGGGTGCGAAAGAGGAGACAACGTGCAGGGTCAAGGTCAACCTTCTCCCTCAAACATCACCAGCACTGTGATTCTCTGCCAATTATGCCTCACTGTAAATAAGACACGGGAGTCTGAAATTACTTCACGCAAGTCCATTTTCTCTGTTGCCAGTTTTGGCACCACTTTGACGGTGGTCGGCAGTCGGCAGGGGCAAAATGACATTGCATGAGTTTCGCTTTCTGCTTCAACACTTTTTTTGTATGATGAGGTGTTGTTGTTGAGTCTCTTTACCATGATTTTTCCTGGTCAAATGTTTAAATGTTTGTAATTGTCGACACGGGCTCTGTGAGCGATGGAGCTGGAACAGAGGCGTCACTTGCAATCATCTTTCACGTGAATGGGTTCTTGCGTAATAATTTAGCAGTTCCTGCTGGCACCGACGCACAAGTTAAGACTGTTCGGCAATACTTTGTCCCAGAAGTGCTTTCTGCAGAGAGAGAGAGAGAGAGAGAGAGAGAGTTGGCACGATGGACATTTCCCAGTACTCCCCAAAGAAGAGACGATCACGGATTTCGGAAGTCAGGTCAAATTCTGGCAAATATGTGTAACTGAACATTGTCTTGTTTTCTTAGGTAGGACCCCCCCATCAAGAAGTGTTTGGTCTTGAACCACGTCTAGCCAAACTCAAAACGATCCAGTGGCTCGTGTGTCGTTGCCAAACCGGCAAGATGTGGTACTAGTGGTATAGGAGTAATGACTACTTGAATAATTGCCGAACCAGTGACTTGCCATTAATGTTCTGCCCACATGGCATTGAGCCTTGCCAACAGGTGTTTTCCAGCACCTCAGCCAACCTATTTTTATGTGCAGAATGATATTATTACCCAGACCGGAAATTGTTCTAATTTCCCCTGAAGTATTACCAAACGATTTTACAGATTTTTAGGGGGGAGGGGACTACATTGGCGTAATATATTGGTCAGTGAAGGCTTAGGTGTCTGGGGTCTAAAGGTAAATCATCTTGATAGAGGAAAACATTTGGGGATGTTTAGAGAAGTCACGTGACGTCGATTGTCACTGTCACAGCTGCTTGTTCAACCTGGGGGCATGATGTCTAGAGTGCCGTGGCCGTATTTCAAGTCGTTTGTTTTTCCAGACTTTGGCGAGTGAAAGGCCTTTATACTTGTGTGGTTTTGTTTTGTTTATTTGGAAGACATTATAATCTGTTGAGATGGATAACTTTAGCTCATCACAGATTTGGCGTTGTTTTGTAAATTTTGTAGCAAAATCAGTCAGACAAGTGAGCTTTCACCTCAACCGTATACGGTGTATGGCGTATAATGCGTTTTCTGTGCATTATCTGGCCCAGCATCATCCTCTGTGAGGTCTCAGGCGTTTCATACGAGCATGAAGAGTGGAAAGCATTTCCATCGAGTGAGAGTCTCGCTCGGAGGAAATATTTACCCAAAGCCATGACCCCTCCACGAATTGTATGTACCCCAAAACAATTGTAAAGCTGTATTGTGGCTGGCCCTTTTCAAGACGTTATGTCAAATTTGTTTCCACCAGGCAGCAGATCAAGTGAGGCCGCATGTCGGTTCCGCGTAGTCGATCCGTTCCGCCAGGCCCTGCATTGGGCCGTAACGGTGCTGCTTTCCCCGGCGCCAGTTTGTTGGTTACAACTGTATCTTGGTCATATAAACTCGCGATATCATAACCAAAAAACGCTGATCTAGGCAGTGTTTTCCATGATTAATGTGTTTTGTCTTTCAAGCCCTTCCAGTGCTTCTTCCAGAACCCAAACTAAGCCCAGGGGTATTCTTCTTGATGTAATGAATGGCCACCTTGCCTCTCCCCCACTATGAGATAGGTCCCCTTGTCCCCATCCCCTAAAAAAACACACGTTTGTTGGACGCCACTTAGGTACCAGTGACGAAAAAATAAAAGTAATACTGTTTGTTGACTCATTTTTTTGATATTAGTACGATTTTAGTTTTACACAGGAAAGCTCCAGAAATCAGACTGGTGATTGTAGTATTAAGACATACGTGGACAAAGAATTGACGCAGGCAGTGCACGGTGTCAAATGCCAACATGGGTTTGTAAGGTGTGATTTGAGTAATTAGAATACCTCTCATTTGTGGGTTTATGTTTTCTTAGTCAGAAAAAGCAACCGTTAAGGATTGGTCAGCAAATAAGATAAAGGAAGATTTCGACCCTCGACTGAAGTCACTCGTCAGAGGTGAGTCTTTATTGCCACTGATTCGTCTGTGGCTTCCCCGTCACTTTGTCATGAAATATGTGCGTGAAAAATTGACCGGGTGACGATCGTTTCATCGGCTATATATCGGGTTTAAGGTCAACCCCCCTCCGAATACGCTTTTTCCTGTAAATTTCACAGAGTGGGATCGAACTCTTTAATGGCCTACGTGCATTGGCTTTTGGAGCGCTGTCGTTTTTGTGCAAAAGGCTTGGCTGATGAATACCTCACCAGCGACGCGATGATATCCAGGCAGCATATGCAGCAAGGTATGAGACGGAGAGAACCCCCCCCCCTTCTTTGTGTTGGTCATTGTCTCGCAGGAATCTGGGGAATTCCTTTCAGACATCTTGGGGGATGTGTTAAGTAACAATAGTCTGGAATGTGTATGGGGATTGAACATGTTGGGGGGGTACCCCTCGGTCTCATTTCTTGCTGGGTATACCAGGCAATTGACAAATGAATCGGGGACGCATGAAGTAGGAGACACGTTGGTTAACACCTCTAAGTTTGGAATCTAAAGAAAATATGTTTTCTCTGATTTTATCTTTTCAAATAAATATGGAAGCATCCAATCGAACGCAGTGTCCTTTGTCGTCAGAGCTTAACTATAACAAGCTAAAAGGGTTTTTTTCTGTTTGTGCCAAGATGCGAATGCTGAATGTAGATTGCGTCACTCAGATAAACAGGGAAAGCAAGGGGAACCCTCGCCCTGTGTTCGTAGTGTATAAACCCTTGTGCATGCCAAACAATGGCTGCAAACAATTGCTACATGCATTGTTTGAGAAAAAATATCTGTTAATTAAGGCAGAAGTTAACCACCATTTTGAAATTTACAGAGCAGTCAAGGGCAGTTGGGGTCTCAAGCAACAATTGTTCTGTATTTATGGCAAAGTGGTGATCCCGTGGTTGGAGATACATGTACATTTATACGGAAAATAGTCCTCCCATAATTTTCACCTACGCACTCCCGTCAACTTTGAAAAATAACCCCCATCTTTTAAGCCGAAAATGCACGAGAGCCACATCCAACATTATATCGCTCGACAGTTCCTGAAGGAAAAACAGCCTGCCGTGTGCGGTGAATCTCGAAGATTCGGCGTTCACTGCAATGTTCTTTGTTCGCTCTGAAATTAAATATCATTGAAGTGTGAGGCGTGTATCTGTCAAGCAAATTGAGCAAGTCGATGAAGGTTTCCACCCCAGGTTCTGCGTAACTTGTTTAACCCTGATGGGGCTCTAGGTAGGACTTTGCCCTCTTCCTGCTGCATCATCGCTGTTATCGTACCATGCATTTTCGTAAAGCTCTTCGAGGAATTTCTGAAGAAAAAGAAAGTTTTGACACATGCAGGCTATACTGAGTCATCTTACGTTTTCCACTAAATCGGCCCAGAAAAAAGTGCCTATTCACAGTAGTGCTAAAACCACACCTACAAAAAGAAAATATCGGATGTCGTTAAGTTCACCTATGTTTTCAGTAAAATTCCTTTCTGGACTGCTAGAATCCGAAGCGGGAGATCCACGCCTTTATACCGTCAACCCCCCCCCGGTCAAAACACTGTTTGTGTGTTTGTGTTGATTTGCCTTTTTTATTCAAGTTATAAAAAGAACATAAGGGTTATTTCCATAGAGCGCAATATCTATCCATATGAAAAATAAATGAAATATTAAAGAATAAAATATTGGGTATATTGGGTGTACCCAAACAGAATTTTCACTGTGGCTGATCACGGTTGTATTCAACTGCAGGGATTTTAGGTAACCTGGTGCCGGGAGAGAGTGATTCTCAAAGGTACCCGTATGGTACTTTTTGCATTTTGGGAAAAAAACCCTTCTATCCCATCCCATCCCATCCCTTTCAATCCGATCCCTTCCTATCCAATCCTTTCCAATCCCATCCCATCCCCTCCAATCCCATCCCCTCCAATCCCTTCCCATCCAATCCCATCCAATCCTATTCCTTCCAATCCCATCCCCTCCCATCCAATCCCATCCCTTCCCATCCAATCCCATCCCTTCCCATCCCATCCCCTATCCTATCATCATTGTATCGTGTATCACCGTGAATCCTCTCATCATATCGTGTCGTATCATATTATGTTGCCATTAATCATTTCATCATCTATCGTGGTATTCTCTGGGAAATAATTCGCATGTAATAACCGGTTTTTTTCAAGTAGGCTACTCTCTGCAAACTGTATTTGAAACTGTGTTTTACACAAATAAGATTTCGCGCACGAAATTGCTAACACGTGCACATAGGCCTATTATGATATATCCCGAGAAGGGAAAGTTCAAATGTATTATAGCGGCTGAATTATGAATGGCCTTCGTATACATCTGGTATCCTCCTCAAATAAAGCATCGGAAGTGACATAATGAAAAATTATTTCCCCCCTTTTTTTTCTTTTTTTTCGTTTTCACTGTACTTCCATTATGTGTAAGGTTTTTTAATCTTTTTACTCCGGTGTTTAGTTGTGTCAACTCAGTCGAGATAGGCATCAGATGATGGCGCCAGAAATGACACCAGCAACCACAATCTTTTTCTCTCACTCAATTGCATTTGAAGTGGTCAAAATGGGCATTTGAAAAAAACATTAAAACGTCTTCCCTTGGTTTTGTTATTGCCAGAGGAAATACTTCAGACTAAATCAAATCTCTTTTTAAAGGCTGGATATAATACTGCATGTATGATGTAAATTCGACAATTAGCCCCAACAATACCGAACCAAACGTTTGAAAATGTAAACCTATCCTCAAATCGGCGCCAAACGAAAAACCATGCCCGGAAGTCTGATCGCGCTGTAACCGCGGTAACCTTGGCCAGGTGCAAGCGAGGGCTACCGCGATTTCAACTGATCATAGACTCCGTACAAGTCAGTAGACTAATTGTCAAGGACAAAGCGTTTTGATGCCGTCTTTTGCTTTGATTGTGAGACGTCAAAAAAGCGTTTGTAGGAGAAGAGGGGAGGAGGACAAAGTACTATACGAGAGTGGTTATGCGCAGTTCCTCCCTCCACGCCCCTTCGCGGCGAGAAAATCACGACCAAGCTTTGTTTGTTCTCGGCGTTTCGAATGGAGTCTAACTTGTACAAGAAATAAACAGCGTCATGGGCAATGAGCTTGCCGAAAACACAGATTGTATTCGCAGCCATCGGACAGCCGATACCACGGTGATTTAATCATCGGTAAGGACACTTGAAAAGTAAAATAAAAGGGGTGGCAGGCCGTTCATGGGATTGAGAAGTTTTTTTAAACAAACAAGGCCAGTGCGTGTCCTGCGTTTGTTTGGTTTTTTAACTTAAAGAAGACTTATTAGTCCTGGTTTTCGGTGTCTTGTAACAATAATTGGTATCTGCATTACGAACGAATGCAGGCACAGTGTTTAATAATGTGCAATCGGTTTGATGGCGATAAAGTTATTGTACTGCTGCTAGTATTGTAGAGACTGGCGGGCTGTGATTTTTTCTTATATCTGGTACAGTGCGTCTGCCATTCCAAGGGGCTTTAGACTAGAGTGGATTTCTCTATTGCACGGATTAGTTGATAAATCTCGAAGTTATGGGGGGAGCAAAGCTCCTCGCACTTAGTCAGGGTGTTAATAGTGTTAGATGCGATGGATTAAAGGAATTACACGTAAGCATAAAATAGTGTAAAGTGACTTCGTTTTCTAGAAATTAATTTTTGGTGAAGCTGGCTAAAAATACATGATCCTGAAAGTTTTTAGCAGTTTTTAGAGCGTTAACACAGTCTCTACAGGCTGTGGACCCGGAAACGATTGAGAGGGTACGTATGAAATCATCCTTGTTAGAAGTGAAAGTTAAGATTTTGTGCCTCTGAGCGTGGATCTCAGAGCGTAAATAAACACCGCATTATAGCGATGATATTTGATGAAAGCGTTGTATGAATCGGCCGGAGTACAATGTGGGCGGCCTGAGTGGGCCACTAGCAGGCCGTGTCATCCAACGGTGCGATACTGACAGCGACACCAAGTCTGCCACTTGGGCAAGGCCCACCAAGCTCGGGACGGTATCCCCCTTTGATATTGACCCCCGTATTTATCGCAGCTTCTGTAAACCCCAGATTGTTGTCGTTACGTTTAGGTTAGGGGGAAAGAGAAGGTGTGATTGATTGATGGCTGTTGGCACTAATCGGCACTAATGTGCCAAGGAGGGTCACAGGTAGGCAAGATCCTACCCCGAAAACCTCAACAATAGCAGAGGGGCTCCTGTGAAAACACACTTGTTGGAGACTAGATCATGGCATAAGACAACACACGGAAGTATAGCCCCCGCCCCCAAAGAGCAAACAGAATGAAAACTCGCCTTCAGATCTGAGAGCTTAGATGTCAGGGCTTTATTAAATTTTAGAACATAGAATATTCCCAGTGCTACTTTTAAAAAAATTTAGGCAATCACCACAGAGGTATATAAATTTTATTGATGTTCTGTTATAAGCACATGGTATTTTTTAGGAGGTCACAGGTCAATTTTCCTTGTCCACTCATGGCGTATTCAAATTCTGCATACATCTTAACGTACTCTACTCACATATCAAATGCAGCATGTTAAATGAGACACTTCGAAGTTTTTTTGGGGGGTGCTGTTCTTTTTCTCAGATTAGGAATTTTTTTCGCACAACGTGACGCTGCCCATCCCAACATAATATGGGATCTGTGCCGGTGCACGATACGTATAGAGATAACCGCTAAAGGTTCCATACGATTTGGGGAAAATAATAGTAAAACCTGTTGGTCGGGCAGAAATTATCAAGAAACAGGTGTATCTATATACTTGGTAAACATTGATTACAGGAGATGCACTCTGTATAGTTTTTATGAAAAATGACCTGGAATATATCAATATATGTATCAACTTCATTTCCATACTACAGTTTGGTAGCAAAAAATACTGCACCAGTAATAAAAAAAATCATAATCTAATTAACGTATAATTTTGTGTGCTTTGGCATGAAATCGTTATTTAAGAAAGATCAGAGTATAATGCTGTTCAGATATGATAAGGCTCACAACATGTACAGTAGTTACCAAGACAAACATGCATGGGGAATTCATGGGAACCGTGAGACATTGGGGTAAGACATTGAACTGATTGTCACATCACCTGGAGGCAGTCTGGGCCGACCCAGGACTGGACCAGGCCTCAGTCATCACCTGGATGCGGGCGGATATTTTCTGACTTTGAAGTCAGTTGGAATGTTCGCTGCCTTAGGGGCAATATGACTTTTTTGGTTTCACCTGTGCCACGTGCGACTTTTTAAAGGCAACTTCTAGCGTTTTATGAGACCTGAACTGTGAACCCCTAAGGATGAAAGTAGTTCCAACTTACAGGCCTCTCGTAAGCGATGCTGTCTGTGAATTTGTTTGGTGACGTTGATAAAAGTCCCTTTAATTCGACGGTTGGGCGATATTGGCTTTGTGCAGAGATTTTACGGTCGTATCATTGACATGTGACCCGCGTGTTACAGTGGCGATTGAAATTGATAGCGCCCTCTCTTGGTTGATGGCAGTCAGTTCTGAGAACATTCACTAAGTTTGCAAGTGAAGTATTGTAAAGTTACAATAGAGTTACGAGTTACCGGTACTTATTGTAGAATTCGATGCTCTCTGTGGAGATTGTATGGCAAGACACAACCAGGTTGTTCTTAACTCGTAATTGGTACAATCCTGGGTCACTGCCCTCGAAAGCAGGTCCCTGCTTCGCCAATCAAGGTTCAGAGGTCAAACCTGGCAGTCCCCCCCATCAAAAAAAATATGCCTCATCATCCCACCACATTCACTACTGATACTCGCCCCGACAAAAAATGCACTAATTCGATCAGACAGGTTTACAACTCGCTCGTGATTAGCTATAGTTCTCACGCAGTAATTTCGGAACCTTCTGAACTGAGAAATTCTCTGATAAGAAGAAAAAAATCTGTCCAGACGAAGGGTGTGAAACACTGCGGTCAGTGTGATCTAAGGCCGAGCCGCTGCCGCCCGCAGCGGTTCTTTACCTGCCCGTCCACGATTGCCGTTCGGCCTCGTATCTCGGACTTTCTTTTTACACCAGCCGTGAGTGGTCAGCAGCCCGAACGCTTGAGATGAAAGATTTATCATAACCCGACTGTTGCCGAACGCCGTTAATCTATGGGGGGAGGGGGTAATTAGAATGATCTTTGATTTTAGTGGCATTTACGACTTACCCGCGATATGAATTCGAGGAAGATTCGAGACAGTATTTAAGCTGTTAAACAGTTCTGCCGTGGATAATTAAGCCGGCAATATTCTTGAAAGCCTTTCTTTTCAAGTGTTACAAAGCGCCCTGACTTTGAATAACTTTTATCACTCACTAGGCCTATTCGAATTCAGAGGACGTTGTATTTTCGAACCTTCCCCCCCCCCACCCAACAAAAAATTACCGCTCGCTTGTAAACCTGCAATCGAATTGCTTTCCCATAAATCTTGCACTCTCCCAGTCCAGGACTGTTATGCGAAAACTTGAACCGAGGAGCTCATACATAACTTACAATCATTTACAAAGATAATTCCCATTTGTTCTTCCTTTAGCAACTTAGAGCATGGACGTCTTCCTACCTCCATGCTTAGAGCAACGGGGCTCATTTTTCATTGTTTTTAGATAGGCTTTAAACATCATGGACATATTTCAACGCAGCTGTTTGTTGTCATTAACGCGCTACATGAAATTCGCTTTTTGAACTTTATAGTCCTGATCAAGCAGTTGCATTACTGTTCCGATGACCATTGCCGAAATTGACAGACATGTCCTTATCAAGTTCTTTAGGGTTAGGGTTTGAACTTCTAGTTCTTTCATAATTTGTATGCACGAAATGTGGTCTGTTGATTCGATCCAAATTACCAAAAGTGTGGGCTTAAAAGTAAATTGGAACCTTGCATTAAAATTTAAATGGGACAAAACTATAAAACACGCATAGGAGGCCGACATCACACTTATGAATACACGTAGAGTTTCCAGTGTTGTTGCCATCATCAAGAAAAGTGTATGTTGAAAGCAGCGAACGCTTTGTCTTTGTTTTTTTCAAGTAATGATTCCTTTGTTGCACTGTTGATCAAAAACTAGTAATTTATTAAGATTTGCGTTATACAGTGCCGTGTCAGCATCTTGTGGGGGGTACATGCGTCGCAGCCAAGTCGGAGTTTTCGAGCCTCCAGTGAGTACAAATGGTGTCTTGGAGTCTCACATTCAATTATTGTTATTTTTTGTAACGGGAAGAATATTCTCTGGTGATAAACTCTAAAAGTGTGACGTGGAGAGCAGGTCCACCTGGGCCGGCGCGCGGGTCGCATGGCGACTGAGTTATGAGTGCAGTTGGCTCACCATGACACGAGTGACAATAATTCAAGTGCGTTGAGAAATGTTCAGGCGTACTTCTTATAATATTTACGAGTTACATAGTTGCGAAGGATGGTTGTATGTCTTTGGGTTGTGGGAATATTCCCAATGTCTGTGAGATTGGTACTCAACACGTTGCCAACTGCGTGATCTGAAGGAAGGGGATTTGTGCAGCATTCAAGGCAGGTGCGCTTGAGCCCCAAATTGTCCGTTGAGGCTGGGTGGGGGGGGGATAATGTGTCTTGCTTATGCTAGTGTACTTTGTTGAGTGCTGTTCATGCCTGCGTGTTCCAAACCTCATTGGAGTCATTGGTATCTGTTTGCCCTGTCGAGGCTTTGCGTGGTAGCCATCTTGCAGGGCAGTTGTTTTGTTCCACAGGGAAGCCTCCTTTGTGTGTATACTCTGTGGAACAAAAGCACTGGCCTGCAAAATGGCAGCCATGCAAACCCTCTATACACTTTACGGTTGTCCTGTAATTGTCACTTATGCTTCCTCACTCTCTTGGCAAGAAAAATCACCACTGTTCTCCTAGGAGTACGTTAATGTTTAAATCAAAATACATGTAGTTGGTCTAAAGGTTTAGGGTAAATGTCTGTTTCTCGCAAAGTGCCCCCAGAAATTAACCTGCTTGCATTTTGATCGTCTGTAGTAAGTCAACGGTGGGGGAATCATTTCAAGCTTACCTAACTTAATCACATTTTGAATGAGCCACTGTGATTGGGGAACTTCAAAACGGGAAACAAAATTTTGACCCCAAAAATCTTCATGAATCTCGATAGCTAGACGCCAGGCCGCAGTTCTTTCCTGAGGGGAAGAATCAGACTAAAGATATTAACCTCTTACAGCTGAACTTTGGAATCCTTGCTGACACGGGCTCTTGATTCACGACATACGGTGCGGCAACGTGACGGTACTGACAAGTCTGCCCGGCACAGCCGAGGCGACGCGTCAACATGACACCGGCGCAGATGTATTAATTTCATATTTTCGTAAGGCGATACTCAGCAACAATTTTTGGAGAAGGCGGTCGGGTGTGATGGGGAGGGCGGGGGGGAACTAAACTGTGATTTTCCACCCTGTTTAGGTTTGGCCGCCAGGGGGCGCTTCTAAATTGGTGCGGGGATTTTGAAATGTTGCAACACAATACTTTCCCCACAGACTTCCGATCATTTCAGACAGAGGACCCCAAATGCCTCTTTGTTGGGACAAAATATTTTAAATAAGAACAGTAAGTCATCTTTTGGCGGGCCTAAATCGCTACCAGCCAACACTTTGCGATCATCAGATTTCTGCCCTTTTTTGAGAGATTTAAGGCATTTTAGAGCTCCAGTTGTGATCGGAACTGCTTTGTTTTCATATTTGGTGTACTTTCAGCATCAATCACACAAAACATGTACGCTTCCATGTGGGGTTTGACTTAAAATCGCTTCATGCGAACAGTAGCCATTATGGTCGTTTCATCATTTCAGAAGTGGCCAAAATACACTGGCCAAGTAGTTGACGAATTTATGGTGAGGTCCCAGGGAAAAAAACAATTTAGCAGGGTTGAGGCTTCAGAGGTCTGTGATGTCACCAGTGTGCCCTCCTCTAGCAGAATTCATCTCAGGGTTGTCAAGGCGTTGCGTGATGTGCATTTTTTTTAAACGCCCGGCCCTGGTCGTGCTGTTATTTGGCCTCGTTTGCGTTTCACGTCACGCGTCACGGTCACGTCACGGCCATTCGCGCGCGTCATGGGTAAGGTGTGAAATAATGTAGTGACTTAATTGACAATCAACACGATTTTAAGGATTTCGTGAGAAGTGTCTTTGTACACTCGGAATTGAAACAGTTGAAAAAAGTAAGAGCGTACAATAGGGCCTGTTGTCAGTTTTCAAAAATCGCATCTCACTCGTTTTTAGATTGTAGATGCAGTTTAATAGAGCTGGATAATCATAATGCATACAGGAAAAGGGCTGTATCTCTTAAAGTGATCCGAGCCTATGTATGTAAGACGAGTCTTCTATTTTTGACAATAATTTTGTTGCATAGGCCTACTAAAGCGAAGAAGTGTTTCTGTTAGACCCCTAAGTGCTGCCCACAATGCTTATTTCCTGTACTTTGCTTTGAACACAACTACCGTGTCTTCTCCGTTCCTCGTCATTTTGTCTGCATTCAAGATTCATCTATCTCCACTTGCGTGAAAGTTTTGCGTCAACACGCTAAGGCAGTTACGTTTACCGCAGTCTATCGAGCGCAAAGTCTCTTGTTCTAGTTGCTGCTGTTCGAATCCCTTCCGAGCTGTAATCCGCGGATAGGAGATGTGGCCGATCCTGCTGATTCCGTGCAAGGTTTCCCCAATGATCGTTGGGGTCATTTTTCAAGTTATCCTATCCAATGTAACGCTGTGTAAGCGCTCCTAAATTACATAAATCTGCGGACAAAATACCAGGAATAAATAAATCACTTCGTCTTATATCCCAATGATTATATTGAGTTTACCAGAAGAGTGAGTAAAAACTGACTTTTCCCGCTCTCCCTGGGCTCGTAATCCTGGGGCCTTGGTTTTTTTTCACCAAATTCCTAGGCTATAAGTCTGCCCCTATTCGTCCCATCGTAACATCATCAGCTCGTAAATCGGTAATCCGGAGGAAAAAAATTGCCGGTCGAAATTACGGTTTTTAGGGGGCACGGTGGCAGACGATCGAGGGTCGAGACGCCGTGCTGCACCGCAGGTAAGCCGGCGCCTCGCTCGGTTCGAGACTATAATCCCGTAACTCAGCACCCTTACCGTGACGGGTGAAGGCTGTAAAAAAAAAAAAGAAGAAAGGAACCTGATAAATTATCCTCTCTTAAATTCATGCATATAAGCACCCATAATTACCCGGCTTTCTTCACCAATTATTGCAGCTATTTTACTTTAATGAAATTGTCCTCTTTTTTGATCTTGAAGGGGTGTATATATCCCTAGTAGCCGTTGATTTAAGGGGCCTCGTGAGTTCCCGTGAGGTGAGGAGAGGACTGAAGTCAGGTTACCCGATGTCCTGTCGGCCATTGAACTAAATTGCTTCTTGTTCCTCCCTCTTTCCGTACCCATTTTGTAAAAGTAATCAAGCGACTTGGAAAACACAGAAGTTCGAGAACACACGAGATCTCTGTGGAAACAGGGATATTGCCTAAATATTCTTCGGGTGTCGGTGTTCAAGGGCATTTCAGCGAAGTTCTTTAAGTAGTAAGTTTGCTCTCATTATAAGCATAAGGGATAGGTTCAAAGAAGAGCCTATAGTACCGGTATGGTAACAAAATCATTTCCTTTTTCGTCTGCCTGAAGCCGTAGCACTATTTCGAACACACGTAAATCAGGGAAAACCTCGAACTTTTCTCTGGCTATCAAAATTCATGCTTTGAATTTCTTAGCAGGTGTGAAAACAATGGGATATTTCCTTTCCTCAGCGACACTTTAGTTTAACGTGAACTCAGTTTTACTGTAAAAGAATTAGTTGCTGTGATTTGACAAATTAAAACACAACACCTTTGGTTTGTCGGAAACGCAGGCGCTGTAAGATGGTACAACCGTAATTGCTGTCTCGGAAATTAAGACAAATTCTTTCTCATGGCGTGCGCTGTCTGTCATTTTGTACTCTTATCCCCATCGAATATCGGTTCGAGTCGAGAGTCCGTGTAATTACGCTTTGCGATAGTATCGATTCCCCCCCGGGGGAGAATCGACTCCCTCGGGGGAGGAAGCGTCACTCATAATCGTTTCATCGACGGCCCCCGGTCTGCCCTGCAGTCACGGGGCCGGCCGGCCGGCGCTCTCGATTATATTAGCGGTTTGCAGGGCAGCGGCGGAATCGAGGCCAGAATTATTGCGATTAATAGAATGCCGATGACATGTATGATATCCCTAGCCCTTGTTTAGATTATGTCCCCGTGCGAGGAATATGTCTTAATCATTTTCTTTTCAGGCGCTCGGCAAGTTTAATGCCGTCCAGGGTCCGGGTGTGGCCTTGTAATTGTTGTATCGAGACTTCTTCCCAACTTCGCACATCGCAGGGATACGGCTTTTGCAAAATCTAACAGCAAACGAGAGAACCGAATCGTTTTAGAGCCATATAGCGGTGTACTAGATATTTTGGTCTGTCCATTTCTTGAGAGACTGGGCTTGTAAGGAAACCTAAATTCATTTTGTTTGTAAAAAAAAATCAAGCTGTATGGCGAGTCTTACGCTGTTAGTCTGCTTCGGATTTTTTTTGTAGTTTTTCTGCACAAGTTCAGCACTTTCAAGCTGAGCGGTTTAGGCATTACTCAAGAATATACGACTGCTTAGACTAATGCAACTGATATGGGCGACTCCTTTTAGCACTGAAACTGGGGTACGAACAAAGGGAACCTGTAGCAATGGGCGTAGCGATGGGGGTGGGTGGGTGTGGGCACCCCCAGTCATTAATTCCAGTTGGCAAATAGAGCTTCGGTCGTCAAATGAATCCAAAATTGGTACACGAACGATATAGGTTGTTTTCCCTGAAGCATGAAATGAGGCGTACGGATTAACATTTTCCGCTCTTTGTGAATTTTACACGTTGCAACGTTGGCGAACACCAACCCCCCCCCCAAGAAAATGCTTTCGCTGCGCCCCTGGGACTACCAGAGAGGAGCTTGTGAACGTGAAGAGTGAAATTTAAAACAGGATATTCAACCTTATACGGTTTTTTTTTTCATTTGTAAAATTTATAGTATTTATATTTTTATTTTATTTTACTATATATTTATATTTTTACTGTATTGTGCTGTGTTTGGTTTTAAATGTGTTGTTTTATATGTGCTGTTTGTGGTGTTTTAAATTTCTTTTACTAATTTTACTTAACCGTTTACTGTTTATTTTCATTCCATTGTGATCTTTTAAAATCTTAGTATTGTTAATTTGTATTTTATTTTTAAAGTAGGCCTACATTCAATTTAATGTAGCTTTTAAAGTTGATTTTCTTTAAATGGTATGACAGGGCCTTATGGAAGGCCACCGTTTGGGCGAATAAGCTTCCATGGATGTGAGTGCGCCCTAATAATAATACAAATAATAATTATGTCCCCTTTACTGCCTTTCCCCCGTTGAGCGTTTTCCTGTACCCAAGGCTTATCTGTTTCGTTTGTAATTTTACTATGGGAATATACTTGACGGGTTAATCTTCATTTTAGGGAAGGGGCACAGTCGTTGTGCTTGTAGACTTGAGCGGGTGGTACGATGGGTTAGGGTGGCCTCGTGTCTGGTACAAGCCAGCGAAGAAAACTTGTTGGAAGAAAGCGTCTAGTTCTATTGCGTTCGGAAAAGCCTTGGACACCATCCTCTCGAGAGTTGAATCCCACTCGGTATCCAATACTCGGGATTTCTCACATCAGTGATTTCTGCTTTCTCGTGAAAGCCAGAAACAATGAAGCATCAAGGTAATGGCGAAATCAAGGAAAAGGTGAAATATACATGGTGCAAAACTGGAAATCCTATTAAATGGCTGGAAAAAAACAATGTTCTTCATTTCCCTTAAAAAACACACAATACTTCTCTGTCCCAAAGTCACTGCATCATTATACACCCCCTGCATCCTCACAGCGTGAGTGCCATAACAGCCAACACAAATCATTCCACGAGCCACGGCACAGAGCTAAAGGGAAAAGACAGCGAAAGAAAAAAAAAAACACTTTCGAAAACAGTGGGGGTGCAACCCGTTAAAGCAGCGTGACCGGACATAATAAAAACACACACACTGAAAAAAAACGCGTGAAATCAAACCCTAAATTTCAGGCTTGAAAAATGAAACGGGTACTCTCCCTCCCAGGGATTTCGCCACCATTTGTTTTCCTGATTTTCATCTCGCTGTCGAAACATTTCGCCTCTTGCTGAGTTGTGACTTCTACAGAAGGCCTTCTCTTTTTTTCCCCCTAATGCTCACAAACAGAAGCCAATGTGGTCGTTCCATTAAATGTTCCAGTTAACAATCGGAGGTTCGAAGCTTTTTAAATTTGGGATAATTTATTGCCTCCCTTGGGGAGTCGACCTGAATTAGATTGTGTTTGTTGGAAGTTTACCGCGCACAGGCCTGGAGACCGAACGTAAAATAATGTTCGTTTTGTTCTGAAGACACATAGGAGCTTTTCAGTAGGATTTTAATTTTCTGATTTTGACACCTTCTGTTCATTTTCATGTGTATCTTCATGCATAAATTCTCTTGTTCGAGAGCTGCATGTTCTTTGGGTTTATTGCCAACAAAAACGCACAGTACTGTGTCCATCGTCAAAGGATAAAAGAACCCGACCCTTGACCTCCAATTACATCTCGCCCCTATTTATCCCTCAATGCTTCGTGGTCACATAAGGAATTAAACCATACCAGAGAGCACCACCCGAGTTCGCGGACGGTCCTGAAAACGTGCGTCACTCAAGACTTCTCGAGAGCAAAATCCTCCTCTTCAGCCCGCCTCGGGCGGTGTGTGGGTTACATTCTTTTCAACGGCCTCTACCCTGAACCTTTAAGGGGAAAAAAGCTCTCGATGCGTCTTAGATTGAAAACTAGAATTCGGAGTTTCGGTGGTTTTACGGTTGTTCCAAGGACAGCTCCGGAGCTCGTGACGGATAAGGTCCGAGAGATCTTGGCCGTGCATCGTCCGCAGAGGGCCCTGATGTCGCCCCAGGATCTCTCGGTACATTACCTAGCTTGTCACGGTGGGAGTGCCGCCGGCGGCCGCAGAAAGCCGCCACTACTCGGGGAGACTCTTGCACTATTCCGTAGGAAAGTGCTGCGTCCTCAATTGTTCTTTCAATATATCCATTTGGACTCTCTTTTCGAGTGAAAACATGCCGATTTTAGGTAGTAACTTGGCTTTAATAACTTTTACTCGAGCGTGATTTGAGAAGATTCTGATGTGACAGTACACTTTCTCTTGACGTAGTTTTCCAAGATACTCTTTTAACCCCAGGAAACGGATGGAAGGAGCACTTTCTTTGGCTGGAACCAAAATGTGGAAGGATTTCTTCCTGTAATTTTATTGATTATGAACTTGGCACGCTCGAGTATGAGGGGATTAAAACAATACTTGGACATCTTCCCTTTCGTTATATTTTAAGAATGAAACGCAGCCTTTGCCCTTCGAGGGGATTGGCCTCGTATCCCCGTCCGATCCGCCAATAAATTGGCCACATAAAATTGCGTTTCTTGGTTTGACCAGCACTGAGGCGTGTGGCAACACTTATGAAAGAGCTGCAAACCCAATTTTCCTGAGTAATCTGCTCCGAGCAGGAACAAAAGAGGGCGTGTTTTTAAATGAAATTGACGGTCCTTTGGTAAAATTGCTCTCCGTTATTATAGACTTATGGAGGTCAATGTTTAGTACTCACTCATAGGTGCGCAAGTTTATACGTGTTTGACGCGGAGCACGCTGAGTATACGCGCAACAATTTTAGTCTAAGTAGGGCCGTTTTCCAATACTCGACTTGGGCTCCGTCTCGGGCTTCAACTGTTTTTTACTTGCTGTCTTTGAGGTTATAAGCGCAATAGTAAGTCGGATAGCACCACAAAACATCAAGTAAGATGCAAAAGAGCCAAACATTACAGTATTTCAATTTAAGTTAAACGCTTCAGCCTCACAACGAGGATCGGTTTCCTACACGACGCCTGAGACGGAGACGAAGTTGAGTATTGGAAAATGGTGGTCTTCGCGTGCACGCCGATGGCGTTCAAGAACCCGCTTGGAAACCTTACTACCCACCTGTCTTTGTTCTGTCGCTTGGGGGTGCACTTCAACTCGGGGCGGATTGGCTGTTCAAGTTGGCATTGCGCCCGCGCCCTTTTGTTCGACATGCGGCCAGTGGAGAAAACGTACATGTTAATTCAGGATACCGGGTGGAGGGTTACGGCGGCAGGCCGGCAGGCCATCACGTACGATGGTCCATGCGCTATGGTTATGAGTTCAATGTACTGATTGACTGTGGTATGGGTAGTGAGTTTCTACGGGGGTTTCCAAGCCCCTTTATGATACGTCGGATCATAGTCGGATCGATAGTCATAGGGCATTATTCTGTTCCTAACTTGATACCACGGCAATACATCAGCCTTACTGCACTCTTATGTTTTTGGTAGCCGTTCCAGTTCCCGCCACACCCAACACCCCACCCCTTTCCTGCTATTCTAGACCTCTCCATCATCTCGTTTCCTTCACAATAGCCTGCTGTCGCTCACGGCGTGTAACAGTTGGCGCGGTAGCAGACGACACCGCAGGACAAAACCTGTTCCCAATAAGTCCTCGCTAGAATCCGGAGAAGATAGTCATGTGTGACATGAGTCTGCGTCTGCTTGCGCGCACAAACAGAAAAAAAAATAGCCTCCCTCCGGAATTTACAGCGAGTTTATATTCTTTTCACCGTCTTGATTTACTGTATAGGAATATGATGCGATGACTGATGTTAGCGTGATATTCTGCACGTATTCCACTGGCGAACGGAGAATTGGAAAAGAAAGAAAAAAAAATTGCTCGAGAATATTTCTGTCGTCGACACGCCCTTGCAACCAGTCGCCATTTTGACCCCCGGCGCAGTGTCTGTTTGCGCACATTTTTTACATTTTCTGACGACGATTTATATGACATTAAACTGTTGATATACTGCATATTTGTATAGATGAGGCATGGTATAAATACGAGCGAGCCGCTGTCTCGTAACTCAATCCGTGTTCTGTATTATATCCGAGATTTTCTTTTTCTTATCGACACAGTGAATTCATTTTAAAGGACTTTAAAGGGGAAGGAGTTTCCGAACAGTTTATTTGACAGCCTTGGCTACAATCTTGATTCAGATCAAATTTTAGGAATTGCACAGTGATGGTTAAGAAATCGACTGTCTGAAGACCCTACATGTTGAAGTTTTTGAAAGGCTGTTCAAACTTTTCCCCAAATCGTATATATGATACAATTTTTGGCGAAAATATAATGCCCAAAATGTTTCGCCATTTTGGGATTTTTTTTAGCGAGACTCAATCTGAAAGATGTTCGGATCGCTACCTTCTTTCTGAATGAAACAGACAGTGTTCAGCTTTTGCAAAAATTATGATAGTTTTTCAGTAATACCCCAAGATATTTTCAGTGACAGTATTATCCTGAGAATAGCCAGCTCCTCACAATTTGGATTTTTTATTGTGCTAATTAGAATCGTATCAAACAAAGCTTCGAATCTACTTCAGTAGGCCTAAATGAACTACTTTTCAAAATGCCATCGACTGAGGAGAAGGTTAAAGCGTTTGAGATGATTATTCAAGAGCGCTGTCTGCATCGGTTCTGTTACAGCTGTAGGTCTTTCCGGAAAGAATTTTAACGCTTGCAATTTCAATCGTGTTGAGTCTTGAGACTGTACCGAGTGCTTGCGTCCATAGTTTTTTTCTTTTCGGAAATCTGATCAAAACCGCCGGAAGGAACCCCGTGTTGTTCCATTCTAACTTGCCAAATCCTTGTAGAACGGAGAGAAATCCTGAGATTTACAACGCTAATGTGTCGGCCATCCTGCAGGGGTACTAGCGTTAGTTTTTACCCAGTCGAGCCACATTACAGCTGAACCCTGCTTTACCGTACCCAACAGGTGATATCTCGTGGGGCATCGAGGTGGCCCAGGCCCCGTCGACTCCCAGCCGGTGTGCGGCAGATAACGCACGGGGCCTTAGGCAGACCGCCCGTCTCTAACAGTTAAGATTTATTTCGATCGATTGCAATCAATACACAGAAGGATTGAGGTTGTTTCCGATAGATCCCCCTATGGCCCTGTCAAAGGGGGATATCATAGCGTATGTTTGGTGTTTGCCAGAGTTTGTAACCGTAAACCGTTGGCAATGTTACACGGTAAATTACTCTCCAGTTTGCATCGCGCCATATGGGTCGGCTGAGAGTCTTATTTTGTCATTGTTTACTGCTCTGTTTGTTTGCTTGTCCTTGTTTTAATCCACCCTCCTTTGGTTCTTGTATATCTTCCCCGCCCCCAATTATCCAGGGGCCACACTCACCAGAAGGTAAACGTTTACACAGTCAGTAAGCGGATTTTTTTTATAGAATTGGTAATAGCCAAATATACTCGACAATGAGACCATGAGATTTTGATGAAGTATATTGCAATACTATTAAAATGTAGGTTGCTTTTTATTTGTGATTTTGTGCTACAAAAGTCGGTTATTCTTCGACGATGGTCAGGGACTGGATTGAAGAAGTGGAGGTTGTGCATGTCAAACTAGTTTGTGTAGATTTACCATTTTCGTACGTGAGCGTTCGTGTGAAAACGGGTCCCTTGCGATGAAGGGCCTGCCTTCGAAACATACAAGTGGTACTTTGCTTATCTACTTAAACTGTTGCTTCAGCGCCTTTGGATACATCTTAATTAATAAAAGCATTGTGGCATGAATATTGTTCCTTTCTTTCTGTTCTCCTCCTTGGTTTCTAACGTTATTTGTTGAATGTCAAATCGGACTTGTGCCGTGACCTTACCTGGCCAATCAATTACTTCCTGTTCCTCCAATTGGCAAAGAAAATACTTCTTGATCTCCCAGATCTGCCAAATGAGCGAACTTCCCTTTGCTGTATTCTCTGGGAAGTTATTAATTGTAATGCGAAACCAAAAACCCGTATTAATAGATCGAGTTGCAAAGGGCAGAGGTGTGCCATCGGAGAAGAGCACGCCTTCGCCTCCAGAGCATGTAGGACAGAAAGCCTTTGCTGCGGTGGAGCCTGGTTTTTAGTCAGCGGTAATTCGATCAGTTATTAAGCATGTTCGTTCGCGCTCGCTCCCTGCAAACGGGGGGTGGCGGTTACGCTTCTACTGAAAGACGCAATTTAGCCTAGCTGTCTGAGGGAGGATGCGGAAAACGAGTGTATCCCATCTGTTGGAATTGCTGCAATTAATTTCGATTTGAGCGACTTGTTGTGAGGATTGTTGCGACTTCATGTACGATTTAAATTCACCACCACATTTTATGCTTCAGTTGGAACGCTACAGGGCTGACTGTGACATTTCGAGAAAAAAAAAGAACTGACCGAATGTACAATGTTGCCTCACGAGCGCAGAGCCACGAAGCTAAAGTTGGCCAAGAAGCCTGAACAGATGCTTGGCCTGTTATGATTAATGTAATATACGATTCGATTCGGTGCAGGTGCCACCTGGCGTCATTATTTCAACACCTCAGTTTTGCCATGTACTCGTTTTTCCGTGATTATGTGAATGTAGTCTGCAAGAGTCGCTTATAGCCTTCATTTCTTTTTTCAGAAATCACAGCAACACATGACGATATTATAGTAATCGGAAGGTGTTCCCTTGATAGAATGTTAATTGCGCCCTCTTTTGGCAGAAGGTCGAAACATTTGACGAAAATGAAACAACTTCCTTTTTTCAGAATCGAAAATCATATTCTTTTCCTCGTCGGGAGAAATCTTGGAGCAAAGGACTAGACAGTGCGTAATCACGGAGGCCAGTCTTACGGACGCTATAATGAGCGACCACAGACGCCTTAAGTCGAAACCTCCGCTCGCCTCAATTTCAACCTTTAAAAACTCGATACTCTTGTACGAACTCCCCGAATGAAAAGACGGGTAAACAAGGATCGGGTTTTTCAGGTACAGACCATGTCTCCTCTTCTAGCACGGAGTTCGACCTCAGCCCATTCACTCTTTCCAATAAATGGGTCATTACTAAGCCGATTTTGCAATAACTACAGTAATGGAATCACTTTGTAAACTAATCTGGAATGACTCGGCAGGATATGGTGAAATTTTCAGTCTTATGACGCCTCTGCTCCTGTGCAGTGCATAATTAGGCCTGTTGTCGAACTGCAGCTTTCATTTCATTCTTGGCCTTTTTACACTTTTGTTCAGAAGTTTTCCCCCTAAAACTGACTCAATTTCAACTGTATTGGTGCGTGGACATTATTAAGGATCCAACATCATGCTTCTCTATCAGAAGAGATTGATAATGCGCTGCAGCCCAGCTCAGTCACTGTATAGTTTGTTAGATTTAAATATTATTGTGTCTTACCATTGCATGGGTTTATAGAAGAAACAAAAATTGATTTAGTTTTTCTTTGCCCATGAGAACGCTAGTTCCCTGAAGCCTGTCAGTTAAAGTCTACAAAAATCCAACCCCTCAAAAAGGATTTGAAAAACAACGCAACTTCCAAGTTGTCTGGCTTGACTCCAACTTTCGGTCTCCGCTGGATTTTCCGACAGTTTTTTTTCCCCTGAAATGTTAATAAATAAAATCGAGAACGAAATCTAAAGCGATACATTTACCGTTAATGGCTCCGCGGGGAGTAGTATAGCGGGCACGAGGGCGCGGGGAAATGCCGGCCGTCGCATGCAGTGCTGGGTCACTCGACCGGGCCGTGTCTGCCTCGGCTCCCCCGTCAAGAAGACCGGCGTGTCTCGATCATTACGTGATTTACGGGACTGTCCCCGCAGACACGGCTCGTCAAAACCGCGCCTTCATTTCTCCCACTCCCAAATTTCTTTTAATTCCCTTCGCCTCGGGAGTCTTTGGCCAGATTTGTGGCCAGATGATATCATGTAAGAGTTATGGTTTGTTTGTGGTTGTGTGCTTACCAGAGTCAAGTTTAATGTGTACAGAGTTCACCCAAGCCAAAGTTCATCACCATTTCTAATCAAGTTCTTTGATATTTTACTAATTATTACAGAAATTAAACACTTTTGTCCAATTTATCTACTTTACTTATGTGTGGTGAAAGGAACTCACATGCTTAACCTTGTACGGAAGTTAAGGATTCTGTTGAAAATCTTTAAAATTAACTATTACTAAATCAATGTTATTTTACTAATAATAGACCTAATAACGTCTTCATAGAAGAATGGAGACGACCAAATATCGTTCCTGACATCTCCCAAATCTCCCTACAAAGAATCTTCCAATGTCAGTATGGTGTGGATGCAATTGAAGCATGGGCCTTTAAACACTAGTTCAAACACCCTCAAAGTTTTGTAGAATCGAACTGGAGTAATAATGCTGGAAGCTGTGAAAGTGTGTCCCAGGTTCGAACCCTACTCATGTGGCATACACCTGTTTGTTACATTATGCCATCACATTGTTGATCTGAGCCCACCCTGAAGCTAGCTGTTCCCCGCCGAAATTCAGGGAACCCGTCTCACTTTTTATGTCCCCGGTTAACGTTGTTGGGTACGTCTCCCTTCCTTCTCTCGGCCCCAAGCTTTTGACAGGCGCTAAATGAATCTGACAAGTTGTCCATGAGCACGCCACACGACCAGCGCGCCATCCTTCAAAAAAACAAAAAAAGGCACCACCGTCTCGTCCGTAATTTTAGCGCGATCGACCCATAATGATTTCATGTGTGGTCCGCTGCTCGAGACCTCTCCGTTGTGGTCGAGTGGTTTTCTCGGTAGGTTTATAATCACCGGTGTCTGTACACACACTGCTAATGATACACTATACAGTGACACTTCACCCGAAAAAATATCAAATTATCGTCGGCTTTCAGACATTTCCTGGGCACCTGAATGTATACCTTCCCAACTCCGAGGACTAGTGACTCGCCACCCATGGTTGTTTCTGTAAGCTCGTGGGGCATAGCATTGCTTGGCCCCGGCAGTGCGTTCGCTCTGTCAACACCACTTTTTACCACGAGAGTTTTAACAAAAGTGGGGGGAGGGGGGTTGCTAAAATCAAAACTTTGTGTCAAAATATTCAAAAGTTGATGGATTCAACTTGGTCAAGTGGTGGAGTTCTGGAGTGACGGGTGTAGAGTTGTGTCGTCCCAAGGGTAAAGACGTATTCATCACTCGTGTGCACCTGCTAGGGGGGGGGGCTTTGAGCTTTGTGGCCTATCATAACATCGGTGGCCAAATAATTGTGGCCTGGGTCTTGGCACCCTATATAAAAGGCATTTCAGCAATGGCTGCGGTCGAGACATTCATAAAATAATGTAATTACTCATCGCCATGTCAATAGTGCTGTACATACAGCGCTTGAACACGCAGACCACCCGTAGAAGTCGACAAGATCTAATCATTTATAACGATACATGACGACTGTCTACACACCTGTAACGCTGCATGCGCCACTTTTTTGGAGGGAACGATCGATGGGCCTGCCTCCAGTTCACTTAGATATAAAACAATGCCGACCATACAATGTTAATATCAACCAGGTCAGAGCAAACAAGCTCGAAATTGTTACTGTTATGTCGCAGTTATTATTCCTTTGTGGCGAGGCCCCCCCCCCCATCTCTCTGGAACTTAAATGACATGATAGAACGGTATTTCACGCTCAGTATTTGTCAGATTTGAAGCTTCAACTAGTACAAACCATGAAACTTGATCTACTTTTGATATTTCGAAATCATAAATTTGTTCCAGCGGTGTCATTTTTTATCATGATATCATCACAGACAGCGTCGCAGAAGAAAATTGCTGAAGAGTTTACGAAATAATTGCCAGCGCATGCATTTCGGCTTTCATCAGAATCGAATCTTTTTGTGCGCAGTGCATTGCAATAATAAATTCATAGACTTGATTGCAGTACGCGTTTTGACTGCCACAACTGTAGGAGGGCGCTCTCACCGTTCTCTGAGGGGGTTGTCTTCACCCGAAGACTTCCGTCTGGAGGTTTCATATTGCCAGTACCTTTCACAGCAATCCTGAAGCTTGTTCTTGTTCTGCCAGTATTCTTGCCATATGTCACACGGCATCGTGTGTGTTTCCCCTTAGTCCAGTTGCATGTTGGGCATTAAGGAACGGATACTCGGTGTCCCTTGGTAGGGGATGCTTTCGAGTTCGAGTTACCCGCCCCGCCCCTCCCTCTTTCCCCCTGGCTCCCAAGACGGCAGATCACTGTTTTGTGTGTATATTCTGTTGGTCGTCGGCGCTCTGTGGATTACTTGATTTGGGAAAACGAGGGAAGGAAAAACCTACTTTCCTTTCTCGATGCTGAATAATAGCGTAGACACAATGCACCGCGTGGGAAAACCATAGAGTTGTGCTGTCTGGAGTTGAGGGAACTAGTTATGCTTGTAACAACACGAGCGCATTACATCTAGACTTTCAGGAATTGCATTTTAACCCATGTTGAAAGGAGTTTCAATTTACCAGTCATCACTTAAATTGCGACACGTGTATGCTTATTCAGTTTCCCATGACGTGAAACTGTGACGGTTTCTGTAAAGTTTTAGAGTCCCGTGGAAGAATTTGTTGAAAGAATTTGGGGAATTGGTAGCAAATGTCGAGATCTTCCACTGTTGACTTCAGTACCGGTATAATGTGCTGTCTTGCTCAAGTTCCTTTAAAGGCTCGATCTGCACGATTTCTCTTTCAACGTTTTCGCCTCGACATAGAACTGATCTGATGTGGTCAAAAGGTCAATATTTTACATTTCAACATCTTTGACCTGTCCAGAGAGAGCTTTTGATCCATAGACTTAGCAGAGCGATTTAAAACATTTATCAACTCGTCAGCTAGGATTAGCCCGATAATGTTCCAAATCTGTCCTCTTCGGACCAAAATCTGTGGATTAATTTTTCTTCGCATGAGTATTCTCCCAGCAATACGGGAACAAAAAATGCAGTCCCTGACTCGACTTTTTTCTATAAGAGCAGAGCTGGAGGTGATGACAAACTCGCCGGCGGTTATCACTCAGTAACCCAGAACCCGACCAGGAAATCGGCAGAAATTACGGGCGGAAGAAATCCGAGCCGCTGGGAGCCGCTGGGGAGATGAGCCTCACGGCGTGCGGGTGTTTCGCGGCATGCCCAGCCTTCTAGAGGGCCCGGCCCCGCCGGTGAAGTAGACGGGCCTTACCTAGCCCCTGATGTCTGTTGACTCAAGTCCAGCGGTGATGAAAGTGTGTGCGTCTCCCTCGGGCCCGTGTGCGCGCGGTAAATCCTCTCTAGCTAAACATCTTAGGGAAGATGACATCATTCATTGCCTGAAGGTGGTTCCCGGTATCCCCCCCCCCCACTTTCTCTTTTTCCCCCAACTTCTCTCTTTCCCCGCCTTGCCGTGGTGGAATTCTCGACACTGTTGCTAAGCCAGACCGTGTCACGATACTTCCTATGCGGATGCCATTGGAACTCGAGCAGGAAATTATTGATTATGGACTAGATCATTCCAGCTGATACTGTGTCAGAAATATTTTGCCCGATGACAGTGAGCTATGGGCAAACCATATGGATGTGTCACTTTTAACTGAATTATAATTCGGGTCTTGCGGAGTGTGACGTGTCCTGCGCGTGATTTTCGTCTCCAGAAAGACGCTTAGTTTCAACCACGTCTGAAAGTTATTGGGAGACGATCGTCCAAATAGTGGCGTATTCATCTTGGGTCGGGGTTCAAAATATAATCGTTTTCCACAAACGACTGTTACTTTTTGTCATCTGTAAAATAATCCTCAATCCCCCCCAGAAAAGGTGGTAATGCTGCTTCCAGAATGCTAGCGCTTCTAATTCCTTGAAATAATTATCGAACGTGCAATTTACCCCCGCCTCTCCCACCCAATACACCACGAATAAGGATACTGTTTTCCCCAAGACGACCAGATACTAATTATTTACCTCGCAAAATAGTTGCTCCACTTCATAGCGACAATTTCCGATGAAATGAAACATTCAACACAAAGATCATCTATCGAGTCTTGTAACAAGCTTTCAGTTTCTTGCATGTGTAAACTATAAAAAGGGGAGGGCGGATCTTCTCCCTGTAAGACGGGCGGTGGTTGATAAATTGTTCTCTAAGATGAAACCTGTTTTGTGTGTGCGTTGCTCCTCTTTTCGTTGCCATGGTTTTGACATTTTCATTGAGTTTAACTTCCAAGGTTTCTTAAAAGATTTACGGTTTCGTTCCCTGGGTATGATTGAGATACGTAGCTTTGCGTTCTGAAGCTCCATCTTCAAAATGATCGGTGTATCACCCATCATTAACGACGGTCCCAGAAAATATGTGTCGAATATCAGTAGTCGGCGCTTCTTTATCTAGTGACCTGGAGCAATTACATTTCTTGCGGTCAAATTTATTTATTTACCCCACAAAATGGTTGCTCCACTTCAAAGCCATAATATCTGATTAAATGAAAAGTTCAACACAGGGACCACCAAAAGACGACCGCTCAACACTACATTATTTACACTGCCGTGGTTAACCCCATATTTCAAAACATTGCACTGAGGGTTTGGGAAAAATGCTGTTTAAGTTCAGAATTAAAAAATGAATGCTCATGAATCAACCAGTGTAAGTCAACGATACTCCATCGTGGCCATTAGCCATCCAACCACAATAAATAAACAGTGGAGTCGGCGGCGAACGTCAGAAGACACCCTAGTTGAGCGAGGGTTAGAAAGAAAGGTTGGGCGGTGAAATGGTGCATTTCGGTGTCGGGTTGACGGGTTGCCATGGTGGTATGAAACTGATGTTACTTGACGATTAAAACGCTGAGACTTCGAGCCCGGAAGCAAAGTGATTTATATTTTGACTTTACTCTTACCGTCATGTGATAGTTTAATCTCTAACACTGTATAACGTATGGCCAAGTTCTTAGATTTTAGACGAGGAAAGGGGCTCAGGTCATCATTTTGCTGTGGCTGTTTTTATCACTTCTTTCATGGTTTGTTCTGAAAGAGAGGGTGCTTAAATTGAGATACAGTTTTCTTGTGGAGGGTTTCGAAGTCTGGTTACTCGATGTTTCATAAATCGCCCATATATTCAAGATAATGGTATGATTGGATGTGACTGTACATTACTGGCAAAACTGAGGGACTTTCAAAGATCAATGTAAATTCTGCTCGACGGGGTCCATTGTGGCGACAGTAAAGTGACGGTAACTTTGTAGTGCGCCCTCAAGCGATAGCATTTAGTTATGATATGCGCCCAGCGCAAATTTCTGAAGTTTTTGTTACGAAGATTGTCAATATTTGAGAGATTTATTTTTTGCTTTGGTTGCAGTTGAAGCTACATTTGGATGAACATGGCAGTTTCGTCCGATGCTGACATTTTTGAGGTCGTCAACCAAGCTTTGCAGGGGTAAGTAGCTAATGTAATTAAGTATGTTGTTAAGAGTAGCCTAGACTTAAGTTCTTCACGAAATGAATGCTGCATGCTATAGCCCAGGTTGGACGTAGCTCCACTAGTGTGGCACGGATTCTCACTCCCGCTCGATCCTTAGCCACACATCCGTGTACGCAATTTCGTGTCGCCGTACTGAAAATTTTCGTCGCACCCACTTATTATCGTGCATGTCGTGGGCGCAATTTCTTTTGCACACAGACATGACAGAGCATGCAGAGATGATCCTTAGCCATGTTAGCCTCTCCGCTTTCTTAGCGCCAATTATTGAATGATTTCACTCACGTTGTTCTGGTATTTTCCAGTCTTTTTGCCTTCACCCATTCAAAGTTCACTCTCACGGGCTTGCTCTCACAGTTACCATCTTTAAAATAAGGTCACTGAACATTATGTCGCTTGACCCCTCATCGTCTGTTCGTCTGAAGGCTGTTCCATGTTAAGACATAGGCCTATCTAATCTACTGCCCAAGTTTTGAAAGAGCCCATTGGTACATGTAGTATCTTATTGCTCAGTCTGTGTCTGGACATGGAACAGCCGTCGAGACGAGGGGTCAAGTGACATAATGTTCAACGACCTTATTTTAAAGATGGCGACTGTGAGAGCGAGCCTGTGAGATTGAATGGGTGAAGGCAAAAAGACTGGAAAATACCAGAACAACGTGAGTGAAATCATTCAATAAATGGCGCTAAGAAAGTGGAGAGGCTGAGGATCATCTCTGTGTGCAAAAGAAATTGCGCCGACGATGATAAGTGGGTGTGCCGAAAATTTTAAGTACATCGATCTGAAATTGCATATACGGATGTGTGGCTAAGGATGGAGCGGGAGTGAAAGTCCTTGCCACGCTAGTGGGGCTAGGTTTGACGTTATCTTCATTTCATTACAACTGACGTCCAGGGTATATAAAAGTTGTGTGCAAAACAACCACAAAACTGGTTCTAATTTGTTCTTGGTTTACCTTGTTGAAGAAACAATTTTTTTACATTTACAAGTTCTCCGTGGCCTTATCCATCTGTCTGGGGGGGTTAGGAACTTCAGAAATAAACCATCAACTGTAAAATCGAGGGGAATAAGTGAGAGACAATGTTACTTTTGTAGACGTAATTCATCCATTCTTGAGTTGTAAAGTGCATGCACTCCCAAAATAAAGCCAGTTGATAAATTCTAAGCCCACTGACAAAGACGTTCGGTGACATTTCTTCACTGGCGAAAAACATTGACAAAAATATTAGAAGACACTAATGATTGCAGAGGACTCCAAAAAAAATTCATGCAAAAGTTTCCAGCGGTTTGATATAGGTCTACGTGAGGCTGAGGGTTTTAAGAGAGCATCTCCTTCCCCCCCCCCAAAAAAAACTGTATGAATTAGGAGATCTTTTAAAAGTCGACACTGTCTAGCTGTCTGTCTGTTGCTCTAAAATTCAACTCGTCACTGCCAATCTCAAAGTCAGTCTGCTTTATATTACATGTACATGTATATGTTTGGTTTATGAATAAAAGAACGAAAGGCCGGTCAACAGCACGATTTGTGCGTGATCGCTACTTACCGCACATTGTGCGCGCGCCAGCACGGCCTCTGCATACTGTGTTCCTGATCTACAGCATCACTCTCGCCTCTTCATTACAATCATCATGCCTCTTTTTTATTCCTGATTTATCAAGATAAGTTACTCTTTCATTTTTAAAAATCAGATCACTACAATACTGTGTATTTATACATCTTTAATCAGTAAAAAAACCATAAACAAATTTAACACTTCAAAGCGAGATCTTGGATGACCATTATTCTCATTACAAGCACCCTGCAAACTTATGAAGCCAGCTATGCTGACCAAGCTTATTCTTATAAAATAGCGGGTTGTTTTGCAAATTTATGTTTATAAACGCAAATGTTAAGTTGAACAAATTTTGAACATTTTAGGGGTAACCAATAGGGGTGCTACTAGTCAGACTGAAGCCCCTGACCCGACAAAAAAACGGAACTGCAGTTTTGATATCGGCAGGCGGGTTTTAGCCGAGTACCAGTCAAGGCCTCCGTGTAGCAGTGTGCAACAGATCTTCACTGCCAGGAAATCGCGCATGCATAGTGCATGCATGCACTGCAGCTCGGATTCCTGTACGTGTGTGCACTTTGCAACTCAAGAACGAATGAATTACATCTACAACCATGAAAAACTGTAATGTTGTTTCTGAGTGTACCGTATTTTCCTCAATTTTGCAGTCCATGGTTCGTTCTGAATTTCCTTAACCCCCCAGATGGATAGATAAGGACATAAAGAACATGACAACCTGAAATTAGTTTCTTCAACAAGATAAACCAAGAACAAATTTGTACAAAATTTTGGGTTGTATTTTAAACAAGTTTTAGACATGTTGGAACCTGGACGTCAGTCGTAATGTAATGAAGACTGGCGTCCAACCTGGGCTATGGTTACCCCCAGAACTGTAGGGTCCGACATTTGTCCCGCTCCCACAAGGGAGCTGTTTGGACATCAAGCTTCACAGTTCCGGGAGTAAATATTGGTGGGGCTATTCCTGATATGCTATTTTGGAATCTTTGTGTGACCATTGTTTTTGACCTTGATTAATACCAGAGGGGCACTTGTATGAATAATGAAAATGCGATTTGTGGAATTGACTTCAAAAACTTTGAATTTTCATCAAAAATATTTATTCGACCCATAAAATGACATGGATACAATCACAGACATCCCAATTTCAGACAAATATTACTGAATATCCTTACATGTACATGTATCACTATCTTGATTTGATTTTTTTTTATCTTGCCTGTGGCTATGTTTGATTAGATTTGCATTAAGGAGGAAAACTGAATCATATGGTAGTTATTTTTACTACGTGTACCTTGCACATTATCAGTTCAAATACACCGTTACAATGGGGGGGGGGACTGAGAGCCCCCCAGGGTTGGGAGAAATTCTGGTTCACTCCCCTACCCACAAATTCCAGTTCCACATTCTATACTAGGCCTACGTCTAGTGAAAGCTAGCAGCTGTCCAATTCAAAGTTCCATTGACCTGATCGATATGTTTGCCATGCGTTCACCAATCACAACGCATAAAATCTGTCGGCCTTTCCATACGCGAATTGGGTCAACAGATTCCATACTGTGATTGGCCAACGTGTTGGCCATGTGTATTGAACATGATTTATCCATGCAAAACTGGGTTTTCAGAACATTGACTTTGATGTGATTGTTATGTAATGGTAGTCAGGATCGTGCTTCTTGTTAGTTGATGCCCATACCTACCACAGTGTGAAAAAGGGACCCAACAGCAGGTGGACTCAATAAGATCAGTTAACTTACCTACATGTACACTCACCCAAGGCTTTAATGGGCTTAGGCTTTGACCACTTCATGCCGGATGACATTTCAACATGCAAGAATTTCCTGTTGTAACATGATGTTGCAATGGCAAATTCCGTGTAAAAAGCTGCGCAACGTTTATACTCGCCCCGAGCTTGAGTGTCACCCATTGAGTTTGTACGCACATGTACACAGGCTTGAATCAGTCCTGGAGGTTGAGCGTGTGTGAATCCGTCAAGGCGCTGTGGGTCATGGACTGGTGTAGCAACAAATATTGCTCCTCAACATCATCTCAGTGCCATTTTGGAAAAGCAATGGTGCATTAAGAAATCTTGAACAAATAACCGCCAAGGGTCAGCATTTGTAAAAGTCCAACTTTGTGAAGGACTGTGATTGTGGTATCTTGTCATTGCCAAAAGTCGGCATTGTTGGTCAAAAACACTACTACACCCAGGGCCAGCGCAACATGGAATAATGCCATCAGGAAGTGGTTACCACAGACTATGACTCCTCTCTGTTACCGACCACTGATTTCAGATTAAACAATCCTGACAATGACACAGACCACGAAGACCAACTAGATGACTGCTTGGCTACCATGACAACGGTCACCGGGACCAAAGAGAGGTACACCGCCCAAATAGAACGCCTGAGGGAGGAGGTGACATCGCTGGAAGAGCAGGTGGAAGCCGACGAGCAGAAACTGCTGCAGATCAAGATGGAGTCGCTGGACAGGATACAGTAAGAAGCGCATTGATTCTGGTGTTGATCTCCCTTTGGCAGTGCTTTTGAGTAAATACTCATCAGTGAGAACTGGTATTGTACTCAAGCATGAGTGTTTGCGACTGAGTAAACTTGATGAGTGTGAGTACAGAAAAGCACATTGCTAGCCTTTAACTGAAAGTAGGTTCAAAACTGGCTCATGTTATCACACAATTAGGGTGACACGGTACATTTTAAAACAGCCAGGAGTTTACATGTCAATAAAAATTTGGTGCACAAGTACATGTACCTATCGGATTGATAAACGTGTGCGTGGGAGCATCTGTGTAGGTACCATGGTGAAAATACATTATGTAATGTATACCACTGCAGATTGCACAGATGCATGTATGGTGTACATTTATATCCTAGCATCTACGTGTACATTGTACATGTATGCACTTGGAGATTACTTACATGTATACCCGAATTCTTCTTAGCTTTTCTACTTCAGTGGATCTATCATATCTGTTATGTCCTGAAATAAACAATGCCAATTTGTCGTGCAGTAATGACTTGTTCTAGATTTTGAGTATTCCTAAATACACGCAGTTGACACAGTGTGCTGGTCAGTTTACCTGCTTCATGTAAAATTTTAATAGCAGTAACTGCAATTCAGGCGTATGTGAGAGTTTTTACTGAAAAAAGTTCTTTCTTAAAGTCAGATCTCTCTCTTTCTGTGTGTTCTTGTTTAGATCATCACTTCAAATGGGCAAGAATTCTTCGAGCACTGGTACAGATCAGGCCACTCAAGATCATGTATGTTGACAGAAACTGTTTCTCAGATACTAAAAGCTTGTTTTCTCCCTGCTCTGTGGTTATTAACAAATGCCTGTTACTGAGCATTTCAAGATCTGGCATGAATCAGGATGATTGATAAGTGGCGTCTTAATAACCACACGGCCTTGTACTGTGTTTGCTTCAGTTAAAACTCCAAGGTGCCTTCACCGGTATCCAGTACACAGATGCCACGGTAAGGATTGTCAAGCAGGATGCAGAACAGACCACCAGGCAGCACTGTCTGCAGGGCCAGTGTTCAGGGCTCAGCTTCCAAGTTGAGTTTCAAGTGAAGGAGCGACTGGTAGGTGGTACATTAGTAGGAGTTGGCCCACTGCCAGCAAAAATGCAAATTACATTGTAACCAGGCCCACCAGCTTTTGCTTTTGACTATTTTTTTTCAATCAATGCACATTCATTCCCCCAAAAATTTGGACATTTGAGATTCTTAGTTTAAGGTTTTGGCCAGTTGTGCCATACCACCTCTCTATTATTACAAGGTTTTTCTGCCTTCTAAAATACACAGTTCAATTTTTATTTCTTGAATTCTTTTTTCCGGTGGCAGCTTACAGACGCTGAGAAAAAGCAGCTTCCCACAGGGAGCAACCAAGAAACGAGATCCCACGTGAAATCACTCGCAATCCAGATTGACGACAGGGCCTTATGGGAACTGGAACCGTTTGTCAGAGAGGCTGAGCGGGATTGTGCCCTTCAGCCATTTCTTAGGGGATACAGCCAATACGCACAGCGATTTACCGGTCGACAGAAGGCACTGGAACATTTTAAGGTAAAGGTTTTTCCGTTTCGCAGACGGCCTGTTTTTGACTTAATGGAAGATTGCACCATCACCAACCATATCCACTCCTACAAATTTGCCCCTTTCCCAACTTGTACATCAAGTTTTTATAAATCGCATATAAAAACTAAACATTTTGGTTTTTATCCCATCCACAGAAACAATACCCTGAGGCTGTCATGTTACCTCTAGGTTCCATTGGTTCAACTCTGAAGTTTAGCAGGCCTTCACAGGGCAGGTCAGTCATATAATTCCTTTGTCTAGGTATGAAAACTGAATAAACCATTTCCTTTTTACAATGCCAGCAATGGTGCCCCAAAATACCGTAGTCTCTGTCCTTATCAAAGACATGCTTTCCCATGTTAAGCAAGTTTCAGAGGCGTGCTGTCTTGCAGCCATTGTAAAGTGACAATTGTGGCTTTACAAGAGAGAAATCATTTGAGTCTACCGCACTGGCCACATAGTAAGCTGTCAGTAGTATTGTTTTATATCCTTGTCCAGTGTGTGCCATGTGTAGTCATGAGGAAGGAGGAGTTATTTCCAATAAAGGGTAATATGGCCACTGTTGCCATCAATTCAGAGTAATACCGAGTTGTTGATCATGTTTACTGTGTCCAAATCTCCAGTACCAATCACTGAATCACTGAACACCATCAGTCATTTTACTATTTGCTGGACCAGACTTTTAATACTGGAGCTAGACTTTAATAGTAGAGGATTCCTGGACCATTCCATTTAGCTACAACATTGCCTTGAGTAATGGCGCATTCCAAGAATTAATCAAACCGAGACTGTATTTGGCTCGGTAAATCACAGCAGTCGGGACTGGAGTGACCTGAAACGCAATGTACTATAAAATGTGAAGAGGTCCAATATTCGGATCCTAGCAGAATCCTGCTCAAATGCAGAAGTACTTGATGTTATTCAGATATTTTTCCCCGCCAGCGTTCAGTACATCATCACCTGGAACATCGGGCTTTCTTCTACCGGCAGAGCAGATCAACAGATATCACTTCAAGTAATGCCATCCAAGCAAAGTAAGTACAGAGTGAAGGGGAGCTGTCTGCTGTACACAGGTCCAGTTTTACTGGGAATAGTTTGTAAATGATAGATGTTGTATTGTGTGGAGATTTCTGTTCATACACCTGGGAATTTGACAGGGATTCATCAGCAGGCACAATTTGTCTAGAGATCTTACTTGTATTTAATTTCATCCCCGTCAACCACTCTTTTCTTAGTGGTCTTTTAACTTTGCATGTAGTGATGATTTGAAATTTGATTTTGTTGAAACGTTTGTAGAAACCCTTTGATCTTCCTAATAAACAAAATGTGTGGAATTTTAATTTTGTCCAAAGTGAGGCAGCTGGATGAGCAGAATGTCTTGGCCTCAGCACCAGAGAGGTTCCAGCAAATGCTTCATAGATTGGGCATAGAGAGAACAATAGACAGCTTCATCCAGGCAGTCACAACGTAACGAGGCTCACCTTCTCTCACGTCTAGAAACAGCAGCAATAAATGCTGCAGAGACTAGACATAGAGGGGTAGTTTCATTCACTGAGTCACGGCATAACAAGGCCTTACCTTCTTTGGATCCACATGCAGAGGTGACAAGTGCCACAGGGTTGAGGTAGAATGATAGCTTCTGCCAAAATCCACGACATAGTGAGGCTCACCTCCTCTGTGTCTATGGGCAGACAAGCGCTATACTGCATGGAGAGAACGATATCTTCAGTCAGGCAGTCACACAATAGTGAGGCTTACTTTCTCCATATCTATAGACAGTGATGACAGATGCTGCAGAGACTTAGACATAGAATAATGAATTCACAAAGGCAGTCACCACATAGCTGTGTCTTTCACAGCCATTGGTGACAAATGCTACATACCTGGAACAGAGAGTACAGCTTCCCCGCATCACTACTGGTAATGACAAAGCTTCAGGGACTTGGAGCAGGGAGAATCACAGCTTCTCTGTAGACAATGGTGGCAAATGCTACAAAGACTGAACAGAGAACAGTGGCTTCATCGGGGCAGTTGCATCATAATGAGGCTTACCTTTTCTGCATCTGTAGATGGCATCAGATGCAACCAAGACTGGATATTGAGAAAACCACAGCTTCATCAACATCTGACCTAAAAATGCCACAGAGGCTAGATATAGAATGATGGACAGCTTTATGGAGACAGTGACAACATATTGGAGCCATAATGATAAATGCTACATCGAATCAGGCCAGGGATATATTGACCCAAGATAGAGCTGACCTTTGCTTTTCCCACTCCAAATACAGGATCCTCAAGAGATCTCATGTTTACCGATCTAGAATCCGGCCAAGTCATAAGTCTGGAGCCACGACTCACATCACTTCCTCATCACTTGCTCATTTCAGGCACAACGGATCGTCAAACTCGGTGTTTATGAATGTGCATAAATCATTTCAACATCCAGTTATTTTCAGTCGCCAGTATACAAACTGCCCAGTTCAAGCTGTAAATCATTCTTCAGCGTGGAGTTAGTTTCTACTGTTGTAAATGCATCATTTGTGTGTGGAAATAAAGTTTTCCAATCCTGATGTACAATGGGCACCGGACCCAATAATCTGTTTTGTAGAATTACCGGTAAATCTCTGCCTGTATTTCATTACACCACAGATCTTATTTCTCAAACAATCCATCTATAAAAACTTCAGTTTCATAGCCTGATGACAAGTGAGCATTGACACCAAGAGGCAGAGTGAGTTGAATTGAGGTGAGTCGAAGTTAAATCTTTGAAGTATCAGAAACGGACACTTCTTGGTGGAGGAACGTGAGTGGTTCAACAGGATAGAGTGATGTCTGGCAGAATCACCTAAGGAAGATGAGAACCTCCCAAGCAGCATTTTAATCCCATGAAGGGGCACAAGGTAGAAAACGTGTTTTGCTAAAATTAATATTTATTAACTAACCTTAAAAAGTAGGTATAAATGCACAGCCAATCCCATTAGTCAAGAGCTCGTAACAAGAAAGCTGGTCTTGAATGCTTGACAAAGCACCAGCTGGCTGATAAAAAACATTTCTGGTGTCACATGAAATTTAAACTCCAATGAAATTGGTCCCTTTTCCCTTGCATTGGTTGAATGTTTACAATCTTGACTTGTCTGTGCAGTATTGCCATCAAGTCCCAAATACATGTGTACACATGTATGTCCAGGGCCTTAGCCACTGCACCACTGTCTCATCTGAATTGAACACCACTTGAATTTAATTGGCCATTAGTCCCGTGAAGTGACCTATTGCATATAAACGTGGGGTTTCTGTATACTTCTCATCTTATAAAAAGAAAAAAAATTCAAACTGATACTCGGCTTGTTTTTTTTTCTGATTATATGTTTAATTCACTGCTATTCCGACAGTGTTCTAAAATATTCAGGAAAAATGAAATGTGCATTGGCATACTCAATGAGGCTTAATAATTAGATTTTTATTACATTATAAAGTCAAATGAAGTCAACACCTGTACTGAAAGTGAATATGTTGTGATACGAGGGGATATTTCATTCTTGACATTTTTCTCCTGAACCATTTGTATGAAAATAAAACTTGTACCTTATAAATATCTCTCAACACGTCCACTGTGAATAACAAAATTCTCAGTGGAATTAAAAGCAAAACTCAATTTATTCTTCCAAGAGATAATTTTGATTGGAAACGATTGCTGCAAATTAGGGCCAATTTTTAAAGCATTGTTGCCGAAATAGAAAAATTAAGATACTCGGGTCAAATAGTGGGACCAGCGGTGATTCAGACATCAGAAAAATTAATGAAATATTTGTTCAGAAATCTAAGTCTTTTTTGTAAGACAAGATGTTACCAAAATTAAAAGTTCGTAATCTGTACAGGTCACTCAGTAATGAATCATCACCCTCAAAATATCTGTTCCTAAACCTAGGACTTGTCAGTCACGACTTCAGAGCGCATTGCAACCAAGCAAACCAAGATGGTAAACCTCAGAATACCTTTTAATGATGGAACTAAAAACTCGGAGTCTTTAAGACCATTTATGGAGAGCAAGACGTGTAGGGGCATGGCGTGAGACTGCAACACTTTCAGAAAAACAGGACGCAGAAACAAAACATTTCCATCTAAATCTAGAGATTTATTTTTTTCTTATGCTGTGAACACATCAAACGTGGCAAGTACGGCCTGAAGTTATCAGTGAAATACGAAATACAGAACGTTTCAGTGAACTCAGTAAGATTGGGTTAGAAGATGTACAATCTCGCAACATGAAAATCTGTTGCTAAAGAACTTCAAAACTACATGCGCGGTTTCAACAATGAGATTTAGTTTGGGTGCAGGTAGTGCACTCAATTTTATTAGAAGACTTCACAGAGTTAATACAAGTTGGACAATCTTCCTCTTGGGAGTAGTAATGGTTAATTTGGACAAGACAGTTCAGTTCATCGCTTGCATGAACACCGAGGATTCTACACACTGTTTAAAAACCAAGAAAAAAACCTTTTCACTTGTTGAAAAAGGGAACAAATTTAAATCTTTATTTCTTTACAATATGAATACGTCAGACAAAGTGATCTCCATGACTGTTCCCTACAGTTATTTCACCATTCCTACTAAATTTATAATAAGCTCACCCAGTCTAAAAGTAGCCACGGCTCAAGTCAATTCAATGTCTACAGAACGGCACAGTCAATGGAAAACTTTGTGTACAAGCATTGGAATTTCACAAGGTGGCAGTGGGTCACATTTGGTCAACGAAGAACCCATTAGCTGGACAGATTTGGCCATCTAATAAATCTACTGGAACGTATATATATGCCCCAATGCTGTATTCCACCTCTTTTACGGATGGGGGAAATGACCAAATTGAGAAGTGAATTTTGCATTGTAGCCTTTTTGGTGCATGGTGACCAGTCAATGGACGCATTCAATCCACTGAATCTATGTTAAACGCCTGTGCCATCTTTGATCCTGCATATTTTTCATTAAAACCTTCACGATCACTTGTCCTATTATGCACACTAAAGTACTTCCACATCTAATTCTGACTAACTGATAGGAAACAAGGGAACAGCGAAAACAGTTTCAGTAAGAAGTCCTGTCAGTGGCAACATTAACCAAAATCCTGCTTTAGCTTGCACTTCTGGCTTCTCGCTGTTACCTGCAATAAAAGCCTCACCAGGCTTTTATGAGTAAGGCTGCATAGCCCCCCGAACATGTTCAGCAGAAAAGGGTCCAAGACCTTCAAGTAGAACATGAAAACAGGATAGTAACGCTACCATTTTGTTCATGCTTATGATGTGCATCACGACAATGAGGTCAAAATATAATGCATGTCACAATCTGCAGCTATTTTACTGTGCATGTTACTGGCAGTCATGGTAGTCATTTGACACATGTGGATCTCTCTATGCCCTACAGTGAATGTGAGTTTTTCCAACACGAGTTGCATGTGTGTTGGGTTTCTCATCTTGCTGATGTTGACAATTCTGACGAGCTGCAACAACTGCTGATCTTTTCTTGATACTGCAGAAATCCTTTCCAAACCAGTACACTTTTGTTCACAATTACATGTAAAATGTGTTGTCCACAAAGTTGGACTTCCCATGCATGGAACTTGTTGATCTGATCTGTAGTTATTCACAACCGTCTACTGAGATACAACCATCCATATTGTTACGTCATATCACAGCATCAATAGATCATTACAACCCAAGTGGCTGAGCCCAAGGGCATATTTCAGAATACTAATAAAAGAAGACTAAACAAGACCAAAAGAAATAAGGATCAACTTCAGGTGTTTGTTTTTGAGGTGTTTTACAAGGTCGTAACTTGCGTATTTACCATCCTACTTGTACTTGCATTATCCAGGTCAAGTAAAACAAAAAACAAGGCAGGCAGAAAGTACCTCCCCCATAAGAGTTAATTTTTAAAAACATCTCTGTATTTTCCAACTGCCAATTTATCATAATTACCCATACAGACTCTAACAAACTGTTTAATTGTGGACCTTAACAAACATATATTTGGGAAGGACACACTGCATTTTAAGGTATCTCTGACAAATTTATGCCCAACTTTTCAGAAGAAAAAACTCTCAAATCTCTTTCTAAACATTAGAAATTGCAATCAACCCGTCAAGTGTGACATAAATAATCTCATCTATGTACAAGTCAAAAATCATCATTCTAATTTTACATCACGTTAAAAAGTGTGCCCAACACAAGGTGAGACCGTATCATCAACTAGGAAACACTACGGAGTACTGTAATTTTGTTATTCAAGCATTTCTGTGATTCTTGAGCTGAATGCAAACACTGCAACGTTCAACATTTCATAGAGTTTACTCGGAGTACAATGTGCATGTACAGCCGAGCTCACACTGGCTTCATGCACAACCAAGAGAAGGTGCTCTTTATACAAAGCCTTCCCTAGGTGACACTGTGTGCAAGTGGATGTGGCTGCTCTCCAAAACAAAAAAAATTATCCATTCACAAGTTTTGAAGCATCACTGGCATTCAACTGGCAGACAGTTTGACAGTATGTACCGGTAATCCGGTATTGTCACAAATCCCATAGTAATCTTTGCCCAAGAACAGGGCACAGCAGAAGAAAGCATTCAACAGACCTGTTACATCACGGCATCAGGCTTTGTTTACTTGTGCACTTCCCTATGGCAGTCAGGTGGGACACAATCCATTAAGATCCCACAGGAAAGCACATATGTAAACAAACATGACTGTCATTGGTATGTAAAGTCCAAAGGTCGTGGCTATGGCCATCCACAACGCATGCACCAATGAGGGCCAAGTCAGCCTCCACTGCCAACAGATGTGTACAGCCGCAATCAGAGTAATTTATAAAATAAAAGAAATCAACAAAAAACAGCCACCATGAACAGCAGTACTTAATGAGGATTGGTCTGACATTGTCACATTATCAACAAAGGCGGCACTGCAAGATGGGACAGGTTATTCTTGAATGAGCATTTGAAAAATCATGAAATGACTAATTAATCATTTCCATTACAATCACTTGTGATTGCGGTTCTATTTGTGTAGATGATAAATTCTAATCTACAGGAAACACCTGTGGCTTTAGTACAACGTATTTAAAGCCTTGCGGCGAGTGATGTTTCTAACATGTATCTATAAGAAAATAAATTTTACAACATATTCCTTTGTTCTGAATAAAAACCAACTGAGAAATGCGAAATTCATGTTAAGCAAAGGCTAAAAAATCTTGTTTGAAAAAAAAAGGACATGAACTTTGGTGAAGTAAATTTACACACAGACTAAAAATGTGACTTGAACTCTAAAGCTTGCAAAAGCTGTGTCACAAAGCAAGAACAAAAACCAGTTTACAAGATTTGGAGAATTCTACAAAAATACATAAAACATTTCGGTAAGAGATTCAATATTTTCTATTGCACAAAAAACTCAAAATGTAAGACATGAAATAACTATTTTTAAAGAACTTTGAAATCCAACTTTTTAAGGAAAATTTCTTTTGAACATACTCTAACACTTGTATTTCTTTCCAATTCCAAGAATTCTTAAAGATTGTACATTTAAGCATGCTACCCACCACATCTCTCCTAAATCTATGATTGTGAGTTTTATGTGTACAGTTCACAACTCCTCACAGTGTGCATCCAAATTGTACGTGCTGAATAGTTACATAAAACTAACTTTTCCAAATGTGTTTACACTTTGCATTATAAGTACACGGGGCTCTGGCAATAATTCTGAGATTGAAAAGGTTTGGTTCTTTGCTGGAAGGAAAAGGCAGCCGGACAGTACTTTTTCATCTGAAGATTTAAATTAAGGAGCTGTTGGTACATTCAGGGCTGGGCTCGAATTCACGCAAGTGCTAAGTAAATGCAGAAAATCACAGCAAAAATTCTTCCCAGCAAATGACAATGTAGCATCTTAACCACATCGCCCCGGGGGCATTTATGAATGTTGATACTGCTGGGACGGGATCTTTTTCATTTTTTTCTGTTTGCAAAATCTTTAAAACTTCATATCTTCATTTACTAGACACTTACACCCACACGAAGGATTGTCTGGTTTCTACTCTAATCTGACAGACAACATCTATTGACGCTGGAGTATTTCAGCCAGGCCTGCAGCCTTGTAAAATGAGCCCAGATTGTGCGGTGTTACATAATTTTCTTTTGTTCCCAAAACTGGCACAGTGCACTGCTGATCTCTTTTCAATAGGGGCTAGATTAGCGTGCACCGGTAACCATGTGGCTCGTCGCTGTGGTGGTGGAGCGCTTTTGTCCCTGGTGGTAATCCGATCGCACTAAATGCCCCAAACCGTGGTATACTGTTTCAAAAAATTACTGGATTTTCTCCACTATTGACAGTGAAAAAATGTTGGTAATTCCCAGCAGCCTGGTCTTTTGTTACGATTACGCTCTATTGTTACAAGGCCCAGTTCCTTTTGTCCAATTTCAGAGATCCCAGCTATGCAATTAAGAGTACGTGCCCGAAACGGGTCAACCACTTTCTGCCGGGGAGCCCAGTTTCGAGCACATAGGCTTTATACACAAAACCAGGGAGCCCGAGTCCGGAAATAAGAGCTTAGGCCTTATAACAAAAGACCCTGCTTGGAACAAAAGACCGCGCTGCTGGGAATTGCTAACATTTTTTCAGTTGTCAACAGAGGAGGAAATCCATCACTGTTTTGAATTATACCACTGCTTGTGGCATGCAGTGCAAGCGGATTACCACTGGGGACAAAAGCGCTCGAGTGATGAGCAACACAATACCGCTGCACGCTAATCAGGACCCGATAGAAAAGACGCCAGCCGCGCACTGTGCTAGTTTCACGAACAAAAGAAATGTATGTTACACCACAAAATCTCTTTTTTACCAGGCGGCAGTCCTGGTTAAAATACTCAGGCATCAATAGATGTTGTCTGTCAGATTAGAGTAGCCAGCAGACAGTCATTCGTGTGGGTGTAAACGTCCAGTAAATGAAGCTATGATTTTTTGAAGAATTTTGAAAACAGCAAATCTTGAAAATCTCCCGTTTTACGTCATGCAACTTCAAATTACACCCGGCAGCAAGTGGTTAAAGAAACCCAGCCGAGGACCAGCAGATGCAGAACGCATCAGGTGACAGGATATCTTAGCAAGCGATCTGTTGCGGCCAAATCAAACTGTTAATTTTGCTGAGCTGACCAATCATTGACTGCATTGAGTGGCTCTACAAGCTACAGTTCCTTTTCAGTGAACCGGTGGCCGACTTCACTGCTTTGTAAAATGCAGAGGGCATACATAAGGACGGTTGATGGCTGATGGAGGGACAGGTGTAGCACACATAGCTAGAGGTGGCTTAAGCTGAATACTGTACATCAGTTACTACACTACCTCACTTTTATGGTTCAATTTTTACAAAGTAAAGAATTTCCAGTTTTTAAAGTACGCTCTGGGATGGGATTGTGTGCTTCAGATGGTAGTAATGAATTCAAAAAATGTCATGTGAATTTTTAATAAATTCTCTCAAGGCAGTTCAACGACCGAGGCATATATTTCTACAACAAATTAATTGACTCTTAAAGTTTGTCAGAGAGCACTGGAGGGTATAAGGAATGTTGAACAAGTATTGTACTATCAGGAACCATGGCAAGATGGAAATTAAATCCTACCATCAGAAAAACACAGGAACAATTCTGAATAGTACTGGTTGTATATATTTAACTCCATATGCAGAAGAACACCTAACTCAGCAAACTCGGAACTTCAGAGAATATCGGCAACTTTCGGGCCACTGCTTTAAAATCATATTTACAAGATTGGTCGATATGTATTCAGCAAGGAATAAGATGGCATTGTGAGCTGTAAGCAAATAAAATCAACTGGAGTTGCATACTTGAAGTTTTCAGTGACCCACGGAAGCAAAACATAAAACATTTAAGCTTCAGATAGGTGTACAAGGGACATGCTTGAATGATTTTTTTCCACTTTTCAGTTCCCATTTTTCATGTCACATTTTTCCAGTTGTCTCTTTTTCTTCAGTTCACTTTTTGTTTTTATCATTCTAAGCTTTGGAGCTTACGAGGAACTTTTTAAATTCCTTTTCAGGGCTGAAAACTAAATGCCAACAAGCATGTATTCAAGGTCTAATTTCTTAAAGCAAAGACGGTTCCACAAACTGACTGAAATGTCTTTCTTTTTCTCTACATTTTAAGAAAACTTTTTGTTTATTATTATTCATTACTTTGTATGGAAATCGGGGAAGTTTTTTATTTACTTCCCTTATCAGCTTTGGTTGGACAGATGCCAACTATACCCTCTTGATTCCTTCACAAAACCTTGCCTGCACGGGGAAATCCACAAAGCTCATTAGCGAGGGTAATCTTCACTGACCGACTGCTCTCAGGTTGCAAAGAGTTGGGACCAAGGTGAGCATTATCTGCACACTCCACAGTGCCTTGTTATTTCTTCTTGCCAGTTATTTCCTTCTTGGTTTCAGGCTGTGCAGGTAGGAAAAAATTAAATCAGCAAGCATTACAATTCCTAATGATACTTCCTAGACAGAGAGTAAAGCCTGGTTTCCATATCGACATAAGAAACGCAACCAAGATGGAAACTGCACCGCAGACATATGGAAATATGCCTAACGGAGGTATCACCAACAACACAGACAAATTCAAACCAGCCCACGAATGATTGGCAAAATTGAGCCAGGTTTAACTTCGCCGACAGTCTGCGTCGAGTAGCAGTGGTATCCCCCGTATACAAACATGCATGCTGGCATGACCACTGTGCAATCCATGTCCTCACTCAGTTCCACGAATTTTGCCCATTTTCTCCTTAATGCTTAAATATTACACCCTTATGATAAAATAGCTGACCATCAATAAAATTCATGAAACTGGCGTACATGTTTGGCATCATGAGGCAGTACAATTAATCTAAATGGGTATTTTCTGCAAAAAAATCACGGAGTTCGGACGCCATTTTGTTTAAATTTTTGGGTGGAATGACGCCATGCAAAATCTCTTTCATTTGTGTCTGCCTCTAATACCTCTTGAGGACCATCTGTGTTACAAACACCCATATAAGCCTAAGCTTAAACCTCAACCATTTTTTATTTAAGGCAATGAGACATATTACCGACCTTGCTGTTCTGGTCTCATCATAAACACTGCCTGGATAAGACCATTCATGCTTACCTGCTATGCAGCAATGTAACGTGAGAAATTTCAGAGGAAGCACACCAGAATACAAACATTTTGTCACGGGGGAACTGAAAGCAAATCAATGGTGGCTTTAAAATGGAGGGAGGGGGGCACTTGGGGGCACAACCTTCTGCTGGGGGCACATCCCCCCATTTTTACACAACTGCCACTATGGTTAAAGTCCTTGACTAAAAGTGGCTCTCATTCATGCCAAATGAGTCACAGAAAGGGCTTCTTCAAAAATAGTAAACAATCCACTTTATACGCTTTCCACAGAGGCTGAAAAATTATTTGGGAGTTGACATCCTATTTCGGGAAACAACAGTTCCCATACACAAGATGAAGCCTGACAAAGTCTGTGCACAACTGTACAAAAGAATGATAGTCATTGAATTTAAACTGTTCGAAGGCCTTTCATACCAAAAAATTCAGAGGTACACTCATATGAACTGAGACACTGCAAGATGTTTGCACTCACCGGCAGTATGGAGAAGGAGCAAGTGAGGTCCTCAGTGACAATCATCACACCGGCAGCGTTGTCAAACTCGCCGCAGTAGTTGGGAGCACTGAACAGCGTCACCAAGTTCCTCTTCTGGAAAAACTGGTACCCGTCTTCAACGACCTGAAAAGGAAAATGAAGTGATGACACGGGCAAGAAAAGTGGAAACATGGAAATATCTACACATACATCTGCCTCCTCCATTGCTACAACTTGAAAACTTGCTAAAATATTTCTACCCAGGTAAGCAGCTTGTTATTTATGATGGAAAGATGTGTTCATGGGGGGGGTGGGAGGTGCCCATCTATCACGTTCAGCAAAGAGACCTGCAGAGTAAACCAGTGCCCATCTTTAATCAGACAGAGCTGCTACCTATAACTGCCATAAAATAGATCTCGTTTCACTTTGTTTCAACAGGTCCACGTCAAAAGGTAACAAACTGCAAAAGATTACATTTTTAAATTGCTCTGATGCAGAAATGCTAGGTTTGGAGACCACATTCAGAGATCACGTCGTTTCAATAAGTCCTTTGTGAGTAACCTTTGAACAAAATCTGGTACAGTCGACTCTCGTTATTACAAAATCCGCGGGACCACATAGAAACGTTCGTTGTATCCGAAATTCATCGTAGGCGGAATGCAGAGTGATGGCTTTGGTGCATCGTTGTACAATGCCATGTACATGCATATGCATGTGTATGCATGTATGTGCATACACATGAACCCGTGGTTGATGTTATATCAAAAAGATCTCTCGGTTATAACTAATTAAATATATTGTGACGTGTTTAGAATAATAAAATTCACTGTCATACGAAAACATGTTTAATGTGCATGTGAGATTTAAAAAAGCAAATACATGTACATGTGAAAGCATCGATACAGGCATCGCCATGGATGACAACGAAGCTAAACGGCATGCACATGTAGGCCTGTGTGTACCTGCAAGAATGTGAAGACTCATCAACTGAAGCGCCCATCCATGTACGTAGTCTTTCCAACACAAATTGTGTCATGGAGAGACATTTTTATTTAATTTCCATCTGTCATCTGATTTTGGACACAAGCTGCATGACACCATTGATCGATACTCCGTGTTCACTCGCCCACTTCAGCGCGGCCTCCCGCGCGCGAGATAGTCATTGAAGAGGCATGATGTCATGATGTTTGTGTAATCAATGTAAAAAATCACTGATTATTGAATTGTGCTTTATGCTTGTCATGACTACAGGAAACTGGCAAACGATGTCTGTGTATCGCGCTGTAAGCGTGTGTGACGCATATGGAGGAAATTTTGTGGAAAGACGCGTGTTTCGAGTACGAGCAAATGAAATACATGAACACAGAAAACACAAACATAGGCATGAGATCACATTTTGTGCATGAACCTGCAGAAAAATTTGTGACTGCAATGTTTTATCGACTTGCAACTGTAGAGCTGCATTCGTATACAACGTTTGTGTACTGCACATGTAGTGGAACGTTCGCGCCCCTTTTTGGCAGGAGCTGTACAATGACTGGTTGCCGCCTTTCCGTCATGCCTTCTTTGGCAACGGTTCGGCCTGGCCGGAACCAGTGTGATGCACTGCACACGTGTTTTCACCACCGCGATTTGCAAACATTCGTTATAAATGGGTTATCAACAATGGTTTTTCAGGCATTGGAGTCATGAAAACCATTTGTTGTATTAGGAATTTCGTACAATGTGATTTCGCTGTAACAGATTTTTTCCCAATAGAGATGTGCACGTTTTTGCCGGGACCACAGACTTGTGTTTGTTATAACCGGAATTTCGTTATAGCAGATTTCGTAATAACGAGAGTCGACTGTATACCGTGCTATCTTATTTCACATAAACATAACGATTCAAATTCCCCAGACTAAAGGCACTGTTGTTATACCTCGTGATTCAGGGCAAGCTTTTGCTTAGTTACATAACAGACGCCTGGCATCAATACACTGTTTTCAATGGATGAAAAGGGCACAAAGGAACCGGTCCATTCCAGAGATGGTGTTCAAAGGTTACTCGCAAATGGCTTATTGTAACAAATATGTCCATATTTTTGTCCAATCATTTTGGACTCTAACCTGGTGAGCCCTGACTATAAGGCTGAGGTCGTTCCTCTTCAAGAAGTGTCGTACCACGTCGCCACCAAAGGTGTAAGACACACCACGATCATTCTCCCCCCAGCCTGTGATATCCTGTAAACATCAGAAGAAAGACTTCCAACTCTCATCTGTTTGTTTTTGAGAAGACTGCCAAGTGAAGGGCAGAAAGCTCTTTTGAAAGTTACAAGGCGACTTCAACTGTGGTACATTAATGCCACATTTAATTCTAGAGCTCTTGATTATGGGTAAAATGTACAGGAAAGCCACATATGCAAAGGACACAAGCAACCCTCTCCACCGTCTACCCATACCTCAGCCATAGGTTCACACACTCTGGTTAAAAATTAAGAATATAAAATTCCCAGTCTACAACTAGCACATCGGGCAATGGATTCTTAAATTCACATATCCCATGGTACAATTGCAGATCATCACAGAAGTTTGGGGAATAGACAATGGTGTTAAAATCAAAGATACATTTGTATTTTGGAAGTCAAAGCTCACTTGACAATGGATATATACAGAATCCAATTATGGGCACACAGAGAATTTGGGTTGTGACTGTCTCTAATTTTTTTCCCAGTTTCCATTTTGTCTCTAGCCTTCAGAAGATTTTAACCTTGTCATTTATGAATTCTATCAAATCATTTGATTCCTTTTTAAGCACTTTTTGCAGCTGGCCCAAACTATCTGACATCCAAAAAGATTCTCAGCAATTTACACTAAACTTTAGAGATTAACCCTAACAGTCCTGAATCCTCCAATTTTAGTATGATTTTGCATGCAACCTAGGGAGTTAGGGTTAAGGCTGCTATGATAGAAGACATAAGTGGAATTAATAGTAACACTGGGACTGGAGATGATCCTTATACTTACATCATCTGGATCAGCCCACAGTAGATCACAGACAAGGCCATGGTCAGGAATGTCTAAGGGTCGATTGATATGCCTCAGCTGGTCCACAGTAGACAAGTCAGGAGACAGCCCTCCATGCATACAGAATATCGTTCCTTCCACTAAGGCCGCTGTGAAAACACCGACAAGCATGACCATTCAAGTTACAATCTTTATTGCAAAGAAATAGGAAAACGACAGATGAGTGTCAGAAGAGATTTTTTTGGACCACAAAAGGAGAGTGGAGAGTACGGGTGCATTTTAAAATATCACTGTGAAATTTTCTTCTCCTTTCCACAAACATCACAAGGAAATCCTGCTACAATTTGTTTCATCCTAGGAATGTATGTCAAGCACCACACAAGTTTGGGACCACCCCTACAGAAATAGACCCTGGTATAGTTGTTTTTCACACAGAGTTCATATTTCATAACACGAGGGCATACCAGCATTACAGCCCGGCCAGACTGTACAAAAAAAAGAGATGGATAATACCTTCAGTTGGAGTCATTTACTGAAGGCTGAAATGTCTGACCAGTGAGCTATTTCTCCTCTTTTTCTTTAATCCTTTTAAGATGCATGGCAAATATCAGGCCAGAGGACGCTCACTGTAAGCTTACTTTCATGCCTAGCCATAACAGTAATTACAGCAATCACAGTTCTGCTTCAAGGGGTTTAGAAGATCAAAAACGGAAAAAAAAGAAAAGGTAGCATCACAGTTTTACCGTATGCTTCACCTTTTCCTTTTTTAAATTTCCCCAGGGGGCTTAACAAGATGTGAAGGCATAACAACTGCAGCCCCCACGCGCTGATTTTCTTGGGGGGGGGAGGTAAGCAGTACGTCATTGAAATCATCTAACACAGCCTACACAAGGTTCAATAGCCTCTCATAACTACAAAAAAAAAGGAAGAAAAGGATACAAAAATAGTGCTCGACAAACAGCTCCAAAGCAATTGGTGGACAAAACGGGGCAGCTAGAGTGAAATCTCCTGGGGGGGGTAGATACCCAGGGGAGGAACAAATTTTTCCAGGGGGCACCAAGTGCTAATGAACTGTGACTTGTGCATAAGGTTGTATGTACTTTAACATTTCAAATGGGATACAGATTTATGCATCAAGTCTTACAGCATTTGGGATTTCTGAGAAATTCTTTCTCGACTCCCTGACTCAAGTGCCTGGGGGTTCTCATTATTATGTGCACAGCGACAAGTTCAGTGCAGACAATGAAGCTACATTTCAAGAGTCCACATATGGTATTACACTTCGCCAGGTGTTACTGCTTTCATGGCTCCATGTTGCTATGTACATGTACACATAAGAATTACAGTAGCAACAGGCATCATCATGCAAGTGCCAACGAAAGTCACAAGTTATAGCATTAGCAGCTTGATCTACATGTATTTCCCATTAGTGCAAGTGCAATACTGTCAGGTGTAACCCAGTGATACTGACATGGCCTGCTTTCCGTCAGTATTTGAGTACCCAGGATTATTATTTTGGATTAGCTACCCTGACTGGTGCAAGGTCTCCCGCTAAATTGACCTTACACTCCCAAGGAATGATCAGGCAATTAGAAGCCAAACCTTGTCCCGGTAACTATTATCCTCACCCAGCGATGATGCGAAACCCATCAAAAGCTTTTACAAACCAGAGAGAAGACATTCACTTCGTGCTTTCCACACTTCAAGAATGATTTCACAAGTTGGAACTTGGACCATAGGTATGGCACAAGACTTCCAAATTTGTCTACTATAAAGCCTTCTCTGTCAGTTCCATATTTTGTACAGTCACACATCTTTCAGGGACAGCACTTATCTTTACTTCTAGAGTTTTGAGCAGTGTGGTTTATAGCTCTTTCTTTATAATGAGGGCCTAAAATAAACATCCAAAAACTTACAGGTAGTCCTGTTAATCAAAGGTTACATGACTGTGATCCTTGACCTTACCAATTGGCAAACAGTTGAAGCAGTCTGTGAATGTTTTCCACAGCTTGATGTTGTACCTGCGTTTGCATTCGTCATAGAAACCATATATCCTGCATTTAAAAACACATCAAAAACAGGCCAAAAAGAATGAAGTGATGCCCAACTTACATGTGATACAAAGGAAATAAACCTTTTTCTCTGTGAATGATTAAAGAAACCTACTAAACGTTTACTGTCTACTATCTTCAAAAACATTTAAACAGAACACAAATGTCACATGTTGCACTTTTCACCTTTCATTCATGCCATGCGCCTTTCTGTTTTAACCCCTTGCCCTCGGGGTTTCCGGTATCGGACACATATTCTTTATACGCATGGCCGGGGTCTCCGCAATCGGACAAAGAAAACTGGGCCTTGTAACAAAGGACCATACTCATAACAAAAGATCAGGCTGCTGGTCATTACCAACATTTTTTCACTCTCAATAGTGGAGATAATCCAGCCTTGTTTTGAACTGTATACCACGGATTGGGAGATTTAGCGCAAGTGGATTACCACCGAGGACAAAAGAACTCTACCACCGCAGCAATGAGCCACACAGTACCACTGCATGCTAATCTGGCCCCTATTGAAAAGAGGTCAGCAGCACACTGTGCCTGGCTCATGAACAAAAGAAAATTATGTAACACCGCACAATCTGGGCTCTTTTTACAAGGCAGCAGGCCTGGCTGAAATACTCCAGAGTCAATAGATGTTGTCTGTCAGATTAGAGTAGAAACCTGACAGTCCTTCTTGTGGGTGTAAGTGTCCAGTAAATGAAGATAGGAATTTTTAAAGAATTTTGAAAACAGAAAAAAGTGAAAAAGATCCCATCCAAGCATCATCAACATTGATAACTGCCACTGGCACGAAGTGGTTAATTATATGCTAACAGAAGCAAGGTCTAAAGCAACAGAGGCACCTCAGCACTTAATTACATTTCAGAAGTTCAATTTACACACTTATCAATGACCAATGCACATTCATTGCACATATCTGTGTTGTTAACCACACAGTACCTAATTAGCGAGTTTAATATTTTCAAAAACAGTGCTGAGCAAAGATCTTTTCTCATTGCGGTCTAAATGTTAAAATTTAAAATGCATGTAAATGTATCTGCTTAAAACAAGAGTCTAAAATAATTAATATCACACTGATATTGAGTTCTTATTGTGGGTAGAATGCACACATTTTTCACATGACAATGTTCCAGAAATGTGCCATTTTTCATTTGATTTGGGTTTTACATGTACATGTGCCTCCATTCTTCCCTGAGCGCACATCCCAAAATTGTTCTGTCCATATACCATACATGAAATCTACGGACAAGAGGGATTCCATGTAAGTCAGAGGTGTCTTGCCTGGAGACAGTTCTTCTATGCAGTTTATGCATGTACAGGTACATGTACATAAACAAGAGCTACATGTATGTTTAACTTGGCTATCAGTTGACGCAATCTAAGACTGGTCCAAATGTGCTCATATCTGCTTGTTCTTGAAATGGGCATAATTTATTCCGCCAGACCATCTGACCTGAATGCTGTTACAGTCATGCTGAGAAAGTCTGACAATGGCAACAGAAAAAAATTAATGCCAAGGTCAATCAATTGTCAAGCTACACAACCTGTCTCCAAGGCTTTGAATGTACATGTACATGTAGATGCAGCTACCTAACTACTCCTACTTATACAGAGTCAATAGTCTTGACAAAACAGCTCAATGTACCGGTACATGTACGTGCAGATCTTAATTTAGCCACTTTTTTTTCTATGGAAAATTTTTCATAAAGCTTTCCATAAAAAAGGGCTCCTGGCTATAGTTTAAAGTCAAACCTATATTGAAAGGTCAAATGCCTTAAAAATCTCCTCCTTAGCTAAAATTCACTGGGCCGATGGGTCAGGACACTGCAGTGATGTTTGATTAGACTCTCTAGGCAGACGGAGATCACATCACAGCGATGACTGATTAGTCACTTGGTGCCGGATTACCAAGTCGGTTCAAGCATGGGCCGCCGAGTGGGCGAGTAAACATGCAAGCCCGGGAGGAGGCAACCAAGCATGTCCAAATTGCAGTTGTTTCTTCTGCTCTTGCCAGGTCACAAGAGGAGGCGTGCATGTCCGTCATCGTCATCTCCACCATAAATTTAAACAGCGAGAGAGAAGTGAGGCCACGGCTGTTTAGGATAAGATGATGGGCTTCCGGCTATTAAACTGTACTTGAATTGCAACCTGGATGACTCTTTCCTTGATGACATTTTTATGCAACTTTTCTGCCCCCTATTCGTTGAGGCTGATGCATAAAGGCCCCTGAGTAAATCAATTAGCGCCTTCCATTACAGTTTTTGCATCAATATATTCCTTCATTGTAGAATCTTTGAGATTACAAGAAGTTCCCAGAGTCATAATTGACAAACCACACATCAGCGTAATTTTTAAATGATGTGCATGTACTCTACATGATTTAAATAAAGACTAGCATGAAAACAAAATTCATCTGAATGCACGAGAGTCAATCACATGATCTCTTGGTTAAGCACCATCGATATATCAATATATTGATATTATCGATATGGGTTTGATATCAATACTGCCAATGTTAGTTATTTGGTGATATCGATATATCGAAAATATCAGATTTTCGAGAAATATCGAAACTTTGAAAAGATCATTATTGAAATTTAAACCAAAAACATCCCTACTCAGGAACAAATTTTATTAAAAGTATGAAAGTGCACCGTCACATTACCGTAATTTTCGATAAGCCAGGGCTTACATTGGTTCTCACGCTAATACCTTTTACACACATAACTGTGCATGTGTCATACATGTATTCACTTCTGTACTCTGTTGTGTCACCATGGGCCTAGCCTAAATACAACCGCACAGAACGTTGGCATTACTGGGCACAGTGCACGTACATGCAGCTAACTTGCATGTAGTCAAGTTTACCTCTTGAGGAAGGACTAGCATGGGGGTTACAGCAATTGATGCATTGACACCAATCCCTACAGAGTGCATGTGTGTATGTCGTATGATTCCGTTGCATCGTCAAATGTGCATGTACAGTACGTACCGTATACTCTACATTTACTGTATCGTGTGTTTTACATGGTCGAGTTTTTGACAGCTAGTCAGCTTGCAATGAGGTAAACTTGCAGGGTAACACACAGTTACTACGTTTTCCTCTGAAGTTATTTTTTCTTACATAAGCTTATGGTGCATCTAACTTTTCGGAAGTGCACGTCAACTTTTTCAATTGCATGCACTCGTGGTGCACGTAGAATATTTTTTCCAATTCAAAGCCTGGTTGCAGTTGTTATTTTCTTTCGACATCGGTCTGCAAACTCCACCCTTATTTGCATAATCATAAATATGCAGCGCCACTCTAAAGAAACATAATTCACTGATAATATCCAAAATAACAATGATTGGTTGGACATTTCAGATATTTCATGAACAAAATTTTAAAAAAATAAGGCAGAACCACTAATGTTGACATCTGTTTCACTATCCGGGACATTTTGGCGCAAAAAATTAAGTTACTTTTTGTAGCTGTGACTAGAAAGGATATAGAGTCCAAAACTGCTCTCACGCTTATCAGTAGATGGCGTGAGATCTATGAGTTAAGATGAAAATGTTTAAAATGAATAAATATCGATAATAACGATACAAACAAAACGATATATTGATATCAGCCAAGATACAATATCAACGGTGCCTACTCCAGGTACGGTAAAATGGTAAAAATTTCACGAGAAATTCATTGCACTAGAAGCAATCCTAAATTCCCAAAACAAATTCCGATACAACACTTGACAATACTCATCAGGCACTCCGTGAAGTTCTCCAACAATCACTGCAAATGCAGCACACACACCCACCCACCCGACCTACATGTACAATGCACCGTCAGACGTCCTAGCAACCCCAGCCAACGGGCCTGTCCAACCAACCCCTCCCCCCATACATGTACATGTACCTGTTTATGCTGGCACATTCATGGTTCCCTCGTAGGAGGAAGAAGTTGCTGGGATACTTCAGTTTGTATGCTAACATCAGACAGATCGTCTCCAGCGACTGCTTGCCCCTACACGATAAAGGAAAAAAAAAAACACTTGTGAGAATTTATGGCGATTAAAATAAAAAGAAGACAGTGGGGGGCGGGAGGGGAGACCAGAACTCCCTTCTGACCTTATTGCTATGATTAATAACCCTGGGGTGAATTTGAGCAGCTATATTCTACACGTAGCAAGTACCTGTTTGTGTTGATGTGACTGTACAGTCAAGTGATGCTTTGGGAAGAAGGGAGGAGCTATCAATTAGGTTTGAAAAATAACAGCAAATGCCAAACTGCACAAATGTTAACAGACAAAAACTCTTCACTAAGGGTGATGGGAAAACCTTTCTTGACTTTTATAAATACAGTAAATATGAAAAATTGAAATAAGATATACATGTACGTATCTATGAATTTTGAGTTAATGCTATCGATTTTGTTGTTACATAAATATGTGTATACCTATGCATCTAGTTTTTAGCATTTATTTCAGCCAGTACATATCAATGGGTAACACTAAAGGAAAAATTGCAACTATCAAAAGTTCCAATTTTATGTAAGGTTTTTGTGAAATTTAGTTGCACTGTGGGGAAGAGTTCCTGCAAATAAGGGCATGGAGATTGAGCAACTACATGTCAATATCATGTTTAACATCGAAAGCATCTGTCATTTGACTTAAACCCTTGTAAAATGAAAGTGACCGCTTAACTCTTTCAGTATGATACTACATAGAAAAGAAAAACCCCTCTCAATGTGTTTAACACATGATGACTTAACTTACATTTCATTTTTTTCTCAATTTGTGTTGTACATGTAAGTATGTAGATGCCCCTCAAAATGTTTACATTCTAGATACATAGCTTAAAGGCCATCAACTATTCATAATGCACGCATCTGTGGCTTGCGCAAAAGAAGGTACATACTAATGATACATGGCAAGTTACTCATCAACTCTGGCTCAAGAGGAAAGGAAATGTTAACCTTTCCTGCTTTTTGCATGGCATTTTGGGGGGGCATGGAAAAGGTCCCACAGAACAAATACATGCGCCGTAAGTGCACCTCTGAAATTATTAAAATATTTTTCATATCAACGCCACTAGTCCTGAATCCAATTCTTGGAATCTTCCACTTGCAAAACACTTTATACAGCCACCCCCTTGGCACAGGTACATGTATTTACATGTACATGTATGTAGATGTACATGCGCAGTGTACCACATCTCTAGATGTTGAACATGCCAAAACCGATACCGGAAAGTATGTTGTTAATACAATGTCAAGTTTATAGCAAGGACAATTTTACTGTAGGTCCCAAGTCTTTGTTTTCCCTTACTGAGGATACAAGGTACATGTGCCTGGTTATATACATGTACCTGTAAGAGGCAATTTGTAAAGTCCCAAAGACGACCTGGCAACAGTGTCCCACCGTACATCTATCACTGACCAGCATTTTGTCAACCTTTAAGTACATTGTTTTACAGCTTCATAACAGTTTCAAAATGATGTCAAAGGCAAAGATCTTTGCTTACTACTTCGTCAACATGTACCTGTAATCAAAGAGCTTGATCAATGTTCAAAGAATGCATACATGTAGAAAGCTTGCTTCTACAGCATCTACCAAATGAAGAACACATGCTCATCCCCAAATGTAAGTGTCCTCCACTTGCTGGGGTTTAGCTCTGCATCTCCATACGTGTATATGGTAGTTTACAACAAGTACACTTGTAAGCTTTCATGTTAGGCCATTAGGTCTATACACTTACAGAGACCTTTTTTACATCATGGTCTTATGTTTTTTGCCTATCAGCAGCTGGCAATATATAGCTGGTTGTCTGTGCAAAAGCAAAAGAAGAATCTACAAAGTTTATCTTAAAAAATTGCATGAAACTACCTGTACATGAAAATACCTAGTAATACATCCTCCTTATTATCATGTACCATACTCTACCAGAGCCTTGGCGACTACTTTCCTCCATTTTGACCTATCTTCTGTTAAGCCTCTAACAGCTGTAGCAGTGAGGCCGGTCCATTGCTTGTTGTCCACCTATGATAATCTCTGTCTGCCTCTGGAGTGACTACCATTGGCTTTTCCCTCCAATATAGAACATTCCAGAGAGCTCTCAGATCTTAAGACATGGCCAAAGTAGTGCAGTTATAAATACTTGTACTAAATACCGAAGAAAAATCTTTAAGTTATGAGACAGATGGGAATATGTATACATGCATGTACACCTGACACATTTCTACCAAGTCTGGCCACACATGATATGAAGAATAGGCAATATGATGGAGGTCTGCTTACAAGACAAAAGAAAATGGCAGAATCTGTCGAAGTTATTTAAGACCAGCACAGCTGTGCATCAATGGCAACATTAAAATAATGCCGCAGCCTAAAGTTGGCAATTCAGATTCAACTATCTTCACCACTTCCTGCCGGGGACTCCGGAATCGGAGACGTATGGTTTATATGCATGGCCGGGGTCTCCGAACTCGGACAAAGGAAATAGGGCCCTGTAACAAAAGACTGTACTCCGAACAAAAGACCAGGCTGCTGGGCATTACCGACATTTTCCACTCTCAAAAGTGGTGATAATCCAGCCCTGTTTTGAAACCGTATACCAGGGTTTTGGGCACTGAGAGCGAGCGGATTACCACCGGGGACAAAAGCGCTCTGTCACCGCAGCAATGAGCCACACAGCACCACTGCACGCTAATCTGGCCCCTATTGAAAAGAGGTCAGCAGTGCACTGAGCCAGGTTTGTGAACAAAAGAAAGTTACATAACACTGCACAATCTGGCCTCTTTTTACAAAGCTGCAGGCCTGGCTGAAATACTCAGGCATCAATGAAGGTCACCTGTCAACTTAGAGTAGTGCCTAAAGATTACTTCGTGCGGCTATAAACGACCGTTATATGAAATGATGAATTTTTGAAGGATTTTAAAAAGGGAAAAAATGATAGTCATGCCGGCCCAGCATCATCAACATTGAAAAATGCCCCGGCATGAAGTGGTTAACATGCTTACGTTACAGCTTTCACCAACGATACGGCAAAAGCCTGTGCGGAAAAAAAAAAAACTATACAAACAAAAGGAAATATTTGTTCGTTTGCTCGTTCAATATGGAAACACAAATCGTCAGCTACTCAACATGTGAAGCCTTCAGCACACATTCAGGCAGTCACATGTTCATAGCAAAGCTTTCAGCATCTTAGTGACGCACGCATTTTAATTAAAATCTCAAAGCTGAATGGAAGCTCCACTGGGTATACAATGCCGAGTACAAACTGACACCTAACCTGAACATATGTTTACTTTATAAAAACAATACCAATCCTGGGCATATGTGTGTATTGCCCTGATGCGATAAATTAGAAGTGATTGTGGGACTTGTATTTGTGTTCTGACCTTTATATCACTTACTATTCTGCTGACAAACATTGGATGGCTTCGACTGGGAAAAAATATTGCCCAGGCTACAATATCGAGGATAAGTGCAACAGTGAGTGCCACACACTTCTATTCTTAAATCACCCATAGAGCCAACAACCATTTTTTTTTACATCAGGCTGATGATTCCATCCAAGCAGAATTAATACGATCATGCATTTTCATGCATTAATTACTACATGAATGATCTTATTGAATGCTTCAATGTCTGGACGGTTTTTCTCCCAGGTATTGCTCTAAGAACATTGAGTGCCATTTGTTCAGCACTTGTTTTTTTCACATTTCATTAAATTTCTTTGTCAAATATCAAAGCAAATCTTACAGCCCTTTGCCCATGAAACAGTTCAGGTGCTGCTACAAACTATTTACTGGTTAACAACTATGTGTTTCATTAGTTCTTCCTTAACAGGGAATCATCAACATGTTTAGGCACAGGCAGGCAATATAAAGAATACTACTGTCCTCATTTAAGCACTGCAGTGGCATAATATTCAAGCCATCAAAGTAGCTCTTGCAATAACTGTACAAAATGCCAATTGCCAATGCCAAAATGCCAGGTTTCAGCACATGCAAACTTGATACATGTGTAATCAAAGCATTAATGCATTTGCAATGACACTTCATGCATTCTTTTTTTTCTTTTTCACTGATTTCCACGCCCTCTGGGCTAACAATGGACAAATCTTCTGCAAAGTACAACTTTTCCCCCGAGACTCCTCATGATCCAATCTGCGTTGCAGCATATTCCCAACGGCATTTTAGGTGTGCACATGTGCATACCGTTCAATCTATGAACATGTATTTACCAGATTTACGAGCTCCGTTTCAGGACCTTCACATGCGGTTACACGTGTAAATGAAGTCTGTAATTGCACCCCCTCCAAAAAAAATTTGACGATTTTAAACAGGAATTAGAGAGTAAAATGATCACATGTAGCTTTTCAATAAGAACTACAGTTATTTTTCATTGTTAATATTCTATTTTTACTATATTCACATTTTCTAATCCATACTAATATGAGATTCATACAAACACCCCCGTCTTACCGGTATTTTCTGTGCCTGTGATCTTTATTTTATGCACGTAAAGATCTACTGGGTAGGTTTGTAAAAAGCATCTTGACATTCCGTATTCCACATTTTTTAAAAAAAGTAAATTGAAAATATTGCTTTCCAAGTCAGTTTCATTCCTTATTTCCAGATCTGCCAGCAGGTGTCCTCTTTGGTCTTAATCCCCATGAACCAATTATTGTAATTTGTAATATCACGGTGCTGCTCATAGACATTTCATGCTGATGTACAAGTACCATCTGTGAATATGTACGTGTATGTGATAAATGAAAACCTTAGGATTTTTGGTCACCCTACAGGTACCGGTATGCTGAACCTGAAATCTGACATCTCGTGGGAAAGTGACATTTGAATGTCATGAATTAACGTGAAAAAGTCAACTGTGTGCCAGGCACCTCTCCACATGGCCATGATAATGGGAAAAAAGGGAGCTGATTGAATCTTTCTTTAGAGGAAGAAAAGCAAATAAATGGTAACTTTTAAAATGAGACAGTAATAAGCAAGTACGACTTAATTTGCATTAAACTTCTGTCCATGGCATGTTTCACACAAAGTACATGTAATTGTTCATTGACTATACAAAGCCTGCATTTATGCTCACCCACCAGTACCAAGATCACATGTTGAGATCATTAAAATCCAGTTACTTCATGCACAGCTTCCTAGCCTGCACCCTGCGGTTATCAAATATCATAAGTACATGTATCATACCATGGACATGAATATGTGAAAGGCAAAAGATTCAATGCAGCAGGGAAGCTTGCAAATGTTCTCTTTCTACTCAGCATGCATACTGTGCACTCTGTAGTGACACATCATGTACAAACACTGTACTACAATGTACATGTAGTTTTAGGTATTTTTTCTCTTGTAACAGAGATGTGAAAATTCCACTGACAAGCGGGGGAGGGGGCCCAGCTAATTTTAGTTTACACCATATATGAACTTGAAGTCAAACCTCTTTTATTCCTCACATATATAGAGGTGGTTTGTTAAGCCAGTGTCTACATATACGGTAATGTATGTCTACCATGGACCTATGTGTATGGTGTAAAAGCAATCCTTTATCCATTCTTGATTCAACCCTTTATGAAAAGCCAAACAAACACTGCAAAGAAATTCAATTACATTCTCTCAAACATTGGTGTCAAAATATGAAATCGATAGGGTGTTAATGAAAGCAAACTCCTACCAGCTTCCTTGTAGAGGGTCTAATTTCTAAGGAATAACGCAAACTCGGGAAGAGGATGCCTGTACCATAGATGTACATGTAAGTACAAGTGAATTGCTGGCATTTTTGCCTGAAATCTCTGGAACCTGTACATGGAAAAGCTTTCATACATACGTACATGGTTCAAATATGTTATCTAAAATAAAACAAAAACAACAACAGGCTTTTACAACAGGACTACTGAACCTGCAATATAAATCACTTCACTGGTTTTTCAATTTAAATTACATTATCTTTCTCAATAACTCGTGCACATCTTTTTCGTTCAAGGATAAATGAAGCCAAAGAATCACAAACGTTACACAGATGTACGGAGGATTAAACCCAAATGGGTCGATGAAGATGTTCCAACTGAGAACTTTGACGATTCTTAAGCAACCAAGAGACTTTAACAAGTCTACTGTAGGTATGGAACCCCAACCGGCAAACTCGCCAGGTAGCCCAATCAATAATCCAAGAATACACACCATCAGTTTAATATGAGGCAGGTCTACTCAGGTGAGTTTTGGGCTTGGCTCATTGGGAAATTCCTGAGATGCTCTGTTTTACCTTGATGGAATAAACACAGCGGGCAGATTTTCCAATTGGAGACTGTGGGAGTGGAATTGCTTTTTGATTTGTGATTATGTCGAGGAATGACTCGACATAATTTGTGAGGATTCTCATGAACACACTTGCATGTATGCACATACTGACATGCTCTGCTTCTGTGGAAAAAAATGAATCCCACATTTGGTGTAGGCAAATGTGCACATAGAGTGTACGTGTACATGTACATGTACAAAGGTATATATGTATGCAGGATATCAGAGATAATTTGTATTTATTCCCACCTGGTGAAGAAGTGTCAAACTAAAGAATGAAAAAAATCCTCTGATTACCTGGGCATAAGGTTATTTGGTGTTTTTATTTGTCATTTGATGTGAGTTTTAAAGTTCTAAGTCACTTGCAACCTAGTCTAACTAGTCCTAGGGTTTGGATTACAATCAAAATACAGACACCCAGTCAATATGCTCCTGCAGTAGCATACTGTGCCGATAAGTATCTGAGGGGGTGAGAAGACAAGAACATTTACACTGAGTCAATAACTCTGCTGTAAGCCGCATATATTCATGATCTTTTGTTGTTGACTTCCAAGACAGATTATGAAAATGTAGACTGGTGGCCCATCAGCTGTCGCTACATGAGCATGGCGGCGGAACCGACTCATTCAATGTGACCTCATTCTGCAGTACATGAACTGGGTCAGAAACACACACTCCGTCTCCAATCGTCCAGCCGACCCTCGTTGATTGCCGCCGCAGCACGTACTTGCCGGTGTTTAACCAGCGCAGCCTCTGGGCGGCAGCTGTGCCGTTCTCCACCAGCCTTTGTGAGGCAGCACAGACCGAGGGGGGAGAATGACGAAAGGGGAGAAATGGATTCTCTCACTCGGCAGACTGATAATGTAAAAGGCTTGACCTGAAAAAGTCTCAGCAATGAAATGCTCTTCCCGATCCTGTGTGCTTGAGGCTTTACCAGCCACTGCTGCTACATGTATGCACCATTACACAGAAACTGAACAAGCCTTTCTCCAGCTCATAAACTTTGACAGCTTTAGAGAATCCTAAATCAACTATTAGTAATCCTGTTTCTTTTCTTTGGAGGAGGGGATGGGGCTGCAATTTGACAACACAAACTTGACTTGTGGCACTGTTCTGCTTGCAATGGTCATGTTAATGTCACTCTGTCAACATGTCCATCACTGTATGAATATCATTCCAACAGGCATTTGATTAAAATATATCACATGTACATGTACATCATACTGCACAAGGTTTAAAGAATGTCATGGCAGTTACGCTTCATCAAATGATACATATATATATGTCTATACAGTGTGAGTGTATGTTAATACAAACCAAACAATGGGCAATCGTATGACCGTAACAAGGAAGGCTTAATCGTCTCAGTCCTTAATCCGTCGAGAAGATCTCTCAATCCCATCAACCCAACAACGAAAATGACAAAAATAAAAGTGTAATACATTTCTGTTCCCATTTTAATATTTAACTTTCTTCTTTTCATTCTCTTGTCATTCAACCCTACCGGTACAACCACAAGTTGGCAAATATTCCAATTTAATTTATCACTAATAACAATATCATTGGAATCTAACGAGATCCATTTCCGTTCATTAATTATGCAAGGTGGCACAAAGTGCAGCGAGATAATTCATGCACGGTCTCTGCCTTAAGCTTGGGCCAGAAGGCCTGGACTGAGTCTGTAATGGACTCAGTGGATTACAAACCATACAAGCATGACGCAGGGTGTCTAGCAGGTTGTATCATGCGCAAGTGACTTACATGTACTTTGCTGGGGCTTGAGACCACTGTCCACACAATTGAGTAGGAAGCGGCTGCACCTACATGTACATGTACTACCATAGACCTGTGTGTGGTTTCAAGCTGAAGCCAAAATTATTTGGACATGGCCCGGTACATACATGTACATGTACAAGGCATGAAAACAACTCAGTTGTTCTTGATCAGGGTTCCAGCTGGCAAATTTCAAGTAGTTGCCAAAGTTCTAGCTACATGTTCATGTGCAAATTCATGCAGCCACTTGCTTTTTGTGCAGTGTTAACCATAAATTCATTTTTGGGGGGCCAATTGCTCAGGATGATTGCCAAAGTTTGTAAATGTCACTATTTGGTAACAACAGCGATTGGCCACTGGACCTTGCTCAATGAACACACACATTTAGAACTTGATCATCAGACTACTGCATTATCGTTTGGGCCTCAGTGTCTACATCATATGAGCAACCACGCACCCTCTAAACTTTAGCAATTCAAACTGGGTTTTCCCTAGAAGTGTGTACACATACAACAGTGTACATAAAGATAAATATGCACTGGTATGTCTTCAAAGATAGGTTACACCATAGGTAAAATAACAAAGAATGGGGAAGTAGAATAATCCTTGAATATCTTGCTGGAAACTAAACAGTAACAAGCTCAGAAAGTCTGTAGAATAATTGAGATTTTAATGGTCGGCCAACCATCGTTTCAAAATTTTATTTTGTGTTAAATACCATATCTGTTAACGGCTGCCAAGTACATAGAGTCTACACATCGGCAGAAATTCACAGAACGCATTGAAAACTGAAACAATAGGAAAATAAGTGAATGGTATATTGAGTAAAAGAGAAAAAAGAATAAGTTTGGAGTTACATTTTTATCTACGCAAGGGATTTTGTTAACACAAAAATGTTGTGATCTCACAATCAACCCCCAAAGCATATTGTATGTTTCAAACTGTAACACGACTGCTGTTTCCCAGCCACTGCACAGTAATGATGTGCATCCACTTGGGTTGAAGAGGCCAAACCGACCCGAAGTATTAAAGACAAACCGAATCCGAACCGAAACCCATCTGAGCTCTCCAAACCGACCCAACACGACAAGAAATCAGGGAAAAACCTACACAAACCGACAAAAACGTAACTGAACCCGAAAAAATCTGAACGTCTGGTTTGGGTTAAGCATCCTTTATTTCATACAAATTGTATCCAACCCGAACCGACTGAAATGTTGGAAAAATCGATCTGACCCGAAGTAGGTTTCCAGTTGGGTTGGTTTCGGGTTGGTTTGAACAAAGTTACTGCACAGCAAGAGAATATTCGTCAACAAAACTATGATTTCCAGACATTAAATCTTACACGTTTCCAGTAATACATGTAATTAGCACTATGCCCATAATTATTCAGGCAACTGAGAACGGATTTTAGATTTCCATTGACATGTACAAATCAACGCAAAAGAGTGATCATGAAGCATAATTGCACACGCACATGCCCACATTACTCATCCTGTCACCGACGAGTCAACCGAACCACACCCAGTAACTTCACTGCTCAGTGAAGCTTTTCCATGAATCTACAGTGCTACACAGTCGAAGAGGAATACTACCTCAAGGTAAATTTACTGATTACTCTTGGCCAAGAAAACGGCTCGTTTTTTAAAAGGGCAAGAGCACCTGTCAAGCCTGTTCATCTGCAGATGGACCCTGTGTGTATGTTTTTGCTCACTCACCCTATAGTTCATGGATTTTGTGCAAGATAACTTAGGCCAAAGCAAACAACAGTTGTGCTTACAGTTACCCACCCAAACCTAGCAAATCGTGCTGACCCTAAATCTTTTTATTGAAAAAAAATTACAATTAAAAATACTGTTGCCATCCCTCGTGCTTATTTTTGTAGACAACGCTTTGTAGCTGTTAGATTGTTTACTTTTTATCACTTGAGGCTTTACGTTTTTCTCACGTGCTAATTGGTATCGCGGCAGTCGCAGGTTTGATCTTGATCTGGAGTTTAGGCAAAGCCCACTAAGAGTTTAACATGACATCCTCTGTTGTCCGTTGCTGCCATTCATTTGTGCATTTCATCTGCTTACCGTACGTAACCCATCATTGATATTAAATGCAATGCTTTTAAGCAGTCTAGGGACCAGACTATGTATCGTGCTCGCTCGCAAGTCACGTCATGCACATTGTGCTTGAAGCTCGCACGTTGTGCTTGCACAAGTCATGGCAGTGGAGAGCATGCTGTGGGCCGGGATCAGCATCTGCCTTAGAATTTGGGAAATGCACTCACATTTCAGAAAGTAAAATAATGAGAGTAATTTCTTTGTCTTATATTTCATGTGAATAAAGGCATGTTTTTGCAGATAAAGGCATAAGAGTTATTCCGTACGAGTTATTTAAACCCAGACTGCTTCTCTACAGACTTTTAAGCCACTTGACCATTGATACTGCATTCTAGTTTTTGCTGCTTGTCATATTTGAATCAAAACCTTCCTTATACACATGTAACCAAAATGTTGTCACAAATTATCAAAATCACTTTTTAATTAAAAAAAAATAAAAATTTCCTACCCCAAAACTTTAGAAGAAACAAAAAGGACACTATCCATCGACTCCACCTATTTTTTTCCATGTAGTAGGAAGCACAACTATTATTTTGTTTGACCTTACAAGATTTTCAATTTGAACATTGAAAAGGGCACTGTATTTTTCCATGATTTTTTTCAAAGCAGTCAACTCAAACAAATTAGCTAATCGTGTAAAATTAAGGCCCAAAGACAATGAAGTAACCTCCCCTTATGGTCTGATTAAGTCAGGACACTACAAAATCTGTTAAGCCGTTTCCCATTGGACTTTTTCTTCCGCAAGCACGCAGAAACCTACCACGGCATTCCTTCATGTCAATCTACCCCGCATTCCCACATGGACTTTTTTACCGTAACGGAATGTTTATTCACTGTGTTAGGCAACATAACACCAGCTGATTACATTGCAGCATTACATTTGCTGTGTACAAGTCATGAAGAAATCGGGGAAATCTGAGCAAAAAATTGACAAAATCAGACGAATTCAAGCAAATCAGCCACAAGTAAGATGAACCTGTACAGATAAAGCTCCGTACACAATGTGTGCATCCCGTAGCTTTATCCGGGCGCGCTTCACTGTGTGTGCACGGCATGCTGCTGTACTGTACGCACAGAGCTGGAGACTGGGAACCATACAACCATTTTTGCATACCCGTCATCAATCACTTTGTAGCAGTCATCTGGTTCGTAGTTTTAGCGTGGCCGTAGTCAATCTACATGGTATGGGAACTGTTCCTATTGGACTTTTTTGCACCCCTGCTAACTTACTTTGGCTGCGCGGAAATCTTCTGCAACCCTTTTCGGCCTGTTAGTTTTTACATCACGATCGTGGTCAGTTGAAAGGGACATTAGTTTACTGTGTGTTCCCATTGGATCTAATTTTGTAATTCTACAGGAAAGTCGCAGTAAGTTAACCAGAAAAAGTCCAATGGGAACACAGCTTTAGAGGGCTCAAATCAGCAGACACACAAACCACATAGTGGGAACGTCTGGCATCACTGGACCATGTTACACAGTAATCACGCATGGCTCCAAACCCTCCCTTTTTGGGGGGTGTAGGGCCTAAACATTGGAGGCACACCCTACTGTGGAATGCTCTTCTGAGGACAGAATGCACTAACCGAAAACTAACCTGTCAACGTAGTCGCCCAAGAAGAGGTAGTTACTCTCAGGGGGATAGCCCAGTGTTTCAAAATGCCGGATGAGGTCTGAGAACTGGCCATGGATGTCCCCCACGATGTTGACGGGAGCTTCTAGCTCTAGCAGCATGGGCTCCTCCAGAAACTTCTCCCTGGACAGCTGGCATAGCTGACGGATCTGGTTCTCCGGGAGCTGGACCTGGCCAGTTAGAGGAAAAGTTTTGGATGAGTGTCTACTGTAAAGAAAAGTACTTGGAGAGTATCGGAGGATTCTATATTTATTTTTCAATTCAAATATTCAGGAGTACAATGTAATAAAATGGAAAGATATTTCTCTCAACTGCACCATGCATAATGGGCTAAACGAATAACAAAAATCAATGTACTAAAATTTCTATTTTATTTGTGGTACATTCAACAAATCAACTGAAAACTAATGATGAAGTTTCATTAGATCTTCAACTACTACACTTCAATCGGGGAAACACCACATTTAAGGGTGGGAAGTTTACATGTTAAAATGTTTAAATGGAAAGTTCAAAAGCCGTTTACAGATTTTCCCAAATGACTACCCCTTTTAGAGGTTTGACATTTTGACTGATGCAATCTGGCGCTCAGTTTTATTGTAAGTGATGCCTTTTACATACAGTTTTTTCCCCTGTCAGCATCTATGTACATTTTTGGGGAAAAAGGGGGATTCTAAGACAATAAACATTGCTTGTTTTAAATGCCCCAACAATCTACATTTTTACATAGGCTGTACCATGTGCATTGTTGAACTATGAAAACACTGAAATAGGGTACAGTGTAGGCAGTGGCGGACTCTGTAAAGTGTTGGTTAAAAGTTTAAATTGTATGGGAAAGTTTTTGTAAACATTTTTCAAATTAAACATAAATTCCCACCTTAATCACATTACAATTGTACTGTATGTTAACTAAGAATATACTCTCAGTAATGAAACATGTAACCTGAGCTCTCCCACATTGGGACTTGCTATGACACAGCTGCCCATACGGAAGCAATGTACATGTATTGTGCAGTGAGGGTTCAGTGTAATTTAGTCTTACTGCAAGTTTACAGAATGAAGGGCCTAGAGTCACCTGCCCTCAGTTTAATATTAATTGGCCCCTCTGAGAACATACTGTGATCCAGGGACATTTGTTATGTTTGAACATGTGGAAAACATCCTTCATCCAGCATTAGACAAGCACTGGATGGATTCTTGAGATTCACCAAACCTACATGTAGAAGTGTCATGGACCTGCCACGACAGGAGACGAACAGCAACTGCCTCTACAGGAGATGGCACAGCAATTGGGAGGTTCCTGTTTAAGTGATGCTTGATCAGCTGAAAAATTAAGCACTACTGATTTTCATTCTATGACAACGCTTGGAATCCTACACACAGGATTTCATAAAAGAGGGAACAGATTTTGGCAGTTTACATAATGAAGTGATGATGTACAATGTACATTTCTATGTACATGATGTGCACAAACATTACAGAAAATTTACATAATTTAGGTGACACCTAAATGACGTTTTTCAGTTAAACCAGACGCCATGTAAATGTGATTGGGCAGTCCAGCTCATGAACGTACATGAGGGATTTGATCGCTTTTTGATCACTGCTGGAAATTTGTGTGGGCTACATGTACATGCGTACAATGTACATGAATGCAAGCTTCGCAATCGCTGTTGTACAGTGTACATAAACCAACTCAGTTTTTCTAACATCTCTCTGTAATATGGCCATTTCACAATAGTGCGCCACCAAGAGTTAGCAACACGTTGGCCAATCACAATGTGCGAAATTTGTCGACCCAATGCGTGTTTGGAAAGGGTCGACAAATTTTGCGCGTTATGATTGGCCAACGTGTTGCAAACTCTTGGTGGCGCACTGTTGTGAATCGCCCGTATTGTAAGACATTAGGTTGGCTTCTTTTCACCCAGACCATTGCAATACATGCAAAGTCGACAATCTAAATTGTTACATATCTGTGGAAATTCCAGAGTGGTGTACCCCTTTAGTGATGTTACGCCCCAACTATAGCATCAGTCCCAACTATAGTTGGGCCCTCCCCAACTAGAGTGCTACAGCTGGGCCGGCCCAACTACAGCAGAGTGGTCCTGTGTGCATGATGTGCCCAGCATGTGCCAAAGTCATATTGTTTACAAATGAAGTGCCACATTTTAGATGAATTGTGTCAATTGTGAGACACATTGACTTGGATAATGTTGAGACATTTCCCACAGACATTGGTCAACAATAGTTAGGCCAGCCCAACTGCAGCACAACAGTTGGGACTGTCCCAACTATAGTCGGGACTTATGCTATAGTTGGGACTTATGCTATAGTTGGGGCCTAACAGAGATAATGACAAATGTCTATAGGAACAGTTGAACAAATCATGGAACATCAAAACAAAGACCTCGGTCATAAAGACAGCTACCTTCCTGAAGTTCTAATACTGCCAAAAAATTGGGAGAGTTACATTCCGAATTTGTATAAACACTTTAACGGCAACATTTTCAAAGCATTTTCAAAAACTGAAAACTTTTTTTTTGAAGATTCATCACGTCTGGAAAATATCTTGGCTATAATTAAACTAATGGGGCCTAAGAAATGCATGAAGAAAAACGTGATGTAGGGATACACCATTCCTTCCAAAAACAAATTTGAACAAATTTGGGTGCCTTTTCTTTTGGTTTCACAACCATTCAGACTCATTTTTTGGGTACATAATATACTCTGTATGCAACATCAATAAACTGCTCTAATCCCTTGCAAGTTTAGGTGAAAAAATTATAAAAGCACAAATAGGCAAACAGGAATTATCAATTAAGCCAACGAAGTAGGCAATACATTTCCCATGACAAGTTGCAGTTGTTGAAAGGTTTACATTCATGATATTAATTAGGGAAATGCATGTTAGGCCTAACAGATAGCCCAGGTTGAACAACAAAATGTAGATGACGTCCAACCTGGGCTTTTATCTGTTAACATGATTTTCCATAATTCGCAATGCAAAGTAGATGACGTCCACTGGGCTGGTTAACAGACTTTGGTGCTAGACAAATTAGTTTGTGCATCCTATCAGTTAGTTATTCTAATTTAAATCTCTTTTTTTTTATCTTACCTGCTTTCCTGTGGTTTGTAGAAGCTGCTCAATAACTCGGTCTAGATTCAAGTCAGATTTATGCATTGTTTTATGTTGTGTCTAACCGAATTTGACACGAGTCAAATGACCTGGTGACAGATATCAATTCAAAGCAAACTTGACTGGATTAAGTTTCTCGAAGGAAACAAATCTTGTTCTCCAGTGGACACGATTCAGGATACATGGTCAACATTTGCCCAGGCAGAATATGAAAAGTTGCACTTCAGTTTTGTCGAGCCAAGTGCAGATGAACAAAAAAGCTAGCTGAGTGCAGAGTGCAATCATGAAATGTACAGAACAACCGATCTGGGCCCACATCCGTGTAGGCCTACATGTACATGTACATATCCAGTGCAGAGGCGCTGTGACTGTGTGAATACATGTACAGTTCATATGTGCTGTACGTTGACACGACAGATGAATAGGCTGGCTACACTGCCGTAGCAACCAAAAACCACATCAATGCCACCTAAAATAGCTCGCGACAGCTAGCCATTCCAACACCGAAGAATCCCTACGGCTTTACTTTCCAAGATAGCTGATTGTTGTCGTGCACATTTCCTCCAGAATGGACAAATTTCGCGCACACATTTTTGCAAGCGGTCCAACAGCTGCCTCCTACATGTACATGTATACGATGGTCTTTTCGGGATTAGATTTATATGGACGTGCACATGTACATGTACAAGACATACGTCCATGTACATACATTTGCGCGTCCGTGGATTTGCATAGAGCGCCACGCCACCGCAACGTATTAAGTTTTAAGGCATAATATTTTCATTGGTCCCCGCCCCTTCCGACCATGGCTCATTATTATGGCAGACGGCAATCGCGCGACTCGACTGTGCGGCGTTAAGCCAGCTGTGCGGAGGGGTGGGGTGGGGAGGGCGCCTCCCCTGAAAAAAAAATCACAAAAATGGGGAATAGAAGCAAACCTTCAAGAGCATAACCGTCACCAATCTGCTTTAAAAAGCCCCCTTCCACTTAAAATGCTTTCTCGATTTTCTGGTGCGTGGCAAGTCCTTTACCTTCCCCACCTCGGAAAATCTGTGGAGATGCCAATAAATTGGAGCTGGCTCGAGATGGGAAAAGTGTACCAATTTGACCCTTTATTGCCTAGACTTTACTTGATGACTATATGATGATTTAAAACCAAATTCTAACAAACCAAGTTGCGAATCAGTGTCCCTCCCAGCACTGCAGCAGCCAACAGTTTTTTGGAGAGACGGATAGGTGAGGTGGGTTAGAGGCGGGGACGTTGCTGGAGACATACTCAGTGTGAATATCCCAGGATTTATAAGCCAAATTTTTAAACAGAATTTTTTTTTGAAATGAATATTCGGTTCCAAAACAAGCGTTGCATCCTTCCAATTATTCTTTGATAAAAATGGGTTTTCAAGCTCACGGATGATGAAAAATTGAACGGGCAGGGGTGCTGATGACTGGAAGACTGACGGGGGGGGGCAAACTCATAGGCCTGTGTTCAACAGCGACTCTACATGAATAGGTAAAGCATAATACAACTAACAGAAAATCAGAACCAAAAGGCCCATATATTTATTGCTGATGCTGTGCGGTCATGGACAAGATCTAGTGTTTCTCAGTAAAGAAAATAAGTCAGCGCCAACTTGAAATGCTTTTGCCAATATAATTTCAATCAGACTCACTACAATCCACAAATTTCCCAATGAACTTTAAAATTATTAGTAACACAAAATTGTGTTAAATTCCAACAGAATGAGGAGAAGAGAAGGTTGCATACAAAATATTACTACGGCAGATAAATATATTAATGTACATGAATATGATAATTTACACAAGTTCACAAAGTACTGATTGAAATTGAGCATAAAGTACCAAATTATGCAAAATTTTAAAAACAAAATTGTCGAAATTGTTATAAATTGGATCACATCACATTACCAGTCCACACATTGTTTTATACTAATGCAACTGAATTCAAACTGGACTGGCCAGCTTGTACACTTGTATACCCTTGCACTACATGTTTATGCATCAAGCCCCCAAACCAAATAGCAAATGTCCAACTGGATGAGCACAAATCTCAAGTACCACTGATTTGCAAGGATCACACTTTGAGTACAAATATGCAGCTGTGTGCCTAGGGGGAGGCGTGGGGGTGCACCCCCCCATGAAAAAGCATCACCTCCGCCCCCACTTGCATTCCAGAAACAGTACCCATGCACATCCTGATGTGATCACGATTAGGCAGTTACACAAAACTTCATAAGTACTGAGGATTACATTTTAAAATTACAGCCAAATTCTGAGTTTTTTTTTAAATGACTCCAGGATGGATGTAGTACTTCTTAAAATTGGATACCTCTGGTATTGTTGGTCACCCACTTTGGAGAAAGCAGGGACCAGAAGGGCAGACACTTGTCAGTTAATCTCCGTTCCCTCATCAATTCTGCAGAAAGCATTTGTGATGGAGCTCCTCATATTTTTCAAAAATGTCATAAATCCTGTAAGAGATGAGATACTACATTCAAAGAGATCTTAGCCAAACATAAACTTCAGGAAAAACCGTTTACAAAAACTGTCTCAAATCCAGATCAAATTTGTTGACATAATTACATCTGTGTTTGGTAAGGGCCTTCTCAAATTATATGTCCAATATGAAAAAGTACAAATTGATGAAATGGGCCACCATCAATCTGTCAAAGTCACCTGTTCCTCCAGTTCCCAATGCAGCCTGGTGAGAAAAGTTTTGATTGATGTCCTTCTGATGTGACGGAATAATGACATATCTGCAAAGGCAAAGAAAATCATATTTAGAGGTGAAGGGGGGTTATCAATATGGCCTCTCAATGCAAACAAAAAGTATCGAGTATCCTTTCAAGGTAACTTTGAACACATTTTTATGAATGAGTCAGAGAAGAAGGTACCCAAAAATTGGTAACTTTAACATTTGGTCGATCTACTTTTGGGTTTGGGAGTTAGGTAGGCTTAAATCCGAAGTTAGGAAAACTCATCATGCTCTGGACTAAGATCACAAACACATTCACAGTGGACCCCAGTAAATCCACCTGAGTTGAAGTGCACCCCCAAGCGGCAAAAGAAAGACAGATGGTCGTAAGTTTTCCAAGCAGGTTCTTGTTCTTGTACGCAAAGACCATACATGCCGGAATAAATTAGTTACGTGTACTCAGCGTGCGCATCAAATGCGCATATACTTGCGCGCCTCATGGCACGCCTATGCTGTGAGTACCAAAAAACACGCCCTCTCTTGTTCTGCTCAGAGCGGATAGCAGCAGAACTGTACCAATGGTGCTTGTGTGCCTGAGGCAAATTTCACAGAGCTGCTTAAGCACAGAATTTGCTCAAGCACGAAAAACCTTGCTTAATAAATAAATGGTACTAGCTCAAACTCTATGTGATTGTCATGCTAACCAAAAGACTGGCAAATACCATTCCAAAGCAAAATACATCATACAAGAAGTTTTGGCTGGTAACCTAATTTGTCAAGCAAGGTTTTTTTCACGCTTAAACAGTTTTTGCTTAAAAAGCACTATGAAATTGGCCCAAGGATTATTTCACAAGGAATCACCCCTAAGCAAAAGATGCAGGGTTTTTAGGCTGTAAAACTGGTCTTGAGAAATGCAAGATCAACTGGGCCAAATTTTAAACAACTTGATGCCCCTCAAGTCTAGATTTTTGTGAGTACCGTTCTACACAATATATGTATTTCTTACTCTATCTGTATTTCTTACTGTGTTCTTACACTGGCTGCTGAACACTCACTGAGACTGTGCTTCAGGAGTACAGTCTGTGTACAACAGCAGGGTCAGGACAGCCAACTGCCAAATGGATGTTCAACATACTGAACTTACAAACCAACAAAGTGTGAGGACGCATAGACACATCACCCGCTGCTAAATATATAAACTGGCAAAATGTGCTAACAAATCCTCCATGATACCATCATGGAAAAGTTGTTGCAGGTTTGCATATTCTCTGGTGAAATATGGATAAAAGGGTACCGGACTATGTGAAATTTCATTTTGTGCCAATAACACTAACATGGTTCAATGTGGGCTAAAGATGCTATAAAAGTTAGCGATTTCTTATGGCCTGTTCATACTTCAGGCAAATATGAAAGCAAACCGAATTTGTTGTCTCAAAACATTTGCAGCAAAATTTGCTCGAGTTGAAGTGTATTCATTTTTTTCTTTTTAGCTCAAGAGTTTTATCCAACATGCCAACTTCATGTTCCTGCTTGCTTTGGCACCAAGAATGAACTGGCCTTCATTCAAATGTCTTACTCTGTTACTATCTGAATGTGATAGGAACGGAAGTCAGTAACTGCCTGGAGACAAGCATTGTAGACTCGGAGCGCTCTGGAATTCTTGGAAAAAGTTGCTGCAAAATATAAGAAAATATAAATATTGTGTCAAGGGTAATAACATCAACTGAATTTTTCAAGATGTACTTTGTATTTGGGAGATGTTAATTTTAATTACAGGTTTGCAGTATATATGTCGGGTAAAGGTAAAACCCGTAATTCAAGTTAACATCAACTGAAATAACAAAGTCAAAACTTAAGTATTTATACGTCATCTCAGGAATGTTGGGCAAAGAAAGTGAACAGGATTAGAACTCAGACAAACCATTGCACTGCTCAAACAAATGACCTTTTCACATTTATTTTCCTTATCAAATTCTGTGTCTACAACTTTATGTTTTACTTACCAAAGTGTCGTATGGAGGGCCCATCAGCCAATGCCTTGACGAACTCACGGTGCTGTGGCAACATTTGCTTCTGAAAATTGTTGCAGGCATTTTCTTTTCAAGAAACAAAAACAGCCAACCCCCCGAAAACGGAAAAATACGAACGAAACTTAAAAGGAATACTATTTAGATACAGTACATTTCAAGATCGAGGCCCCGATCACAAATCTTTGCCAAGGGAGCTACAATATGGAGCAGGTTAAAAAGAAAACATCAGAAAGTATTCTCAGCCTCCAACACTTGTAAATATATTTGCAGTATCATGAATACAGGTTCAGATCTGTTGAGCTATCACTTCCAGGCTACATACACGAATTTCAATCAACTGGGAACCTCCAGAGGTTATATACAACTATAAATAAGTTCAGAAGTGAAAATACTAAAGTACTGAATTAATCAACCCACTTTTCACCTTACGAGAAAATCAATTAAAAGACATTGAGCTCATTCCCGAGAGTACAAAACAATTTCAAAAGAACTGAAACCATTGTGAGAATTACAAATTAGGTTAAGTTAGGTTTTATCCATTTTTGGCACATCAGGCTTTTATCTAACCTCAATAGATGACTGATCAACACTCTATCCCAGTAAAACCACACTAATCGTATGCTTTATGTGTTCAATGGCATAAACTGCTTACTTTCTTCTGGCTGATGGATGATACCTAATCCTGCATCAAGAGAGGGGAGTGTTACACTCTGAGCAGCACTTCCGCCACCGTACTAAGCAGGAAATAGGGGTTTTATGATCAATGTTGAAAGCAAGCCAATGAATATTTCCAGCGACACATAATTTCTCTAGAAATGACCAGAAGATTCCGTTCAGTTTTGTATTAACATGGAGAAAACCTAGCCCAAACCTAAAAAGTCAAAAATCACAAGCTGCACTCTGATTGGTTTAAAATGTGGTTTTTGTGCATTCTTCTCAGGGACAAAAGAAAGATTGGATAAAGTGCCTTGCTCAAGAACACAGCATACCGATGATGTGCATTGCAAACTCTGAATCAAAAGACAAGATGGAAAATAAATGTTTTGATGTAAAAAGTAAATACAATCACGCATGGCATGCAAGCAGCTGAATACATGCAGATGTTCATGTGTTAGAACCTATAATGGAAGAGAATTTAAATAACAGTGAATGGTGCGGGGATGTGAGTGGCCACTCAAAATTAAAGCTGAAACAGCTAACAAAAAGTTGAAATGTAAAAAGTTCCCATACTTTTGTACTGACCAGGTGTACAAAAGAAATGACATCTAGGGTCAACATCCAAACAAAAAAATTGAAATCACTTAAAAAGCTGAATTTTCACACCCCTGAAGGTGAAAAAGAATGCAAGTTGGTTTTTTCCTGTTAAAGAGGAAAGACATAGTTTGGAATTTGGAAAAAGAAAGCAAGGAAAGAGTTTTTGCAGACTGGACATTATGAAATGTGACTGTCTTTGTCATCCAGAAGTTACTCCAGCCAAACGTCTGAAAGTTCTGAATGTGTGCATTGATTAGTTGTTTCAACCCCTCAGATTTTAATGGAATGTTCCCCCCCTCCAATTTAAGTTGACCGGGCTATGAGTCTTCTTCAGGAACTTTCTCATTGCAGCAAACACCCCTCCAGTTGGAGTCCTTCCATGCAAGTCTTTTGTATAGTGTAACTAGTTTTCTTTCACTGATAGAGAAGTGTTATTTAGAGTTGAATTAGAGATGAGAGTCCACTAGGAAGTATTTTGTTTACCTTTTCTGACAAGTTGGTTAAATGTTCACTCCAGATGTGTTGAACAATAAACCAGCATTGAAGGTGAACCTGCGTCCGTGTCTCTTTCGTAAATTAGGTTAGCCAGGTTCTGGAAAAAAGCTGCTTCTTTTATGATTCAAAAATTAGCTCGAGCTTATTGGAGTAAAGTGTGAAATGAAAGTGATGTGGAAAGTACCACAGCTAGGCTGAGAGTCAGAATACCAGATGATTCTGCTATGTAAGCATGATATTTGAGTTGCTCCCATAAAGTGTTTTCTCTTTGGCCACAAGACACAATTTGGAGGCAATTTTGCCAAGTAGGTCCAAATTCAGGTGTCTCATGCAACAACTAACCTGCCAGGGTTAGAACAGAACCGAGGAAAACCCATGCAGCCTGTCAGATTTTGTTGTCAAGGTCAGCAGTGGAGCAGAACTGAACCACCTCAAGTACTTTCACTGAAAAAACTTGTAAGTGTAAATATCCTATTTTTCTGGCTGGTTGTTCTATAAAGTTTGTTTATGTTTTGATAAGATGAAGTTCCTTTCCTTCACTGAAAATAGAACTTGTGGATGTGATGTAATTTAATTTTATTTGATTGTACTATCATATTTGTCAAGGTTGAAGGATTCAGCTGTGTAATTTTCCAAAAGCTATTAGTTTTGAAGTTTAAATTATAGTCAGGAACTTACTTTTTCTTTCCAAATTAGAAACGTAGTACTTGTAAGGTTTGCCATTTCTTTAAATTTAAATGGTCAGTGGTCACTTTTGATGTCAACCACACTACCCTTGCTACCTGTGCTGCCCGGTGTCACAAACTGATCTGGACGACAGAAACCCTACAAATACCCGAGTGCAGTGCTGAGAATTGAGCGAATAGAGTTGACACACTGTGGGAGCCGGAACTTAATTATAAGGGATGTGTACACTGAAAACTACATGTATTTCCCAATGAGAAAGAACTAAACATATTTTGCATTTTCATGACAAATAACTCTAATCTTCTGTGATTGTAAGGAACCTGAAATGATTTGTACAGGGTCAAATTGATTTTGTTTTTCACTGATTGAATTTGAAGTTGATTTTTTTGGGAAGTACATAACTGACTCCATTTATTTGTAAATAAAGCAGTTGTAAGCCAGAAGGGAAGAACACTTTTAAACTGAGAAGTTTCCACCTCATCCTTTTGGCAGTTACATTCTTACAACGGTGCTCCTGTTTGGGTCACTTTTCAGGAAGACGCTTGTAACCTCAACTTCCTGTTTATAAATTCTCCAGCCTAAATGCTTTAAAGCAATTTGGAGCCTTAAAATGCTCCAAATATAGCCCTGAGAAAAAAACGTTTCTGTGGTACTTACACACAGTGGGTCTGGACTGACTCCTTCGTAGATCAGCCCTTTCCAACCCTTAGCCTTAAATGCAGGGCTATCCCACCTAAATCAAAATAAAAAAGTAAAGCTGTTATTATTTATCAGGTGGGCCACATACCAGTCAAATAGTAATATAGATTTGCCAGGGATTCATGTTTGCCAGTAAAACACTGTTCAATTCGCACGAACATGATTTCCTCGCCTGCTATAGGCTGTACAGGTCAAGACCAGTCAACATGGTCAAGACCTTATAACACTGAGTGCTTCTGTCAACATAGTGCTGGGATTTAGACGATCCAGGCTGATTATTCAGTACATAAAGTGAGGTATACGCCTACCTGCTTAAAAGTAACTACAAGTCAGTTGGAGAGACTCAACTTTATCTTACCCAGCAAAATAAGGACGTATGACATTATAGAATACCCATGGGCGACACCTTTCTGCAATGGAACAACGAACACAAATCACACAACACAAGCAAGTAGTTCTACCACCCTAAATTTGAGAGCTTAATGAATTCAGGCCATTGGGGCTATCGCCATGATCACCGCAAGCCTCCAAACAGTGTGAACACCTGGCACAGCAGGTCAGAAGACAATCACTCTAGAATATGCTATCCTATGAGTGCTGAGCGGAACATGAAATATTTTAGTGTGCAGCTGTGCTCTGTGACGTGGTGCATGTGAGATACACTACATTGAACAATTATTGACTGCCGTGAAGTGGGGCATACAAATGCAAAATGGTTTGCGGCGAAACACTAAAAACCATTTATGTACCCTGAGCCCCTAGGCTGAGGTGATCGACCCAATCATCCAACACCGAAGGATCATTAGTTTTCATTACACAGTACCTGCATAAATCTCCACCATCTGAATCGTGGAACATTGATGGATCACATGTCACTGAATTATTCGTTCTATTCAATGGGTACCACTGACTCAACCTTCGTTTCACTTGCCTGGTTTGCGCTCCCATGTCATCTATTTTATTCACGGTAAGAAGAGGAAAATGTCATAAATGTTGGGACGGCACCCTGTCTAAAATTGAAACTACCAGTGGGTGGTGCTTCAGAAATGAATCTGTTTCACAAAATAACGGACGTAACAAGCGAGAACTGTCCGAAAAGATTTTTGTGGGTATTGTATAAAAGATTCATATTCATACGTTGGTAAGAATAATTTCATTCCGGTGAAATGTTGCATCAGCCATGGTCTATTCCACTCGGCTTCATCTGTCACCTCATGAAATTATAAAATAAACATTCATTTATTATTTCCCTCCAAACCGCATAATATTTATTTTACTACACTTCATAAATACTCATCAAACAGCTGCGGCTATGATTTTTACAGAGCGAACCCCCCCCCCCCCCTGGCGAAAACCGTAGATATCTATGGCGAAAACTGAAGTTTGTCAACCAGGTACATGCACGCACCAAGCGCACGAGCAAAGAAATGCACTCGGGGCAGGAGGACGTTCATGAGAGCATCATGCACGCGCAAGCGTGTTCCCACCATGATAGAGATCATAAGTACAGTAGGCCTTCATGTACTTATGGCAGCGTACAGGTAATCGAACACAACGTCGCCCTTGTGCCAGAGGTGCACCTCTTATCGGCGAAAGACAGGCAGGTGGTTACAAAAGGGTTTTGTACGCGTTCTACGCGTACGCAAAGACCATACAGTTCATGCCAGAATTACTCAGCTTGCTCCGCGTCAAACGCGCATATAATTGCGCGCCTCATGGCGCGCCTATGCGGTGGGTGCCAAAAAACGCCCTCTTTTGTTCTGCTCGGAGCGGATAAGTCTGTCACCTCTAGCTTTACTATATGATCTCTATAATGGTTCCCACCTTCACCCTCTCTGGTTTTTTCCACTTGGAGCGGATACAGTAGGACGGGTGCAGCCGCCACCCGAGATCATTTTTACACGTTCTCCGGCGCAAAGTGGTCGAAGTCTGTTTCAGGTATGTTGTTTTAGACTTAAATGATCATGACGTACCTCTCATTCTACTCAGAGAGACTTTCATTCTCCTGACAGCTTCTTCTACCTTTTCCAGGGCTGCTATGTAGGCGTTTACATCTAGACCTTTAACTGCCTGTCAATCGAGACATAAGTGAGAACGACTTTCCAATGGGTGTGTATGAGACAATGAAGTGATTTAACTAATCCTCTTTTTCTCTGAATATTCAGAGGAGATGCCAAATGTGAATGTCATTTCTTAACTTATGTAAATTCTTTACTTCTTGACTCATTTCAATCCCCCTACCTGCTGAGCTTCAACGATGCCGCACAATGCAGGACCACAATCCATCTCTGTCTGAGCATTCACCATAAAGAACCACACCTGATCATCTCCACCAACAAAGTTGACAATGGGCTTGAAATTACTGAAATCAAGGAGGGTCAGTTTATGTAATAACAATTTAATAAGCACCCATGTATACGGTGGTTGAGAGGTTTCGTCTGCACTGGTAAGCTGGAAGTCGCAGGGTCGAGTCCCACCCGAGTAAGCTTGTGAATGATTAGTGTTGATTAATATATACAATTAATATATACGATTTACTTCGATGTAAGGGCAATACCCGTACTTAAATCAAACAACCATTTCTGACATTTATTTTGGAAGTAAAAATGAAAATTACTTTTGGGTATAGCGCTCAGGTGTGTCTCTAAAAACCACAAGTTAAAAGACCTATAGACGCAAAGACGCACCTGGCACAAACTTTATTAAGTCAAAAGTCGAAAAGCAAGACAAAAGTCAATTAAACGTTTGCCAATCCACATTCCATGAGATCCACCCACGACGGCAAATTTAACAGGTCGGATACACGTCGGAACTGTCAATGAAAGCACCCCCTCAAAAAAAAGACAAAAAGAAGTTGGAAGAATTATCGTTAGATAAAGTTTTTAAAGAATGCAGGTTTTTCGAATGACAAAAGAAACACCAGCAGGAAGGTCAGAGATCACAGTCACGTCACAAGTAGATATGGGAAGCCACACTGTGCATACTGCACTCCGGAGCTTCAGGTGAGCTAGGCTCTACCAGACACAGATACCTGACGTGTATCGCTAAAGAATGGGAAAAGTACATCATTTTAGTTTACCCTCGGTCAACTGTGTTTTATTTACTTGTTTAATTGTATGGCGCTGCTCAACAAGTGAGTCAGGACTTGTCCTGGAAGAGTTGTTCACGTTGTTGAGAGATCGCCAGGCCCCCCACTTTTTGCAGGTCCTATAACTGAGTGGGACTCAATTGATCGAGCTATTAATGGCTGATGCCTGCATATGGTCCTTCCAAAATCGTTCCTCCGCCGGTGGTCTTGATAACTCTTAGTTTTATTACTTCCTTGACATCAGTACTATAGTGAGCTCAGTCGTTGCAGCCGCCTCATGCAGCTGTCGGCTCTCTCCACCACCAAACCCAAAGTCTCCAACTTCACAACCGGAGCCTCCCAAAGCTTGGTACTATGTATCAAAGAGAGGATCCAAAATAATCCGGAGCTTGTCGGTGTATTGGTTGCAACGTCGCGTCGGGCATCATAGGAAGCGTACATTGCTGCGAGTAAGTCGAGGGGCGTGGGTTGGTTGGCTGAATTCCTTCCTCCATGGTTGGCCAAACACGTTGGACTTGTGTTTGCCCATTTGCAAAAACACTTGCTCCTTGTATTACGCAAAAGGAGCATACTCCTGTGGAGGTTTCTGCACAGTAGAGGAAGATTATGACGAAGGCGTTTTATGTTTTGTTTTAACGTCGTAAACAATTCCGCGGCAGTACTTTGAAGGCCAAAAGCCCATTCCTGCTATAGCCAAGGCCCCGATTGTCGGAGAAAATTTTTCATCGGAGTTAACTTATAGTCTTATATCATCTGTTGAGGCGTTTGAGTTGCAGGTGTTAGTCTGTTGTTTAGATTGGTCAGGTTGTAAAACGGCTTTGTAAACTTCACTAGGAGTGTGTCAGAGGTGTGAGGATTGGAGGGGTTGAGCTGGAGTAGTGGTAAGCGGACAAAGTCATCATCCTGGTCTCAGTTGCGGCTGAGCGTTCAAGCCTGGATTCAAACTCACATTGGATGGCACTTTTCAGGTTGTTGTACCCGTCATAGATATTCAGCTGGCCTCCAATTCATCTCCAAGGAAATATGATACAACCTGAACTAAAACTAAACCCAAATGCCATTGATTGGGTTACATTTGTTACACCCCTTGACGATAGTATTCGAAACCCACTAAATCTAAATCGAAGAGCAAATGACGTGATTAAGGCGCATGAAGATGATGGAAAAGAAGTTAAAGAAACAGTAGAATGGCAAGACACGATTTTACGTGATAATTTTAGATATAGATTTAGGGCGAGCTAGCCGACAAACAGGAAGCCATCATGTCGACCTGCTCTTTGCTTTTACTGCAGGACAACGCTAATTACATCACAAACGGTGTGGAAATATCTGGTGGTTTTGTAGAAAGAGGAATCAATGAAAATAATTGAGATGACAAGAAAACGTTCAGAAATGCATAATCAGAGCCGAGAGGACGTCTTCCATAGCATTACCAGTAATAATAATAGGTACCCGGTGTAGATCATGGATGGTCTCCATCCAGCAGGTATGTCGACCGATCTCTTGGCAGATCAAAACCTATCGTCGTACTACCCATATTTCATAATTGTTTTAATTGACTCTATATACACGATACCAGGTGTATTTTTTTCGAGTGCACCTGCATTTGAAGAAGGTGACGACGATGGTAACAGACCCAAACGTCAAATTGCGTTTAAATTGAGAAGTCTACAGATTCCTGAATTTAGCCAATGGAAGACGGAATTCATCTACAAAGGAACTGTCGCTATGAAGCCTTGTAAGGTTGTGCAATTAAACAAAAGTCACAATTTCCATGACGGTCAGTCCTTGGACGTCTCACACAGTGTGTTCACTAACCCTAACAAGATTCAAGTGCTGAGACCGGACGATTCTACGTTCCTGCAGCCAAGTCCTTACCTACCGAAAATTCGCAAATGGCAAGATGGACAAACTGACCTTTTCGATCAGCGGCGAGCAAGCACCAAAGTTTCAACAATCCGCCCCGAGTTGAAGTGCACCCTCACAGGCGACAGAAAGACAGACTTGTACGAAGCTTTCCAACCGGGTTCTTGCACGCGTTCCGCTATTTGGCGTGCACGCGAAGACCATACATTCCAGAATAAATTCGTGGCGCGTACTTAGCTTGCATGCCCCGCGTCAATTAAACGTGTATAAGCTTGCGCGCCCATGCGGTGAGTTCACGCTCTCTTTTCTTCCCGCTCGAAGCGGATACACGCGCAGGGGTAAGGATAGACGTGTGTATATCTAAAAGAATCCAGAGAAAGGTACCACGCCTGTCTGAACCACCTGTCTGTTATTTTTTTATTCCTCCACGATTCAAAAATACTTACTCTACAACCATGAGACCATCCGGGTCAACAAGCATCCAATTTTCCAGTATTGAATTGAAGTGACAGCAGCTTGGCGTGATACCAAGAAGTTTGGAGATTTCCCAGTATGGTACTGCAAGGTTCTTCGGAAGAGACTGTGAATAAAATATTTTAAAATGGCAAAAACAAAGCATGAACTCTCTGCATTGGAGCATAAGTAGACTGTTATCCCTCAGTTGTCTCGAGTTTCTTGTAACTATAAACCTAACAAAAAGCCTGGGGCGGAATTTACCCTCCCCCCACATTTTTCCGATATCGCTAGTAGTAAAGGTAGTTAGTATAGACCAGTTTGAACCCTGATGCTTGACCGACTTCCGGTCTAATATAGACCAGTTTGACCTTGACTTCCGGTAACGAGTAAGAAGGTAAGGGATCACGACTTCCGGGTTACTAGGTAGGTAAGGGTTCACGACTTCCGGGTTTGGAAAGGTTAGTGGGTGAGCGACGAAAATGTCAAAGGTGTGTGTCTAATTAGACACGAAGAGTTGAACCGCACGCTCTTTTTCATTTGCACGGTCAAGTCCGAGCAGGTCCAATTAGAAGCACGCGTTAAAATTGTAACAAGCTATGTGACCCAAAATAATTTAGAAAAACTAAACGAGAGATGATAAGAATTAAAGTCTAAAGTGCGTTGGTGGCGAAACATATACACCACGTCGTGAAGGAACTCCTTAATGGCGGTGCCCAGCTGTTGACCTTTTTGAGAGTACACGTGTTCTGCACGATTCTTTCACTAAGCTTTGTGAAGTGATTTACGCGCTTCAATTTCAGTGAGAACACTACAAGGATTTGTTTTTTAGTTGTTAGAGTTCTTGACAGTTTTTCCCCTGTTTCGGCCGCTGAAATCACAAAGCAAAATGTCCAGAAACGGAGATCGCGCTTACGAAGACGAGGATCTGTTTGTTTCTCCCGACCCTACCGAAAGTCAACTCGATGAGATACAAGCCATTGCAGATCGTCATCTCGAACACGGCGACGATGGTTACAACGAGGATCTGCTCCTTTCTCCGGATCCCACAGTAAGTCAGCTGGACGAAATTCAGGCCATCGCCAATCGATGCCTGGGCTATGCACCCCATGATTTAAAAGCTGACGCGGAGGACGATACAGGAGAGGAAGAAGGGATCGAAGTAAGTAAATCATGGCGATTTGTCTACGGTTCAGACGACTACTTCGTGTTGGCGTTGTTATTTTTAATGATAGTAACTGTAATAGCCTCCAGGCAGTGCTTACGAGAACCAATATATTACATTTTGGAACTCACAATTATTTTTGGAAAATGAATTTTTTGGTATTTATTTCTCTCGTACAGAAATCTTGGCAAAGTGGTAGAGGACAATCCTCATTGAATGAAAGAGGGCAGAAAGAAGAGGAAGAGGAGGTAGCGGTAAGTGGAAGTAGATCTCTGAATGCGAGTAATAAGCGGAGTCCCGTGTTCTTACCTCACGGACGAAGATGACGGTCCTCCAACTAAAGTTGCCCGCCAGTTTTTCTCTGCATGAATTTCCCCGGGCGCATGCAAACGACGATGCAGGCCCCGGATCGTCGTCCACTGGGTCGTCAAAGAAATTGAAAGGGGGTCCGAGTGAGCTGTACCGAGCAGTCTCTTACAACAATCGTTACATCCACAACCTGCAGACGGCAGGCGAAGAATACACTTTTCGAGTGATTTCGCAGCCCATTCGGAGCACCAAGAGGCTTATCCGCATCATCGGCGCAGTAATCGAGTCCTTGCAGAGAAGGCTTTTCGTCAATTTTTCTTCATTTGATCTTATTGGCGTGTTTATCAAATTTCCAGGGGTCAGACCTAATTTTTGGATGCCGTTCAGGAAGCTGAGAAGGGTAACGAGACGTTCAGTGACTGAAATGCTCCAAGTTTACTTTCGCAACCTGAACCGCGAAATGACCCTGGACGACAGTGTCACTGTCAAAATAACGAGGGCGTTCCAAGATGCTCTGTCTGAAGATCACGATGGGGATTCCGAGGTGTATGCGGATAAAGGATTTGACGCGGATTCTGAGCCCGAGCCTCCCTCGGGTAGTGATGAGCCCACGATGGACACGTCGGCCACCCGGACAGACCCACAGCGGGGAGGGAATGAAGATGAGATCATCCAGTAGGAAGAACGGTCTGAGGCACGGCAAGTAAGTCCCAAAGACTTATCAGTTATTTCGCGCCAAGTGCGTAAATTTCGCACCCAGGGAAACGAATATACCTTGCGTTTCAATGACATCAAGCCTGTACGCGGTATAGGTAATGTCTTAAATACTTTGGGAGGCGTATTCCGGTCCATCGTGGACCGTGTTCTGAGCAACGCGGAACCTAAAGACTTTGTTTCGTTCGAGATGCGTTTTCCGAACTTAGACCGGAATTTCTGGATGAGCTTCAGAAAAAAAGAAAATCTCTCCGTCCATGACGTTCTGTCAAACATCGAAAATTCTGCAGTCGAACGAGAGCGTCAGTCTGAACGGGGATGTCGTCATTAGGGTCGTCATTGTTTGGATGGACAAGGGAGGTCATCCAAATCACTGTCTTGCTCGTGGTGGGTCTGCTTTAGAGCGATGGCTCAAAAATAAGAGGGGGTGCATCACCATCAGGAACCAAGACGAGCTTTGTTGTGCAAAGGCAATCGTCATTGCCAGAGCAGCCCTCCGATGTGCTGACCCTCAAACCAATTGGAATTCCGTTAACCAGGGTTGTGGTGAGACCACTCGATTGGTGCTAGAACTGCATCATCAGGCAAACGTTCCACTCCAGAGGTGTGGCTTGGAAGAAATTTTGAAATTCCAGCGGGTTCTGAGTGATTGTTCTGTCCAAAGAGCTGTTTAATGCCGTCTGGTTCAAATGGAAGGACGCTCCGCAGAAGTTGTTCTGGTGTTTTTACGACAATCACTTTGCGGTTATAAGATCCATGACCAGTTTTCTGTGTAGAGCGTACTTTTGTGACGTTTGTCTCCTGGGATACGACGACAAAGAAAGCACAAATGCATAGCTAAGTGTCTGTGTTGTTACCTGTCATTTCCTGACTGTGATTGGGTTGACTGAAAAGACTGCAACAGGCTGTTCAAGAGTCCCTCATGTTTCGAAAAACACAAAGAAAAAATGCTGCTGAGAAATGTGAAGACAGAGAGGGGCACTGCAGTCGTGGGTGGAAACTCTACTTGTTCAATGATATTCAAATGTACTTGTGGAAAGACCATAAACAAGAAGGGCCGACTGACGAAACAGAAGCACGTTTGCGGTGAGGTGTACTGTCAGAACTGCAAACTATACCAAGGGGCCGATCACCAATGCTTCATACGTCCTTTTCAGTGTAGTCCTGGTGTACCTGCTGATGACCAAACAGGTGATAGGGAGGAAGAGATGGACCCTGTGGAGTTGATGGAGCGGGAGCTGGAGAACGTGGAGGCGAAGCGAATGAGGGCAAGCGTGCTAAAAAGAAAAAAAATATCCGTCAGAAGGGGGGATTCCGTGGAGCTTTGCTTACACCGATACTGGGCGCTCTGGGTAGCATGTTGTTCAAATAAGAAATATGGAGCACGCCAAGGAGATGGTTTTGATTCCACACGAGACCCTAAACCAGTTACAAGCTAACTAACCCCCATCACTAGAGTTGTGCACGGACTGGACTCTGAAATGAGACGGCATCTGGAGAGACAAGATATAGGAGCGGAAGAAAATTAAAACTGTACCACCAGACCCTGGGAAAGTACATGCAGTATAACAAACAGAGAAAAATTTCCATGACATTGACTCTGGAATCGAAATCATCGGACCACCCCCTCGCCTTGAAAAACAAACGAGTAAGATCGAAGCCGATTCATTCAGCACAAAAAGAGAACTCCCCAAACTGGATCCTGAGGAAGGAGTGAAAGAAAAAAACCCTTTGCTACTACTGTGCCCGACAGAGATGAAGATTTGGGGCTGTCCTCTTTATTTGCAGAAGCTTCGCATCTACTAGATGCGTCCCCCAGCAGGCCTGAGTTTGGAAAGCTGCGTAAAAAGAAGGGGAAAGGGAAGAAAGCCGAACGGCCTGCCACTACCCGTATGAAATGGACACCATATTAAGCACCGTGACCTTCTGAACTAAGCTCATTTTTAAGTCGCTCTTCATCATGGATTGTTGTCCTCCAAGACAACAGTGCAGAATCGGCAACAAATTAAAAACGGTGCGTTGTGTACTGTTGTGTTGCCGCAGCACGCTCATCATCGAACACCGCGAGAGTACGGATGGGAGAGACATACCTGAAAAAAGTGTATTGCGACCCAAAACATCCAGCGGCATTCGGTGGTGTAGAGGCTGTTTACCGTGCTGCCTTAAAAGACGGCATCCACGTGACGAGGAAAAGGATTCAAAAATGGCTACGCCAGCAACCGTGTACACATTGCACAAGCCCGTTCGAAAACATTTCAAGAGGAGTAGAGTAGTGGTCGACGGAATCGATGATCAGTGGCAAGCGGACCTCGTAGACTTGTCGGCGTTGTCCGAATACAATGGCGGTCAAAGGTATTTGCTGACGTGTATAGATATTTTTTCGAAATTTGCGTGGGCGCAACCGATAAAGAACAAGACGGGAAAGACACTAATTGATGCTTTTCAAACCATCTTGAACGATGGCAGGTCACCCTGCACACTTCAGACCGATAAGGGTTCAGAGTTTACCAACAGACTGTTTCAATCTTTCCTCAAAACGAAAGGCATTCACCTTTTCACGGCCTACAACGAAACCAAAGCCAGCTTGGTGGAGAGATTCAATCGAACCCTCAAGACTAAAATGTGGAAATATTTTACGGCCAACAATACGCGGCACTACCTGACGGCTCTACCCAAACTGATGTCTGCGTACAACACGTCTTTTCACCGCAGCATTGGAAGGGCACCCGCCACCGTCAATGTTTACAATGCGGATGCAGTCAGAAAAACCTTGTACCCACCTGTCAGTGCTCCAAAACACGCCCCCTTTCGATTCAATGTGGGAGACACCATACACATAAGCGTGGCGGCAAAGCCTTTCAAAAAAGGTTACTTACCCAACTGGACCGACGAGATTTTCACGGTGAGTGCACGGATTGCTAGAAAGCCACCCGTTTACAGATTAAGAGACTACGGTGGGGAAGAATTGCTCGGTACCTTCTACGAGCAAGAACTTCAGCGTGTGGTTAAAAAAGGCGATCTGTACAAGGTTGAACAGGTTTTGGTAAGAGGAAACGGAAAGGCAAGACCGAGTACTTTGATCCATCTCAAACAAAGCTTTACGTCAAGGCCAAAGTAGTCAACGCTGACGGAAGTAATCCTGTTGATGACGCTGAGGTAGGCCCCTGCAATTTGCTGCTGCAGTCTCTATTCAGTCAGGTGGACGTGACTTTAAATGAACGTCTGAGTTCCGCTTCAACGCGTACTTACCCTTATCGAGCCATCATTGAAACTCTCCTCAGTTACGACAACAGTGCAAAGATGTCACAACTGACTGCGGAGATGTTTGTCAAAGACACGGCCGGGAAAATGGACAACGTGAACTGCACGGCCGGAGACGATGAAACAAACACCGGCCTAAAAAAGAGGAGCAAGTTCATGAAAGGGGGGCGCATCGTGGACATGCTAGGCCCTATTCACAGCGGTTTATTTTTCCAAAATAAACACTTGATAAGAGGTGTAGATTAAAACTAAAGTTCATCAGGAGCAGTGATGCTTTCTGTCTGAGGGCATCTGGAGGCATTCCCAGCTACAAGATAAAAATTGTAGATGCTTCATTGTTTGTTCGGAAGGTAAAGGTCAGCTCAGCGGTCATGTTAGGACATGCCAAGGCCTTAGAGGAGGCCATTGCTAAATATCCCATTAAAAGGATCCTGTGTAAGATGGTTTCTTTCCGAGGGGCAATCTGACGCTCACACAAGATCACGTGTTTCTCGGACAGCTACCAGAACGCATCGTGGTAGGGTGCGTATCCAACGCTACCCTACAACGGATCCTACGCCAAGAACCCCTTCAACTTTCAGCACTTTAACCTCAATTTTCTCACGGTCCATTTGGACGGAGAGCAAGTGCCGTTCACTCCTCTGAAGCCTGACGCGAAAATTGCGTCAGAGCCTATCACACCCTTTTCTCGGGCACGGATAAAATGTACCAAAACGAAGGAAACGACATCAGTCTGAAAGACTATCCCAACGCTTACACACTGTACGCCTTTGACCTCAGCCCTGACTTGTCCTGCGGGAGTCACTTGAGTCTCGTCAAGCGGGGCAACCTTCGCTTAGATATCCACTTTGCCCAGCCCCTGGAGGAGACCATCAAGGTTATCATCTACGCCGAGTTCAACAACGTCATCGAAATAGACCAGGCACGTGATATTCTGTTCGACTACGGCAGTTAAATCTCCAGGGATGAACAGCTTCCAAATTTCAAAAATCCTGAGCGAGGACCGGTACGCAAAACACTACTTCCGAGGTGTCTTCCCCCGTGACGAGCTACCGACACGTCATGTTCCGCGACCTAGCGCCTTGGTGGTCAACATGGATCCTTCTACCGAACCTGGACGGCACTGGGTGGCGATCTACATCACGAGGGATGGCGTTGGGGAATATTTTGACTCGTATGGGCATCGACCTCGGTTGAGAGACATAGATCTTCTATAAGAAAAAATACGAGTGCATCGAGATACAATAGCAACCCCCTTCAAGGTCCCTTAACGACCGTTTGCGGTCAGTATTGCGTATTTTTCTTATTGCATCGACGCAGAGATATCGGCATGAGTAAAATTGTCAACATGTTTTCAAAAGATACCTCGGACAACGATACATCGGTAAATTAATTTGTTCGAATGCATTTCCCTTCCCTTGGTACTAAAACGCGCGACATTCCTTTCGTTTTTCGACAAATTTCAAGAGCACTTACAAGACCATGAGATGAATGCAAGTTATTATGCTCGAGCGTTAAATAATGCCATTTGCGCATAATTTCGATTAATATTTTTGGGATAAACTTTGTACTTAGAGCAGCTTTTGTTTTTCCATTTGTTAGTCATTTAAAAGGCTTCCATCAACAATTAGTTGGTTGTTTTCTTTACTATTGATACTTTTAGTTGTTTTTTTTCATTTGTCAGTCATTTAGAAGGCTTCCATCAACGATTAGTTGGTTATTTTGTTTACCATTGATACTTTTAGTTGCTTTTGTTTTTCTCGGAGTACTTAATTTAGAAGTCAATTCATTTCAAAACCATTTTAGTAACCTTGCAGAGAGTTAACACATTTTTCATACATGTACTTTTACTGCTCTTGTTAACTTGCTTCTTTCTCTGAAATTTTTTGGGGGGAGTTTGTTTTTTCTGCTTTTTTTAATTATTGGCTTATATGTTTATTTTATGTTTTGTTTCAATTTAGGACTTTGCTTTTTTTTCTTCAAGGTAGTCAACTAGAACCCTTATAAACTTCATGTCTTTGTTCATTTTGTCTTAACTTCTTGATTCTGGTTTAATTCTGATCGGAATTCATTAAAATATTCAATACTGAGTACAAAACAAAGTGTGATGGTCCAAACAGTTTATAAGTCTCTGCTTGTCTTTGTTTTTCTTCATTTAAAAAATTTTTTGATTCGTACAAATTGAAAACCTAATACCGAACTTCACAGCTATTCTATTACAACTTTGTATCAACTAGGCATTTTTAAAGCAAGATACAAGTCCACAGCGTAAATTTTAGGCACGCACCAACACTTCGTGTGTGTCAACTTAAATACAAAATGGTTATTACAAATTCCCAATTTTATAAACACCAATCGTGCACCAATCCTGTCATAAACCATAATACACCGTTTTAAAACTTCTTGACAACTTTTTTTCTAAACTTGACGAAAGTTCTAAACTAATACACACAGATAAACTTGGAAATATTCATTTACGAACAAAATACTTGAACAGATTTTCGTACACAACCATTAACTGACTCAAATTGATGGTTTTCAAACATTTGGAAAAAGTTCTAATCAGCAATTTTACAGTTTACAGGTCAAACAGACACTGCTCTAGAGCAATGGTGAAGTCCGAGTGCTGATCCTTCTGTGCGTACAATTTTAAAATGATCCTCGAATCGGCCATCAAATACATAATGATATCTTCCATAAACAACCGAACCTTTGCGTTCAAATCACGACAAATAAATTTTTCTCTCCCTAGTTTCTCAGAGGCAGCATCGAAAAGTTCAATTACCGCGTGTGGAAGCACGAGTTGAACCGCCGTGACATAGTAATCGGAGGCAAACTCCTCCAGAACATGCTCTGTGGTGATCCAGACGCATTCGTGGTCCCACTGGCTCGGAGAGTCAACTTCGTACCCCTCACACGGTACACGATCTTTCGAGGACAGCTCTTCAATTTTGTTCACAACTTATTTAACAAGAATCTTTTCTAACAGGGTTTTAACTCGCTGTTCGCAATCAGCCTCCACGCCTACACACAAAAACAATACAATAAAACCAACGATTAAACTAAGCACAAAACTTCTTAAAATTTGTTTAGGAGTCTCTTGACCAGTCTCTTCCTGCGTACGGCTTCGGTAATAGCTTGGCGTGTGACATCAGCATGCTCCACTGTGAAGCAGTCAAGTTTATGCCTTTCTTCTTAGCAATCAGCCTTGATTTGTCTGTGTTCCAGAAGTGCTCTCTCACGTTGACTTAAGTACTGCCCCGGAAATTTTTAACAAAGACGTAACGGCGCTCACCTTCCAGGTGAAACCTGTCTGCGTCGCGTTCGTTCTCCTCTTCATCAGGGTCCCGGGGAAAGAACCTCTTCATAACTCCCTTCCTCTTCACAGCAAGATCGGGATGGGACTGCGGTGCACCGGCATTGGAGTCGGGGGTCCACAAGTCAACATTCTCCGGCTTGGTAGTGCTAACGGCCCCTGTTGCGGTAGCGCCCGACCCGCGATGAAACGAATCTTGGGTAGCTTCATCCAGGGTGGTGGCTAGCTCGTCACTGGTGAGGTCAGAGGGAGCGTGGATCTCAAGCTGCTCCAAGGCGGGCAGCGGGTCGATGACAGGGAGCTCCAGCTGACGGTGCCCCGTTACGGTAGTAAAACCTCTGCTTCTCGCCGCTGTACACCTTGCGCCATCCGGCTCTCAGGTGCTGAGCGGTTAACGCACCGGTGCTCACCGCATCGTCGTTTGCTTAAGACGCCGCTGATACTGACGGCTGTACACCAATCATGTCGGTCTTCTTGGTAGTTGCCTTTGCGTGTCCGACCATGTTGGCAATGATGCTCAACTATTTGGTAAACTTTCAGTCTCACTAAATGTGGTTCTCATGGCGGTAGTTCGGGATATGATCTACAGGGTCCACCCAGCGTGGCATTTATATCGCGCAGGGGTGTCGGTGACTTAAGGCCAACACCAAAAGATCGCGTACCCATGCGGTACTGATAAATATAGGTTTAACCAATCGTGCAATGAAGGACTTAACACAATGAAGTTTAGTGAACCCACGCGTTCGAAGCGTTCCTTCCTGGGATGACCATCAAACGCTTTTGTTCCCGAGATAGATACCTTACTAATTTTAGCAGCTTCCCCGTGGGAATTGACGACCGACGCTTTCTAAAACAAAGGAGATCCATTTGCGTTCGTGGACTCCTTTTGTATTCAACACTCCTCGGCCAAGGAAGCCACGCCATCACCCACTCGTACTTGGCCTCAAACAAACAAGCCAACGAATAACAATGCGGCTCGGGTGATCTCCCGCCTCTCGAGGTAAGTTTATCTTATTTCTTTTCTTTCTTCTTCTCTTAATTCAGGGCAACAACGCCCTTATCACTTCCTCGACCGTTGCCGCGGCTACGCCCCCATCGTTCGACCTCTCATCCGCTAATTAGACACACCTTTGACCTTTTCGTGGCTCACCCACTAACCTTTCCAAACCCGGAAGTCGTGACCCCTTACCTACCTAGTAACCCGGAAGTCGTGACGTCTTACCTACTTACTCGTTACCGGAAGTCAAGGTCAAACTGGTCTATACTAGACCGGAAGTCGGTCAAGGGTCAGGGGTCAAACTGGTCTACACTAACTACCGTTACTACTTCTATCGCTGCATTGCGTTTTTAATAATTATTAATTATCATTATTATGAATGATTTTTTAGTTACTGTAAATAGTTTGCGGTCATTTTGAGAACCATTTAGCGAAAATAGTCTCTCGCACAGCGCCCATTTTTCCAAAACAGGTCAGCCACACACTTTTCTACTGCCATGCCATCCAAGCGGGGTTGACACGCGTGTAACCTTTTACTAATTCAAATGATCGTAACAAAGAAACCATAATGTCAGACTGAGTTGAAACTGCGCATTTCTACTGAAAAGGGCCGGGAGGCGGAATCCGCCTCCCCCCGGCTGTGAGATGGTACAAAAGAAGCCAGCTCTTGTAGGGTCCAGGCTAGGCTATATACGAATATCGAAACTTGGCTTGTGTCCAAAATGAACGTAATACCATTTTTCCCCAAGCTAGAAGCAGGCATTATTTCATATGTGAATTTTGTTTCATATTGAGAACATTCATTTCACCTTTTACATTTTTTCTTTTGTATGTGCACCGGACAAAGAAAATTTCCATGTTGTCAGTGGCCAAAATTGCTAACTAAATGGCAAAATAGTCGAATGGTATTGTAGCGCAAAAGCGGGCTGCGGAGAGTTAGCAGAGCCAGTAGCTGTTATGCAGCGCCCCCAGTCGGCGGACTGTGTGAGCACGAGGGAGATGATCGCGGGGCGTCGTGGAGGAAGGACGTGAGTGGATCACTGCTCAACGCCTAGAACGAACGGGAACGAACCGGACGTAAGTGCTGAACTACTGTGAAGGAACGATAGGGGATCGAAAGCTGGGGACGCACTGGGGACCTGTTGGTTATTCCCCGGGGGTATTTGGTCTTTGTGCGGACTGGGGATCCCGGGAGTTCTTGTAGTTGCACTGTGGGCCAGGAGTTCTGGCTGTGCTTTACAGTCTTTTCCTCTACGAAGGTGCCGCCCTTTGATTATTTATTTGATTAAAGAGCTTCTTGCCAATTAGAAAGAGATCAGTAATTAAAAACCTTGTGATTGTTATTCGAAGCCGATAATTAAAGGTGTCAGCGTCCATTACTTCTCTGTCTTTCTGTCCGGTCAGTCCCTTAATGTCCGCCCCTGAAGTCTGTCCTTAAGTGTCCGTCCTGAAGAGATACTGAGCAGCACGTGTTCACGGCATACGGCACTCCAAACGGACTCACCACCTAGGTTTACCTGGATAGCGGCTCCTCTGGGTTCACCGAAGGGCTGGTCGGGCTAGGCCGGAGCGACCTTGGCGAAAGTTGGTCGGCGCCACAGTATGGTGAAACCATAGAGCTATATATAAAACCAGAGCGCTGACAGAGTGATGCCTGCTGGGCGCATCCATGTGTGTGCACAAACCTATGGAAAACTCACACCCCCCCCGAAAACTCGAAAATGTGTACGGCTTTAGCACGGCTATATCTGCATCTGTACTCTTAAACGATACGCCAACAAAGCCGATACGCAAACAACCTGAACGTACAAGTACTATGTGAGCGTTTCATTTTGCTCTGCGCAAAAAAATGCTTGCTTGTTCCCACGGGAATGATCTTGCCGCGCCATGTTGGTTCCCACCATGCTTTGCGTGATCTAAGGGAACGCTCACGCAGCCCATGGAGTCGAGGGTGGGGGCCGATATCACCCAATGTCCATCCAGTTTCCTCCGGTTTCCTCATGCCTCTAAAACTAAACCTTCTTCCTAACTCCGTAATGTGAAGCTAATAAAGGTTACTAATAAACGTATAGATATTGGTGCAAATAGCCTGAGTAGCTGAAAGCGCCATTAAAACAAAATAACAACAACCCAATGTCCACGTGACCAAGACTGGAGGAATTCCTACAGTTTTCCGGAAATAGCCGAAAATATTCCGAAGTCGTCCCGTCTATATTTGGCATGTTCGGATGGTACCGTTGATGTTCGGTTGTTCCCGGCCGGGTAGGTAGGCTAGCTGTTGAACGCAAACTCCTTTATCCCAATGACAGCTGTTGATCCGACAATAGAGCCTAAAAGTTGAGTTGGCATCATGCAGTTGTTGTCAGCAAAGGTCAGATAAATGATTAGAATCTTTTGTAATTGAAGTAGAAATTATAAGACTGAGTGTTTAAAACATTTTGATCTGTTTTTATTTCGGTTTTTACCGACGGCCTACCAAAAAATTTCAAACTGTAAATATTCAACAGTGTACGAGACTGGCGCATTGCACTGTTCTTCATGTATTTTAGATTTTCGGAAGTGATGGGTCAGTTTTGGCAGGTATTTCTCTTTTAGGTCGGGTGATTTTTCAGTTTCTATAAATTGATATACTAGAAAATATTTTCCAAAGCCCCTTTTCCGAGTTTGATTTTTTGAGAAGTAACTGAACGAAAAAAATTACAAAATTCTAAAATCTTTGCACGTTATTTTTCCTATCCAAGGGTTTTTCAAACGTTTCTTCAAAATGGCGGGAACCAGCGAAACCAAAGTTCAAGTCGAATCAGCTCGTTTCGAAAACGCACATCTCTCTGACTTGAGCATTGCATTTAGGTTTGTTTTTTAAAATACTTAATTCCATATCCATTCTATCTGATTTTCAGTGTTCTTCAAGCACGCACATGGATTCAAAATGTTTGTGCCCAGGGCGGCGTCAAATTTTCACCACGTGGAGAATGAGAAGGTAGCGTTCTAGTTTTTATATACGTGTACAGCTCTGTGGGTGACACTGCACAAAGAAACAGTGAAATTAACCAAACCAACGATGTAGGGCTACCAAAGATGATTGTAACGGGCCACGTTGGTGGGGAGTGTTCATTGTGTTGACGGCGGACACCACCGTACCGGGGTATGGGCCTCGAGCTGAGAAAACCCTTTTTTTTCCTTTTTTTTAGCAACGGAGGCTCGGAACTGAACTTCGCTGAACGGTTATGACATGCACGCGCATAAGTACGGTAGCATAGCTATACCAACGAAAATGAATACCTCAGTGTTATTTTCAACCGATGACGGGGTGCGTCTGCTCTAGGCGGACACATTTAGCTGCATTGCCAATAAAAATTGTTCAGTGTGGAAAGTTCCATCTCGTGAATCTTTTATGGGAGGCCATTGGTGAAGTTTCGTACGGAAGCGTATTGCTGCCAACACGAAAAAAATATTTTATCTCGTTTAATTGATTTATTATCTCGTTTAAACAACACAGCTATCTCGTTTAAAGACGATATCGTTATCTCGTTATTTGTAATTATGGCAATGTCGTTAAAAACGAGAAAAGAACTTGGTTATTTTGGACCATCCCATAGGAGGCCAAGAAATCGGCTATCCTATCCCATTTTTTTAAATTATTTTTTTATTGTTTGGCGTGCATGTAGCCTAAACACACTCCTATAAAATGTGACGTTTCAACGTATCTCACTATGGTTTTTTATTGTTACGGTCATTTGAAGTTCAAGACCACACGGTAATATTGGAAAACGTTGAGGGGGTGGATCATGATTCCGCCCCGACTCTTCAAGGGTTAATATTCTCCATCTCCAGTTTCATGGCCGTTTTCTGCCTTCAAAGATTTGATTATGCCTGTTTAAATTGGATGGTTTGGTACGTTCGCATTACAGCTGTTTACGCTGTCACGTATTTTTATTTATGTTGACAGCTGCACACGTTTTTTAAACTAACCCGCGGAATGTGCTTTTCGCCAGCCACCCAGACATAGGTCTGTGTTATAGCAGACAGGACAACATGTCCAAGACGCCACTCGGGCTCTCCGTCCAGTTTCCGGTAATCCAGGAATGGCATCTACCAAAGAATTTTCATTACATAAATGACAATAGAAAGTGATTCACACACAAAAAAGGGAAGGCATTTTTGCAGTGCATCGTGACAGTCGCTACGAACAAAGCAAATACATTGCTTTCCAACATGAAAGGGGAAGGTCTGGAGTGATATGACAAATGTTGCCGGAATCACACAAACCAGCCGGTAGTTTTCCCCAAAACCTTTGAACTGTGATTTTGTGCAGGATTACAAATGAACATTCCTTTCACAAACGTTATCATTGCGTGGTACTGCACATAATAATAACGGAAATGATTTGTAATAATGGAAACTTCTGGCACATTAAAGTAGATAATTGTTTGTAGAATGATGGAACCATAAGTACCGTAGCCTGGTTCCAAGACGTTACTATCTGTGGTCGCGTATTAATGAACACTTTCGCGCAGTAAATTTTGCCAGTCAACAGAGGGCGCTATGTCACCGCCGATAGTGCAAGATTAATATTATCGTACGCTTAGTAACGAATACAGACCATACCATGGGCATTATATCCGTGGACCAAAAACAGACAAAAATAAGTAGGTTATTAATACACGAACACATCTACAGATAGTAACGACTTGGAACCAAGACTACCCAAACGAGCGAAAACCGTGCCTCTTCTCAGTGGAAACCGCGTAACTCCAGGGATTTGATATGTCCGCAGGGACTTGTGGTAGGCCTATAATGCAACCTTGATATATGTGTGTGTCGAAGTTCAGTAGGTAGATGGATAAAATGAATGATTAACGCAGGACTGGAAGTGGACACTGACAGCCGTATACATTGGAAAATGGTATAGTGAATAATAACTACATTGTATTTGAATCACTAATCAGAGAGACGCAGCGCCGTCACGGTAGCCAGGGGTGCACACAAAACCATCAATGATAGTCCTCCTTCGTCAACCTCCTACTGGAAATGTTGGATGCAAAGGACAACACAAGTACAATGTATTATGAAAAATTAATACTGCTACTTGTGTCTTTGCCTGCAACTAGGGATCCCCTATTGTTCCTCTTTTGTTTGTACTTTAACTTTTTTAGAAGACCACCCATATGTTTTGTACACAGTTGTCAATCGGGGACCCTCTGTCAATCGGGGACCTTATTGTCCTCTATTGTTCAGGGTCCCCTATTGCATGCAGAAACAAACTCACACACATGTTTACATACAAAGTGTTGACATTCCTTTGTTCTCCTGTGGTTAAGGAAACTTGAGGAAAATGCTGCTTTTTCTCCAACTCCTTCGAGCTGGATTTTTGATGATGATTTCCTGGACTGTTCCTCTTCATTTTGCCACAGATAACCTTGAAACCCCTAATGCATCTGAAACTTTTTCAGAGAGACGAAGACTTTGTGTGGACGTGTGCGAGTCCACACAACGCCATCATACCCTACATTGTAAACTTCTTTTGTGCAGAGGTCCACACTATGTATGCCACGCCTGCACATATCCAGTTCTCCTGCACTCGGCTCCCTGTAGTGAGAACCTGGGCCACGCTGCCAATTGTCAGCCTATTTTTAGATATGGTGCAAACAACAGGAGGCCACTATTTGGTTTGGGTGAAATCTTTTGTGTTTACTCAAAATTTTACCACCTCAAATAGCGCCCTCTTATTGCGTCCGCCATGCTTCAAAAAGGCTGTAGTCCTTACTTGAAAGGGGTCACTGACTGAAAGACACTAGATCTGCATATGCTGCGTGGTTAGGGAACACAGCCACTGCAGTTATAATTCCTGCAACATCAGCAAGGCCACACAACAACTCGTACTATAGACCAGTGAGGAATTGACTGGAATCAATTATTGAAAATATTAACTCTGAATACTTCAATTCAGAAGCTTTCACCGTCTGTTATACTTTGCGAGTTGGGGCTGATCAGTGTTCTTTCATATTAATAATAATTTATTATTTAGGAAAGAATCGTAACAGGGCTCGATAGTTCACCAAAGAAGGTACGGTAGGCCTATGTAGGGGTATCAATTTTAGAAAAAGGTATAGACAGTCCACGGGTTTAAGCCATGTGCAAGCAGAAAATAATGCGCAACGAACAGAAATGAATGAATCCATTTCCACTTTTACCTTGGTAACTTCATCTCGGAGCGTCCCATCTTCGACAAGCTCTGGGATTCTTGTGACAATCTTCCACCAGGGGTCAAAGTACTCTGGAAGTTTATGCTGGTAAAGGGATTAAGATACTAATTTTGTGACCTGAAGATAAGACTAATGGTTGACACATATTTTTCAATTTCCAGGGCAATATGCCAATTATTGACTTTAGAATGTGTTTTTTTTTTAATATATATGAAGTCAATGTTTTTATTTCGATCGTTTGATGTGCTATCGCAAGTAAACTTTTGTGAACATTAAAGTACAATGATCTTACCAAAGCATTTCAAAACAAAAAAAAAATAATTCTGTAGCTTACACAATTGTACAGTGGTCATCTGAACATTTTGCCCAAAAACGTACCAGAGATCACTTTGACAAATGCTCCCCCCCGAAAAATGCATTGAGAATCTTAAATTGTTAAGAATAACTCTGTTTGGATTTGGAAAAACAGTGAGTTCGCCCATAGTTGTTAGGGGCAGTGGCGTAAATTTCTGCCATTACCGAATCTTACATCAGAACGGCATGTCTACTGCTTTGTTTATTGTTCTCCTTTTTGAGTGATAGTTACGTCGTTAGGAAGTCCGACAAATTCTTCTTTTTGCTCACTCGCCCCCAGCTAAAAAGTGGACAATAAGGATATACCCCCTCCCCGGATTAACGCCCATAGTTACGGGGTTATGAGGTTATGAGAACTACACATGTAATGAAATGTAGAAGCTTTGGGACCAAAACGGACAATTTGTTTGTCCCTGTATTAAACTTAGTTCCGTACGGTGGCGTTTAAGGGCCACTTGCAAAAACATTTTTTTGGAGTTACTACCTCGCCGCGCCCCGGCGAGTTATACGATCTTGCTGCGGCGTATATCCCGCTGGGGCGAATATTTCAATAGTTTTATGACTCCTAATCACTGTGTTGTCGTTCTCAGATGTATCATAAGGGTGGAGTGCATTGGGATACTGGGTTTCAGATTGTTTAATTCAGCAAAGCTTGATATCCACCACAAAATAACGGCATAAGAAAATAATTTCATTTTTGGTGTGAATTCATGTACCCGGAAGTAGGGTGCACTACTTTGAATCCCTGGTAGACTGCTGTAGAAAGGATTACATTGCCTTTTCATTAAGACCAAAATAATCATATTTATGTTTAAGCCACCCAAAAAAATGAATGAAAGGAAAACAGCCAAAGAAATAAAAATTGAAATGATACAGTATGAAAATTTTCTTGAAAAAAAAGAAATGTTACTCCCGTTCCCCTGCCGAAAAAATCCAGGCGACACCCATGCAAATGTTTAGCCAATGTGTGTTGCCGTTCAGACCAATCCAGATGTTGATACCGTTGCTGTGATTTTGGAGATTTCAACAGGTAAAAAGGAAAACTGAAAAGAAGGTGAAAAGGGACACTATTCAAAAGTTTTCAGCAAGCAATTGCAACCCCCAGACACAAACCGCCCATAGAGTGCAGGGTGCTGGGTCGAATGCTTTAATATTTCAAGTTCATTTAACATTTGAACACAGGTCGACACTTCCTGGTGTGCCCTGAAAATACTAAGTAACTTCAAAATACTTTTAGCGTTCAAAGCTGTGAGGTATTTTGTGCGTTGCATTTGTAAAAGGTCTGTTGTTCTTCTTCATGACAGTACTATAAATTAATAAATTTTAATTATTGAAGTTTAAATGTAACTTTGAAGTCCGCTTGTTTCTGATTGGTACTTGGAAAAATGTAGTAAGGAATTAAACCAGTCTACTGAACATTTGAATGGAAATTCACACCCCAAAGTGAGATTTCTTTTCTTCCTTTCGTGTTGGAAACCAAGCTTTGTTGGAATGTAACATCTCCTTTTGTACCAAGCATTCTAAAACCAAACGTAATTATTGCATATCGCCATGAGGATACCTTTATTTTCAAACCACACGGCAAGCTTAATAGGACTTATGAAACTTTTGAAATGTCCGCCAGCTGCAGTGGAATATCAATTTTATGCAGCAGCAAGATCGTATGACTCGCCACGGCGAGATAGACATTCAACGATGTAATCATCGCGCTGTACATGTACGTCGCCGCGACGAGATAGTAAGTGGAAAGAAAAATTTTGCAAGTGGCCCTTATACGCTTCCGTAGTTCCGAATTTCCCCCCCCCCCCAAAAAAAAGAAAATTGTCTCGTTAACACAGTGAAGATCTCGGCACACATTTACGTCACCTACCTAGTGTGGAGATTCCTTTCTTTTCTATAGTAAAAAATACTGGTGAAAATAGTCAATTTCCTTGTGCTATGAATACTCCGTTATGCTGGATTTTCGTTGGACAGGTGGTTTCCATGCACGTTTCTCTTCCTTTGCTATGATATTCTAGCCACCAAATACCTCTAGAACTATTTTCCACTTTGTGTGGACGTGCTGGGACCACATGTACAGTGGTTTGCACAATCTATAGGCCTAATTTTGTGGACTGTTTTCTTCATGACTGTGTCCACACTCTTACGCCAGGTTGGCGCACAAACACAGACCTGATATTCATTATTTTTGTTATTTTGTTTTTCGTTATCAATTAGATGAAACTATACTTTTTTTACTTTTTGTACAAGATATTCCTCTAACCACCAATTACAATTACCAAAGCACCAAAACAATCAATGAAATCGGGCAGCGTGTTTTTCTAGGTTCAAGCACAACTCGGTTCGTTGTTCATGAGTCGGGCACTGAAGTGTCGATCAGCATGCAACATAGAGGCGTCCATGTACGACGGTTATTCAAGGGTTCATGTTTAAATTTCTAGGCTACAACCCTTCCCATTAAAAAAAAAGAACATGTCTCTGTGTCATGGAAAATTGTCAATGCTAATTGTACAAAACCCGTCCATAGTCTCCGGCTTTGTCGGCCATCTCGCTATTTTGGTATATTTTGGTTTATACTACATGTATTTCGTGTATAGCAATCCACTGCCAAATGATCACAAAGAATTTGGTCGAAAGCCATCTACATATTTTTACCAATTTTGTGGCAATTCCTACTTCCAGGACCCTGTTCCTACGTATGTGTCTCCAACTGCAGAAACGTGTGAAAACTGCACATTTACTGGTAATTTCCTCCCTAAAATCTCTTCACTTTTGTAAAAGGAAGACTTCCCTTGGCTGAAAAGGTAAGGTTTGGGCCGGTACACAACTTCTTAGAATTTTTGAGTTGAGTTAACAAAATATAGGGGTGTTTAACCCTAACTCCTAGGGTGTATCATATTGCAATCATGAGACCGATTGCACCCGCTAAATCGCGTGACCTATAGTGGGTTTTAACCCCATAGCAATGTGCGTTTTGAGTGTTGCTTACAAATAATACAGCCAAGTTACGGTATACTACCCAGCACCCAGTAGACTGAGTTCGGTACCTAAATACCTGTTTTATTTTGGGTAACACTTTGCTTTTGGTGTACGCCGTGTTTGTTGACATTTGATACTCACCATAGGTCGCGTGACTGACTTAGCAGGTGCAACCGGTCTATTACAGGATTGAGAACTGTTAGGGTCAAGTGAGGACGACAGCCTGAGCAATTTTGTGAGGGGGAATCTGTAATAACTCTGGACTGGTTGATGTTGAATGAAATACTCCTCGTTTTGTAGCAAATTTCGTTCTCTTTGAGGAAATATCAAACCTTTCAAATAAAAACGAGTTTTCAAAATGGTGAATTAAGGCATAACCTACCCGAAGATTGGTGAATAACCTGTGAAAGACTTAACTTCCACAACGATCATCAGAGCACGCAAATTGCACCCACCAATTTATTTTTGCCAGCGCTGGTTTGCGCAAAGGTGAAAAATTTTGTATGGTCCCTATACGCTTCCGTACTTACCAAGGGATTCTCTCTCATGAAGCCTAGTGTGGGAGACACACTGTAATCTTGCAGTCGAGGAATCGAACCTTGTAAATTCAGATTCAAGAAGTCCTTGTTTGGAGCAGCCATGATCCAAGATACCTTTGCCAGAACTATGAGGTTCGTCCTTTGCCAAGGATGAATATAAACGTTCGTGCGTTCTGCCTACACCTTTTTGGCCTTGGACTTATGTTGGTTCAATGATCAATTATAGGCGACGTCACCGCTGTTTCCGTGTTAACGGGGAACACCGGTTGTGCGCATGCGTCATTTTTTGACGAGTACAGGCAAGTTGCATAATTCATGAATCTTGACCCATTTTGTTAACACTGCCTAAAAGTCATGATAATACTGAATATTCACGATTTTGATGAAAGTTTTCGACCACTCTGACACGTTTACACGTTTTACTGACAAGTGCAACAGCAGAAGCGAACTGAAATGGATTTCTTAAGCGCGAAATTTAAAGCTAGACTGAGCTGCTCCGATTTTGTGTTTCTGGCGAGGTAAGATTTACAGATGAAAATTCTATATGACCTAGAGTTTTCCTAGCCTAAAACAACACATAATATCACAAAACAACTCTTCATCTTACAAACTGTATTTTCTCTACTGTGCAAACTCCAAGGTTTTCGAGATATGTGGACTTTACATGGGTGATATTTTAAGCCTGAACCGCCATTTCGGTAGCCCGCGTAAGCGCGGTACCGGTGCCAGACTATATGTACACGTATATCACGCGCGGGCGATCTGCCCGACTGACTACTGCATACCCGCCTGACTAGAAAAAAAATGCGGGGCGACAAGCACTTTAACTCGAAATTCTTTGGTAAATTATGACCTCCCAGCAGTGCAAAATAACCTCCACTTTCTGATATATAAACAGGTTGGGTGGGGTATTGTCAAAACCTTTAAATGATTGGTATTTTAAAAAACATCCTAAAAGGTTGATAAATGAAATAGTCCTCTTTTCAGATTACTTGTACTTTCAAAAGTACATAAAGTATATGTACTTTCAAAAACTACATAACATGTAACATGGATCATTTCTACTTGAAAGGCTTTGAAAGAAAATTTGAAATTGTTTTCTTACACTGAAACCGTTGGTTTTAATTTGTCACTTTTTAATACCTTAAATAAAAAATAGTTCTGGAACTACATACCAATCAAAAGCAAGAACAAAGCTACTCTTGACAAAAGTTTCAAGGATACAAGCATGTAAATTTATTACTTTTAATTGACAGACTATTGGAAAGTGGCTCTGTGATTATGGGTCAATCACCAACAGACGTTAACTTTTAGACACTCTTTTCACGCGTATCCGGCAACCAAAATGGCCGAACGTACTGACAATTTAAAGGCCAATTTTGTGTTTTTTAATAAGCCGTATTCTATAAATATTCATTGACACAGGCCTCTCGAAAAGGATTTAATTAAGGTGACCCTTTCAGCTCATTAATATTCATAATACTTTTTACCACAAGAGGGCGCACTTAAATGGCACAAATCTTGCGCATGCCCGCAACCACTTTTCTGTGCCGAAACGGCGGTGACGTTATAGTTAATGTTTGCGCATGCGCGTAATTGTAGGCCTGGGGTGTTCAAAAATACGGTAGTTTGCAAGATCTTATACCCCTTCTACGTTAAATTTAACCTGTTCATTTTTTACATCGTGTAATTTGTATACTGGCTATTTTGCACGTGCCTTTAACTACTTTGTACCTTTCACCTGAAGTAGGCCCTAATTAAGATTTGCACGTAAAGTTTGCTATCTCAAGGGTTTACTCTTGGATATAGATCAGCTAAATAAGATATTTTGGGAGCAAAGGTTTGTATCGTTTATCTTATGTAAAAAGTGGTGCTGATTCAAACCACTCTTACTGACCCCACGTACGACATTTTTGAGATATTTGTCAATTTTTGCCTCAAAATGCCCGTTTCTTTTTGGTAAAAACTTCAGAATTGTAAATTTTAATGTTGCAACATTCCTATCTTAGATAAGAAGTGATGCTGATTCCAAAAAAGGCACTGACCTCCACTTCCATAATTTTTGAGATGCCATTATGCCCCAAAATAAGATTTTGTAACTAAATTTAGAAGTGTGAATTCAAACTTGTGACAGTCTTATCTTATGTAAAAAAAAAATCGGTAGTGAGTCCTAAATAACTCCCTCCACCAAAACTATCTTTGAGTCAAATGCCAATTTTCACGAAAAATGTCCATTTCCCAAAAAATGATGTTACTAAAAGTAGCTTCATTGACCAACTTATTTGTACGCCATTTTTATATTTGGTATATTAACCAAAATCTCTGTTTCTGCCAAATTTGCATTTAGTTTTGTCTTCAAACCCTTTTTGGCCTAATAATCATTAGTCATATTATGTTCCATTGGTGTTTTTATAACACATTATATGGTTCAAATACCAAATTTGGTAAAAACAATCTGGTATTTTGGGGTAAAAAATTGCAAATATCTCAAAAATGTTGTACGTGGGGTCAACAAGAGTGCTTTTTTGGAATAAGCGCCACTTTTTACATAAGATAAGCTATACAAGCCCTTGCAACCCAAAATTTTGATTAACCCGTCTTTCCCCTAGTAATTAAGAGTACATCTGTATGTATATTTCCCCAGTCAACTGTCGTAATATGCTAGCCTGCGTTTTTTGTTTTTGTTGTTGTTGTTGTTATTTGTCCATTATGTTGTTTTCTGAGGTTTGAAGTGACTTCGTATCACCATTTAACAGACTACATTGAATATGATAGATTTTCAGGGAACACGATCGACAATGGCTTTCTCGTGAATGAGATCTATTCCTTCCTTTGTTTAATAAATATTCTGATTTCGTTGAAAGGTCGGGCATTTTCGGTCGTGTGTGTGTACTGATCGATGGATGTGCATAAAAACGTATTCAGTTATAATGGATGTATTAACAGTGGTTGGTCTGGAATTCTTTTAGTTCACGCTTAAATTGAAGCTTTGTCTAACTGAAACCATCCCAAGGAACACTCGTGTTGGAATTTTACCTTTGTGTTCCTCAAGTAATATTTTGGAAAAGTTACCTGGATATGGGTTTAAAAAATGAATTTTAATTAACAACCTTTCACCGTGCTTCCAGCAATATCGTTTCTACTAATTTCTAGGTCTCTTTGTCAATGCACTTTTGTTTTTATTCGATTCATTTGTTTACGTGAAAACGAACTTAAAAATGTATTACCGCCACACATAAAATATTTTTTCATGCACTACATGCGTTAGTTTTACATACGTACGTAAAAGCATTACGTAAGTACATGTAGATGACAGTTATACATACGTAGGGCCTACATAGAATATGCATGGGGGAAGGTACATGAAGCTATAACATACGCACGTGAGAACTAACAAGTCTGTACGTGAAAGTATCACTTGCGAATGTGAAATTATCACGTACATACGTGATAGTTTACACATACTTACGTGAAAAAAATATTGTTGTATGTGTGGCGGTAAGACATTTCCGTAATAACGAGATTGTACAACGCTGCAAAGATTTACCTACCTTCGGTCGATAGGTTCTCGGGCCGTTCAGTCAAGTTGACCTGACGCAGTTCTTGTCAGCAAAGTTAAACTTTAGAATCTTTCGTAAAGGCAAATTATAACTTTAAGTCTATGTCCTCATAAATCGTAAAATTTAAAGTATTTTAATCCGTTTTGATTTAACTCTCACCGTAGGGAAACCATAAAATATAATTTCGTAATTGTTCATCTCCATCTTCTGGAGTGGTCCCCGTCCCTATCTGCCGCAGCTGCCATGCGCGACCGCAACGCGTAGCCATTAGGTCGAGTTCGGGCGGCCTGTCTTGACATGGGTTTCTTGCTCTCGCGCTCGAACAGGATCACACCACCTCCTGGTCAGGGTTTTACAGGAACACACGGAAAATTTTGATGAGATTTTGATTTTTGAACAGCTGCAAGAAGTAGAGAGATGGCTTCCAAAGCCATAGACCACATAGACAAAGAGAAGTTTTGCAAAATTAACATTAATTATTTTCCGAAACACAGAAATGAATGTTCCTGTTTATATAGAAAAGAATTCAGCCCATCCAAACCTTAACTCTCGAACAACGTACGTGGCCGCCATGTTGCACGTTGCTTGTGATAACCGGTTATTTGTTCCCGGAGGTCGAGCGGCCGACCCACGAACAACAAATCGAGCTGCTCGTGAACATACGGGAACAAGCCACCCGAGTTCAGCCCTTGTTGTTTGTGAATCAACGAAGTGCTATTCTAGTTCTGACCAAAGCTCGTATAGCGCCGCTTCACAGCGCTGGTTCTGACCAAGGAGCTTCCGTTGCTAGGAAAATTGAGCCCTCTCTTGGTCCAGCTGGGAACTCATAATCCTGGGAAGTAAAGTCCATTGATAATGGAGATCAGTAGTACCGTCCGACATTTCTGAATGAAGCTTCCACGAGGCATGAAGGTATGGCGGAAAACCCTATCTCAGATTGTTGTTAAAGAGCAAATTTGGGATTCAAAATTTCAACATGAAAATATGGATTTACAACACGCTAATAGCGCCCTCACTTGTCTGGGAAAGCTTGGCCAATTTTGAATGATTAAAAAGTGCACGTAATAGTTCACTCAACCTCAACAAAGTTTACAACAGTTTTCATATATTGAAAGAGTTTAACATGCACGAGAACTTAGATTCTAAGAAATTTTCATTGCCTTGATCCTCTGAATTTCAATATCCAATAATTTAAACGTCTTGGTTTCAATATAAGGGTTCTATCCCGCAACAAGTTTTACTCCTTGATCAAAACAGGTTTCCAAGCTCATGCGTGATGCAGTGGTGTGGGGAGCACAGGATGCCATGGGTCCCCTCACTTGAGACTTGTCCCCTCTCCAAGAAATTAGAGAAAGAAAAAAAGGAAAACTGATATTCTGCCCTGGTTGGTGTTCTGTGACCAAAAACATGTAATCAAGGTGCACTGATCCGAGTGCGGATGGAGGTGTACTAGTAGGAGAAAAAAAAACCTGGGTGGGTAGGTGGGATCCCCTAGCCACAGGCCTCGGTTCAACAGTGACACTGTATGAAAAGGAATAAGTACAAGAAGCACAAAACTAGCGCCACAAATCAGATCCATAAGGCCAACCTATTTATTTCTAATGCTGTAAAGTCACGCACAAGATATTCCTGAAACTGAAATAAATCAGCTGCCAAGATAAAATGCTTTTGTCAACATAATTGTAATCAGACTCACTAAAATTCCCAAATTTCCCAATATACTTTAAAATCATCACACTTCATCACACAACCATGTTCAATTCTTTAAAAAAATGTGGAGGGGTAGAAAAGGCTGCATACAAAATATTACCACTGCATATATATATATATATATATCAATTAGGAAAATGTGCACGAGTTTGATAAATTACCAAAGTTCACAAAGTACTGATAAAAAATTGCGCATAAAGTACCAAATAATGCAAACTTTTAAGTAAAAATAGTGTATCAAAGTCTTAAATCAACCTCACAAGCATAAGCACACACCAACTAAACGTACTGCATATTGTATATGTAGATTTTTCTTGTACAAAAGATTCCACATTTTAAACATTGCAATGATTCTGTGAAAATCAGACCCTCCAAGTAACAATTTACTTTAGTATCAAAAAGACTATTAGCCCAGCCCCCCCAAAAAACCCCTCAACGTTCAAAAAATCCTTTCTACTTCCGACTTGGACGATATTTTTGCTGGTTTGAGCTAAAATTGTTCACTATAAATGCACAATAATTCACTGAAAGCACAAAAATTGTTTTTGGTACATTTACAAAAACAAAATATGGTTATAAACTGGATTGAACTGGCAAAGCTGCACACTTGTACACTTCCCAAGTATCACACCAAGTCACAACAAATAGCACATTTTCAACTAAATGGGCACAAATCTAATGTACTGACATATGCAAGAGTCATATATTTTTAGTACAACTGAAGGGTGGGAATGTGAATCTGTTTTGCCTTTTGGAACTGTTTTCTGGTTTCAGTACTGATCAAAGATCGTATAGTGCCGCGAAGCGGCGTAAGATGGCGAACTTCACCGTGAATACACATAAAACGTTGAAATCACATGGGCACCATTTGAGCAAGTGATGCGCATGCGCAATGCACATTAATGCATAGGCGCAGGCGCCACGGCAGGCACTTGCACCTGGTGAGCCTGCATTACCGTAAACTGCGCAGGCGTATCGCTTGCTCAAATGGCGCCCATGGTAATTACACCTTTTGGGCAGAGTTATCCCTCTTGCGCCTTCGGCGCTATACGATCTTTGGTACTGATCATGCTTGGCAATACCTGCTCACTAAAGTCATGCAGAAACACATCCAGGTGACACAGTTTTTTGGCTCAATGCACACAAACGTATACCATATTCACATTCATTTGATCAAATTTACAAAAACTGCAGAAGCAATTGCCAACAGCAAAAAATGTTCTACTGTTTTTCATAGCCATTAGTGTAGTTACAAATTAAACACTTGAGGAATACGAAGAAATACATAAAAGATGAATCCAAAGGCTGGATCACATTGAGAATGACAGCAGATTTCATGAAACTTCATGCAAATGGCATAACGTCACTTACGCCACTTTTCATTGCATATTGTAACCTCTCTCGGGGTAGGGAGTCGTTATCATAAATAATGAGAGTCATTGGACTGACTTATACACACACTACCGTTTTATTCTGAAGAATTATTTACATCTTCTCCATATTTACAATGAGCAACTGCTACTAGTAAGGCTGGAAAGTACTCAAGTACTGCTCGTCCAAATCTCAGCCATTTATTTGGGAATGATAGAAAGGTTGTTCATATCGGAGCTATACACTCACGAACGGTCAAGGAGTTGTTTCTCCAAAGCTGCCCGCTTGGGAATGATCGATGCTGACCGCTGGAGCTGGTCGCTTTATATAGACTTTTGGGTCCACGTCTTAGCCAATGGGAGCACTGGATTGAGGTGGTTATGAATAATTCATACATGTAGAAAGTCTATGGAAGAAAAGTCTATGGGGATTTTGTACACACTTGGTCTTCGCAGACTTAGTTTCTGGAGAGCAAATAAGGTTCAAGAAGTTTGGGAGCGGGAGGATGAAAGGCTGCTCGCGGGTGAGCTATGGGGGACTTGGTCAACGAGGGAACGGAAAGGGTGAGCCTTTCTCGGTTTATTGGGTTGTGTACAACACTTAGTCTCTGGATGGCTAGGAAATCTACACGTAATTCTTACGGGGTAAAACTGAGGGTGAGCGGAGGTAATTGACCTCGCTGTGCCGTGACCAGACACAGGCTTTCGGTGTGTGATTTGGTGGGACACATACGGTATGAGTTGGGGGTCTGTGTGGGTCGAATGTATGGGTTATATGTGCGACTGAAAGTAGGATCGACTTCGAGGAAGATTTGGGGGAAAATGACTAAGTTGGAAGTGTGCTTCGGAGTTAAGGTTCAAGGGCATGTTGCAGCATAGAGCAATGGGGTTGCGCGTGGAATGCAATGCGCTGTGTACAATCCATATAATCTTCGTGTAGATGGTCATTGCGTGCTCGCTGTGGAGTAAGTGGTGTGTGTAGTAGCATGTACACTATAATCTACATGCATAAAATGGAACAGTTTGTGGGAGCGTAACAATATGTTTTGCAACAAATTAAGAGCAATTAGTGAGTTGCATAACAAATTACGGCATAACTTACGAGTCATTTAGGTGACATAAGTTATGCTGAACAAAGTGAATATGAATGATATGACTCGTGTATGGTTAAGTCTCATCACTGCTGGACTAAACAGGGCTTATTCAAGAAAATAAACAACACTTTTCTGTCCACTTCTGATTAGAACAAGATGAAACCTTTTTTAAATGGCGGCTGGACGTAATTCAACAACTGTTTGATGACTGCAGTGATACTGCAAAGGAACAGCCATCGTAAAAGCCGTTGTCGTTCAAGAAATTTAATCTAATAAAGAGGTTGCACAGCAACCCAACTTTTCAAGAAATAGAACGTATAACTAAATGCATTGCACAACTACGGCACAAATTTGTGGTGCTTATGCATGGTTCAAAGTTACACCAAGTTTCATTAAATCGGCTGCAGACTGGGTGTTAGTACTTCCTTAAAATCAGATACCACTGGACCTGTTTGTTAACCACTTCGTGTCGGGCCCATTTATCCATGCTGATTCTGCTGGGCCAGGTAATTTTTGATATTTTTTGTTTTCAAAACTCTTTAAAAATTCATAACTTCATTTACTGGACGTTTACACCCACACAAACAACTCTCTGGTGGCGACTCTAATCTGACAGACAACATTCATTGACGCCGGCGTATTTCAGCCAGGCCTGCTGCCTTGTAAAAAGAGCCCAGATTGTGCAGTGTTATGTAAGCTTCTTTTGTTCCCGAAACCAGCACAGTGCACTGCTGGCGTCTTTTCAAAAGGGGCCAGATTAGTGTGCAGTGGCGATGTATCGCTTATCACGGGAGTGCTGGAGTGCTTCAGTCCCCGGTTGCAATCCACTCGTACTGAATGCCACAAACAGTGGTATAATCTTTCAAAATAATGACAGATTTCCTCCACTATTGACAACAGACAAAATGTTGGCAATTCCCAGCAGCTCATCAGTCTTTTGTTCTGAGTACGGTCTATTGTTACAAGGCAAAGCTCTTTTGTCTGGCTTCGGGCTCCCCGGCTTCGTGTAAATGCCTATGTCCCCGAAACCGCGTACCCCGGCACGAAGTGGTTAACGTCGTTTGGGGAAAGCAGGAACCAGAAGGGCAGATACTTCTTAGTTAATCTCCGTTCCCTCGTCGATTCTGTAGAAGGCACTCATGACGGAGGTTCTCAAATTTTTCAAAAATGTCATAAATCCTGCAAGAGATGCAATACAATGTTTAAAGAGATTTTACTCTGACTTGACCTTCAGGAAAAACTGTCTGCAAGAACTGATCTAAATTCTTTGCTGTAACTGCACGCATACTTGCCAAGCTCCGTTAATTAATCTCACATTACATGCCACTTGTGAAAAATAACAAATGAACGAAATTGGCAAAAGTGGATCAGTCAATCAGAGCTACCTGTTCCTCCAGTTCCCAATGCAGCCTGGCGAGAATACTTTTGATTGCTGTCCTCCTGATGTGACGGAATAATGATGTATCTGCAAAGGCAAAAAAAATCATACTTTTAGTAGTGTTAGCTGGGGGCCAGGGGAGGGTTATTTAATACGACCTCTGAATGCCAACGAAAAAGTATCCAATGCCTTTCAACGAAACCCTCTGATACATTTTTGTATATTAGTCAGAGGACAAGGTACCTGAAATAGTTGTAACCTTTGGTCTCTCTACTTTGGGGTCAGCAAAATTTCTTATCCAAATTAAGGAAAAATCCTATTATGTCAGAGATCCAAATCACAAACACATTCCAAGCAGACTCCAGCAGGGCTGTGCCAACTGTATACCATCCACTGCACAAAAGCACTATCCAAGAAAGTCATTCTGAGCAATGGCTAGCACAACGCCTCCATCACACAATGAACAACTCCACACCAGCGTTACTTCACATACGCTCTTGTCTAGGGAAAGGACGTACACTTGGCCACATTTAAAGTGAACGTAAGCACCCCAAACACTGACTTTCAAGTGTACCCTACGCCCTATCTTTATTTCTTACTTGGGCATTGTCTTATGAATACCCCCAAACTTTGCCCTAAAAGTGACATCTGTTACATCCACAGGCTGTGCGCCTGTGGAGTCAGGATATAATACGCAGTCAACCCAGTGGCATATAAGGGGGGGGGCTTAACCCATGACAAATTTTTTGGGGGGGGGGCAAATAATACTTCATAGGTGAGTAGGAAAGAGATTGGTACATGTATATTTATTTATCAACTGTTGGCACCCAAACTCTAATAGAACACCATCTGCTTTTTTTTCTCCCCCTAACATCATGTTGAATGAGACCAAAGCTGCATTCACTTTTGAAGTTCCCCCCCCAACACCAGAAGCTGGATACGCTGCTGAGTGAACCCCCAAACCAACAAAGAGTGAGGACGTATACACACATCAATCGCTGCTACCGATATCCACTGGCAAAATGCTGCAACCAATGAGACCTCCATGAGACCATCACGGATTGTTGCAGGTCTACGAGTTCTCCAGCCAATCACGGCTGAAGGGTCCTGCTGTGAAACTCCATTCTGCGTTAACTACTCTAAGTTGGCACAACCTTGAGGGTGGGCTACAGATAAAAACTCAGCAATTTCTTGCAGTGTAAAAGTGAAGCGAATTCGACGTCACGAAATTTGAAGCGAAATTCATAGGAGTTCAATTGTGGTCAACTTTTTTGAATCTGCAGCACAACTATTTGATTGGACATCACATGCCAAAAATGAACTGGAATTCACTGTCAAATGTCTTACTCTGTTACTATTTTAAGATGAAAGGAACGGAAGTCAGTAACTGCCTGCAGACAAGCATTGTAGACTCCGAGCGCTCTGGAATTCTTGGAAAAAGTTGCTGGAAATAAAGGAACACACAAAAACTCTATCAAGGGTGATGTCAGTTGAAATCACAAAAAAAAAAACAACTTAGTAATTAATTGACCATCATGGAATTTAGGCATTGGGCCAGAAAATTGACAAAATTAGGATTCAGCCCCCTGACCAGCATAACACCATTCCAAATCTCCAATGAGTGACCTGGTAACATTTGATTTTGCTTTATTACACTCTGTGTATACCGCTGCCTGTTTTACTTACCAAAGTGTCGTATGGAGGGCCCATTGGCCAATGCTTTGATGAATTCACGGTGCTGTGGCAACATTTGCTTCTGAAAATTGCTGCAGGCTTTTTCTTTTCAGACACAAAAACGACCCCACAAAAGAACAAAATTTGAAGCAGTTCATTTTCAAGAGGCAGGAATCATAAATGGAGCAGGTTAAACGGGAAAAATAGAAACTGCTTTCTGCTTTTTCAACTCTTTTGACTGCACTAATGGTTTGGGTCTTTGGTTTTGGGGGTTTACATACACAAATTTCAACCAACAGTGAAAGTGCTGGATGCATCTGAAGGGTCCAGATGGGAAAAAAAGAGAGGGAGAAAAAAAATTCGTCTTTTGAGAAAATCAGTTAGAAAAAGACACACAGCCCATTTCTTTATGCACAAAAGTGGAGTGCATTGTACCTTCGGTATTTCTGAAATTAGTCTTACTTAAAAGAATTAATTTAAAAGAATTTTCATTCACAGGAGAATTACTGATTAGGTGGATGGGTTTTATCAGCTGTTGCATCAAACCTCTTAGATGACTGACCAACACTCCATCCCAGTGAAAACCACACTAATCGTATGCTTTATGTGTTCAATGACATAAACTGCTTACTTTCTTCTGGCTGATGGATGATACCTAATCCTGCATCCAAAGAGGGGAGTGTTACACTCTGAGCAGCACTTCCGCCACCATACTAAGCAGGAAGAAAAGGAGTTTTGTAGTCAGTCAAACCAATGAATATTTCCAGCAATCAGTGCTGTAGTCAAGACCATCGCAAGACACGACACAAGACCAGACACAAGACCATGGACAAGACCAGTCAGAAGTAACAGGGTGAACAATGACAAAGGAATGCTTTTGTTGCAGTTCATTTGAATAGCTTGTGACTTGAATTCAGACTGGAGGTTGTGTTGGTTTTGTGCTGGTCTCGTGTGGTCTTGTGAAGGTCTATAAGTGGTCTTGACTACAACACTGCCAGCTCCATGTAAACCATATTTCTGCTGTAATAACATGTCTTGGTTTCACTTTTTTTTTCACTTGGGGAGGATTCATTCCCACCTGAAAATGTCACAAATCACAAGGTGCACCGTCGGGACTCAATGTGGTTAGTGTGCATTCTCCTATAAGTGACAGCGAGCAAAAGGGATAAAGTGCCTTGCTCAACAACACAGCATATGGATGATGTGCTTTGGCAAAACCTTCAATCAAAAGATAAGAATGGAAAAAAAATTTTCACCTAAATGTTTTTCACCACATGTACAGTACTTACACACAGTGGGTCTGGACTGACCCCTTCGTAGATTAGCCCTTTCCAACCCTTAGCCTTAAATGCTGGGCTATCCCATCTACATGCACAAAAAGACCAAAAAAAAGTAAAGCGGTAAGGAGGTATCGTATAAGCCCCACACCCATCTAACACTGCTTTGTCAGGATTTACATCTGCCCATAAAAAACACTGTTTCATTTGCATGCACAAAATTTCCTCGCCTGCTGTATGATTGCTGCTGTCAAGTACAAAAGTAGACAGTCAGGACCTCAGTGCCTTCATCAATATGGACGTCTTTCATGTGACGTAACATGACGGGCAAAGGCATTTCAGGAAGCGTACCGTGTCCATGGAGGTGTGTGCATTTTTGAATCTGTGCATTTCTATTGGCAGTTTCATGCATGCCAGAATGTTGAGACTTCCAAGGTGCGCGAGTTTCCGTGCACACCTGTGTAAATTAAATGCCAAGTATAAAAAATCATGTTACTGCAAATCCTCTACGGGGCTTGGAACTAGACAAGGCTGATTATTGAATACATGAACAGATATCAACGTCTGCCTGTTCAAAGGTCACTAAAAGTCAGTAGGAGCGGTTCACAGAGTGTTTATGCATTTGGCACAGGCACTAGAACTCAGCGACGAGATTGGACGTGTTGGAGGAAAATGACACGTCCACAAAAAAAAAACCAAAAAGGTCTGATCCCGGCCCCAGAGCAATGTATGGTCTAAGTCTGCTTGAAGGCACTCCTTAAAATACCCATTTCTTATGTTCTATAGCAACTCTTACATGTAAGAACACCATAAACGTGGACTGAAGACTTCCAGGTTTTAAAAGAGTTTGTTTGAAAAAATCCTGCAATCAGGAAAATCCTTATGAAAAAAGAATGCAGTCAGGAAAAATCCTGAAAAAGCTCAACCCTGAAAACTATGGTATCTTACCCCGCCAAATTAGGACGTAAGACATTGTAGAATACCCACGGCCGACACCTTTCTGCGAGGCACAACAAACACAATTCAAACATCAGATAACAGCATAAACTGAAAACAGGTGGTGTTACCACCTTACCTTTGAATGCCTGAAAGAATGTGCATTCACACACCCTCCCCTCAGTACCAAAATGATTAAAAGACTACTTCTCTAAGGTGTGGTGAATCCATTTTCAAAATTATGAGCACAAGCTACATTCATAACATACCTCTCATTCTACTCAGCGAGACTTTCATTTTCCTGATAGCTTTTTCTACCTTTTCCAGGGCCACTATGTAGGCGTTTACATCCATATCTTTAACTGCCTGTCAAACAAGAAGCAAAACATCAAACGAGACTGACATTGCAGAGGGTATGTATGAGATAATGAAGTGAATAAAAAACTAATCCTCTTCTCTGATGACTCAGAGGAGATGCCAAATGTGAATGTCACTTCTTCACTGATGAATATTCTTTACTTAATTCTCTACTCATTTGAATCCCCCTACCTGCTGAGCTTCAACGATGCCGCACAATGCAGGACCACAATCTATCTCGACCTGTGCACTCACCATAAAGAACCACGCCTGGTCATCTCCATCAACTAAGTTGACAATGGGCTTGAGATTACTGAAATCAAGCGGGGACACTTCCTCTAATCAATGCATATATTGGCACCTACATGTTCATGTGAATTCAACAATCAATACAGCAATGAAACAAGACCTATCAATTTTACTCTCTAAACATTCTGCTGATAAAGAAACCTTTCATCCAACTGAGCAGATATCTGGTCAATCTACATGATTGATTGATCGTTGTGGTATTGGTTGACCTTGTGGCACAATCTGTTAATCCTTCCACCGTCATCAATCAATGAATCACATTTGGTCAATAAACAGAAGAAGAGATCAATCCATTAAATTCATCATTTCAATCAATCAATCAATTAATGACGTCATTTAGCAATTTGTTGCTATTGTTGTAGTTAAAAACTCACTCTACAACTATGGGGCCATTTGGGTCAACAAGCATCCAATTATCCTGTGCTCCATTGAACTGACTAAAGCTTGGAGTGATGCCAAGAAGTTTGGAGATCTCCCAGAATGGAACTGCGAGGTTCTTTGGAAGAGACTGTATAAAAAGAAGTTGCATAGGTGACAATGGAAAAGAGTGTTACTAGACAATACTAGACTGTTATCCCACAGCTGCCACTGGTTTTGTGCCACTTTAAGACTGTCTGGATTGAAACTTGGTTTGTGATCGAACTGAATTTTTGGGCCATTTCTCCTTAAGCTACAGTAGAAGCAGCATAATTTCATCAATGATTTTTGTAGTCAAAGTCAGAGTATTTCAGCTTTGATGCTTTTTTCTGCTTACGGGACTAACACAGAAAGTGTATGGGATGTCAGTAGTCAAACTTAGGTTCAGAAAAACAGTTTCACTACAGCCCTGGACTAGGAAGTTTCTGAAGGTTGATTTCGACTAAACCCAAGCAGTATCCAGGGCTAATAAAATCAGTGCTATCAACTGGTTGACTGCACAACCAGTGAAATGTACATGTACATGTGTAACTGACTAATTGGGAACAAGATCATGGGGCATCACATTTAAAAGTACATGTACCGGGTACAACACCAGAAGACATCACTAATAATGCTTGGTGTTGTGCCTTCCTTATGTGTGACTCCACCATTTTGACATAAAGATGTCAAAATGACTGACTAAAGTGAACTTCCATGTATGCCATTTCAGATTTGATGGTTTAAAGACATTCTCATCACAGGTGTTAACACGGTCTCAAATTATGAGTTTGTGTTGTGCTGGAGTAATTCTTTTCATCAACTAACCCGTGGTATGTGCTTTTCGCCAGCCACCCAGACATAGGTCTGTGTTATAGCAGACAGGACAACATGTCCAAGACGCCACTCTGGTTCTCCGTCCAGTTGTTGGTAATCCAGGAATGGCATCTAACACAGAAAAGTTTTGTCAAATTAAGCATGATGGAAATCAATTAGGTTCAATACGAGTGATTCACACACGTAGGCTACCACTAAAAGGCAATTTTCTTTCGAGCCATCATTGACACAGTACATGTACACGTGTGGACAAATCCAGTAACCATGGTAATCCTATTATGAAAAAATGCATCCAGGTGCTTTTTCAGGTGAAATTGGGCACATTTCTGCCATAATTCTGGTTATGCACTCATGTGTCTTGCCAACACATGTAGACTGTGCTATAGAGTACCAAAGTGAATACGTCACACACAATTATATGTGTAAAAGATATTAGCAAGAGAACCAGTGTGTGAAACATCACGCACACGCACTCCATTTGTTTGTAGGCCTAAAGCTTTTCCTGTTTATAAATTACCTCACACTTTGATACTCTATAAATAAGCTAAGTGTATAATCCAACATGGCTGCCATCTAAATCTAACTCAGAAATTTGGTGACTGGGCGGATGTTCCTCTGTTATTTCTGAAAGATTGGAACTTTTAAAAACTAGTCTAGTTTATGAAAGAGTTGTTTAATATATTATCCAGCTACTTTATTTTCTGGGCTTTTTGGTGGAAGGTAGGAAAGTGTTTCATGACTTTCGGTGAAATGTCGTCTGTTAATATTAAAATAGTATGAATATTCATAAGTGACTTCTCTGATTTCTTCAATTAACTTGGATTCCTTTACTACATGTTTATTATTTACATTCATTCATAACTTCTGAAAGTGGCATTTTGGGGGGCTGTGTGTATAAATTTTTTCAATGTTTAGGACCTGGAAGAGTTAGAGAATGTAATATCTAGTCCTTTTAACAAGACTATGCTGTATAGAGTACCAAAGTGTGACATCATTTAGAGCCAGTAGATGCTGTACATTGAATGGAGTACATGCGTATGTTGGTTCACACGCTGGTTCTCGCACTAATGCCTTTTACAGACATACATGTACTTGTGCATGAGACATATTCACTTCAGCACTGGTCTTTGCCTCACAGACAAGTTGATTTTCTGATACAAGTGCCCTTTGCAAATGAGAAACTGCCTTGCCCTTTTAACAGTAAAGTTCCTGCCCTGTCACTGTATCATATTGAAAGTGGAGATTTATTTGGAATTACGAGTCTATTAGGACCAGGGCTGTAGTTTATTTTTCTGGAAGGCAGAGGGCCTTAAATAATGCCTGGGCTCTGGCTTGCGAGCTGATTGGACAGGTTTAGATGATACCTTGACCCAGACAAGCAGTAGCCTGTGTGCTTTAATAGTGAAGAGGTTCAAATGATATCGTGTCCCACACTTTACTTTAGTGTCTGCTTTACCTTTTCCTAATCGGGAGTCTTTAGCTTATTTACTATTTGGAGATTTCTCAGATAAGCACACAAGTTGGGGTAAGACAATTTGTTGCATTGTAAATACAAAGTGTAAATAATTGCCCTTTTGAATAAAGAGTGTAAATATTAGTTCTAAATTGTGCTCAAATATTGAGGTTGCGGATAAAAAAGTTACAGCCTGTACTGGAGTTGCAAACGCAACTGTTATCATTTATTTTGGAGTTGCGGACCTGAATTAAATCGTCTTGAGTGTTTTCGGCCGCAGTTCCTGATTCTTGACTGCTCTTATTTTACCTCCATCTCTTGTCATTTATCCTTGGTAACTTGATAATTTTTCTTATATTTTGATCCGGATTGCTACACTGGAGAGCTGGAACTCCGAGGTTTAGGCTTTTAGTTATTCCGTCTGGTGGCAGCACTAGCCAAGTTTCTTCAGGAAGGAGACTTCTCCCCTCCCCACCCTTTCCCTTTTCCACTACACTCCTTTTCTGCTGGTCACCTACACGGCCCGCACCAATGGCAGTAAGCATTGTGATAAAGAGCTACTGTTCCTTGATAATCACTCAGTGCAAAACTGATGCATGCTGGCATGGGGGGACGGCAGTCTGGAGTGTCCAGACAAATCTCGCTGGAATCGTCTACTGTCATCTCTTGCATTTCACGCATCAAACAGTTTTCCGTTTGCATCCACCTAAATTAAGCTGCAATTTTGTACATTATTAAACGTGAAATTCCTTTCACATAACTGTGTCTCGGTTTGGTACTACACTTAACAACAATGGGAATAAATAATAACGATGGAAACCTACACATGTTCATGGCATTGGTATCTGCCAGTAAGAGATGGTCACGGTGCATTATACATAAAGTAGACAATTATTTTTAAAAATTAAATGAAACAAAAACAAGTGAAAGAGCCTAAAATTGACCAAGCATACATGTACCTTTGGCACATATTGAACTCGAGGCTTTTTTTTAATGCCAATAAGGCTGAGATATGTCACACTTCAATGGGTAGATGGGTGCACAGATGAATAAAATGCAGGATTACACAAGTCACATGACAGTTGTCGAAAAGTGGCCAGTTCAAAGTTTAAAGTACTATTACTCTACAAACTTAACTACATGTATCTAACTCAATTGCCAGTACTTGCCAAATTGCCGATGTTTTTGCTCAAGGGGCACTGGTCTAAACTCAAGGATCACAGGGACCATGGCCATATCAATTCCTGCAACGTTAGCAACGGTGCAAAACCCCCCAATAGGCAACCAGGGATCATTCAAACAGGCTACAGTTTTCATGAAAACTCCTGAAATAAACTGCAGTGAGAGACTAACAGGAACCAGTTTAACTCCTTCTCGGCGTGAATTTCTTTCCAGAAGCCGACTCCAAGAATTCTAGCCTCACTTGGCCACGAAGGCCACCTGCCAAACCGCAAATTCTCGGTTTGTGGCCCAGCGTGCTCTCCACGCTTTGAATTACACGGTGAAAAGGCTGATTGTTCGGTGGCATGCGGCTCTACTCAAGCTTCCACATTCCCGTTGCCTCTTTTCAAAGTGGGGACTATGGTGAAGCTGGTGATTATGATGCAAAATCGGTCTTTTCATTTCTGGGCTACACACAAAGACCAATTTCCATATACACAAGAGCCAGGGTCTGCCTTCTTTCACCGTGTTCGCTCGAGCGTGGGCCGAGAATAATAGCTGAAAAGCGGGCAGAGGATCTCCATTTTTACGGCGGCTATAGCCGCCTCCCGGTGCGAAGGGGTTAAGAACCCTAAATACTTCACACACCTTCAAATTTACTATTACTTTGCCCGTTGCGGCAAATCAGTATTCTGTTGAAATTAGGAAGAACTGACAGAGTTCAGTCAGTTTCTTTGTTTAAAAAAGAAAATAAAGAGATGATCCACAAGTAAAACGAAAGCCTTGTGTGAGCAGAAAATAATGACAGGTGCAAAAATGAAACCAACAGTTTGCAGAAATAAATGAATCCATTTCCACTTTTACCTTGGTAACTTCATCCCGCAGTGTCCCATCTTCGATGAGCTCTGGGAGTCTTGTAGCAATCTTCCACCAGGGGTCAAAGTACTCTGGAAGCTTATGCTGGTAAGGGGATGTGAATTGAAGATGTGAGACACAGTTGACACAATTTGTTATTAAGTTACAAGGAAATATGCCAATTATTGATTTTATAATGCATATGTCATTCATTTTATGATGCAAATAATCAGTGTTTTTATTTCAATCACTGCCACGCAAACAGATTTTTCCAAATAACATGTGGTAGAGTATTAAAGTACTATCTTACCAAAACAGTTAAAAAATGGTCAAAACTTTTACCTAATTTTACACATAATCACAAAGTGGCATTTGAGCATTTCCGCAAAACACTCCAAATTTTAAGTTAAGAATGAGCTTGGAGTTGAAAATAAATGGTGATTTCACTCACACAGACCTGGTGTTATTTTTGTAAGGCTGAGCAATTTAAATAATTGAATATTCATCATTATTTTTATTTGATTCTCATTTCGCACATATGTAATTCTTCCCTGTTTGTATTCTGTTGTTTCTTTTGTATTGTCTTGTTTGTTTCTTGTAATGGCATGCCTGACACAAGCTTCGCTTTTTCAGATTTTGCCATCTGTAGAGGCTTATCTTTTACATTGTTAGTATCTGTATTTTGCCAAGAGGAGAAAATAAATGTAATGTAATGTAACATACATGTAACTGAACTGAACTGAATATTTCACCTTCCAGTTGATCAAAGATTTGCTGTGCAATTTCTTTTTAAGCTAAATTTCACTTTTAGGACATGTAATCAATTTTCAGACAGAACATTTTACGGGGAAATTAGTGTTGTCTGTAACTCTTAACAGGATAAATGTCCTGTCAGTAGTTGTCATTGCCAAAAGTTTGTTTATTCATTGAGAACTTGTCCATAATCAACAAGAGTCATCTCAACAGAGTCAAATTTATTCATTTCTCCTCACATACACAAGCATTTCATAATTCATTGTTTGTTAGATTTTCCAGCTTGTGGGGTACCCTACCCATTGATGTTGCTACTGGAACTTGACCTCAACTCTTTTGTCTTAAAATATGTAAAAATGAGAAACCTCGGGCTTTCCCGTGATAATAGCATTGTATGAAGTTCGTCCATGGATATCAGCATTTTAATTGTAAAATATAAATAATTTATATAGGCCTACTACATGTTACTTTTAAAAGAGCCTGAAAGTACATGTTGTAAAAGGTCACGCAGCGAGTTTCCAGAAACCTTGCGCGGTCTGACTATGGGGATTTTACATTGGGTCCATAATTTTTCGAAGAATAATTCTTTATTGAAACCAACTCATGAAGTACTCATGTTGGAATTTTACCTTTGTTTTCCTCAATTAATATTTTGGAAAAGTCACCTGGAGATGGGTAAAAAACAAATTTTACTGACAACCTTTCACGTCCGGTGATTTTGTACCAAGGTCTCCTTGTTCATACACGTTTTGTTTTCACTCGCCGTGCTTTCTTGAAAACGAGATTGTACAACCTTGCAAAGATTGATCTACCTGCAATCGATGGGTTCCAGATTCTGTTGAGTTGACATCACGCAGTTGTTGTCAGTAAAGGTTAAATAAAATATTAGAATCTTTTGTAACAGTAGAATATTACATTATGTTTATTACCTTATAAATTATAAAAGTGTGTAAAACATTTCGATCTGTTTTTATTTCGGCCTTTACCCACTAATTCAAAGGCCAAACAATGCTTCCGATTTCATGACCGCCGGACCCCAATTTTTCGGCGAGACCCTAAAGATTTTATTGGCAAGTTAGAAAAAAAAACAGGTTTCTTTGTGTTCCGTTGTCGCTGTGGTAAAAACATGTGCACAAAGCGCTGGTTCACATGGCGCCGCACCCATGTAAGAGAATACGTGATGAAGTGTAGCAACCAGTCCATTCATGCCGCAGTGAGCGTACATGTACGTGATCCGTCACGCATTGAAAAAGATTTCTTCCCCTTAATTCTTAGTATTTTGTCTATGTGTGTATTTTCTGTGTTCATCAGTTTAATTTTAGGTTGTTTTGCTCGTACTTGAAGCGAGTATGTTTCCACAAAATTTCCTGTGCACCGAGCTTTATCCGATCGCTCGGATACAGCTGTCTGGATGCATCGAAAATTACCAGAATGATATGAACAGAATTGTGTGTGTTGCTTTGAAATAAACTTGAAGAGGATGAGAAATAACCCCGATGCTAGTTCATCCATATAATTCACCATAATGGACAACACAGTCAACATTAATTAAATGCCGTAGAGTTTTCTATAATAACTACATGTCGTTTGTGGAACTCCCCTCTCGACCATTTTTGAAGAGGCTCGAAACACACTCGAGCACAGACAGCAAAGTGAAATCGGGACGAAGTGGAAATGGGGCAAAGTGGGGATGGGGCGAAGCGGACATGGTGGAGATGGGGTGAAGTGGTTAGGGGCGACATGGAAATGGGGCAAAGTGACTGTAAACCACTAAGACCATGGCCTACTACTTTTTTGTACTAGGCATTCAAGTTCCTAAACTCAATGTTTCAAAACCGAGTCCAAGTTTAAGACAATAGGAAATATTCCACATTTTTATTTTAAAATGATTTGATTTGTGTTGGGTCCGAGTTGACTCAGGGTGGGTCCGAGTTGGTCATAGGTCCGAGTCAGTATTGGGTCCGAGTTGGTTGTGGGTCCTAGTTGGTCATAGGTCCGAGTTAGTAATGGATCCCAATCTGCATGGGTCCAAGTTGGTTGTGGGTCGGAGTTGGCATGGGTCCGAGTTGACTCGAAACCACGTGAAAATGGGGCAAAGTGACTGTAAACCACTCAGACCATGGCCTAGGCATTCAAGTTCCTAAACTCAATAGTCAAGGGCATTCTTACCAAGGGGTTCTCTCTCATGAAGCCCATTGTGGGAGACACGCTGTAGTCTTGCAGACGAGGAACCGAACCTTGCAAATTCAGACTTGAGATTTCCTCCATGTCTTTGTTCGGTGAAACGTTAGCCATGATCCAGGACATAAGGCCGAACTTCGACAATTGATGACTGAAACACACAGTTCGTTGCAATGTACTTTCACCCCTCAGTGTCACGCGATAGGTCCAATCTTAAAACTTTTTATAGATTATGACCATCCTACATTGTACCCCCACCGTCAGGGCATTATCATGCTTATCAAATTCAAAGAGCTACCGGCGCTCGGTAGGCTTATAAAATTAAGTTGTGCAACTGCCGGCTAGTTAGACAAGTACTAACTAGAGCCGTCCATCGTGACTAGACTGGTGTGATGATGTACATGTACACTATGGCCAGATCGATCACTTTTCGTTTCAATTTTATGAATTTTTTTATTCGCCTTTTTCCGAAGATACCCCCCTAATAGTAGTAAAACTATGTGCTCAGCTCTGAATGTAGCCGCCCGCCTCTATCCAAAATAGGCCCACAATGTAGAGCTTTTTGTGAAAGAAATACTCTGAACAGGAAACTATCAATCCCAAAATCGGGATTTATATAAATAATTCTATGATCCCTCGAGATTATGGCTCCTTTTATTGTAAAAAAAATCGTGGGATCACAAAATATTAATAATGAGCTTGCGAGCAGACATACGACGCTTCAAAACCGAGTCCAAGTTTCAGACAATAGGAAATATTCCACATTTTTCTTTTAAAATGATTTGATTTGTGTTGGGTCCGAGTTGACTTAGGGTGGGTCCGAGTTGGTCGTAGGTCCAATTTAGTATTGGGTCCGAGTTGGTTGTGGGTCCGAGTTGGTCATGGGTCCGGTTTAGTAATGGGTCCGAATCTGCATGGGTCCGAGTTGGTTGTGGGTCCGAGTTGGTTGTGGGTCCGAGTTGGTTGTGGGTCCGGTTGGTTGTGGGTCCGAGTTGACTCGAAACCATGTGAAAATGGGGCAAAGTGACTGTAAACCACTCAGACCATGGCCTAGGCATTCAAGTTCCTAAACTCAATAGTCAAGGGCATTCTTACCAAGGGGTTCTCTCTCATGAAGCCCATTGTGGGAGATACGCTGTAGTCTTGCAGACGAGGAACTGAACCTTGCAAATTCAGACTTGAGATTTCCTCCATGTCTTTGTTCGGTGTAACGTTAGCCATGATCCAGGACATCAGGCCGAACTTCGACAATTGATGACTGAAACACACAGTTCGTTGCAATGTACTTTCACCCCTCAGTGTCACGCGATAGGTCCAATCTTAAAACTTTTTATAGATTATGACCATCCTACATTGTACCCCCACCGTCAGGGCATTATCATGTTTATCAAATTCAAAGAGCTACCGGCACTCGGTAGGCTCATAAAATTAAGTTGTGCAACTGCCGACTAGTAAGACAAGTACTAACTAGAGCCGTCCATCATGACTAGACTGGTGTGATGATGTACATGTACACTATGGCCAGATCGATCACTTTTCGTTTCAATTTTATGAATTTTTTTATTCGCCTTTTTCCGAAGATACCCCCCTAACAGTAGTAAAACTATGTGCTCAGCTCTGAATGTAGCCGCCCGCCTCTATCCAAAATAGGCCCGCAATGTAGAGCTTTTTGTGAAAGAAATACTCTGAACAGGAAACTATCAATCCCAAAATCGTGCTTTATATAAATAATTCTATGATCCCTCAAGATTATGCTCCTCTTATTATAAAAAAAAAAAGTGGGATCACAAAATATTAATAATGAGCTTGCGAGCAGACACACGATGTTTCAAAACCGAGTCCAAGTTTAAGACAATAGGAAATATTCCACATTTTTATTTTAAAATGATTTGATTTGTGTTGGGTCCGAGTTGACTTAGGGTGGGTCCGAATTGGTCGTAGGTCCAATTTAGTATTGGGTCCAAGTTGGTTGTGGGTCCGAGTTGGTCATGGGTCCGGTTTAGTAATGGGTCCGAATCTGCATGGGTCCGAGTTGGTTGTGGGTCCGAGTTGGTTGTGGGTCCGAGTTGGTTGTGGGTCCGAGTTGGTTGTGGGTCCGGTTGGTTGTGGGTCCGAGTTGGTTGTGGGTCCGAGTTGGCATGGGCCCGAGTTGGTTGTGGGTCCGAGTTGGTTGTGGGTCCGGTTGGTTGTGGGTCCGAGTTGACTCGAAACCACGTGAAAATGGGGCAAAGTGACTGTAAACCACTCAGACCATGGCCTAGGCATTCAAGTTCCTAAACTCAATAGTCAAGGGCATTCTTACCAAGGGGTTCTCTCTCATGAAGCCCATTGTGGGAGATACGCTGTAGTCTTGCAGACGAGGAACTGAACCTTGCAAATTCAGACTTGAGATTTCCTCCATGTCTTTGTTCGGTGAAACGTTAGCCATGATCCAGGACATCAGGCCGAACTTCGACAATTGATGACTGAAACACACAGTTCGTTGCAATGTACTTTCACCCCTCAGTGTCACGCGATAGGTCCAATCTTAAAACTTTTTATAGATTATGACCATCCTACATTGTACCCCCACCGTCAGGGCATTATCATGCTTATCAAATTCAAAGAGCTACCGGCACTCGGTAGGCTTATAAAATTAAGTTGTGCAACTGCCGGCTAGTTAGACAAGTACTAACTAGAGCCGTCCATCGTGACTAGACTGGTGTGATGATGTACATGTACACTATGGCCAGATCGATCACTTTTCGTTTCAATTTTATGAATTTTTTTATTCGCCTTTTTCCAAAGATACCCCCCTAATAGTAGAAAAACTATGTGCTCAGCTCTGAATGTAGCCGCCCGCCTCTATCCAGTAGGCCCGCAATGTAGAGCTTTTTGTGAAAGAAATACTCTGAACAGGAAACTATCAATCCCAAAATCGGGATTTATATAAATAATTCTATGATCCCTCGAGATTATGGCTCCTTTTATTGTAAAAAAAATCGTGGGATCACAAAATATTAATAATGAGCTTGCGAGCAGACATACGACGCTTCAAAACCGAGTCCAAGTTTCAGACAATAGGAAATATTCCACATTTTTCTTTTAAAATGATTTGATTTGTGTTGGGTCCGAGTTGACTTAGGGTGGGTCCGAGTTGGTCGTAGGTCCAATTTAGTATTGGGTCCGAGTTGGTTGTGGGTCCGAGTTGGTCATGGGTCCGGTTTAGTAATGGGTCCAAATCTGCATGGGTCCGAGTTGGTTGTGGGTCCGAGTTGGTTGTGGGTCCGAGTTGGTTGTGGGTCCGGTTGGTTGTGGGTCCGAGTTGACTCGAAACCACGTGAAAATGGGGCAAAGTGACTGTAAACCACTCAGACCATGGCCTAGGCATTCAAGTTCCTAAACTCAATAGTCAAGGGCATTCTTACCAAGGGGTTCTCTCTCATGAAGCCCATTGTGGGAGATACGCTGTAGTCTTGCAGACGAGGAACTGAACCTTGCAAATTCAGACTTGAGATTTCCTCCATGTCTTTGTTCGGTGAAACGTTAGCCATGATCCAGGACATCAGGCCGAACTTCGACAATTGATGACTGAAACACACAGTTCGTTGCAATGTACTTTCACCCCTCCGTGTCACGCGATAGGTCCAATCTTAAAACTTGTTATAGATTATGACCATCCTACATTGTACCCCTACCGTCGAGGCCTTATCATGTTTATCAAATTCAAAGAGCTACCGGCACTCGGTAGGCTCATAAAATTAAGTTGTGCAACTGCCGGCTAGTTAGACAAGTACTAACTAGTGGCGTCCATCATGACTAGACTGGTGTGATGATGTAAATGTTCACGTACAATGTGCTTTTTTATCACGTGTCCTTCTGTGGTATCATGTGCATGCATGGCATGTACACATAATACCGTCGAGAGAGCTAGCGAACGTTACCGCAGTTTTTGAGCCACTTCCATTCGTAAAGGGGGGCGTTTAAAATCACATAAAAGAAACGTCATGTTTAAAAATACTATTGCCACATTCTATGATATCAAGGCCAATAGGAATTTCAAAATATACTTTTTTTATTTTTGTTTATGTTCTACCTCGATTGTGTACACGAGTCGACTGTGTTCAGGCAATTCTAGGGAAGATATTTTTTGTCGGTTTCATAAAGGAGGCTACTTTCTGAATTATTTTTTCTGTTTTATTTTTTATGTCATACGGATTCCCACTGTCAACAGATTCCCAATCCGATATTGATTCATACTTTTGTGTCCATTTGCCCATCAAAATGACTCATCCGTGTAAATTTCGATTTAAGGTTTAACCTAGCCCCACAAATAGGGCTGTAGTGGCTCTGTGCGACAGATAAGAGACAGATTGTAAAAGAGAGCCACTGCACTGCCCTATTTGTGGGGCTAGGGTTTAACCATGAAGAGATACTTGTGTCGCTGCTAGCAAATCATAATTATTTTACTGAGCAGGCGAACTGTTCAGCGAAAACTTAGAGGCATGGGTTTGTTTCGACAAAAGAGTCCTACCGACATTCTGGAAGTTGCTTGCTTTATTAAAGCTTGTTTTTAAATGTTTTAATTCCTCCATGATTAAAGAGTACTGCAGAAGTCGGGACGCTTACATGGCTATCGATGGGTGCATTTGAAATGCATCAAAACTTGAATGGAATAAATGTCGACAGAGAAACAGTCTGCCATCTCTTAGGAATCTTTGCTGGTGGAAAAAAGGTGTCTTTCTTGGTAGCAGTTAGAACAACCAACGGATTGGGCTCTGGTGGAGCATCTAGCGAAAACACTGTTCGCAGTTTTGGATGAACATAAAATTATTTCATGAATCGAAAGACAACTGCGAATTAATTCAACGAGGATTTGTCGGACATTTCGTTAATTCAGTTTTGCTTCATGAACATTACTCAGGTGTGTTCCATCCAAAATTGAAGATTTGAGCCATGTACTGTTTTTACCATGGTGTTATGATGGCATAAAATGTATGAATAGACTGTCGTACGAGATACCCAGATCACCCCCCCCCCCTGCGGTTAGTGTAGGTAACTGGGATTCGTTGTTGAAATTTTCTGTTGTAAGGCTACCCAAGATTGTAATGCCTAGCTGTCTTAGTGCCTACATGTTGCCTACTTGTTGGCAAATTTGGGGCTACATTGCAGGTTAATCTATCATCACTTTTTAATGTCGGAGACCGCAAATTAGTGAGGGCGACCTCTATAATTGTTCTCGGCCAAAACTTATTATTAATTTATGCAGAAATCGGTACGTAAACCTCCTGGTGAACCTCCGCTGCATAAATAGTGCTACTTTATTTGATATCATTAAAACTCCATAAACCCTGGTTGGGACCATAATGAGTTATTGATTGAATTTCTCGAACTTTATAACTTGAGAATGTAAAAGCACATCAAGGCCAAATATTTCTGTGCGAGGAATTCTTCCACAGTGTATTAATATGTAAACAAAGTTATGACTATCCAATGTAATACAACAGTACTGCGATCTCGCTCTGAAACGCTTGATTCATTCGGCTAGCGGCCGCAATACCTGATATTATTCCCTTGGGGACATTTGTTATGTGACGGGGATTGGAAGCGGCGAGCGATTAATTTTTAAATCTCTATTTTACTGTATTGGGTGAGTTAAAGATGTCTGGTATCAAACTTTACAAAAATATCCTTATAGAAATTACTCACATGTACTTCAGTTGTAAGGGGGTATAATTTCCCCATAACAACGCGTAATTGCTAGATATCTGCTCAATGTACATTAGGAAGAACACCACTTATGCATTGTTATTTTCCATTCTTCCTATAGGGGTTATTTTTATTTCTTTTGCTTTGCTCAAATATTGACAACGCCTGATTGTAAAATTCTGGAGGCTTGAATAAAAGATATGAAAATTCACCGGAGTCCACTTGAGTCTGTCTCCCGAGAAGAGTAGAGCTCTTCAACCCCCAGTGTCGAGCGACCCGGCGCAGCCATCACATTGGGTCTGCAACTCGCGGCTCCTGACATTAATTAAGAAAAATTGTTAACACTGCAAGTAAAGTGTTTTTTTTTTCATTAGGCTCTTCAGTGATTGGTCCAGTGCTTCAGTGATTATCACCAAGTTCCTCCAGTTTTATTTTGAATTTGGGAAATTTTTTAAATGTTCAACACGTTATATTGTTCACCCCGATGGTCCCTTTTGTGAGGAGTCAGCTCTACACTCAGCTGCATGCTGGCATAATGATCGGCACGGAAGGTGCACATTCACACGCAGTGGTCCTTTTAATTCGGTTCACCGTATATCTTTATCCATGCCCTAATAATTAATGTATTTCATTTTCTGGGATTTCCAGGAAGAGCTAGACACAGTTGTTTGAGAGTGGAATGCCCACCTCATCTCGTCCTCACGAAATCGCCAGGGCCATTTGGACGTCCCATAGTCATGTACGCCTTGCCGCAACTGTATTTACGTACCTGTTCAACTTGATGAAATAGAATTGTGAGAGTAAATGTACTTTGAACGGTTTTTACTCATGTGCCAGGGACGTGTTTGAGCAGAGAGGGCTATTTCTGTCCCACATGACGCAGGCGAAGGTCTTCATTTATACCAACGATCATAATAATTTTAAAAACTGCAACCATGCCGTATCAATACCTTCATTACAAACAATATTCATGCATTTATGTAACATCTGTTGCACATGTACTTTCTTCCTCAACCTTTTTGAATACCCAACTTAATTGTTGTACCAGTGCACCAATGTTTCATGAAACTTAAAAAAGTTTGCGGTGGGTCATGTACAGCCACCCTTATACACTTATAACAAATTAAATGCTCTAACAAAGAAAGGTAAATGTTGGAGTGAACATCCGCTACCTCCAATTAAAACTATAGAAACAAGGCAAACTCAGTGAAATTTAGTCAATGGAAGAGACTGAAGTTTCCGTCGAATTTCCTCCAGAGGGATCCCAAACTTTTTTAGTCTAAACCTGAGTGATTTTTCACTCAAAATCGACAGTCTTCAGAAATAGAGTATTGAAATCTACGTTACATTTTACAGTTGTCATTTTAGGTCATTTTAAGTTTTTTCGTCAGTCTCATCCCAAAATTGGGTGAGGACATCCTAAAATACACCGGCTCCTCAGTGCCCAATTTCCACATCCCCGTTGGGCTCATTACGTCATTGTCAATATTCCACCACGGCTTTCCAGTTCCTCTCCATACTGAGCACTTTGAACCTGATTTTGGTCTTGTTTTTCCTGTTTGATTTATTGTTCATCTCCCTCTTGGGGAAAATTTTCTTCGGTTCGAATTTCCTGTTGTTTTTTTTCTTTTGGTTTTAAGCTTAACGCGCGCGCTGAGTGCGGGCATTTTTTGTTTAGTCATATAAGCTGCCTACGGTGACATCGGAAGAGACTGTGGAGGTTTTCTGTTGTCTTACATCTCAAACTCAAATCGTCTTTCCTTTGGCGGACTGTCCGTCCTTAAAAAATAGTTATAGGGATATTTTCAACAAATCCTCCTTACCATATTGTTTGGATACCGAAAGTGGCCTAGTCCTCCTCCTTGAGGTTTGCAGACTTTGCTGTAAGTCTATCCATCCAATTTCAATTTTTCGCTTTTTGCATTTGATTGCGAATCCGTTATAGGGGATTGGGAATCTGTTAGGAAGAATTCGAAAAATATTTTTTGTTTGACGCTAATGGGCTTCCGTACCATTGGACTCTGTGTGCAAAGCAAAAAATATTGATTTGAAGATGCTTTGAGATTATTTTTGTACACGTAATGCAGAGCAAACTGATCATTTTGTACACAGAAATAAGTGGGGATTTTAACTGAAAAGCTTAAAATTTATGCTTTTTGTAAAATCTTAGTTCTTATTTGTGCCTTATTTCAAAGAATCAAATGTTGGCTTTATTTCAAATTTTGAAAATTTTGATATTGCATATTAAATACTATAAGCTACTTACAGCGTGCAAAAAGGACGTAAACAGCGCCCTCGTGCTCATTTTGCAAAACAGGCGCATGCCACAGTGCTAAGCCACCATGGCTCACGAAGCAACAGACATTCGTCGCAGAAAACAGGCCGGTGAACCCTTAGGAGGAGAACTTAAACAGCCAGCTTCCACACTAGAAAGCAACTCAGGAGATGCTAAGACGAATTCATCTGAAGATGTCGAAAAGGGCATCGATTTGGAGCCTCATTCATACTGGTTAACCCGCATCGTTTTTCTCCGATCGCTTGCGTTTGTTTATCGTGAGTACGAGTGACTCCACACGCGCGCACCAGCAGCGCAAGATTTGGCCTGGATGAAGGATAAAAACAACAGACATATGACTGGCCTAAAACTTTTTGCGTGTTTTGTACATCCATGGTGCACCATTTACGACACACATTTCTGCCTCTCTCTAGCCTCTTCCAAGGCGACGTAACTACACGATGCGCAGCAGCACAACCATGACAACGGCTCCCTGCCCCTGGCTCCCTTGCGTCGTGCTGGGGCATTCCCCCAGAACTGTGGCGTCCGACGTCTGCTCTGCTCCCGAACATGGGAGCGGAGCGGACGTCGGACCACAGAGTTCTGTGGGTAGGCCTACCGTGGCATTGCATCATCACCATCTTGCCATTACGTTTGTACACACAGGACATGTTACGTCGTGCTGCCGTTGCCCATCGTGTCATACTGTTTTACGTCCTTTCCTTGTCGAATTTTTTACGCCTAAACTTCGCTCCTTCCGTCACCTGTTGCACTTTGTCCATTCATCATTTCGCCCTTTTGCCACTTTGCCCACACATACTTTGCCCACATGCCACTTCGCCTACACGAGGGCCCACGCAATATTTCGCGTGATGCATGCGCTAATTTCACAAGCACGTAGGCCTGTCATTAATCAACAAATCTCCACATCCTATAACGTGTTTATTGTTTGCAAGTTTTCGGATACAATAAAGCATCAAGACTCGGACAAAATGAAAGCATTTTCAAAACAAGCATTGTTCTGTCACAGTGCTACAAGTTTGCCAACAGCATGCATTGAGACCTCATGGAAATCGGAAAAATTCCCAGATGCATAAGGACAGCTCTAATTCTAAGAGCTAGAACTTCTAAAAACTTCCTGTATCCATTCATTCAGAATAGATACAGGAAGGGTTGGATTGTTGTTTTAAAATTTGATGTGACCTCCTGTCATTTTTAATTTTGACAAAGGCCGTAGAAGAAGTGGCACATGGGCGAAGTGGCAAGTGGGCGAAGTAACCAATAGTTTGGGGATTGTATATTTGAGGAACCTGTTCATAATAAAAGAGAGATGTGTGTTTTAACTTTTGGATTCACCTTAGTAGATGACTGTGACATCATGCTTAACAACTGTAGGGTTGATGGTGTGGAAAGAGAGCAGGGTTTTGAGTAAGGTGGGAAATTATGAGGGGAACTGTGAGTGTTTTAACATATGACATGAAGTGGAGTCACACTTGCATGGCTGGTATAGCAGTAAAGAAAAAGTCGCATCTTCTCACAATTGACAATATGAAATTTCCAAAAATAGGGTCAGCGAAATAGAGTGTTGCATTTTGTTCTTTGAGGGGCTGACCAGTTGTATGAGATTAAAATGACAAAAACTGTGTGGGGGGGTCCCCAGATATGCAATCCCCAATGTTTTTACCGCTGGGCCTATACTTGACTTTTTAGGACTCGTTATTACTGTCAGCTATTGTACATGTATGCTTTCAGCTGGCTAATAGTTAATCACTGTAGGGAAAAACCTGTGGCATCCGTAGATGTAATTCTTTCCAAATTTGAAATTTGTCTCAGTCGCAGATTCATGTCTTTTTTGGCAATGTTTACCTTTATTGAGATGATATAGTATTAGGCCTGTAAACAGGGCCCTGTGTATGTCCAGTATCGACAAAGGGCCCTGTTTACGGGTGTAGTATATGATGAGAGAACTGGAGGTAGAATACAACTTCTTTCCAGAGCGGATAACAAGTAGGAGATTTTTCTCTGTAAGACTTCCGTTTACCATGGAGCTATTAAAACGCATCAGTGATGACCCTACAGTGGTATATCAGTCGTCAGAAAGTGATAACAAGTCCTTAATTAATAGGCAAATTTAGCGTAGAAAATGTCTAAGTATTTACTTACAAATGACGTTTTCATTTTCCAGACGATTTTCTAAAAGGGAAGAGTTGATATTTTTAATGTGCTTGTTTCCCGAAACAGTAACAATTCAAACATATTTTCTAACGAGAAAAAGACATTGTACGAAATGCAGCCCATCGTTCAACGTTTCCTCTTGCCTGCAGTGTAGTAGAGGCACGTACACTAGTGGCGAGGGTTTTAGACTCCTATCGGAGACTCCTGATGGTCGGAGGTTCAAATCCAGCTGCTGTTCACATGCTGTGACTTGGGCCGAGTAAATTTACCCTTACTAGCCTCTGTCCACTGTCCAGGGGTGTAACTTTGGCACCTGTGAGAGCTGTAGATCATTTGATTAGCTGTTGGCATCTGTAGTGACAGCGTCGAGGCTGATTGAGCTGCATGCTCCTTAGGGAGTTGAAATCGTTGTGAAGAATGTTCACGGACCTAGGGAGCAGTGAAAGTAATGTTACCACCTTGAACATCAGTAAGGTAGATATGTGCGCATCGCAACTTATTTTTTTGTATCATTTCATTCATGCAGTAACTGCATTCCTGGTTGCCTTACACCAAAATAAGCAGCTCCTTGGCCAAGATGGACTCCTTCCAACCCGTCTCTACCTTGACCGCATCAAAAACTACGTCGGTGGCACAGTCAATACACAGGCTCTCTCTTTCGCTCCGACAGTCCTGTGGTTTGTGGACACGGAGGGCACTGTTGATTATTGGCTGGATGTGTTGGCGTACGCTGGCATTGCATTGTCTGCGCTCGTGCTTTTGCTTGGAAGTGCCAACATGGTCGTCATGGCAACACTGTGGCTATTATATCACTCCCTAGTAGGCGTCGGACAGAAGTGGTGAGGAAATGAGACATTCCTGAATATAAATTCCAATAAAAAACGCCAGAGATATAAGTTCTGTTTCATATAGATCTAAGGACAACATTCTGATAAAGCAGCATTTCAAATTCTGTCCCCTTTTGTATTAGTTTTGTGCCTAGATAGTAGATACCTCTGCACAGTGTTGTAGTTGAGTCTATGAAGTCCAGTTACAGGTCCTTTCTTGAGATCAATCAGGCGGGGTAAGCGGTGACAAAGGAATGCTGTCACCACAGTTCATTTGAGTAGCTTGTGATTTGGTTTAACCCCTTGACCGCGGGAATTGTTTTCCGAAAGCCGACTCCAAGAATTCCAGCCTCGCTTGGCCACTAAGGTCACCTGCCAAACCGCAAATTCTCAGTTTGTGGCCCTGCGTGCTCTGCACGTTTTGAATTACACAGTGACAAGGCTCATTGTTCGGTGGCATGCGGCTCTACTCACGCTTCCACATTCCCGTTGCCTCTTTTCAAAGCGGGGACTATTGTGAAGCTGGTGATTATGATGCAAATTTGGTCTTTTCGTTTCTGGGCTACACACAAAGGCCAATCACCATATATACAAGAGCCAGGGTCTGCCTTCTTTCATTTTGTTCGCTCGAGTGTGGGCCGAGAATGATAGCTGAAAAGCGGGCTGAGGATCTCCATTTTTACAGCGGCTCTGACCGTCATCCGTCGCAAAGGGGTTAAAGCTACATGTCTTGTAATGGACTTGTGATGGATTTGACTGCAATGCTGCCCTCATATGCCATTCCAATCAATTGGCTTTTTGGGGTAATTGTATCATGATTATCTGCCCAGATGAAACTGCTCAAAATTTTTCACATCATAACACTGGCTTCCTTTCATTTCTTTTTGATATTCAGGTATTCATTTGGTAAGATTTCAAGAATCTCTCATGAATGCCAGTAAACACTTCAAAGAGGTAGTGAGCAATCCCCATTAATACAGTGTGGTTCACTATAATAGCTATCTAACCATATTTATACAGATTGCGCACGGATATGGTCCTAAGGCGACAATCTTAGGCCTCCTGACTGCCAGTTGACTTCCGATGTCCCTTCAGATCACAATTTAATCAAGTCAGTGCAGTTGTAACCAGAGGAGAATAAGAAAATAACATTGCCAACATTGGGTAGGTGTCTTCCAAAGGTTGGCTTACTCTGGTCAGGGTACATTCAAGGTCCTATTTCCACTATCCACTGCTTGTGTATAAACCTCAGAGTTTTATTTGTGGGTCAATGGGCAGTAGACTCTCTTTCAACGCCCATCATGTGCACTGTCTGCTTAAGTTATATTGAAATGTCAGGCTCAAGGACACAAGCCCTCCACAATTCCCTCCCCCCCATTTATACTGAACACCAGTTATTAATATGCCATTCTATCTTGCTTTCTGGAACAGGTTGGGAATCCCAGCTCCTGGAGACCGGTTTCCTTGCTATCTTCATGTGCCCCTTATTCAGTTTACGCCAGTTCCCTCGGCGCACCCCGACCCCCAGGGTCACCCTCTGGGGGTACAGGTGGCTGATCTTCAGAATCATGATCGGAGCGGTGATTTGATTTTTGATGTCATGTTTATGGGGGGGGGTGTTCTGGTTTCTTGTACGTCTGGGTGATTAACTTGTGGCAAAGAATTTGACAAAACTATGTAACTGTGGCTTTTCATGCATGAAACTGAACTGAGATATTATCGTATGCTCTTGCATTCTCTAATGGTGAACTTGTGTAAGTTAGATGGGAGAATTCACCTGTGATTTTTAATTTCTTTTTGTTCCCGTATTTTTAGGGATTAATCAAAATCCGAGGGGATGAGTGTTGGCGGAATCTGACCTGCATGAATTACCACTATGAGGTATGGAAACCATGCCAAAGCAACATACTCTCGTTTAACCTTTACCACTGATTCTACTTCTTGAAGTGACAGTTTGCACGAGGCCTACGGGTTGAAACCTGAAAGTCAACCCTAAGGAAAGACTCGAAAGAGCAGTGTTGTTGTCGAGTCCATCGCAAGTCTAACAATGTGAACAAAGACAGAGAAATGCTCATCAGAGTTCAACTGAATTCTCCTAACTACTTTTTCAACTTCCCAAAGGGTTTTCATAAATTGCATATGTCGGGTGTAAGGACTTATTACTGTCAATCCCCTATCATTCTTCTCACAGACTCAACCAGTCCCTAACCCCATCAGTTACTACTTACACCAGTCTCCCGAGGCTATGCACAAGTTTGAAACGTTGTCCAATCACTTCATTGAGCTGGTCACCCCCATTTGTCTCTTGATCCCATGGCGACCAACCATGATGCTAGCCGGAGGGATTCAAATTTTCTTCCAGGTAGGACAGGTACCCGACTTTCTTTTTCGGGAAATGAGAGAACACAGAAAAAAGTAGACCTTGTCTGAAGGTTGTAGTTATGGCTGATAACAGCACATGCACCAAAAGAAGTCACTGGCTAGTGACTGACAGCCACTTTTCCATAAACTTGAGCGTTACTCCAAGCCACATCCATTTGAATTTGACTCTAGCTGCATTACCTTTGAAATCACCTCTTTAACTGTATTTATGTTTGTCTAATTTGAGCAGAACTTTTGCAAATGAAAGATGGGTCCGTAAACATTTTAGTAAATTCAATGTCTAGAGATCAGTCACCTTATTATTATCAAACACTGCTTCAAAGTGGCTGCAACCAGCAACACCAAAGTCTAAGCCGAATCAACTCCTTTCCAAAACAGCCTTATTGTGTACAAAACTCCCCTCAGGTGGTACTCATCATCAGCGGTAACCTGAGCTTCCTCAACTGGTTGACCATACTGCCCAACATCTGTTGCTTTGATGACAGGAGCCTAGCCTGGCTCTTCCCTGGCTGGATGAGCAGTGCCAGTGCGACAGTGAGGCAGATACAGAGGGAGGAGAGGGAGGGGACGGGACCAAAGGCTACATTTGGTAGGTCATATGATTGGCAGGAGTGAGAGGCAGTACTGACGTGCCTGAAAGCCTCTGTGATCATTTATGCTGTTGAAATCCAGAGTTGTCGGAATAATTTAACCGAAAAACTGCTTTACTTCTTTAAATTTTTTTTTTAATACCAGTACTTGCAGCTTTGCCAAACTGGCCAACTTTGGTTATTTTTTATTTTGAGAAAATGGTTTCTAATCACCAAAGTGTAGCTTGTCTTTTTGCATTGTTTCAGCGAACTTTGGACAGTAGAGTCAAGTGCCACCGTTCAATACACAGGTGCTGGGCATCCCAGTGCCCAGAGAAAGTGTCATGGGCACAGTGGTTGATTTGGGCAACTTTAGAAAGACTTCATCTGATAATGCCTTCAGAATGGGGATCCAACAAGTCAACTGAGGTATAGCCATGATTAATTCAAGAGAAGTGAGTAGCAGTAGTCCTTCCATTTCTCTTCCCTAGGTGTGTATGCACGGCGAGTGTTACACATAAACTTGGCCGTGCTGATTGTATATCTGAGTGTACCTGTCGTGACCAACCTGCTGTCCACCAGGCAAGCCATGAACACTTCCTTTGACCCATTGAGAATTGTCAACACCTATGGGGCGTTCGGAAGGTAAGTTACCACTGGGCAAACAATTCTACTTTTTCTGAAAGAGTCGGAACTGAAACATTGAAAAATTGATTCTATTTCCATAGTTCACATACCTGGCTTGCTATCATGCGTGGGAACAAAGGCGTGAACATGCAAGTTGAGCCCTCACCTGTTTCTCATTATAATAGCATACAGCGCCCTCTCTAGGTGCTGCACAAAGCCAATAGGAAAGCATTTTGATTCAAGGCTTCTCGAGCCTATTTTCTGAAAGAGGTTTATTCCAAACTCGTGCTACTGATGGACCGTTCAAGCCACTCCAACACTCCAGAGACTTCATCAAAGTATCCACTAACCCTAACAGCCCTGAATTCTGTGGTTTCATCGTGATTTTTTGCAGCACCCTAGTGGGCACTAACCCCTGGCCAGAAAGGACAGAATTGCTAATACGAACAAAAAGCAACGTGATCCTCCTGCCAAACTTTCACATGCCCCATTACTTAATTTCCCCAGTGTCACCAAAGAAAGAACCGAGGTCATCTTTGAAGGGACCTATGCCACAAACCCCAAGGACCCCAGCGCCGTCTGGCTGGAGTACGAGTTTAAGTGTAAGCCAGGGAATGTGACTCGTAGGCCCTGCCTGATCTCACCGTACCACTACAGGCTGGACTGGCTCATGTGGTTTGCGGCCTTCCAGGTACGTTTCGGTTTTGATAAAAATACTCTCGTCATTTTTATTCAATTAGATTTTACAATAGAAGGTCATTGCTTCTTCACCAAACTCATCCGGGCAATTGTGATCAATATCTATGGTCCAATCAGCCTGATGGAAACTTTTGAGTTAAGAATAGATAAGAAGAAAAAAGAAGTTTGTGGCTTTAAAGAATTAAAATGCATCAGTCAGAACGATTTCCCTTTTGGGATCACCAAAGGCACCGGTAGAAGTGGAGAGTTTGACATCTGTGCCCACCATTTGTTAAGCCACCCTTGTTCACTGTTGATTTCCATCCTTCCTGGTCCTTCAAACATCTACCACGAGGTTCTGGAGAATTTTGTTAGATTGAGGAGGTTATTACCGAGTGTTATTTCACTCGGGGCTTGATGCCATATGAACAGTTCTTTGTGGAAAGGATGTACCGTTGGTTTCTGGTGCATAGTATGATGTAGGTAGGATTCAGAGGTTCCCAGCAACTCTTGCTCTTTCATAGAGCAGCTGTTCTGGTCATCCGAGTAGACTGTTTTACCACCTATCTGGAGACACGGTGTTAAACTGAAAGATGAAAAAACGTTTTTGCTAAAGTCCTATCCTCAATTATACTTTCTGTCCCTTTTTTTTCTTGATATTTCTTCCTGTCCACTTACCAGAGTTACGAGTCCAATCCATGGTTGGTGCACCTTGCTGGCAAGTTCCTCTACAATGATAAAGGGGTCACGTCGTTGGTAGCACACAATCCGTTCAAGGATGGTGATCCGCCAAGGTCAGTCGCCTCTGCAAACATTTTTTCACTGTGAGGAAGGTAGCGTTGAAATGCAAGTTTCCAGAGACCAAGTCACTTTGAGCACGGCTTCAGAGTGTTTTACCCCACATACTTCAACTTCGCTGTTGTTTCTTCATTGCCTTCAATTATCTGCTGTTCTTTGTTGTTTTTTGTTGGCGACATTTGCCACTTCAGTCTCAGTAGGCATGAGAATAAACCCAGGAATTCTTGTTGAAATTGGTAATGTTCAAAAGAAGGATTCACTGTCAACGTTTATCAGGTTCGTCCGAGCATTGCACTATCGCTACCAGTACACCAAAATTGGCAGCCAGCAGTCACAGGAGGGCGCCTGGTGGAGCCGAAAGTTCCTGAGGAGCTATCTGCCTCCTGTCTCCCTGGAGAGCCTGGAGGGGTACATCAAGAGCCAAAGCTGGGACCTGCCCAAATACGCCAAAAGGAAGATCAGGGAGCAGAGGAGGGGGAAGCGCGGAAGGTCAGCATCATAGGTCAAATGTCAGAGCACAAGGATCTTGCATCACAGGGCAAGTTGTAGTAATAACTACCTGTGAACCACTTGTCAAGGTTGCCTGGCACTCGGGATATAGTTTGTGCTCGGGATAATCGGCCAAAGGTTATCACTCAAGGTTGTCTCAATCTTGCCCACAGGTCATACAGTGTAGACCTTATTTTTTCTTTCCCAATGAACAGGAGCCAAACCTCACAGAGGTATCACCTCTCTAAAAATTATCTCTTTTTTTCTACTTCCTTGAGAAATTCCAAGTTTTGACCACATGAATAAAGTTCAGATACGTGCGTGTCCTTTAAGCAAAAGTATACTTTTATTAGAACTTCCAAAACTTTGAAATACTGAAAAAGTTACAACTATGGAAAACACAAAATGGCAAGTTGGAACAAGCAAAATAACCGTACTTAATTAAGGGATTTTCTTTTTTATATTGAAGCTTACAAGTTTACAGAATGTGACAACAGCAGGTTTATTTGTACTTTGTGCTGTTTTCTCCTAAAGCTAAAAACATGGTTGAGCTAGCACTATTTCACTTTTGGGGGTCTTCGTTTAGTGTCAGTGACAGCTATTGAGAATATCTGCATAAAGTGGAAATTTTAATTTCTAAGCTTATGTTATGGTATCATCTAAGCTCTGCTTTCGGTCCAGTCGATAAATTGTATATTTTGTGCGATCATTTTCTGAAAAGATAATGTTGCTTCATAAGTTCTGCCTGTATCAATTTAAAAATATGTCAAATCAGTTATGATTTTGCAGCTTCTTGCTTTTTAGTTTGATCTGAAAAAATAAACACTGATTTTATAAATTACAATAATAAAATATGATTGTACAATAACACCTTTTTGGTTTTAATAAACTTTCATGCATATAACTCTTTATATGAAAAAATAAAAACTTGAGAAATGAATATTACGAAGAGGTAATAGTATGAAAATAGAAAGGATCCCTGAAACGCAGCTTTTCTGGCCAATTATGAAAACTTGATTTTTAAAAAAGATGTAACAAATATAAAACTCAATTTCCTGAGATGACCAATGTCAGAATCTATGTGATGACTCGGGAACTTTGACGCATGATACCTCTTTTAATGTTAGAATCCGATTTGAATATGATGACCGTTTCAAGGGTAGAAAGTGTATTATTCCGGTAGACAAAGGAAATACTTCTTCCACTTATTCCTGGGATGCGAAATGATAAATCCATCATGCTGCACAGATATGGATCCTAGCTTTACGAAATGTTGGATTCCAAGCAAGAAAACTGATAAACGTTTGCCCTTTGCAAATATTCGGAAGTCCTTCCAGAATCTGTGTTCCATTCAAACATTCTAACTAATCTGAACAAACTACCAAAAGTTAGATTTTTCCAAGCATTTTGCACATCTCAGTACAACTGTTCATTTTCGCCTGATTTGTTCATGCATAATATTAAACATAACTAGTGAACACCACAAACTTCCAACTTCCAAGATGGATATTACCCTGGTGAAATACACCAAAGCCATCCATGCATTAAAAAAAATCACCTCTGCACAACGTCATCATAGCTTAATGCAAACAAAACACTGGACTGAAATCTGGCACTGCATACACAGCTAGTCATCCAACTCGAACCATCCCGAAAGAAAGTCAGTAAGCAAGGTTGCCTGCACTGGTCGCCTCTACTGGTGCATCTCGCAGGTGAAGTACTCCTTGAGTGGAGCCAGGAGGTGTTTGATGACTGGCACACTCCATGCCTGACCCATTAGCCGGTGGCGTGAGGTGCGGCTCATGTTCGCAATGTCTGTGTAGTGGTCGGGAAAGCCAAAAATCCTGCCAAACCCAAAGCGTGACAAGATTCATTATGAACAGATGGACCATGCATAATTAACTTGATTAGCATGATTATGGCCTGCATCTTCAACTCTAAAGATTCCAACTACCTTTACTCGAGGACACGTGGTCACTATTTCCCACTGTGCTGAAGATGCTCTTTCTCTTTTCTTCTCCAACTTGTACACATTCAGTTGCAAACTGGTCCCAAAGATTAATCTGCTCATTGGGCCAAGGTCCAGTGGTTCGAGTGCCCTTATTAGTCCAGACAGGCCCCCACACTGGCCTCCACTGCTCTATGTGGAGAGTCCAGTAGCTCATTAGCCTGCTGGCGGTTTCAGCAAGGCAAGCGTAGCCATCTTCAAAATCTTGGTGCTATGGCAATGAATTTCAGCTCAGGCTGGGCTAACCTACCAGCTTTTTCACACATGCTGCTGGAAAGTGTCACTCTAACCACTCTTATAACGGAGTATGGCTTGAAAACCAATCTTATTCATTAATACACGGAGGCACAAAATGAAACAATGATAGGGGAAAGCACTGCTCACCTTTCCATTTCTGTACACCAGAGGGCGTCCTCCTGTCCGTTCATCAGGACGGGCAGCACTTGCTCATTCTTTTGCTTGATGGAGTTCAGCTTGGAGGTGACTGTGCGGACCTTGGAGAACTATCACAAAACAGATCAAAGCTGAACTTCACAGGTCAAAAAAACTTTCCAATAGACACACTTGGGACTTTTTTGAAGAGACGGGGGGGGGCATCCTCCATGAATTGTTGTTTGTAAGCCCTCAAGTTTCCTTAAAAATATACAAATGTTTCAAAACCTACAATGTAATTAATTGTCATGTTGATAAATCTCATCTTAAAAGGTTCTGTATGCGACGTCAATGTTACTCGGAACTGTTGCCTCCACTCATCTTTCAACTTACTTGCTCAAAAACTACCACTGAACGATATCTCTGTTTTTTGGTAAAATAGGCAGTCTTTTCAGCAACAATACACGAGCATTCACACAGACAAACAGTGCAATTCTTCAGTCCTTCGGAGAAAGGACAATAAAAGAAACAAAAATTGTCAGTAGAGGAGGAAAGCCCATTTGCTGACATAGTGCACCTGGCTATCCAACCACATCTACCCACATTTTCCTACCTGGGCTTGCCTGTTGCAATTGGGTTCCAGACAGTCTTGAAGGCACAGTGCGTTCTTGTCTGTGGCAATGTTGGGTCTTGGTAGCAAAAATAAGTGTGGGGGGGTATGAGTTCCAAAACAAGGATGCGGGTATTCAGAAAAGAATCAATGAAATATGATCTATGTATTGAGATCTCTACTTCTCAGAATTAAGCTAATTTCTAGTTCATTTCTAAACTTCAGTCAAATGACGAGAAATTACATCCCCACACATCAAAGCCAATGGTCTAAGTGCATCCACTTTTAGATGTTTATGGCCACCTGTTGCCATGGACACCAACCTGTTCATGCCAGGCAGGTTGCCCCAGAAGTAACGGGCTCTGTGGGCTGGCGAGACATCCTTTGCATCAACAACCACCGGGTCACACTGCAAAAAAGAGGGAAAAAATGATATTTAACCTTTATAAAATGCTGTATTTATCCGGTATCTCAAGTTTTTTATGCTTGCAGGAAGTTAGATTCTATGATATAACACAGAGTATATCACATGATTTGGGGCAAGTAAGTAATGTAGAAGGATTCTTGGTGATAGTTGTAAAATTTTGATTCTTTTGGAAAAATTTCTAGAATCTGTCATGCAATCTGAGTTCTAATTGATGCAGGTTTTTTTAGGACGATGCTGGCCTACCTCCAGGAATTTTGAAATCTCCATTTTGTGTTGGTGAGGCATCCCGACCACATTCTCAAACAGCCAGAAGAATGGGCGCTGGCTGTCAGCGTTGGGGCGCACGACTGTCAGGAGACGGTAGAAATCAAAGAACAGACGACCAGTCCCTGCTGCAGCAAGAAATGTTAGCAATGCAATATGTAAAGGATTAAGCTAAAAGCAGTGTAAATGCTGAGCCCAGGAAAGTTTCGGCTTCGCAGGAATAATTATCCAACTCATAACAAAATATGATGTTAACTGCACTAGATGGCACTGAGGCAGTATTCCTAAACGAAATCTCTCTCATTACAGTCACGCAACTTGCAATATTTGATTACAAAATGCAAACTGTGATCTGATTTGAAAGAAAAAGGAAACGGCTGAAGTCAGCTCTGAGCTACTATTGGAGTCACTGACTGTATACCTCAGACGCTTCTGAAAAAAAAAAGGAGAAATGTGTAATGTTTTGTCACTGTGAGATTATAAAATGAATAAGATGTTGGGTTTCAAGGCTAGCAAGTCTGCTACCAGCTGACGTAAAATACCTGTTTCCAACCTGGAACCATATTATATTATCAACTTCGTAAGACTGTAAGAAAAGTCTCGTGTCAGCATCCGAGACAGACACATTCTGATGGTAAGCCAGTACCAGGCAGGGTTAACCACTTGCTTCCGGGTGCCTTTGGAAATGCAGTGTCTAAAACCAGGCAATTTTCAATATCTTCGGTTTTCAAAATTTTTCAAAAATTCATATCTTTTTTCCTGAATACCTAAACCCCATGGAGTGACTGTCTGGTGGCTACTTTAATCTGACAGACAACATCTGCTGATGCCAGAGTATTTCAGCCAGGCCTGCCGTCGTGTAAAAAGAGCCCAGATTGTGTGGTGTTACCTAAGTTTCTTTTGTTCCCGAAAATGGCACAGTGCACTGCTGGCGTCTTTTCCATACGGGCCAGATTAGCGTGCAGCGGTATTGCATCACTTATCGCTGGAGTGCTGGAGTGCTTTTGTCCCTGGTGGTAATCCGCTTGCCCTGAATACCACAAACAGTGGTATACTGTTCAAAAAAAATGATGGATTTCCTCCCCTACTGACAACTGAAAAAATGTTAGCAATTCCCCGCAGCTCGGTCTTTTGTTCCAAGTAAGGTCTTTTGTTACAAGGCCAGCTCTTTTGTCCGATTTCAGGCAACCAAGCTATGTGTACAAACCCAAGTCACCCGAAACCAGGCTCCCTGGCAGCAAGTGGTGGAGACAAATGCAGTTGATCTATTAACAAACTTGCTAGCTAAGCAAAAACTCACCAAACAGTCCTTTGCGTGCCGGGTTGGCAATGGAGAGATCATTGCAGGGGCTGCCACCAATTAATAGGTCAAATGGCCCAAGAGAACGAATCTTATTCATAGAAGGAAAAAAAAAATTGCTTACATTAAACTCCAGATTCTCATATATAACAAGAATGGCCCATGGCTGGGATCAAATGGCCCTAGAGATACAACTGTTTACAAGGAAATACAACAATTCTTCACATTAACATGATTCTTATCTAACATGAATAGTGATTTGGAAGTAGCAAGACTGTCATGCTGCACATTTAAAGGTAAATACAAAAAATGCTCAGAAGAGTTCAACTATTTCTAATAATGCACAAGCAACATGATATATTCCAAATGAATGTATACCCATGTAATATTCCATGAGCTTTGTCAACTGTCGCTCTTTAAGACATTACCTACATCCATCACAAGTTACATTCTGACTGTTTCCCCAATTAAGGGTCCAGTAAGGGCAATCTACCTCCTCTGGCTCCCGTCTTACCTCTTGCGCCGTGATCTTCCTGATGTCATCCAGCTGTTGGATGATGCCGTCGTGACGCACCGAAGACACCTGCATGGCTTCCTCGTTGATCTCCGAGGCGAAGTAACAGTCCACCTTCAGACCCAGTTCCTTCAGGACCAGCATGCCTTGAATGAAAAGGGGGGGGTGTTGTCATAAAAACAGCAAGCAGACAAACTCCGAGAGCCGATTTCATGCATCTGCTATCAACTATGAGATTTTCAATGACATAACCGCATTTCACCGAGATCCACTCACAGTAAGTATCAACAGATTGCACTGTGACAATCACTAAAGCTTCATTACAATGTGGAGAGAACAAAACAGGAGGCAGGACTCAAATCTGTAATCTCGAAGATTGTGATCTGGCTCTACATCCATGTTAATCATACTGACAGAAAAACTGGCGGAAATCAAGACCTGTGATTCTTTGTTAGAAATATAGACATACGAACAGATACTGAAATTTAACAACAGGGGTCGATCATCACTACCTGTTCCAATGCCGTCAAACAACGAAAGAACCCTGATGGGTTTACGCTGATCCATTTCCACGGGGGGATAGGTCTTCATGGGTGGGAAGGTCTGGCTGCGATCCTGCTGGAAAAACAAGAGCAGCTTCTGGGGCCAGTCGGGGCGCCGGGTGAGCAGGCCGGTGGTCGGCTCGGGTTTGCACATGAAGCATTTCCACTGGTCCTCATCAAGAATCTGCCGAGTGGGAACAGGGAAAAAAGCTATCACCAGCTTGGAAAAATCATAAAGGAAGGGCACAGAACTTTCAGAAGGAGTTTGAATCCTGTATTAACGGTGCTCTTATTAATGAGGTTAGACCGTATCAGGAATCTCACCTCTTTGACGGAGCTAGGGCCCACCAGATGCTCAATGCAGTCGTGGCAGAATGAACGATAGCATTCTGGCTGGTCACACAAGATGATGTCACTCCCTTCAGCACAGATGCAACAGAAGCTCTGAAAAGAACAGTCAGCTTTAAGCTTAGACAGACAGTGTAAAGCTTGAACAAATAAAAAATCTGCAGTACTTTTACTTCAATTTTGAAAATTTTTGGTAAGCAATGTCACAAGTGCTACCAGCTCAAGGGTAAAATGAAAATTATTACTTTTGTCAGAAACTGATATTTTAGAAGCAGCTTCCTTACTGGTGCTTTTCACTTTTCTTCACTTTAATTTGCCATGTCTGAGTTTAGGTTTCTCTTTCATCAACTAGAAATACACAGAATGGATCCAAGATATTTAGCAGGTAAATTTTGTGGGGGGAAAAAAAAGATTACAGACCGAACTGAGATACATGTACTTTGAGCTGGATTGTTTTTAACACAACTTTCCCAAGATACGGCTGAAAATGTAACACCATTCACTGAGTTCTGAGGAGGGCTGTATTCCCCAGACTGTGCTTGGAGCACCGCGCATTATGAGGTGCCTCATACCTGGTAACCATCTTCGTCGTACACGTAGGCCATCTCTACAAACTCAACCTGTAAGACCAGAGACAAAATGGTAAGCAATGCATAACTGCCCAGATTTTGACAACAGATCTCTTGTTACATCACAGTCACAGTCTCTGGCTACCAGTGGTTGGCAAACTATTGCTGGCACGAACAATTACCAATGTGTGAAAAATCTTAGGCAGCTGACTACACTAAGAAATACCAAACAGTACTATAATTAAACTAAATAAAAATGCCTCCCTCTTTAACACTAGAGGGGCAAATGGGCATTATGAGGCTGAAGCTGTTGCCAAGCAAACTTGCTCCAAACTTTGGTCGCCCAGACAAGATGGTAAGCAATATTTGTGAACGAGAGAAAGAGCTGTCTGGATCCACACACTGCGCCAACCGGCAATTTGAAGACAAAGAACTCGATCTGGACTCACTCTGCAGACTTCGCACAGACCACCAATGAAGAAAGGATGCTGGGCTGTCAAGGCTGCACTCCCACAACCAATGCAGATATCTAAAGTAGACAAAAGAATTTTTGGGGTCACGGTAAGTGACAAGAATACCGTTACATTTTCTATTTTTAAAGTGGTCCTGCCAGAACATCTTGCATTGCAAGGATTTGGAAAATTACCACTGTAAGCTTAGATTTGGTTGTCCAACTGTGAACTCCTAATCTTTTATGGTTATAAAAATAGTGAAAATAAAATCAAAACGGTTTGCTCGACATATTTGAGGTTAATAATAATAAATTTAGTTACTTTTTCACAATAAGCTCTTGCCATGATATACTGAAATGCTATTGTTGGGATCATCTATTGTTTCACTCAATTGGGAGCCGTTTTGATTTTAAAATCACAAGGAAAATGCAAGCAAGTTTCTCAAATTGAGGCGTAAAATCGAAAGTTTTGTTCCTGGGCAGAAATTAGGGGTCCAAAAGTGTAACATTTTCTTGTCCATGTTACATCCGATCTTTTTTATTTGACTTAATTGATTTCAAACTATTACTATTTGTTTGGCATGTAATTTGTATTAATTCATCACTCTTGGAAATTAGATAATGTGTTCTGAACTTACAAAATCACGTCAGATGTGACAGGGACACAAAAAAAAACAGGGACCCCTAACTTCTGGAATTACCCTCATAAGAAGTTAAAGTAATGTTAAAAATTATAATTTTTATTCACAGGTTAAGATAAAAATACTTGATACAAAGAAAAAAATGCTTAAATCATAACCTACCTTCAATGTGTTTGATCCCATTACGAACCTCTGGGATAACGGTATCTACAGATGCAATCAGAAAAGGGAGTGGGTTGAAAATAAAATTAACAATAAATAGTGTTCCCATTTTCATTTCTATCACAAACCAAATTTAACCATAACCCTGGTTCCTAAGATACCAGCTGTACTGAAGCTGGAATATTTCAAACATCTCGAGGTGTTACGATGTGGGATTGAATATACCCAGCAAGAAATGAGACCGAGGGGTACCCCCCCAACATGTCCAATTCCTATACACATTCCAGACTATTGTTACTTAACACATCCCCCCCCCAAGATGTCTGAAAGGAATTCCCCAGATTCCTGCGAGACAATGACCAACACAAAGCAGGGGGGTTCTCTCCGTCTCATACCTTGCTGCATATGGGATTGAATACAAACATTCAAATGTGTGTGTCCTGCCCTCTTCCACCCCAAGCAGTGATCAGTTTGTTGACTCCGACAGTCTTCACGTCTCCGACTGTTGGCATTGTCGGGAGATTGAGGGCTGTTAGGGTTAGGTACTGCTGGGGGCACGGTACTAGGAATCAATCTTTCAGACTCCCGTGACCGCTTACCTCTGATATCTTTCCAAGTCTCAGCTGCCTTGGACGAGGAGTGGCCGGTCTTCTTAGTGGGTGAGGACAACACGGGGCTTAGGGGTGGGGAGGCTGGTCGGGGTGGGGGTTGTTGTTCCTCTGTTGATTTGTATGATTGAAAACACATAAACTCTCGATGATGCAGCCGCCAAACAACCCATATTCACCAACATCATCAGTAAAGAGGAGACAGTAAGAAGCAATTACAGTTATAGAGGTGGGAGGAAAACCCAAGAGGAATGTTCTAGGTAAAACCCACGGAGTCAGTAGGGACTGAAAACCCAATCCACATTTAAACAGAATATAGTAAATACACAATAATTATAAATATTTCTGTACTGCTCATTTTTCAGAATTTGACGTTTTCATCATTTTCATCAATCTTTTGAAGCCACATTATCTAAGTTAAAAGCAGTGCCTTCTGAACTTTCATTCAATGATTTGGACTAGGTATCACAAACCAAAAGATAATAGACTACTGACTTGGAATTAGCCTTTGATCAAGGCACCCGCAGAGAAATGGATAGTCGCTCAACCTCAGCGAGGAGCTGGAGGAGACTAGTTTAAGCAGCAAACCAACACACGCAGAAAGACTACACGACGAACCACACTCACGCCCGCACGCCTTTGGAGTTCTGCTCCACGTAGCTTATGTTTTTCTTTACATTTGCTACCGTTTCAGTAGAAGACACGATATATGCATATGCATAAGTTTCCATCAATCAAAACGATCACCTCTGTCGTGCATGTAATAAATTATTCATCATTACAATGGCGCGCGTATTCAACACGGCATCCTTTTCGGCAGTGGTGTAAGCTCCAGACTGTCTCTTCCAGAATTACCTAAAATATTCAGCACAGAAGCTTGGAATTCCAATTGACAAACTGAAACCACAGCAAATGTTGGCCGTGAAGGCTGCTTGTTCTGGAGGGTCAAGACGCACACGTATTTGTCAATCTTCTAACTTGATATGGCAGACGTTTCAAATACCAGGCCGCACTATTGTGCAGGGACTTCATGAACATAAGCAGCTTAGACATGCTCGGACTGCTTAGCCCCCAAAACACGATTGGTCCAGAGAAATGTGAATAATACATAAGATATTAGCATTATTGAATAATTCAGATAACCACTGGAAACAAAGCTCCAAAGGTGCTTGCGGCGGAGCGCACAGTCCACGACACCTACAGCTAGGCTACTGCATGTGCATGCATGGTTAATTCCAGGCTTGCATGCAGTTTGTCATGTGGTCTTGACTATCCATTTCCCAGCAGGCGCCTAGATCAAAGGCTAACTTGGAGTGACTTCAACTAAAACACATTTTGAAACACATTTTTCCAAACAGGAGAATGTAAAAATTTCTGGCATTCTGTTTCCAACAACTTGAACCAAATGCAGTGAAAAAACTGCTACCACCATTGGATGGCCATGGTGCATTCAACAGGTGAATCTTTCAAGGAGAAAGCACGGTTCAGCGACATTAAAATGCAATCTCGTCTGCAGACTGGACACACATTACGCACATATTATATAAAGAGTTTCCAAAAAATTGTGCATTTTCACAGCTCGGTTAAATTCAACCACAGACACCAAAGGCAGAAAGTGACCAACCTACCTTCGCTTGGCATGATGGCATCCTGGCCACCTGGCTCAAATTCTTCCTTTGCCCATCCAATCATGTCTGTGCACAGCTCGTAGAATTTTTGCCAGGCTGGGTTTGAGTGCCGGCTGTGCTTGGGTACCTCGGTCCTGTATTGGGCTGGATCATTGGAGTAGGTCTTGCCTGCACGTGTGGATGCCAACTTTATTTGGAAAGACGACAATTGACATTGGCCATAAAATCAATTTGTCAAATGAGAATATATTGAACAAAACATATACTGAGAGTTGTTTGGTAAATTGTTTTCAAGTCTCAGAAAACCAAGCAAAAGTTAAGAAATATTGACAAGGATCGCTGAACGCCTAGGATGCTTTTATGGTCAAATGGTAATCTCCAACTCTTTTATCATCACACAATTCAAATCTCCAGATATCAAAGGCGAGGTCTACAGTAATGAAAGAAGTTTAAACTTTTCCATATTTACGCATGCTCAGCCTTGAAGCAACACAAGCTGCATGCTCCACCACATCAAAATTAAACAAACTCACTTACCTGCAGGGCTTGAAAGACGGCTCGCCTGTAAAGCGCAGTGTGCAAGAAAGTGGACTGCGAGAAGTGAGCAGAGAACTGGAAAAAGGGAATCACTTGGTTGAGGTTCACCTGAGGGGAAAGAAACAGCCAAACAAAGCTTCTGTGAACATGAAAATCATGTATAAATGGCTAATTACAGAAAACACCAGCCGCCTGTACCCTTTCTGAAGACACCATCAGACTTGTTTGGTAACAAATGCGTCAGAAGGCCAAAGTGAACTATTACATGGATTGCTGGTTTGAAACGAACACAAAGTATGTTATAAATTGATACACCTTAGAACTCTGCGGGCTATTCTGTTTGTGGAATGTGGATTTCTGAAATCCTTCTTCCCCGAGTTCAAAACGCGTTTGATGGAAAACAAGCAGCGTTCAAGTATTTTGACTCGGTACATTACACAATCGCCAAAAAACCACACCTGGGCAAAGTTTTACGGCCAAACAATTTGCATTTACCTTGGAGAATTTGTTATCTCCAAACCATTTGATCCAGCATGCATCGCTAGCTGCTGCATCCCTGCCACAGGTGTGGTGGTGGACCACCGTGCCAGGCCACCAGTTGAAGCCTTTCATCTTACCCCAGACCAGCTGGCCATATCGGTACTTGTCTTGAAGAGGACGACTTGGGCAAGGGCTGGAAATCTGTAGGATTGGTGGGGGGAACAATATCTGGTTCGTATAAGTGTGATGTCACTTCAATTTTAACAGTGCCCACTGCACATAGAGTTACACGGAACCATGGAACCGGAAGTTAACACACAACTTATAGGCCTAGTGTTCATCCAATGGGAGCCTGAAATCAGTGGTGTGTCCACGTGTTTGACAAAGTCACTTACAATCCAGATAAAAATGTAAGAAACACCAAGTTGATACTTTCTGAAGACAAAAACATTACCCAAGCACCGTCACTTACTGGTAAAAATATTTCTCACAACAGTGTTTTTCTCTGAATTTTCTCTAAGAAACTTTTAAAATTCGACATTGATGCAACCCATCAATTTTGGCACACACTTAGATTAGTTCAAAAGCATTGTTTTCGTTTTGTGTATCAATCTTACTTGGGCAGCCGTTGGCTCGCACAATTCGTCTTCTTCACTTGACTTTGGGGCAGGATCAGGGCCCTCATCAATCAACTTCATCTTCTTGGATGGAGGAGGCTAACAAAGGAAGGTGACAGAATTAACTTGATAAAGGTCTGAAGTACCAGATACTTAATAGAAATATGATCAATGAGTGATTGATTTGTCGGCTCTCTATAAACGTGCATAATAGGTTTTAGAATCAAACAAAGACATTACTTACAAGCTATCAAGCCACGGCATATAGTGTTAGAAAACAATTGTTATCGTTTATGCTCTTGGACTGGAGCTCTTTCGGCCAGTGTTGTATTCGAGTCCATCACAAGTCCCTACCATCAGTCTATCACAAGTCCATCACAAGTCATTCAGTCTTAAGCCAATTCACAAGCTATTTAAATGAACCGCAACAAAAGTATTCTTTTGTCACTGTTCACCCTGTTACTTATGACGAGCCTTGTGAAGGGACTTTTGACTGGACTTGTGATGGACTCGAATACAACACTGCTCTCAGCAAATAACTTGTGAAGAAACACACCTTGTTCTGGAGGATTTTGTTCAGTATTTTATCACAAGCTCACCTTCAATACATCCCTAAAGGGCATTTTCTGCTGCAAGGGGTGAGACTTCTCCTTGCTGGCTTTACTGGGACTCTGAAATGGCTCACTGTTCTTTTTAGGAGACTAAAGACCAAAATAAAAAATTCTGGAATTCTACAAGACGGTACAAACTTAATCCTTTGCACAATACTGTCATCTTGTGCCCAGACAGGGCTGTAATCTAAACTTCTGTATATTGTTAAAAATATACATCCAGCAGACACAGAATTTGAGAATGAACTTTAGAAAGGCAGTTTCCAGAGTTCTGCAGGTGTATTATTGCAAGTCTAGGGCTATTATGTCTTGTTTTGGCAAGCAAGGCAGTAAGTACAAATCATCCTAACTAAGTACCTGCACAACACCACTAATAAGGAGGACCACTTTATATGTCGGGACTTGTAAAAAAAAACCCAACATCTCTCATAATATCGTCGATTCACAATAGTGCGCCTTTAAGAGTCTGCAACGCAATGACCAATCACAGTGCGCAAAATCAGTTGACCCTTTCCAAACACACATTAGGTCAACAGATTTCGCGCATTGTGATTGGTCAATGCATTGCAAACTCTTGGAGGAGCTCTACTGTGAATTGCTCGTATTACATGAAAATTATGAAGTTGGAGAGCAGGTCAAGAAACATTCATATTGGAAAGGTTCTTAGACAATGTAAGTAAGTCTCTCATCCATTAGCTACTGCAAACCTGTTTCTTCTTGTCAGTCTCTGGTTTCTTCAAGGACTTTGGAGTTTCTCCTGCCTGGAATTTGGTGACCACAGCCGGTTTCTGTCTCAGGCTTTCTTCCCAACCACTTTGACCTCTCACTCGACCCTGAGTGGAAAAAAACAAAGTTTTACTTAAGCCTACATGTTCATTATTTTGGTTTTGTCAAATCCACAGTGCTGGGGCAGAGTGGGGCAGAACAGAGAGGAATGTTTCAAACAAAACTCCAACAAGATTCTTCAAACCTGATGCAAATCAATGGTCAAAGAAACACGAAAACACTCCAAGTCTTTAAGAATAACCTTTTCCCTTTCTTTTCAAACTTCCATTCTGCAAATGCGTAACAAAAACCCTGTAGACTGAGCATAAAAATAATTTGGCCAGCTTTTGAAGACTGATCAAATCCTACACTGCTTACCTCCTGTGAGTCATTCCGCCTTCTTTTTCTGGTAATCAAGCCCTTTTCTCCACCCATCAGATCCCTTTCTTCTTGAGCTGAGGGGTGGGGACATTAATTCAAATGACTGCATTGTTTTGAATCGAAAGCTGAGTTGTTTGGGAAAATTAAAGGCCAGACACTGGAGTAATGACATTATGTTCTTATACAGCCAAAAGGAACAAAGGAATTACAGAAAGCTTAAGGTATTAACAAAAGATTGCTGTTCTCTACAATTTGTTATTCAGCACACACAAATAAAAATCCAAAGTTTAATCAGAATCAGCACTAGCTTACTCATTTGAGAGAGAAGCTGTTGGCCCTCCTGGTTAAGCCTGCCTTCTTTTGCTTGAGGTTCACCTGGAGCTTTGATTAGACTCTGTTGACTTAACCATCGTTGTTTCTTTTCTGCAGGAGTTTTTATCTTCCTGGGTGCTGCTTCTGGTTCCTTCAGCTCTGGAGTGCACTGTGTCTCATCGTTAACAAGTGTTTCCACGGAAACACTGCTGTCTGTCTTCTTTGTATCGTCCTTGGAGCTGTCCTCTGTCTTGACTTCTGCCATTGGTGATGATCGTCTCTCTGGGACTGCTGCTGCCAGCTCAGTGCTCGCCTCTTCTTCAGTGTCTGAAGGAATCTGTATGCTGCTCCTTGCATCTGCAGATTGGTACTTGCTTGTTACCTTGGCAACATTCCCATCACTGTGTCTCTGGCTAAGGGTGGAACTGGCATTCTCTGTTGACTCTTCCGGGTCCTGTGAGGTCATCTGGGAGCTTAGCCAAGATTTTCCCACTTGGAAATTGGATGATGGCATACACATGTTTTCCTGATTGTTTCTAGATCTGCCTCTTGTGCTTGAGGGTGTTTGGTTCATCATCTGAGCCTGGCTCTCCCTGCTGCTGTGTGGGTGGACTGAGGCGAGGACAGGAATAATGGGAGAGTCTACTTGAGGTGAATTATTCTCTGTGGGCCCTTCATGAAGGTGGGAGAGCCCTGGAAGGCAATTCCCCGAAATTAAGATGCCGTCCCCATCTTCCACAGACTCATCCACGGTGGATGTATTGACGTCATTCTCAGGTTTACGATCCACATCTTCACCTTGACGCAGAGAGGTGATTCCCTTAGGCATAAAGTCTGGATTATTGACAGCCACGTTATGCCGAACTTGTGGTGACTGTTGACAGTCCTTATCCTCTGAGATGACTTCATCCAGTTCATTTGGTGATGACTTCCTTCTTTCGTCGTCATCTTCGAGGAGAGGGATGTCCTCTATGGCAGCCACCACTGACAAATTCCAAAGATTCTCATCAAGAGTTTCCTGTGTTTTCTTGGTCACTGGATTGATGGTATTCTTGCTTGCATAATGGGTATTTTCAATCCTTGGAGAAGCGCCGTCATTGTCACTGCCTCGATAACAGAGGGCCGTATAAGAGAGAGCCGACACACGGTCTTGTTCACTGGAGTCGTTGGCACGACTGACTGAAACTACTTTGGGGGCTTTTGACCCAACAATGACAGGGGCCTCCCTGTTGCCTTCATGTTGCTCTTCATCTTGACGTCTGACTTCGGGCATGATGTTCTTGGCTGGACTTCTATTCCCAAGCTTCCTGATGAAGCCCACAGGCTGTGATACTTGATTATGTGGACTGAGAGACACAGGTTCTTTCATTCTGTGAACCTCAACCGAAATCCGACGACTGAAAGGACCAAAACCTTTGATCTTATCCACTGGGGTCGAGGTGAATGGGTGAATACCAACCAAACTCAGCTGCTCTCCATGGTCATTGTTTGTACCTCTGAGGGGCTGAGGACAACACTTTCTCGCAGTCTGTCGTAATTTTATCCCCCGCTGGGTGGTAATGACTCTTCCTAAACTCCTAGAAAGACCCCCTTGCATTAATGCAGTTGTGCTGCTCTCTGCACTTTCTGTCAGGGCTTCTCTCACCTCTAATTCTGAAGTGCTGCTCGGTTGATGCATTGACGTCTCATTTGTTACAAAATTCTTCCTGCTGTCCTCGTAATTTCCAGGTGTATGTCTTGAGGACCGAGACCTCTGTCGTGTCCTCCTTTGGTGGGAAGGGGAGACCCTTTTCTTTCTAAGTACATGGCCCCTCTGCTCAGGAGTTGGTTGTCCTGTCATTTTTGGCTTTGCTGGTGGGAGGATGTCTTCCGTCTCGCAGTGAGACCCACTAGGCAGCACTGGTGAGGACTCCCCATCAGCATTCAGAGGTTGAATTTTCTGAAGCTCAAAGCCTGTCTCACTGGCCAGAAGATCAAGTTCTATTCTTTCACCTTTCAGAGAGCTGTCATCCTCTGTCCTGGGTGACATAGTTGCTGGTTCCACGGATGTTTTGTCTTGACAAAAACTTGGAGACTTGGGGTTATCTACGGTAGTCGTTTCTCCCTTGACTCCTGAGAGAACATCTTCAGATCTCTGCCCCAGAGCAGCTTCATGGTGACAGTCTTGTGTGGTGTTACCTTCTTTGCCATTTCTACGAATGCTCCTTGCAAGTCTCGTCCTGGATGAGATAAAAGCACCATCATCTTGGACCATTACGGAGCTTCTGTCTCGAGTTGTAGGACTTTGCATCCTCCCAGCACCAGCCTGAGGACCCCCTGCCTCTTTGATCTTCTTGGAAGCATCTCCTGTCAGCTCCATCGCGGAAAATATGCCCTTACTGGCTCTCCTTCCGGTTTGACGTCTTCTCATTGACGCACTCTCAGAGCCCTGATCTTGGCTCTCCCTTCTGTGTGCCTGGGGCACATCATGCTTGCTTCTTGGCTTTTCCTTGAGAGTCGTTGCTTTTTCCTCATCGGTGGTTGTCTCAGTGTTGGAGGACTTTCCCTGTTTTAAGGGAAAATGGCCTTCTTTCTTTGGCTGCTGTGATCTTACTTGTCTCACAGTTGACTGTTTGTATTGCCCCGTCTTGCTGAGATTCTTCTGATGTCAAAATTTTTTTTAAATCCGCATAGACAGACATGAATAGTTTACAGACATTCATATTCTTGAATAGTCATTTTGGGGATGAGTAAAATAAAAAAAAATCACCAGAAACAGACAAAAAGCTCACAATCTTATGAGTACATAAAGTGTCATGTGTACAAGACTAAATTTAATTCTTGTACTGTTAACAAGGGCAGACTGATCAACTTACAAAAAAAACTGACTGGCCAACAGATCGTGTTGGACCCTATGTCTATTCAGTCCATAATCACACTTGTGAAATGCAAGCACAAATGCACGAAGATTACCGTTGCTTTTCTCTGACCAGATATTTGCAATGAATACAGCAACTGGTTTTTTTTTATTAAAAATGCCTCATTTACAGAATACAAATGAGAATAAAGCATTTCTCTCACAAACATGGATGAAGAATGACGTTTATTTATCCTCGATAGGAAACACTTCAGCACTAACACATTTAGGGTCATATAGTGACTACTTAATTTTTTGGAGGCTTGCAGTTTGTTCCTTGTTTTCAGAGTTGAAAAACAGTAGCCTGATTTATTAAACAAGCTTATTTCTTTCTCTCCTCCTGGAAAGAGAACGGATGGAAGCAAGTTGGGGTGCCTAAAAGTAATTATCTTGGGAACTTGCTCTGAAGGATGCTATATTTCAAATCAGGTTTTTTTTTATTATTTACAAGATAGGAGATACCTTTAATTCATTGAGGAAAGCCTTCCCGTGAACAACCTCAATGTACCGATCTAAGTTCTTCCGCTTAAACACGTTCCATTTGTGGTACACCCTCAGGAGGCTCTGTTAACAAAAACACAAATAACTTTTGAATTATCCAAAAAGCATCTGACAAAATTACTGTTAAAAAGCATACTTGCATGGTTTAAAGGTGGTTGCTGGACTGAAATCCCTGTGAAAATGTTCTTTCTGGCAAGCTGTCCTGTTGAAGAAAACAATAGAAGACCATTTCCAACGTGTCTAAAAATGCATTTTTGAAAAATAGCCACTAGAAGCGAGCGCAAGTGTTGACACGACACAAATGTGCATACGGTTACTACAATGCACTGGTTTAGTGCGTGATATCACATAGCTGCATGCAACTGAACGTGAGAACATATCCCAGGCGCTGAATTCAGGCACAATTCAAAACATGACTCGGCAACTTTTGTTCTGAAATCCTTGAATATTGTTTTGATCAGAATAGACTGTGTTGACAGATCTGAAACTTCACAAGGTTTGTTCTTAGGTACCCTTCTTTAAATTTGGAGTAAGTTTGTTGGCTCAAACGAAAACGTGCACGATGCACAAATGACATATGGTATGATGGAGTGTGTTTTTAAATTAAATCAAGTTACAAACGCAAATTAAGAACGTCCTTGTGCATTTAAAATCAAGAACTAATTTTGCTTGGGGGGGAGGGTAAGCCAATTTTGTTCAGAGGGCCAAAAATTTAATATTTTCTCATGCAACTTTTTATGGCCTTTTTCTCAATAGTTGGATACATTTTAGGTTTTTTTACATGCTTTTTACAAAAGGGAAACAATACACCTTTCTCTCCAAAGTAACACTGCTTCTTAGGGGGAGGGGGTGGTCCCAGTTGCCCCCCCTCTCCTAGACCCACCCTTATTAGGACATCTATCATATTGCAACTACCACTGTTCATCAGGCAGAAACAGCCAATAATTCTTAGACCCATCTCATCTCACTGGGAAAAACCAACTCAATTCTGCCAGGTGGTCACATGGCCTCATACTTTTTTCAACGCTTGTGTGCAAAGGAGAAAAGAACAACTTCGGTGTCATGAAATTAAGTCGAAAATGGTGGCGTCCACAATTTGGGCACAAATTCAACAGCATGTTCCCTTTTAAATCTGGAGTACTTAAATATCTCACATGATCACACACAATCCCACACGAACACGCAAGAATCTCTTTAAAGTTGATAAATTCCGATATATATCATAAGTACTTCCCATTTACCAACTACACATTTGTAAGAACAAACAATTTTTTTGTGCAATGTAAAAGAACTAATTGTGCACTTCAAAGAAAGTGGAAAATTAGATCAAAATAGAACTTCATTGGAACATTGTAGTGGGTACATATTCTACAGAGCTATGAACAGGGATGATAAAGAGCTTTATGACATTTCAGTTTATACTGTGACAACTGAGGCAAAAATATTGAATTAGAAAGGCACTGAAGGGGAAAAATCAAAGTGCAACACAATTAAGGGCCGTGCCGTGTACTGTAAGAGTACACAAACAATAAATCAAAGACTTTACCTTTGCTTCTTGCATTTTTTTCAGAGCCAGAAAAAAGATTGTAGACAATGATTCTGCTTAAAAATTTTGCTTCAATAAAAGAGAAAAGATTGTATGATTTTGGTTAAAACTCTAAAATACTTCAAAATGTTCCAAAACACGGGTGACACCCTTTCATGTCGATTTGTTGTGTTAACTTAGTGATCCGCAGACTGGAACGCTGGAAAATGTTTCTTCAAGGTGAAAATTGGGCCTTTTCTCGCCATATCTCGAGAACCATTTGATATCTCACTTAGATTCATTCGGGATGTGAACATTTAGTACCTCAGCTACAGAAACAAGTGTTTTCCGGTTCTAATAACCATGAAACAAGCCCGTCAAAATCAGTTTTAGAAGCACTGAAATCCTTTTTTTTTTGTGCGACGCCCCAATTTTTTCGCATTTTACAGATCACATTTTACAGTCTTTTCTTCACTAATTTTTGTACCAATGTTAATTTGAAGTTCTATAGATGGAAGGCATGAAGGCTTTAGTGTGTTTATTGAAGCTGAAACTATGAAAAATATGTTTTAAGTTTCATAAATCATTTGAGAACGTGTACGTGTAACAGGGAGCTGTGTGTATCGGTAGATACCATTGTTTTGATGGGGGACATGATTCGTGTATGTGTGCATGGATGGGGGCTCCAATAATGGTTGCCTTTGGAGCCTGTGTTAGTTTCAGAACAATTTGTTGTGATATAGCATGGATGATTATCAAATAATCTGTGTTTGAAGAACATGTATAAACATGAACAATACATATTGATCTTTTTTCCCTCATAATTTCAGATGCTGGTCCATTGAGACATATTGGCTCGAGTGCTGCCTATGGCAAAGGGAGAAAACTGTCAAAAGTTGTGTGGAAGTCCTGCTCATGAGCTGACCGATACATATGCAGTGTTTGTGCTGATAATCAATTCATTCTCTGTGTCTTATCAGAATTGTTTCTTATAAATGCAAGTTACTCTGTGAAGATTTATCTCTGAAGATCATTGCATTGATTTGTAGATAGTTTTGTTGTTTTGTCTAAATAAAAATATTCACACAAATGTTGTTAACATTAAGGATTGTTTGAACTGCATTTTCTTTGCAAGCAGTTAAACTCCTATGATCCACACATATCCCCCCATCCACCCTGTGAGGCTGTGGTTGACAACAGTTTGTCCATAGAAAGCCAAATGTTTATCTCGAGACCACTAAACACACATTCTGCGGCAGTGCACTTACTTTGGCAGCATCCTTAGGTTTACAACTGACTCCCAACAAAATGATAGGCCCTATGTAAGAGCTATATAGGTTACCCAAGTTTGCTCTCACGTTAAAATGTGATTAAATAGCTTTGTGAAAGCTGTGAAGGCCTAGCATTCGCCAATCAATTTTGACTAAAAAACCCATAGCATTACGACTCCATGTAAACTGTCATGACTGCATTGGCTCGAAGCCACATCGAGTACTTAGTTTGAGTTCTTGAAGTAACAAGTTCCCATTTTTAGATTCTCCAAATTTCACTCAAGTTAAATAAAGTTACAATGGCTACATTAACAACATGATTAATATCCATAGCAATGAATTTTATTAACTACATGTAGCCCCTACCTGCTTTCCATAGAATGGCATGTTCAAACATGGAGGTAGGAAAACAAAGGACTGAACTTGAAGTCTTCTCACTGTTTACATAAAAATCTGTAGCAGTGTAGGCCTATGAACAAGGGAAAACAAAATGGTCCAATCAGATATAATTCCAAGAAAATCATTCGAATCGGCATGATCAGCAGTGATCGGTCTGGCCGCAGCTCAGGACTAAAAGCAGCAGCAAAAAACCGCTAATGCCAACTTAACACAAAGGAAGATTACCTACAATTAAGTCCGTTGGTCTCTCACAACTTTGGAAAGTTCAGGGCAATTCATAATCAGATAACAGTACTTCAAATTTTGCAAGAAACCAACCGATTCCATACATATCAAACTTGGTACCCAATTTGAAATTTTGCGAAAACATGTAGTTACACACTACCAAATAGTCTGGGTACCAATCACATCAAATTCTGTTCAGATCACGTGCGGCGTTCGCTTGATAGCCTTGCGCGCTTGCTTGCAAAGGTAGCAACAAGGACCACGTGCTCTTTCGGTATAAACTTTACTCAAGTCTGATTTTGGGTTTAACACCTAGCCTTTGAAGCAGCTCATTGAATTTTAGTTTAAAAAAAAATAAAATGAAATGATCACTAATAATAACTAATTAAGAAAAGGAAGACACAAGAAAAACAGAAAATATGATATATTGTGAAAGGACTTAAAGGAGGCGTGTGCATGATAGACTCGACTACAATGCTGCAACCAATGATTAGACAGAAATGAGCTCTGCAAATGGCAAACAATACTCAACAGTGGGTATGAACGAAATGTGAATTGGAGTCCCGTTTTATAAAGCATTTGGTTTTTCCCTTCCCTCCCTCCCTCCTGCCTTGAAAAAGCAGCCTCGTTCCATGGTTTGAAGAAAAGGGACTGGGTGGCTCTAATGTAAACAACACCACCACATGTGGACCGCCGTGGCCAAGGTGATCGCATAATTCCTACGGGCAGCTTCGACCACGTACAAGCGCACGTGCGAACGCTGCGCATATGCTTGACCAGTTTATCTTGAAAAAGTAGATTACCATCACAACATGAGAGGCCATTTCACACTGCAGAGCCAATCCCCGGGAAATAAATCCCAGGGATTTTTTACCCCACCCAACCCCAGCAACCGTTCACAATAGACCCACTAGGTAACTCCCAGGGACACTATTTCAGGGGAACACCAGTTGCTTTTCCCAGGAAAAATGTTAAACCCTAGGCTTTTCTCCTTTAACCCTACTCCTGAGCAGGGGTAAATATTTCTCGGGGAGAGCTATCTTTGGTAGTGTGAAAGCGGGGAGGTCCAGCTCGATTGTGACACAGCAGGACTATATGGTAGCTCAGTGGTTTGTCATAGCGCCCTCTTGAATGTGTCGGCTGAACTCAACAGTAGCGTCTGGAAATAAGACTACAAGAACCGCATGCAAATTCCCTAGAAAACAGCGCTAGCTAGCTTTGAGCAGTATCAGAAACAGTCTGGTAACACTACGGTGACAGTGCGTGGTGTGATGGAGACATCTGGGATACCTGACCAGTTTCTAAAATGTCTACAAAACAATACTCGGGCTTTTCCCATACGTACGCGCGCATGCATGCTGCGGCCATATGTTATAATCAGTGCCGATAGTGAAGTGTACGTGAACCATCCAGCGCTCCAGTCTCAAGCGGAAACCGCCACTTTAATTTTATTTTGCTTTTTGATTTTGAGTAGCAATGTCAAGAAGATGTTCGAGATAAGTACAGGAAGGCTTATGGCCGTTTTCCTGGTGCTGCTTTTGGCATGGCATAGTCACTCCGGTGATTTGGATCCCGAAGACGAAAGCAACCCGCATCGCGACCCATCAAAATGCGAAGGTAGGCAGTAGGCCATGCTAAACCGTACCGGTGCGTTGAACTGCAACTGTGGGGTCCGCTGACGACGAACCCGGAACTTCCACAGTTTAAGTTGGGGTAGGCTACGACATGTATGCCTGAAATCGCTCGCGCAGAGCGTTCTAGTTCCCCAAAAAGTGACTGGGGAAGAGTTTTACGGACGCCAGTAATTATTCCCTACAGTGAACTATATATTATTATTAGCTGTCAGAAAGCCCTAAAAAATGTCCAGAAAAGTTCAATTTAGGAGGGAATAAACCACATCATTTTCGTAGAAAACACTGATTTGGAATTTTTCAGAACTGCCTTTGTGGCGTCCATATGTGGAACTTTTTTCCAGTGATTGTAGAACTCCATGCAATTAGTATACATGTATATAGTAATGAGCATTTGCCAGTGTTCATAGATACTGGATAGTGAAAACATAGTAAATGTGGGAGAAGTTTGCAGTAGTTTAATAAGGCAAAAATTTAAACTGTCTTAATTTTTGACAAATGTTTTATGTTCAGCATTATCAAGATATTTATTTAGAAGTGGACACTAAGAAGCATTTTTCTAGTTCAAACCAGTTAAAATTAATTTATTTGGGTTATATTTCTGTTTTATTTCCACAGGGTAGCCTTGTTGGTCGAAAACTGCTTTTATTTATGGGCCCTGGTAAAACTTAGAAAAATCAATACGAATGAATTTAAAACAGATTAAGTTAATTGAAGAGAAAGATAAAACAGAAACTTTATAGCAGTCGAACAAAACAGGATTTCTATGTAAATTTAGATAAAATAGCAAAGATTATAGAATTAACAGGTACATGTAGTACTAAGATTAATAAGAACGCATATTCCCCTTTCTGGAAGAGTCCCATCCATGCATACGTGGACATCACTCATTTTTAGGTGCAGTGGTACATGTACATGAATATCAGTCATCAGAAAGTGATGACATGTCCCAAAGAGTCAGTTTATTTTAGTAGGGAAAAAGTCAAAGCTTTGGAAAGAGTTTCTATGCAGACAACACTGATGCCCCTGTGCACAAACCTATGAAAATTGTCTGAAGCGTTTTCTCAGTAGGACCTAAAACTTTGGAATTTTCTTAGCTGAATATCACTTTTAAGGACATGTTACCACTTTCTGACAGTTGTTATAACATTTGAAGGAAAAATTAGTGTTGTCTGTGATTGGAACTCTTGCCAAAGCGTTTACTTGAGAAAATATTTGAATTTTTCAGAGCAGTCTCATGAAATCTGTACTCAGGGTGTCGAGTGGTGTCGGTGGATGGAATTCTTTCCCTTTTTTTCCGATGGCAATTTTTTTCCTTCAGCAGTTTTTTTTTTAATTTTGTAATAAATGCAGAATACCCTGCCACACAAAAATACACCCCTAAAATCACTGGCTATGAGTTTGTTGAATTGAAAACTAAATTACTGACTCCCCTGTTGGCGGTTAAGTGGCTTCAAAGTTTGGCTTGCCTTTTGAGAACGAAGCAACAAAAAATGAATGGGGATCATTGAAAAAAGTCGAAGTCCAAATCAATTCCTGGGTTGGCGGCTGCATGGATAAGATGTGAGAACTCAGGAGAAAAAGGGTGGGGAGAGCAGAAAGTCAGTGGGAAAGGGCGAAAAAGGAAAAGTCCAGAGAAGGTCTAGGGTTGGTGGCTACGTGGATACGATGTCAGAATTAAGGAGAAAAAGGTTGCAAGAGGGTGTTGACTGACATGAATGAGGAGTGCACAGATTCAATGGGGATTGGCGGCTACGCAGATATGATGTCAGAATTGGAGCGCCCTCTTGTGGTCATCGTAATACACTACGTACAGCATGCGTGACCTTTGATCTCATAGCAAGGTGTTCTGCAATTATGCCTTTATTGTTTACCAAATCCACAATTCTGTGTATTGCACACAAACAATGAAATTTCTTGAGGTTTGGTTGTGTGCATGTACTTACATTGCTGTCGGATGGGAATCAGGCACAGTGAAATTTGTACTTTATTTGAAATGTCCTTAGTACTTGTACAATGTGGCCTTGTGGTCAGCTTTTTAGCAAAATATACAGGGCCAGTCCCCCTGCAATGAAAGGCCAAGAACGGAAAACTCTTTGAAAACAGTTACCAATATGTAATATAAGCACATGGCGCAGTCCATATTCAACAATTGTCTCATGTAAAATAGGCAAAAAAGTATGCAGTATTTCCATAAAGCAAAGGAACGGTCCTCAGTATTACACATAAATACTAGAAGTCCACCTGTATTGGATTCATCCCTTCTATATTTGGACCAAGTGCATGTAATTTCAGTTCAAGGCCTAGAGCTGAACTCACTTAATGCCAAATGTCAGGATGCATAAACAGATATTGGTAATTAAAATGTATCTTAAGAAAAAGTCTAAAACTTAAGAACAGATTTTGTATCTGTAGATATTTTCCAACAAGGGTGTTCTTGACCTTTGAGAAAACAATTTTCTTGACCTGAAGGTCAAAGGTTTCAAAGTCTTACAGTGTCTCAGGGCATAACATAAAGGGATGTTGTCTTCTGCAAAAATGCACTGTGTCCTGTTATGATAATCTATTAAAATCTAGCCATTAAAATCATTTTGCCATTGAGAAAGATTCTGCTAGGATTGAAACGTCAGGCCCACCTTATTTTGCCATTAAAATCAGGATCACACATTAGACATACATACATACATTTTACTGTCAATTTTTATTGCTTTTTTGGCAGTCTGCAAGTTTGTGGCACAAGAACTGCAAGAAACCATGACCGAAACAGGCAAGAAAAAAGAAGTGTTACAGATTGGACATCAGTTTGACAAGCAGAAGAAGGAGATCAAATACCATAAGTCGTAAGTTTTCCCAGTGTGTCACAAGGGACCATTACAGAATCGAACTTACACGTACCCTTGGGGAAAGATACAGGTATGTAAATCTCAAACCAACACATAAGATCTTCTGTTGATGACTAAGGGGTGTTTTGGTGACCCCTAACCAAAACCATGCTCTGGATGTCAGAGTAAGAACTAGGACCATGTGAAGATACACAAACAGTTATGTCATCCGAGAGGGACAAGGTACAAGGAAGCAGAGGAACTTGGTGATGAATCTCATTCTCTCTCAATATTTGGCCTGAAGTTGTTACCAGTGTTGTTCTCTCTCTTCTCATTCTAGAAAAAAGTGCCTCTTTTGATTCGCAGTATGTAACAAAAAATTGTGAAATAACTCTTCTGAAAGGCAACAAAAATCGTCCGTTTATTTTCCGCCATTTAGAACTGACGCTGAACCAACTCCATCCTTTGGTTTTCCATCGGTCGGAACAATGACATCACAAAGTCAAAGTCGTGAAAATGCTGCCTGTAACCAATGACCACAGCTGTAATATGTTCACATGTCAGGTTGCCAAAGTGCACCCTGCTTCTTTTTTACAGTGCCTAGACTGACTGGTAGCCAAGTGTAGGCCCACTAACAGCCCATGTTTCTACATATGTTTTTTCCCCTCTTTTCCTTTTCGGGGGAGACACCCGGTACATGTACTGATACAGGTACATGTAGCTGCTTCGAAGGAGAAAAATCTTTGTTGAAATCTAAGAAAACATGAAGTGACTTTTTTGAGAAGAAGACTGAGATTCTTTTTTCTTGTTTCAATCAGCATGTTTCAATTACATTGTATCTCGACCTTCACTGCTGTGTTGAAACTTTGGTCCTTGTACACACGAAGCAATAGTGTGGCTAATCAAATGATATACTACGTCAGTTTTCTGCTTATTTTTTCCAAGTTTAAAAAAAGTGTATGTATACATTTTTTCCCCTACATTTGACCACAAACATGATAAGCTGAAGAATGTCTAAAATTTAATTAAAATCTCATCTTTATTAAAGTACAAATATTGTTTGTCATGTACTTCCAATATCTCACAAGAAACTGCATAAACTTTACCGTGCTGGGAACAGTGCCAAAGAAAATAGGAAAAACTGAATTTGCTCGTTGTTTAAATGTTTGTACAACAGTGCAGTCACATCTAATGATGCAGCGCATAAAAATCTTGGCTAGGCAATAATACATGTAACTGCAGTGTTTATTGTATAAAGTTAAAAAGGCAGACACCCATCATTGAAAAGTGTAATTTATAAATCAAATCTTCCAAGACGTGATCAAGTGCCAAGGTGCCGCATGTGTTTGAAAATTGTGAAGTATATATGTACAGGAGAGCAATTCGACACAAAAGTGGGCATTGGTTGTACTGTAACTGAATGTCCTTTGTGTTTCATTTTATAAATAGATATTCATAAAGAATAAAAGTGTAGTTAATAGTTGGTAACATGAACTTCGATTTCTGATTTTCATTTTCTTTACCGGTATGAATTATAAATGATTATGAGGTTGGTAACACTGTCACCAATTTTCAATTTTGCGTGGCATTGCCCTGAAGTTGTTTTCTGTTAGAAGACCTGTGGGCCAGTGGCATGGATGCTAGGTCCAAACTTTAATTAAAATGTGTCCCCACTCCCCAGATAGTTGTTAATGGAAATAGTTTACAATAAACGTAAAAATTCAGACATGTTTCATATAAATGGGCAGAGAATGCACCTGGATTGCTGTGCAAGTGGCATAAAAATGATATCATAAAAATGATATCATAAAAATGATTTCATAAAAATGATTTCATCCATTGTACTGTATTTCCATACACTGCAAACAGCAATGCAGAATTGATTGAAGTTCATTTCCCTGCGTCCCCCTTTTAGACATTTTCTAATTCTTGCAGGTGTCAAATACATGTAAATTACAGGTATTTTAAATTCACAGTGCACTGCTGACACTCGAAGTAGCTACGTGCACATGTACCTGTATGACCGTGCGAGGTTGCTTTTGCTTCAAAATGCATAATGCATGACCAAACGCAGGGCAATTGTCCTCAATAAGCTAGCTGCAGGAGTAGGGGGACAGCCCAGAGTAGCTGGCTTGACATTTAGAAAATGAAGTTCTCAGGTCCCAATGGCGTGTCTGGCCAAATAAACACCAGAGGAAAAATGCTGAAGACATATACTTGTGTTAGTTGTGATTACTTTGTACATCAGGACCCAGAATAAATTCTGTTAATGACATGTTATACTGTTGGTTTTGTTTTTATACTCCGTCCGGTCAGATGTCAATGAAATTGGAAGATTGAATGTGTTTATCTTTGTCTTTGATTATTATTGTTTTTACAATTTCTGACATCTTACTAATGTAGATTGTTTGATTTCAGCACAAACATTTGTCTTTCAGTAACCAAATTGTAAACACTGCCAAAGCGCTGACAAAATGCAGTATTCATGACGTTAATGCTGAACTCTCTGGGGTTTTTTGTTGTTGTTGCTTGTTTTAATCAGACTTCTATTTTCTCTTGTCTCCGCATCAGAGAGCTTCGTCTGATTGAGGCTTTGGACGATGTCTGTGAGAGAATTCTGCAGTACAACATACATGCAGAAAGGGCTTCCTCACGTAGGTATGTTGGGCCTAAAATTGAAATAAACATCGACTCTTCAAACACTGGTTACTTTCTGAGGGTTGACTGAGCTGATGAGTTGAAATACACAATGACTGGTCTGCCTAATCAGTGCGTTTTGAGTTTAGCAAATGTATGTCAATATTGGATACAGAACAATTTGCTCAGCAATTTTTTGTGCAAAGCATTTGGAATTTGCCAAATGCATTTCAATATATGATACACAACGTTTTGCTCAGCAAATCTTTGTGCATGTGACACTTTTAGGTTTAATACAAACAAAGTTCGTGATACTGTTTTCTACGGCTGTAAAGTCCTGGGTTGTTTTTGTTTTGTATTCCAACCTTTTCATTATATCCCCACTTCATTGCTTTGTTTTTGCTTACATTTCAAAAGCCCATCGTAAGTACACTTCGTTTTCAGATTCAAACCAGAATTTGCCCTCTTGCATGTATAAGTGATTGGTTTCAATGTTAATTTGTCTATAGTCCAAGATCACGTTTTAGAGAGTGGTTTCCCTTAGATGAGGTGATAAGTTCGACACACCCTGTGCAGTTGTTGATGTCTGATGAATTCTATGGGGAAGAAAGACTTTCACGTTATGTATCCTACAAGCTACCCCAGAGCTTAGCTGTAACATTCATTTGATACTACATTCCGTCAATTCCTCTGTATACGCACAGCCGTCTGTATTGGTCACAATCTGCTCTGTACAGGTCCATGATGCACCATGCATATCTTTTGCCTGTAGCGGTTTGTACGTGCTTTCATTTCTCCTCATTTACCATAAGTGGTTGTCCCTGCACCGTGCTCACTGTGCAATCCCTTCGTCACAGCGATACTTTTCATTCAGAGTCAGTGACCGTGCTTGATGTCCTCCCTTCACCCCCCCCACCTCCTCGTCCAAGGTTCTCTCTGTGAGATAATTGAAAAATCTATGGAAGTGAACGTTAGGTGCACGTATAGTCAGGCAAGCAATTAGGCCCCGTCTCATTGGACGGATTGTAACGGTGGTTGTGTGTGGTGCCTCTTGACTTGCGCTGCGTATGCTGTAGTCCTCTCTGATTTCTGCTTTGTTGTTTATTTGTTTTGTTTGTGTTTGTTTGCTCAAAACACAGTTACTCCCACAAATTATTGATATGAATATGAATATTTGGTCAATTGTGCTGTGATTGCTACAGTCAAGTTTAATTTTGAGTCGTTAAAAGTCACTAGAGATATGAACAAATTTGTTATAATTATGAATTCATTAATATTGGATTTATGGTAAAAACTTAGCTGGCTTTCACTTATTAATGTAATCTGAAGGATTCATATTTAATTAACATTCAAATATAGTACATGTATTATTCTCATCAGTTTTGAACAATCAATGACCACTGCACTTTATCCTAAGCTCTCCCCCCAACCCTTAATGCGTTAAATTGCAATCACAATAGTCCACTTACATGTAATAAGAACAATCTTTGCATTTACAACTGTGTAGATATCTTCAAATTTGAATTTTATGAACTTTGTAATAGCGTACATCAGAATAGAAGTTGAGTGTACTGCGATAATAATTTCAGTTTCTTCAATGAACATCTGAAGTTTGAAATTGGGGCGACTTTTGAAGCTGCCGAATTTCATGTAACTGTATCCCGTTCTTCCTGAGAGATGTTTGAATTTGTCCATATATACACACCCACACACCCGTTCATTTATTTATTTTTTCTCCCAATATACCGTACAATAATGCATCCAACCTCTGCTAGAGCAATAGATGTGATGCACGACACCGTTGTCATGGTTACGACTCTATAATTGTTACGTTGTGTAAGGATTACAATAAAGCCCATTTGTGTTGATTGAGCCATTTGTGTGTCCATGGAGTAGGTTTACGCTTCAGATGCATTTCAAGATGGACCTAGGAAATTCAATATGTGCCCACATTGTACGTGCACATAATATGGCACAAATATTTGGTCATTTTTTTTCTGGCACCAAATTCAAGTATTGTTGTTCTTTTCCAGTTAATAATGGATTTTAGTTAGGCACGTTTGGTCAAAAACATATAAGTTGAGAGTCACTACAGGAATTTTTTTCTTTATTTCTTGCCAATTTGATGTAAACTAATTTGGACTTTCTGAAGATAGTGGATACATTGGGGGGGGACATTCTGCTCCCCTCCCACTTTTGGGGGGATATCAAACCATTTGTCCCATCCTCTATATTTGGGACACTAAATTTTTTTAAAATATGTACCGGTAGGGGTAGAAGATCTTCATTCGATTCTTCTATCAAATAAAAATTACTTGAAACAAAAATATACATGTATCTTGCAAAAGCATTTGCTAACAAAAAATACCTGTCCTTAGAGTGGTCATAAAGTGCCTCAGATTACACTACAAAACATCTACATTTTCCCAAGGTCTGCTTAAGGGCCCCAGACCTCACACTGTTAAAGGCTTCGTGCTCATATTAGTTGTAATCAAGGGTATGTTGCCCTCTCCCGCCCTACTTTCGAAAAGACATCAACACCCATGCCTTACTTTGGTTTTCAACAGAAGATTGTGTCTTGTGTTATTAGAAACAGCTAGCAGTTTCTTATAATCCCCACATAATGTTGCAAAATATCTATAAATATCTATGGAATTTATGACATCTGGAATGGGATTTAAACACAAAAATTTACTTTCAAAAACTGATACTTACCTTTCCACAAGCTGACAGCATTTTGCTGTGTCCAGGGTTGGCACTGAAAACTATTCATCCACGGTGATTCATGCATGAGAAGATTTTAATCAACCCCCTCATTGCGGTACAGTGTGGATCATTGTGTGAACTTATGTTTCAGTATTACGACAGTGCATCTGGCACTTCGATTTTCTGGAGAATGAAGAATGAAGCCAGCAGAGACAACCTGTTCAATTGTGAAATGAGTTCCCTTATCAAGGGCAAGTTTAACTAACAAATCATTTGCCAACTGCTGGCAGATTATGCCTGGTACCGGTACCTGGGGTACGTGTGTTTTGTGTATGGGTTACCAAGGAATATCGACCAGTGGTCGAGAAATGGTCGTCACCCGATCTTGCCCTTAGCTGCTGCTGCTGTGTCTTGTGCATGTATTTGCCAGTCTGAATCTTGTCCTCTTGTGTGGGGAGGGTATGGAAGAGAGCAAGGATGAGAATGTGTTGTTAAGTGGTGCTGTACTGCACAGTTGTCCTGAAGAATCTTCCGCTGTTACCTGAGCATTGGTGTTGATTTGGCCGTGTGATCAAATTACACGTATGAGGGAACTTATTTGGCTGCATACATATCAGCTGGTGGCATCCCAAAGCAAATGCATGCCTCTATGGGAAGTGGCTACAGCCACTAGCCACTGGCTCCCATTGGCACACATGTTATTTCAAGTTGCAGCCACAACTTGTAGACACAGTTGTTGATGATACCCTTGCATCATGCAATGTTCCTCGCCACAAGTTGAAGGCGCCCTCACCAGCAAAGAAGAGAAAGGCTGGGAGGAAGTTTCCCAACTGGGCTCGTTCACTCTCCCAGCACACATGCCATGACCATATACATGTATGCTGCACGAGTCCCCTCCAAAGGAGCCTCTTTGCTACATGTACCTGTCTGTAAAAACACACACCCTCTCTTGTCCCAGTTCTGAGCAGATAGTCATGAAATACTATGTGTGTATTCTGTCAAGTGTTGTCCAAATTATCCAGATAATTTTACAATTGTGCATCGTTTGTCTTGCACAAGACAAGTAGCAAACAATTTATAACTTTTATTTTGTACTGATTTGCTGCGCTGTAGTATTCTTACAAGCCATGCTTTTAGTTTTTAAACCTAGCAGAAGTAGTGAATATGTCAGTGCATGCTTGAGCAAATTGGTAAAATCTTAACTTTAATATTGTATTAATGACTGGTTATTTATTATAAAAAGTTCTTCGTTTTTAATTTGATACAGGTAGATAGTTTGGAAAGATATACTACATTATATGTGCACATTTGCATCTGAAAAACTGCCACAGTTCTGGTACATGTACATAAACATCAATAAAATATTATCGTGCCTCATCCAAAATTTTCCAGATTAGATTGCTTTGAAGGATTTTAATTTTGGGACTAGGTTGGGTTGTTTTGTATATACATGTATTCAAGTTTCTTCTGCAACTTTGCCTTTTTTGCCAGGTTCGCCAAGGGCCAGTCAGAGACCATGCAGACACTGCGTGGGCTGCAGGCTAAGGGAGTGAAGGTCGACCTGGGTATGCCTGATGATATGTGGGAAAAGCCCTCAGCCCCTGTTACAAAGATGAAACAACGTGTAAGTGCACAGATTTACGTCAGATTCTGAATTTTATAACTCATGCACAGAGTACTGAAAACAACTTACAAATCCACAGTGGTGCAGAGTGATACTGTACTACACTAGCTGGGGTTTCCCTTGATGAGCAAAATGTTATCAAATAAATTATATAGGGAAACTGACTATGGGTTTGTTGATGATCAAAGTGAAGAAGGAAATGGACTGGAGTGGGATGTGAACTTCCAACATCCAGAACACTATGCACTCTGCCAACTGACCTACCATGCCCTACGTCATGGGAATAAAACGTTAGTTAGCTACGTGTATGTACTTTTACTGTCATGGTGCTTTGCAGTTTTAATCAATAAAAGAGGTGGATAAGCACATGAATATGCATGAGATGTAAATATAGTACTGTCTTCACCTTCCACCTCTCATTCCACTTAGTGCACCAAGTGGACTTGGTATTTCTTGTCCCTCAGTGCTCCATGAGTTGTCTCTTCCCCTCAACATTTCCATCTAACTTTCTCTTCAAGATTACTCTGCTCACTGAAAAGATAGGCTTCCTTGCCATGCGGGGATGAAATTTGTTTCCAGAAGGTGACTTTCTGGTTATTGGACATGTCGATCCTATTGCAGCGAGTGACGGTTTATTGTGTTGCTTTGTGTCCCAGTGCGAGCAGTTGATTGAGGAGCAGGAAGATGCCATTGGCAATTGGTTCTTCAAGACAAACCAAGAGACTACACTCTTGGACTACCTCTGTGTTCAGAGAGTGCTGACAAAAGACGAACACGGTACAGGATTAGTACTCTTTCTTCTTTCCCCCCCCCGGCACAAAGTGACTGTCAGCTATTTGTGAATGCTGAGAGCATTGAAGTGGCCTCATTTTCATGTGAAGCAAATCATCCATTGTGAATTACACTACAGTTCAGAATGTGTTGAAGTTTTGCAAATTCACAGCGCCAATGTTTGCAGCTAAATTACAAATTTGTGTTCGTGTTTGCCTTTGCAGAGAGTGTAAGTTGGCTGTTGCACTCACCTCAAAATTATAGATGGGGAATAAAATTAAATAGGGCTGATTCACAATACAGCCCAGTGTTACCTCCAGGTTGCCATGACAAAGAGGCCATTTTTGAAGTTTATGGTTGACAAAAGCCTGACTGCCTTGCCGCAGTTTGCGTTTGATCGTATGTGTGGGTAGACAGTAGAATGCAATAGAAAGAAGAAGACTAAGTGTGACCCGCTCTGTGAAAATGAGCCTTTTATTATAGTTTTTTATTCAATCATCATTGCCGCCAAACAGGCTGAGTGGCACATGATTTCACAAGGATAATATTAAATACAAGAAACAATATACAAAGATTTAATTTGAAAAAAAATCGAAATACAAAGAGTGAACCTCCGTGGTAATTATTATCAGCCAATATGGTCTAGGGCCAGGTGGTTTTAATTACGTGTGTTTAAAAACCTGGTAAAGAAAGGAATCGGGCCATTTTTAAATGGCTCAGATTTACATGTGAATTCCTTAAACGGGTTAGGATTTCTTAAATTCCTTGATGTGGCATTATTAAATGGCAACCAGGGATGAAACTGATGAGATTTCACAAGTGATTGAGCGAATTTTAAGCAAAGTCTAATCCTTCTATCACAGAGTTTTTCAAGTTGAACAAGTTTTAGAGCAATTTTGTATGTTTGATACTGGATGCCTAAAATTAAACGTAATACTTATTTCTGAACCCTTTCAATTTGGTGAGTTTGGCTTCAAGTAAGAGCTGGATGCCAAACAGGTGCAGCATACTCAAGAAGCCGCCGAATGTACCCTATGTATATTATAATGAGATCACACCCAGGCAGGTTGAATGGGATCAGTTGACGTAACATATGCACTCTGATATTCGCTTTTTTAACAATTCCTTGGATGTGTTTTTCCCATTTAAGGTTAGACTGAATAAGAACTCCCAGAACTCTCACAGAGTCAATTTGTTCTAATACCTGGTTGTCAATAGTCAGATGGAGTGGCTGAAAAATATTTTTACCAAAATAAATTTTAAAAATGGCATTTTTTAATATGAAGACGCATGTTATTTTCTGTACACCATTGGTCTAACGTATTACGTGTGGCTTGGGCTTCAGTAGCCGCACCCCGTAGTGTTGATACGGCGATTGTCATGTTGTCGACATACTTCCAACACTGGGGTCCAACAGAGGTGAGAGCATCATTAATAAGAACAAGAATGAGCACTGGCCCCAATCATGTTCCCTGAGGAACTCCCGCTGTAACTGGGGACCAATCAGACAAGCAACCTTGATATCACTCACATTGGGTGCATCCAGTGAGGAAATCAGCCATCCAAGGAATCAGCCAGCCACAGGGATTTAAATTGAGCAGTTTTGATATCACAATGGAATGGTCTGCTCTGTCAAATGCTTTGGGACAATTGGTAGTGATTAGAATTGAGACAGAAGTTGGTTTATCAGCATATTTAACAAGATAATTAACAATATCCACTAAACAATGAGTAGTTAACATTCCTGGGCGACTGCCGAATTGATTTGGGTCTAGGCAATGATAACCATCTAGTAATTAACAATTCAGATATTTTAGCTAGATGATCAGTAAGTGCTATGGGATACAGTTTTCCCAAGGATGCTGGTCGTTCCTTAGGCACATGGACTACAGTTGCCCCTTTCCACTGCTGAGGGACCTGATGTTCGGCAAATGAACAATTCAAAATGTCACATAATGGAACCCTGAGTTCATAAGCCAACAGTTTGATGAGTCTTGCTGGAATGGCATCAGGGCCCATTGCTTTACCAGGTTGAATGTCCGAAAGTTCATTTAACACATCCCAAGGCTGAACTATGGGTTGTTTACCACAAGGCAAATAGGCAGGAAGATTTGATACATTCAGAGGGGCTATGTCACTAGCAAGCTGAATGAAATTATCATTAATGACATTAGCAATTTTCAACAGATCAGTTTGGTCTATCCCCGGAATGTTGATAACAACATTAGACTGAACTGTAGAAGATGTCATTACTTTCATATTTTTGTACTATGATGATGGATTATCACATTTCAGGTGGAGGACACGGCTATGATAAAAATGGTTTTTAGCATTTTTAATACAATGAATAATTTTGTTCCTACATTTCCTCCAAGCGCTAGCGTCCCCTTGATTAAAAAGAAGTTGTCGTTGTTTTATGAGTGCTTAAATTTCAGTAGTAATCCATGGCTTATCTTTCACATGAGTACAAACAGATCTAACAGGGAAATATACATCAAATGCACTATTCAAAATAGAATAGAAATTGTCACATTTAGCCGCTGTAGTATTAGCATTAAGTACCTCTTGCCAGTCGTAAGTAGAAATCCACCTGCCAAAGCATCGAATATCGGAGTCACGCATTGGCCTAACAACACGTTTAATAAGGAATTTTCGGCAGTCGCCAAGTCTTGGATAGGAGACCACAAAACTAAATTATGATCACTCCTGCCTAGAGGAGGCATGATGTGAATGCTCGTATAATAACCGTGAACATTGGTTACAATTTTATCCAATATGGCATTTTCCTGAGTAAACTTATCAACAATTTGTTTTAGATCACAGCTACCACATATTGGGTCAGTGCCAAGCCTATTGAAGTCTCCCATTACAATAAAACCTGCTTGGGAGTGGGCAGACTTTAGTTGGTCAGTAGAGTTAATTGTGTGTTCAGTGAGCTCATTTCCGGTATCACTGTTGGGAGGAAAGTACAGGACTGCAACAAAGATGCCTGAGACTTCTCGTGACAGTCTTTTTGGACGAAGGTAAACCCATACAATTTCAAGTTCCTTGGGTGTGATGATACGATGAACTGTGGAAGGGTTGAACTCATGCTTAACATAAATGATTACCCCGCCGCCTCTTCCGACATCTCGAAGTTTTGAGAAGTGTATGAAACCGTCAATTTGTGAAGCGGGTGTCTGGTCGAGTGACAGCCAGGTTTCAGATACTCGGGTCAATATTCTGGTCTCGCAAAATGAGCTCAAGTTTGTCTTGCTTGTTGTGGATCGAGTGAGCATTGGTCATCATAACTCGTGGGAAATCATAACAGGGACCAAGAGACGTTTTCTGCCAGGTCACACTTGGGCTTGTCCGTATGCGCACAATATTAGCATTGTTGGTGTCGTTTAGGAGGTAGTCGCTGGGATGTTCTAACTGCGATGGGTTTAATTTTGGGGCGTCCTGCTTACCCCCCCTGTATATCTCAAGGTGCCACTCTGTTTAAGAACATGCAGGGTTTCTTCAGGTAGACTAAACTTGACAGTACTCCGTAACTTGTACAGTTCACTAGTTGGATACCGGTAGATAATCCTTTGAGCATCCTTCGCTATATTGCAGTTGTTCTCATAACTCTGTCATGGTGGGTGATCACAACTATCATAGTGCCGATACCAGGATTACTCTGGATATCCATGGATACAGTCATATCAACTGGTGGATGATGGTCAGTGGTGGGTAGACATAAACAGGTATACCCGCCCATTTGGACCAATTAAATCCTGGTGATGAAATGTTGTGAAGAGTCCTCTGAGGGCGCTGAGCTCTAAGCTGCACTGTTATTTGGAGTGGGATGGGTACATCAAGGGTATTCCAGTGATAAAAAGCATCATATGCGTATGGGGACTACGACTGTGTCCAGATCACTGAAGTCCAGCAAGCCGTGGTTATAATGAGTTGTCTCACCACAGCAAGGATTATTGCACTGGCAGCCATAGTGCTCAGTGTCACACAACAAGAAGAAATCTATACTTTGAAGTAAAAGGTCCTTCAGAATAATTGTGCATAGTGTAAATCAATAGGAACCCACAGCATTTTTCACCACGGAGTATCCACTTTCATTAGGATGCCAAACTAAGTGATACATCGAAACAAAACCTCAATTTGCTCTTTCTAATACAAATGAAAACTCAAAAAGTGGCTCTGGCGACTTAAAGGCTCATTTTCACAGAGTTGGTCACAATTGAAATTACAACTCAAACTATTCTTAAGAATCTTCTTCCCAACTAACAAACATCATGAATAATTAAAGTTCCTCATGCAGAATATGGAAATAGAATTTGTTGATCATTTCCCACAATGCATTGCAAAAATGGCCTTTCCTTTACAACCTCTGAATCACCTGCACTGGTGCAAAAATCTTTATATAAAATCTCCCGTAGTTAATTATTTCAACAAGAAGTATACTTTTTTCACACTTAAAGATGTATTGAGTGTTGTTGCTATAATTGTGGATTTTATTTAGGCATGCATCGTGTCGTTCGATCCGTTGTGTTTTCTCTCAGTTGGTCACTTAAGATTTGTGGTTCCATCATTCTCTTTCCGATTACTCCACTCCACTTTCATTGGTTGTATTAAAAATGTCCCTTTTTTTCATCAATTCAGGATGTCTGAATGAAGTATGGACGGGCAGTGAAAAGGTCAACTACGACACACAGCCGTCTGAGGGCGTCGACACACCAGACGCAGCAACTCCTCCGTCCGCCACAGAGTCGCTGTCAGCCCCGAAAAAGACCAAAGCCAAGCCTACTGTCAAAAAGACCCGGAGTCGAAAGAAAGTCAAAGCTGGAAAGAGAGGGAAAGGCAAGAAAACACGTTCCACCAGCAAGGTCAAATCGGCCGCCAAATCCAGCAAAACCAAGAAGAAGAAGGACGAATTGTAGGGTTCTCCATTTTTGGAACATTTGATTACCACTCTCAGGATTGGGTTTTATAAGCAGACTGTTATTTGTGATTGACACAACCTGTTGAAAGGTACTGAAGCATACATTTGATTAAAGATTTGAAAATTTCCAACTTTTAGAATACAGTATCAATGATTATCCAGAAACACCGATCTACTTATCTAATGAGTTCTTGGTTTTGAATGTTAGTTGGACAGGAGCCACATTTTTGGCAAGAATTTGCCAAGACAGGTGTTGGAGAGGAAGTGTCAAGTTTGTGTTTCTACCGGCAACAAATCACAGTAACCTTCAGCAGCAGGATTGCCGTATAATTAGCAACTGATGTGATGTTATCCCAGTTGTTGAATGGGTTTGTGAAAGGCAACAAGGCAGAATCTGAAATAATAAATACAAATTTAATTGGTCATGCATCATCGTTTTGATCTCACAAACATGTTTTTGGTCATGTTCATGGAACTCACCCCCTTGTAATCAACAAATACATGTAATTTGATTTGTGTTAAAATTACCATTGATTCTGTACAGGTCCGAGCATTGTGCACAATTCCAAGGTCTGATATAACCATTCTAAAGTTGCTGCACAATTTGAAGGAAGCATTCCCATATTAACCTTAATTCCCTTTACATGTATGCTTTGTAGATTTTGTATAATTGTTTTATCTGAAGCTTGCTGAATCAAAGCAGCTTGTTAAGCGCTTGGATTAAGTAAATGGCAACCGAGATTTCCTGCATTTTGAGAGAAACAGAAATTACACTGCTCGAACATTTCTTGGTGTATACAGTATATCTAATCTATTCTTGCATTTAGGCGGTATTTTCACCACTGTTGCTTTACAGTTCACTATTTGTATATTTCTGCTTTTGAGTGTTTACAATTCTTTTTCTGAAATTTGGACATGCGTCGGATGTTTAAAATATTGAACCATGCATTTTGCACTTAGATTTATTTTGTATTTTTCTATAAACGCTGTGCAATATATTTTGGTTTTATGCGGAACAGAGACATCTGTTTGGCAATAAGACTATATATCATGCCAATGTGAAGCATTCACTTGATAAAACTGGGCTTTGTTTATCTAAGACGTTTCACAGGTTGTTTGACATTTGTTTGAATTTGATACAGAATTTGGATGTCCATAGATGGAGATTTGTCGAATAGAATGCATTGGATGTTAACTAGAGGGAGATTCCACTTTGGCAAATTTTATCCACATTTTCTACAGCTAATCTGCTGTATGGAATGATCAAGATGTCTTGCATATTTCCATGATCAAAGTATTGATCTTAAAGTTACCTTCCAGCTAGAACAGTCAGTTACATTACCTGGTACAAACCGGGACAATGTATGATTAAGGCTGTGAAAAAAAACATGGAAAACTAATGTTTCATTTGAACACGACGTAACACCATGTCTGGAATGTGTAAATTTGGGCTAGAACTAAAGTTTGACCACAGTCAACTGCTTTTAGCAATGTGCAAGTGCAATACAGCCGCACTTGAATGCCCATTGTTGAATTTTTATGTAAAATCTCATCTTTCACATTGTGCCGTTGGCTGCAACTCTCACAGTGCACATGGTCAGTGACATCTGCTACAGGTATTTTTGTGTGAATGGTTCCCTCTGTACTCATAAATTATATTTGCTATTGGTAACCAGTTAAACAGTGTTGAGACCATGCCTTAAGACCTGGCTCCAAATCCTCACTTTGATGGTGCAAACGATAATTCTTTCAGGTGCCGGTAGTGTTGGTCAAACTGTAATCAATTCAAACACCTCACTTACATGTACATATTCTGTATTTTGATCGGCCAAGAGCTTCAGTTACTATATTTGCTATTTTTGCTACATGCATCATTCTTTTTCACTGCTGAAAGAACTTCACCATAGCAACCAAATACCCATAGCAACCAAAGAACTAACAGCATTGTGTGCAAATGCATACTGGTGTTTGCATTGCATACATGATGAAGTGCTAGCGCTACGGAGCTTCGATCAATCATTTCAGTAGTTTGGAAAAGTGCTTGGAAATTTTCAACAAATTTCTTATTCAAATAGACATACCATTCTTTTACACGCGTTAATTTTATCAGTTATTGCTTTTTTAGTAAATCAAGTAGAATTTGCGAAAGAGGTGTTATAAAATGAATATTGACTGCTTTATCTCATATCTGTGTCCCAATAACTCAAAGCAGACAGCGTTTGGGTAGCCTACTATATACCGTAGTCTACAATATACCCTAGTCATTGCTGGGACTTCCTCTTCACTGAACTTCCATTTGGATTGTATTTGATGCTGAGAAATGCACACGAATTCTGGACACAAGAGGGAGCAATTTAGTGCTTCGGTTGCAATTCCACGACCGTTCCAGAGCTACGTTTTGTGAGTTTTTGACTTGCAGATATGTGTGTGTTGGAAAAAAGTAAACACACGATTTAGAATTTATTTCATTTTGAGAAGCTGGGGAGATGGAAATTAACAGTTGATGCTGAAGTGGCTCGTTTGTACTGCTTCAGCTTCAGAGTAAACAGTTTGGGGGTTTACACCCACATACACATGCAGGTGGGCTCAGTGTTGTTAATGAGGTTTACCTAACCACAATGTGAGCGTGACGAGGCTTGTTTTCTTGTCTTGTAACTGTACGATCCATCGCTTGCATGTGCTCTCTCCAGATATATACATGTATGGCTGATGGACAGTTCACATATCGGGACGTTTTGACATGTATATGTGTGCAGAACACATACTAATTGTAGGGACTGCACTTGTTTGTGATGCGAATGTTGGGGGTGAACAGCCATGGGTACATCGTTATGGGGATAATTTTTTTGGTCCCCAAAACTCGGTTGGAACTCTCCTAACAGAAGACATTGTCCCCTCAACACAATGAAAGCTTAATCCATATCCACACACGCTGCCTGGCACTAGAAGTATGGGGACTCCACACGTGTCGAACAGTTGTTACTTCAGGGAGAAATTAGTTACAGTGACGGAATTTCATCCCAACCACTTGGTTCCCTCAATGTTGGGGCCAACAAGGGCACAGGTTGGTACGTGTCTAGTGTGAGAGGTGACTGAGCACCCATGAGCCATTTCTTTTGAAATGTACGGTCTGCAGACGTGCACCGTGCTCCGAGTTGAAATGTTTCCAACCATCTTGTCCCTTCTCTGCTCGTGAGAGGGTACTCCTAGTGAGAGCAGGTGCCACTTAATATAAAAATCTGTCAAAGGTGCTTTTTGAATATTTTTGTACATGAAGAGACAACAAAGACCTTTGAGAGACATGGTGGATTCTGAAGTATTTTGCTGCTCCATATTCAGGAAGATTTCTGTCCAAATACTCTGTAATTTGCTTTTATGCAGAACTGTGAGTGGTATTTCTGTTTTGTCCACTGGCCATAAGTACGTTTATACATGTATATTGCGTAGGAAAGATTACAGTTGTAAAAAACTACTATTGAAATTTTACTTTGGAAGTTTAGCAGCTTCATTTCATGCTTACTGTTTCTAAGTGATAATATATTTCTTAAAAATTACTTTTTAAAACTCTTGACTGTAAAATATGAGTAGTTTCATTTTTGTGATGTTTTCATTTTTTCTGCTCTAATTTTTGTTTGTAGAAAGGATTACGTAATTGTTTTCACCTGATAACATAGAAAATTGAACAATGAAATAGTGTTCTGAAGGCTTGTATGCTGGACATAGCAGTGTGACGATGTTTTGTGGTAGTGCCATGTGAAACACATGTACCTTCTATTTTGTGAGGTTTTGAAGAGAACCAGTGAACTTTCCAACATATTAAAACCCTTTCCACGTTGGTATCCGTTTAGTCTTTTGATGGCTGACAGAGCATACTGTCCATAGAGTGAAGTCCACTAGCCTCACTCACAAAAATAGATTTCGCATGGCACTGCCGCAAACCTTAGTCACATTGATGCATTTTAGTTAAGATGTAACAGTATAAAGATTTTGGAGTTGTATTTGAGATGGTATTCTTGGATTGTGTCTCCGACTTGCCAAGTCCATGCAATTTTAAAACTTTTAATTGCAGTCTTTTAGCCAATGGAGAAAGTCTTTCGTGAGGGAAAACACAAGTTGTATGCAAAGTTTACCTTTGTCTGTTGCAAATTGTTTTTAAGACCCCACAGGGTTCATATCTTTAACTCCTGGAATTGTCCATGAATTTTAGTCGGCATAGTGAAGAAGAAAGGGTATTAAGGAAGCACAGTGACTAGAGTTTGTAGGATATTGGAGTCGGTTGAGGCAGGGAAACGTCGATCAGTTTGGTAGATGCAGTTGTAAAACAATGGCCAACAAGAAATCTGGAAATGAATATTCTAGGACTAGGGCTATTAAGGGAGTGGTATTGAGGCACACGTTTACAAAGGTGGATACATTGGGCGTGGAAATGTTGACTTGGCATTAGTGGAACTGCATAAATACTTAGCGGAAGCTTTCTTGAAAAAATATTGAAGACTATCTTTAATATAATTGCTGAAGTGGTTAAAAGTACCTTGCATGACTGATAATTATAATGGCAAAATGTTTTTTTAAACACATTTAGTAACAGTTTATGTAGTTTATAGGTAAAGGAAGAGAACCTTATGCAGAGTAATTTTATCTGAAAAGCAGAGAAAAGTGTTTCCTTTAAAGCTTAAACTTGCTAGTAGAGCTTTATGCAGAAAACCATTTTAAGATTACAGGAAGTGGTCTTCAAGTACTAGTATTAATTGACTGAACAGCCGAACATGTTCTGAATAATAAAAATCTGAGTAAACACTTTATCATTTGCATGTAATCAGTGGTCCCTGGAAAAGCAAGGGCCACAGTAGCGAACACCTGTGCAGAAACAGGTTTGAGAATTTTTTATTTGCTTTATGTAATTGCGAGCTTTGGCAGTGGAGTCTGTGTAGGCTTTATGCTGTACTGTAGATGGCTGGGTAAGGCCTGCTCAAGAGAGCTTGGGAAGAGTGATCACATAAAAGTACCTGCATGCGAATTGTGCAGAGTGCTTTTCATTTTCGTTTGAATGCGCACAAAATGTCTAATAATGTTTACCTTTTTACTGCTGATGGCAGGGTAGACATGGAGCCCAAACATCCCCTTGTAACTTCTCTGAAAGCTTACTGTGTATTTCATCTAGTTGAGAATGCAGGTATATTCAAGGGAACAGGAGATTGCAAAATCTGGACAATTATGATGGACTTCTGTTGAAAAATTGTACTCTCCTCCTCGAACAGGCTTAGATAATTAGTAGTAGGTTGATTTCCAATATAATTAAGAAATGCTGGTATGTGTTGTCGGTCACAAGGGAAGATTTTGTAATCTTATGTAAAGAAAAACATTCATATTTTTGAATCTGTACAAAATAGATGCACAACATACTATATTGGCAAGTATCCAGTATGGTTTTACCACCTTGACCCAAAAATGCAATTTATATCAAACTGCAAATATCTTATATTTGTACATGTGCATATAGTAACAAAATAATCACTTTTTGCCCAGCTAAGGTTCTTATGTACGATACATGTACTTGGGTTGGGTTGCATGTATGGCACATCTTCATCAAATTAAGGAATATAAGAACTGAATTAAAGAGAGAGAGCCTGTGAAACTGGGATAGGTACATGTAACATCAAGCCTTTTTATGGTAGTACACATCTGTAAACATTTCCCCATTTCTTTTTTGGTTCTTGCCAATTTAAAAAGAAGTGAGCGTCAAAATAATGTCTCCGTATTGGAGGGGTCTATCTGACTTTAGTTTTGGGACTTGGCCAAAATGGGAAGGCCAGAGGTCGTTAACACACCATATGCACGAACTGTTCCAATGGTGGGCATCATATCACATTTCTTCACAAACAATTTAGTTGGGTTTGCCCTTTAGGAAGTAGTGTGATCAACTATCACTGGTCAGCGAGTAGTTAATCCGTGATGCATCTTATGCTAATTTTATATAACAGGTTTTGCCCTTACCCAACGTATATATAGATAAACACTGTAAGCTCAGTGCTTGTCCGAGAGCTTGCGAAAAATTCACAAGTTTACTCGGGAGGGACTCAAACCCACGACCTCCTGCTTACTAGTGCAAACGTCTCGACCACCGAGCTTGCCGGTGTCGGCTGGCTGGTCCGAGTCAGGTGAAGCAGCGGGTATGCAAAGTATTTTCAAGATGTATTTTTTGCGCTGGGGAGATGTTAATTTTTATTTATTTTTATTAACATCTCCCCAACGCAAAAAATGCATCTTATGTTGTGCACAAAAGCCACAGTAGAAAACCTTCTAGATAACTTGAAAACAACACAACTAAGTGTTCAATAATGAAACAACTCTATACAGCCTGAGAACTCCACCCTATACAGATGGCCTTAAAGTCCTGTCTGAAGTTTAATAATCCAAAGTTGATCTGGTAAGAATACTGTACTACTAAATGTAAACCACTGGAAAATTCAGCAGCGTAGTAATGACTTCTATTGAAATTCTAATTAAATTTTTACAGGGCACAAAATCCCCATGTAAAACTTCTGGGGACAATGTTGTTACTGACTTTCACAGGGCTGGCAGAAAGACTTTCTGAAGATGTTCACCAGACTCATGATGCTGGTCAGCTGAAAATGCCTTGAGTAAATGTCAATCACCGTTTAGTAGCTGTCAGTCTTTTTGTCACATCCAATTTGCAGGTTATGAAAAAATTACTCAGCAGCTACATGCAGTCTGGCAAAGTTTGATTGAGTCTAAACAGGGCACTTTTCAGCTGAGTTATAAAAATTGTTGAAGTACTGAACACCGCCGAGTGTGACAGTTTTTGAGTGGTGAAACTGCAACATTTGAAGCTGCAGTAACAAAAATTAAGCACTGCACGAGATAATCTAAAACCCCCAACGGCTTCAACTCAAATACAACTAGGTTAAGCCGGTTTGTTTCGGAGCCTGCATGCTTACACATTCCACTCTACCGCTAATATCCAGTTCCAGTGAGATTGAACTGGTAGAAGATTTGAGATCGTTCATTGAACTGTACATAAAGTGTATCTGTGTAGAACAGGTTAATATATATACATGTACTCGGAATACACGGACCAATAAATAAACACCTTTTTGTGGTGAAACACTGTAGCTGTATCTTTTTTCCCATTCATTTGTGATCCACTTAGCATTTGATGACATGCTTGCGCTTCCTGCCCCCAAAGCAGCCCGAACCAACACCCAGAGTTGAGTTCCAGAACCAATGATATGGTGAACCACAGCTCAAGTAACTCCATTTGAATACAGAAAGGTTGGACAAATCTAGCCAAGTACATTATTTGGAACAAGGGTCCGGAGTACAGTTTCACTGCTGGTTCTGAAAAGCTGCCTGCCAGGCTTCATATCAAGGTACATTACAGGGGGAACCTTGAACAATGACATGAACGATAGGGAAATGTGAGAAAAGGAGGTGACCACAGGAGAGGCAGAAAACGCAAGCAGCAATGTTGGTGAACCAAAGGCTCGACAATGGTTTGACTGGGAGTGTTTAAAATGGGACTCCGGTGAACATGTGAAATTTTGCCCTCAAGATTTGCTCCAGGTTTTGAAATTGATGAATATAGGACAAGGCGTTATGATCACTGTGATACGAGGCTTTCTGATGTCAAAATTTCAAGTCCAAAAATGTGTTAGCAATGGTTTTGGTTGCATCTGGGAAAATGTTTGGACATTCAAAGTACACTGAATGGCATACAGTTGGTATACTCAAACTTTGGAATATTACTCGTCTTTCGCAAGCAACTGATGCGACAGAAATACATACATGTAACATCCTACCGAGTAAGCAAGCCACTCAGTGTCTAACCTTTGTGGAGAAATCCATAGCAGTTTCCATAGCCATTCAGTAATGGTCATTTGGATTAAATCTGGTGAAGAGATTCACCATACACTCAGTAAGACAGCGCCTCTGACAGATGTCCATATGGAGAAAAGTATAGATATGAGTCTTAGCTTGTGGATGGGATCTTGTGTCATAAAGGCCTGGTCTTGAGTCCGAACACCGACACACTGAAGCAGAGACACTCATTCCTTGATCAGCCTCAACAAAACTTGCACATTCTACATGTATAGCTGTATTCATCCCCAGTCACGCATGTATCATATTGCCAACCGTGTAGAAAACACTCAGTCTTTTAGACTTGACAGTGTCCTTGCCAATCCTATTGGTGCCAGAGCCAACGGCGTCTTTTCCTCCTGGAAATGAAAGAATGACAGAGATGTTTTCTTTTGAGTCAAAAACAAGGTTAAACTTTTCCACTTTAAGAAAACATGTGCCTTTGCTATTAACTAAATTAAGATCAGTAAAATCTGCCATTATTCAAAAGCTGAGATTGAAAAACTCAATCCTCTTGTTGAGTCCTTAGCAAAATAATACAGGATACAATGAATACTTCTACTTTTTGTAATTTGTCTGTTTTTCTTGTAAATATACATTTTATTCAGAAAAGAACAAAATGGTAATTGATCGATTGTAACTGATTTACTTCCTGCCGGGGCATTTATCAATGTTGATGCTGGGCCGGGATATTTACCATTTTTTTCTGTTTTCCAAATCCTTTAAAAAATCCATCTTCATTTACTGGACACTTACAAACACGAAGGACTGTCTGGTGTCCACTCTAGCCTGACAGACAAAATCTATTGACGCGTGAGTATTTCAGCCAGGTCTGCAGCCTTGTAAAAAGAGCCCAGATTGTGCAGTGTTATATAACTTTCTTTTGTTCAAGAACCTGGCTCAGTGTGCTGCTGACCTCTTTTCAATAGGGGCCAGATTAGCATGCGGCGGTGCTGTGTGGCTCATTGCTGCGGTGGTGGAGCGCTTGTCCCTGGTGGTAATCCGCTCGCTCTAAATGCCCCAAACTGTGGTATACTGTTTCAAAACAAGGCTGGATTATCTCCACTTTTGAGAGTGAAAAAATGTCGGTAATTCCCAGCAGCCTGGTCTTTTGTTCCGAGTAGGGTATTTTGTTACAAGGCCCTGTACCCTTTCTCCGGGTTCGGAGACCCCGGCCACGCATATAAAGCATACGTGTAGGGTTCCGGGATCCCCGGCAGGAAGTGGTTAATCATCAACATTTCCAGACTTCCAGCACGTTCTCATGCATGGAATAACTGCCAGCAAGTTGATGAGCAAGGGATGCTTTTTCTGACTTTGTCCGTACCTTGTTCTGAATGCGCAATGGAGCTCCGTGCTGCACTAGCAAGGTAGCCTCTTCCGTCCTCTCCTCTTCACATGCCAAATGGCTGAAAGGTGAGGAAAAGAAGCTATGGCGTGTTAACAATCAGAGATGAAAGTGGAGAAATTTGTTGTTGCAGGGTGTGATTACTATTTCACCACAGGAGTCAAATTAGGAAGCCACTTGCTACTGCCAATAAATAATGAATATTTACAAACTATGGGGATCATCCTGAGTAGTGAAGGTCGAGAAAACAGTTGTATATATATCACTACATAAACATGTAAGTGGCTCAATTAATGTGTTTGAGAAAAGCCTTGGCTATTTATTTAAACTTCCTGGCTGAAATCCTGACCATTAATCACAGCTGTGATTGTTCAAAACACCATGGGGAGGGACAAATGGATCGGAGCTTTGAAACAAAACCCGTAGAGATTGTGCAGCATGCTGATAGTTTACCCAAAAGCCTAGGAAACCTAGAAAAATGTACACAACCTGACTGTGTACTGATTGTGTGCAAGCACAGATTTGTGATTCCAGGTTCAAATCAATCAATCAATCAATCAATGTGGCTCAGTTTTCCAATACCTTACCGATGCCATACACTTTTGAACATGTAACAACCATCCCTAAGACTGAATGAATACAACCCACTGCCTTCATTCCACAGGTTAGTTCACCTATGGGTGCAGTAGACATTTTCAAGGAATCCTAGGTTTCATTTCCGAAAGTAACAATTTTAGTAGCAACTGTCGCTGTTAAGCTCGTCATACCCTTGGCCCACAGACTCATATGGGAACCAGAAGTAGATGCCATTACAGCAGCGGTGCCATGTTCACGCACAGGTCACATGAGCGATCAATGCCTCTTCCACCACCAGGGTGGTGTGACTTGACTGACTTGCCAAAGTGCACAAGTGTTTCAAGTTGATGAACAGGTGCATGAGTGTGATGCTACTTCAGACACTGAGTCTCCTCGGATTGGTCTGTACACAGTACTCACAGTGGAGTGTTTCCAACACAATCTTGCAAGTCCAGCCTGCAGTTGTAGTTGAGTAGGAGTTTGACAATCTCAAGGTTCCCCTTGGAGGCAGCCCGGTGCATGGGGGTCGCCCCAGTCTGGTCCCCAATGTTGGCATCGGCACCATGCTCAAGCAGTTTTTCTGTTATCTGTACCAACCAACAATCGAAGAAAGGCTTTTAAAGATTGGATGCCTGGAATCTCAATCAGTTGAAATGTCTAGAAAACAGTACTCAAACGGATGAATGAGAACTTAAGAACAAAATGTATCTTCTACCCGAAACTCCCTTCCTTTTCAAAACTTAAACACGGCAGGGAGAAACACATTCATATCAAACCTGTACAAAACAACCAAATTCCTATAATTATATTGTGCATTTATGTATGGATTTTTATTTTGCCGTAATACAGCAACTGTTTTGCCTATCAGAGGTTGGCAAACCTCGGCTAGCCATCAGTATACAATCTCACACACAAATATCAAAATGCCAAGCACTAAATATTTCAAGAAAATACCTCCCCAAACATCAAAGAAGCAAACGTGAAGAGTGAACTTTCTACCATCACTGGCCGGATGACGTAAAGTCTTCACCCAACCAGGCTGTTTGCCAATACTTACTCTTTGGCGGTCCCTGGATGCGGCATAGTGCAGGGGTGTCTGACCTGTCCTGTTAGCCACATTGACCTCTGCCCCTTGACCTATGAGGGCAGTCACAATCTCCTCCTGGCCCACTGACGATGCGATGTGCAGTGGCGTCCAATTGCTCTGTGTCAACAGATGAAAGTACAGTCAAAGCACCAAGCTCAGGGCAGTTTTTCGGGTGGGGTACTTGGCAAAATTGAAAAGGGAAAATATTGCGAATGGGAAATACCCTTCCCTCCAAAATTAACAAAAGCAATAAAAAGCACATCCACAAAGATAAACCCAAAATGCCATTTTCCAGAATATAAGAAATTAAAACAAAAAGGGTGGTTGGAGTGAGCCTTGGCATGATCTCCAATCAATAACACTGTTAGTGACAGGAACGCTTCAAACCTAAGCATTTTCCATCCATTCCCAGAGTTTCATGTCAGGCCAATCTTGGAACACATTTTGGTGATCCTTCCACCAACAGCGAATCACCTGCTCTTTCAAAATGCATGCTTGTGGAAGATTGTTTGAAAAGATATCCAACAGGATTGACCAATAGTCCAGTGCAACTGACTGACCATGCAGATCAACTGACCGCACCAAACGTTTCAAATGATATCTTCAAATCAAGTTACAAATTTAAGAATGGCTTGGCAGTTACTTGGTGCCTCTCCAATGTACCTCAAATTAAAAGTTCTATAGAGGGTTTGCTTAGCTGCCATCTTGCAGGCCAGTGCTTTTGTTGGACAGTATGTGCACAAAAGAAGTTTCCCTGTGGAACAAAAGAACTACTGTGCAACCACACAAAGCCTCTATAGAGTACCAAAGTGTGACATCATTCAGAACCAGGAAGTGCCTTACAAATGAATGTAATACTTGCACATGCTAGTTCTTGCATTGATGTCTTTTACAAATAGGCTTGTGCGTGTGATATATTCACTTGTACTCTACAGGCTGTGCTATCATGAATAATTATCTGAGGGGTCAACATGAGACAAAGGGCCTGCGTGGAGCGCCCTCACTGAGGACAGGTCCTTGTTCCTGTGTGATATGCTTGAGTAGACACTGCAGTACTTCACTGCCATCTAAATCTAACTAACAAAACATGTCCTCTGTGAAGGCGCTCCATGTAGGCCCTCTATAGGCCTGGGGTTGGCCGCAATAGTCCTGACTCCTGAATCCTCCCGAATTTAGAAAATTGAAAACTATCAGGGTTGATGGATTGACACTTACATCATCTTTAATATTGACGTTTGGTGGGGGCTTCAGCTCTAGAAGATACTGTACAATTTCAAAATGTTTCCCAGATGCTGCCCAGTGAAGAACTGCTCGGTCACTCTGTTGAGTAACAATTTAAGAAAGAGTCAGGCAAGCAGGGCTGTTGGTTTATTTTACATCTAAACTAACAGTCATGACAGTTCAGCAATAATTACATGTACCAACATTTGGGGGTCTTTTGCAAAAGTTCTGTACACAGACAAAACCAATAGCACGTGTCTACTAAGGTGAGTGCATAGAACGTGCAGGAAATAGGGCTGCGTAGGACTGACGAAAAGTAGTCCTAATAATCTATTACTAGCCTATGTCATGAGTGAAATTTTTTCAGCTATGAAATTAGTAGTCTGGTTGTCAGGGTTGGCACTGTCTTTCCTTACCTTCCACCGCTGCGGTCCGGGTTCGATTCCTGGCCCGGTCCACGCGTGGATTGGGTTTTCAGTCCCTACCAGACTCCGTGGGTTTTACCCAGACTATTCCTCTCTAAAACTGTAATTGCTTCTTATTTTCTCTTCTATTACTGATGTCGGTGAATGTGGGCCATTTGGCGGCTGCCCGAGGCGCCCTCGGGCAGCCGCCAAATGGCCTTGTATGCCATCGGCTCAACCACGTTTAAATGTATTCATTGTTCCACGCTTAATGTCTTCATTGTGCAGTGCATTTGAACATATCTTTTTATTATTTTATCTAATAATTATTATTATTTTTGTTTTTAATAACTGAACAGGTTTTATAGGATATAGGGCTAGCCTATGACCTGCAGGGGTGGATCCATCCAGGGAGGGGCATGGGGGATAAATCCCCCCCCCTTTCCTCCCTAAAAATAAATTAATTAAAAGAGAGGGGAAAAAGGAGGGCGGGGGAAGAAAATATGAGGGAGGGACCCAGCTCCCAAAATGTGACAACAGCGTAAAGAACAGCAGTTCTGCCTCTGGTTAGGCCTACCAACATGACCTCCCTAGGCCCAAGCTAGGCCTAACCTAAGTAGAACCTAATAATTAAGTTATGGCCGCGACCCTAAACTTTTAGTCCCCCGGGGGGGGGCAGGGAGCAACACACGAGATTTCCGACGTTGCTTGCAGCTAGGCCTACATCATTACACGTAGCCGCTAACGAGGCGTCCATTCACATTGGTGGGGTAGGCCTACGTGTTATTTAGCGAGCCGCAGCCATTGACACAAAAGTATACATTGTCACGTTTTAACTCGAATCTGACCTTGTCCAACTGATTAACCACACTCCTGTCGGCTTCAATTCTTTCTTTCAAGGCAGAAAACTCGCCATCATATGCCAACTTGCAAATATCTAAATCTGACATCGTTTGCACTTTTCAGATGCCTGAAAACAGGTACATGCATAAGATTAATGCAGAAGTACAACGTCAAGCACACGATCAACGCGCGATGTTCTGCTAATAAATGGATTTTATCATGTGTACATTTGGGTTTAAAAATATAAAAATTGACACACCTGAATTCAATATCTAATCTACCAAAATTATTATCAATAAAAACCACCGAAATGATCTTTTAGTGTTTAGTGTTTCGAAATATTTATGTCAGTAAAAATAGCAACTGCAAAACGTGGTAAAAATTCTTGTGATAAAATATTACAAATGTTCCTGCTTAACCGCTGAGGGCGCACAACAGGATTCCCAAAAGTTTGCGTTGTGATGATTGCCCCGTCAAAGTCGTCACGCGTCACACACACTGCTCCCGAACTTTTGTAATCAAACCATCTCCATGATCAAACAAAATGATTTATTTTGCTACTGATACCAATTACAAAGAAAAGTACCATTGTTCCTTGCCAGGCGCAGTTCTAAAGCCAGTTTTTCAAGGGGAGCTAGATCTTTCGTACATGACGTCACCTTTTAACTTTCGCTGCTGCTTTTGCATTTTTGCGGGGGGGTTGACAAAGTTGAAGTGGAGGGGGCTAAACCGCCCTAGCCCCCCCCCGCTTCTGTTCCTTGCTCGGTGGTAGGACGACTTGCAAAGTCGCGACAAACAGTGCAACGATGCATCAAATGGAGACAGTTTTGTGTTTTGGTTTGGTTATGTTAGTTTGTTCACTGTTTGTTTGAGAACATATACCGCTGAAGATGGCAAAACGGAAGCAAAGTCAAACCCCATTAACTTAAGACAAATGACACTCCCCAATCCAAAATTCCTAAACTCATTGTATGTTGTATCGTGTCCTTGCTCTATGGTTCTATCTGAAGAAAAATTGTCATAATATGTAACCGAAAGCTAAGCCTCACCTTTAGAATTAACGGAAATGAAACATTCTCCGTAATGCGAAATCAACATATTACAGGGGCTGATTTTTCAGCATTGAAGAAACAAATCGCGAAATTACTTTATGCCTTCGACCTGGTTCACCTCCTCACCCAAGCCCCCTTTCCCCCATGCCATGCCCACCTGCTGCTGCTGCCGCGCTCAGGCTGCGTGCGCGCGCCAGTGCTCAATGTTTGAGGTGAATGAAAAGTTGTCTCCATACGGCTAAGGCTGCTATCCATGGCACAATATTAATGAAAACTGAAGCCGTAGGCAAGAAAATCCCGATTGAGACACAGCCTTTATTATGCAAATAATGCTCAGGATATATTTCACTGGTAATCTACTTCCATATAATTTCGTGTAATCGTTTCACTTTCTCAGTGCCGATTACCCGCGAGATAGCAACCCCCCCGGCCGGCCCTATGTATTGTATAACGCATGCGCATCAGTCGATTGACCTCGACCTCATCCAGGATCGCGACTCAAAATTACTGCGACGAAGCTTCGCCGACAACTAGAGAAAAAATCCTGCGAAATCCTTGCGCTAATAGGAGCCTTTCCTCGGCTGAAGACGACGACGCTGTGCTCAAACGAGTTCGCAGTTGCGAAAAATCTGACTTCTTCCATTGAACAACTGTTAATATCTGGACTGCTGGATCTCCTTTCCTCTTCAAAACAGTGGTCTCGACAGTAGGCAGCGCAGGTAGGCCTGTGTAATAACTAAACCAGACTGTAGGCTACTTTAAACTTTATTAATGTTAAGTTCGTGATGTTCTCAGCCAGTTGGTAACATGTTATTTAAACCCCAAATTAAACTTTCAAAACTTGAAATTACACATCATGTCAGAGCGTATGACCTGAGATATTCAGTGGTGCAAATCGTGTTACAATGCGGTGTTTGTACAATGATTTTAAGCTCAGTCACATCATGGTCACATGTAAGTAATGTACATCCCGTTGAGCATGTTGAGATTTCGAAGTTCTCACACATTCAACTTTCTTTCAAGTCACAAGTGACGTGATTTGCTCTTTCCTGGAATGGATTCTATGTAGCCTAGGCCTACATGATGGATGCCGCTTGAGCATGTTGAGCACAACGAACCGGTGTGACTGGTCTGGAAAGGGTTCCATATACGGACAAAACTTGATGCCCTTGTGCATGTTACGCCCCAACTAAAGCATTAGTCCCAACTATAGTTGGGCCGTCCCAACTAGAGTGCCACAGTTGGGCCGACCTAACTACAGCAGCGCCTGTGGGCATGATGTGCCCAGCATGTGCCAAAGTCATATCGTTTACAAATGTCATGTCATCGGTCATATGGCTAAATGAACAGATAAAGTGCCACATTTTAGATGAATTTTGTCAAGTGTGAGACACATTGACTTGGATAATGTTGAGACATTTCCCACAGACATGGGTCAACAATAGTTGGGCCAGCCCAACTGCAGCACTGCAGTTGGGACTGTCCAAACTATAGTTGGGACTTATGCTATAGATGGGGCGTAACATGCATAAACCTATCAGACTTGTCTGAAATAACCTAGGCCTGGTGCTCAAGTGTTTTTCAAGTAAATGCTTCAGCTCTGACCATCCCAACTTGATACATTTCAAATAAGTGTTTCCAGTGGCACATCACCAGCACAAGCGCAAGTTTATTTTCTTTGCTCGGCTATATGAACGATGACTATTTCATGAGGTAGTATGAGTGCTCTGGCTGCAATCTCTCTGGAAAAAAACTAATTCTTTCATTTCTACTTCGGAATGAGTAACCCATATTTTTGGAGAAGAGGTAGCTTGGTGTGCTCTGCGCTTTTCATTTTTTAGAGATGAGTGCTGCATTTTGTTGAATATGCCGAATTTCATTTTCTGCTTTTTGGTCATCAACGGGCCAGATTTTCCTCATTTTTCTTGCTCGGCAAATGCCAATTTTTCCATTTTTTACGCACTCGTTCACTTTAACCCTAACAGTACCAGGCATTGTTTTGCTTAGAGTACTCAGTACTACAAAATACTAAGTAACACTCTGAGCCTGAAGGACCTAGCGCTACAAATTACTATTTCTGGTTAGGTTTATTCCGTTGTTACTCTTACAGAGAACAGTGAAACCTGCATTCATAGTGCCACAGCACTGTATGGTACATTGTCTTCTCAATTGTATTTTATGGCTTCAGAGAATAATAATGTCATGTCCTCTTACAAGCAACAGGGCTGAGTACTACATTTTACTACTAAGTAGTACTTTGTAGCATTAGGGACTGTTAGGGTTAAAAGAGGATTTATCAAACATCAGTGAATACAGCTATCGAATAGCCAATGGTAGGACAATTACATGTACATGGTACGTTTTTCAGAAAGACAAATTTTTATAATGTGTTTTTCAAAGGATGGATTTGCGCCAGGAACCACCGAGCTTGCCATCCTTCCATCGAACCAGCCAGCTGACACCGGCAAGCTCGGTGGTCGAGTGGTTAAGCCGCCTGCACTAGTAAGCAAGAGGTCGTGGGTTCGAGTCCCACCCGAGTACGCTTGTGGGTTTTCTCACAAGCCTTTGGGGGCAAACACTGAGTATACAGTGTTGTAATACACGTCGGGCAGGGCAAAAATTCAAAATTAGTCAGTGTTTTGTTGTCGGTCCTCTGGGTCGCCGCCATGCCCGTGGCCAACAGCCTCGAGTTGTAAAATCTCTTCCTGACTGTATTCTTGTCTCGAACTGATAAGGCAATATTTCTTGTGCCGCGTAATCTCCTTCAAAGTCGCTTTATTCGTCAAATGAAAAAGACAAACATTAAACTGATGGCTGTCATGATCAGAAAAAGCACCAATGCTGGAATTATCGTTGCTTGAGTCTGACATGATGGCACACGCCAACGCTACTGCATTACGTACATATCGACGCGTCATTGCATAACAGTAAACAGTCGCTGGAAAAACGACTCTGTCCTATGATGTCATGATTGTTGGGAATTTCAGACAACTTTCAGTACTCGGTGGCTGTTGTTGAGCTTTTGCTCTGAGAAGAGAGGGAGATAAGGTCATGAAAACTATAATTTTTAACATATTTCCGCGCATTTTGAAATTATACAGATGTGTTTTCTTGTTATATTTATGTTTGTTTTATGTGTTTGTTTATGCATGTTTTACAAGAAATCTTCCCAGCATGGCCCATCCCCAAAACAATTCCCATGTAGGTAACACTGAAATTTATTTCAAGAAAAAATGTAGCGTTTGTCACATGGACAGATATAACGTATGCCACCATGAGAGACATTTTTCCAGTGTTTGAATTAGATAATAAAAACAGAATTTTTCACAAACCAAACTTGTTTTTTTTTTTCAGTTTTCAAAATCATATTTGTTAAAAAGACTACATTTAAACTTCAGCTTAAATGAATACTTTAAGTTTTTCTCAATGAGTAACATTTGTTACTCATGGACAGATTTAATGTTTGTCGCATACATGTATCATAACCTGGAGACAGACAGTCTTTTCACTCTCATTTCAGCAAAATAAAACGACTTTTCTAATGAATGGTTTGTTATTTTATTGAATTTGGTTTGTAATGTACTCATAAGATAAATCTTCTAAAGTTGTTACATTTAGAAGGAAAAAATAGTGGCAAATGTAACAAAAAAGGGGCAGACATTTGCAATTCCTTAAAATCAAATCTTAGTTTGTCGTCTGATACTTGTAGAAAAAAGACACAGATATGATGTAAACGTTTTTTGCAAAAGTTTTCTCACGAAGATATATATTTTTGTTGAGGTTATCTGCTCAAGGAATAGCAAAATAAGCCTATATGATGTTTGTCACCCTGTGGATAGACACTGTGATGTACGTTATATCTCCTTAAATTCCTGTTTAAGATAACTTAAGGAAATAAGCCATAGATTTTGACACATTTCTCAAATGTTGTACCTGTAGTACCCATGTTTTAACAGACAATGAATTGCTTTTCTCTATAAGAGTGGTATTTTAGATAACCTGAAAACATGAGTTGACACAGTTATTTGCATGTCCCACTGGAACCTCGAAAGTAAGCTGGATATTTTCATCAAAATCCCTTTTATTTTAACAGTGAACAACCAAATCGTACTAAATTATGTGAACAATATCTCTGCAGTTCTACAAATATCAGTAAAATTGTTAAAGTTCATTTCTTGACTTTCAACACTGTTGAAGAGATGATTTTGGTTTTGTGCAAATGTGTCTTTTAGTGTGGATCGACTCTGTTTTTTATTTAATGTCTCAAACTTCAGCATTTTTGATGGATGCGAACAACCTGTTGAAATCCTAGCCAACTAAAAGTTACCACGAAGTAATAACTCCTGCGATTATTTTGTGCAGGTGTATGGTGGTGATAGGGGATAATATTTACACATACTAAAACCATAATTACAAAATTAAAAATGTCTCTTACAAATAAGCGAGTCCAGTATTCGGCAGTTGCGAATGTCATTCGATTCTTTCAAAAAAATACAGTGAGTAAAATAAAAAATGATGTGCAAAAGGTGTGCAAAAAAGCGCCCCAAACTAGGGATCAACCAATGTAGGTTTTAACTGCCCATCCGATGTCCAGTGTTTTAATTGGAACATTGGCCAATGTCCGATCCGATGTTTTTGCCGACAATATCTGAAACGTAACCTGAATAGGATGCGGGCCTACTAACAACACAAAACCAGTGTACTCCCTTAAAATGTCTGTTTACACATCACCGGTAATAGGATTAGGTTTTGCCTTCACAGTCACTTTTGAGAGAATAAATCGTGTAAATTGTGTACATCGATCCCCGCTGCGCACGATACTGATGTAACCGATCACACAAACCCACGCAGTGCTTACCTGGTACTCACATGCAGAATAGACACAGCACCTCGCGCTGAATCACAGTAGCCTTTAGTCAAGGTGCGCATGGCACTGCTGTGTCATTGCATTGGTATTTTCATCGTGCATGCCTACGGCAGGGGTGCACGTCATGTGTTAGTTAGCCATGTGTGCCTTGAATAAAGGCTAAATTGCAGGCTGCCTTCGGACTGGTCACACAGCACCTCTTGTGTGTGCCACACATGGTGTAGTTCCCGGGCTGTTTTAATGGCTGTCTATGGAAACGGTACACACGTACACTGACTGCTCCATGGGGCCGCAGTCCATGCATTGAGTTGTTGCAGCATGGATTGCGCAGGTGTAATTTTCGGGAATACTTCATGTGGGTTTAACCATGGTATAAGCATTCATTTATCACACCAAATAAAGCAAACACACTTTGTATTCATGCTCAAATAAAAAAAAAGGAGATTTTTGTTTGCCAAAACTGAGTGCAGAGTTTGCACCTTTGTTCAAGTTATCATCGGCACTCGTATCGGCAACCTCATTTAACCTTTCAAAGTCATAATACAGTCCTCTTTCGACTACATTAAACTTGCAAAATGTCGCCAGCTGTTGAGGCTGAATGCAATGACATACATGTACCGTACAAAAGAGTTCACATTCTTGAGAGTCGTTCTTTAACTGCAAAGTGCCTACAAATTTTTATAAAATTCCAGGAGCTAATACTGGCAGGGGCCATTGATGAGAAGAAAAAACACCAGGGCTGTTGATTGGTCAGAAATTGTGTTGCCAAAGCCACTGATAGAAGGTGCTTTCTGATCGATAGATGGTTGCTGTCCTGATATCCAGTCCTACTGGTACTGGCTAGTGTACTGTAAGGGATGGTGGATGGGATCTTGAAGGGAAGGTCTTCTGTATCATTGCAAGTTACATTTTAGATTCTGGCAGGTTCTTCAGTCCACAGAAACAATTAAAAAAAGCACTGTGGTCTGAATTGGGCAGCTTCTTCTTTGGCCATCATATTGAGTCATTTACGATTATCTCCAAATTCTCCCAGAAAAGACAAAAATTCACAAAATAAGCTACTTGCCTGTTGCATTCACATGTTACTGTGGTTATGGTAATGACAGTGGCAAATCATGGCCTTTCCACATAGAACAAATCCTTTCTGCTCCTTCTACTGTCACCAAGTACATATGTACATGTACAAGTAGGACTGAACAGATGCACAATTCCATAAGTCATGATCGGCTGCTGTAGTCTTAGTAACTGAAGACTAGGATGTTACGCTGTCTGAGTCCTCATTTTAATACAGTAAGTAGAATTATGTTACAGTAATGTCAGTATTTGGCACTGACATTGATAAGTTTTGCCACCCTCAAATTGATATTTTCTATTATTTCCAGTAATAAAATCTCAAATAAAAAAGGAATTGGTAAGTAATTGTTCTGAAAACCTAAAGAATATTCGGTTTCAACTTTTTTTTTTTCAGTTTTGTTTCTGTTTTTATTCGAAGCACATTCCTTTTTTTGTTTTCTGTTTTGTCCTCACAGGAAGAAGCACTTTCATTGCTGCATTTAAAGTAGTAAGTATCAAATTCGAATTTTTTTTTTGAGAGAGAGCGAGCTCAGGAGAAATAAAAGTGCCATTTCAAATCCCTGAAACATTGTTCCGAGCACACCTGCAGAGGAAAGAGAAATGGCCATCATTTCATATCACTGTGGTATGAGCTCCATGTTGATAGTGGTACATGTACACGTAGGAAGCAACTAGGCATTGAGTACTTACACAGCTTGCATATAAATTTTTGGTGGTTTTTTTCTTTAGTTGTGGGACGTTCAATCTCCCTGAGAAATAACATGTACATGTACGGTATGGGGGAGCATGCTTTCTGATTGGCAGGAAGAGCCTGATTCATTTTTTAATGTTGAAAACCGAAACAAGTCCAGTTCAATAATATTTGTTCAGCCATCGTAAAGTTTAGGCTTATTTCAAACAACGGGTTGGGGAGAGTAGTCTCAAATGTGACAATCAGTGAAGGAAATTTTCATTTCCTTCATGTGGGGCTTTGCGCAGCCTCTCAAAGGAAAGGGTTAGGGTTGTCTTGCAACATCAAGAAAAATTTCACATCATACGGCCTAATGTCTTTATGCTGGACTTCAGTGCGCACATACGTGGATTTGGTGACTTCAGATTCATACCTGACAGTTCCATTGAATGGTGACTCAACAATGTAAGATTAGTGAATGGCAGTTCTATGTGGTTCATAATCCATCCGTTATTATCGCTTCAAACTCATTTTCCAGCAGAGAATTTTTGGTGATTTTTTTTATGAAAAAAAATAATAAGTTTTTTGTCTTTATTGATCGGAGTACGGTACTTTGTCTCGGTGCTGTCTGTTTTTTAGTTGCACAACCTCAGGTGTGTTGGACATGTGTTGGTCAGAAATGATAAATTGCCTGCGATTTGTGCTGGAAACGGTGTTTGACTTGCAAAGTTGGGACGACATGATTGTATCTCTGAGACATATAAATCTTGGCAGAAAATTATATTTTTCAAATCCTTGTTGATTGAAACGGAGTACACGTATTTTCAAATTCAAGTGGCGGCTTCATTAGATTAAAGACATGCCAAATCAGTCACAATATGTTAGGGCTGTGCATTTGCGGGTATTTTTAGAACTGGGTACCCGTTTTTTGTTAACATCGGGTACTCGGGTACCCGGAAAAGAAATCACTTAATAACAAATGGCATTTGCACGCTACCCGGTGGACCATGTGCCCGAAACACGGTTCCTTTTGGTACATAGGAAGCAAGCAGCACATTGTTCTAAACGTCGAAGTTGATCTCTCCTACCTTTTTATCAAACGAAATTGTTACCTTCTGTTTGCAAATTTTTTTGTGGGTGTATGAAACAGAAAAACAAATCCTCATGGGGAACGTCAGAAAATACGACAAACCACCTACATGATATACGCACCTGCAACCGCTAAAAGGAAATGTCCCGGATGCTGCATGACCACGTACACACGGAACGCACGTGGCGCGCACAAATGGTGAGCGCTGGTCGTGTCTTGTTCGGACCAGATCAGTGCGGGTTAAAAGGCTTAATGTTTTATGTACAAATATACCACCATAACTCGAACAATGCCCACACAATTATATCCACTTATTTTGAAGTTTCTGATTCAAAAAACATCCACCAAAATGCTTCAAATGGCATTGAAAGTATCGGAAGTCAATATTGGGTTAGGAGTCATCGCAAGTGAATTTCTTTTCTCAAGAGGACCAGTTGTATGCACGTTGCATTAATCAACGTAGCTGCAACTGTAATCCTGGCTTTCAAGACACTGAAACTGATTGCAACGCGGGCCTAATTGTAGTCCCTTTCAGTCAGTCCAATCGCTGACACTGCAGCGGCCATGTGACTGCAAAAGGAAAGGTCATGTGACCACACATAGGGAAACCCAAGTGAATAAATAGTGGCGCTTCAACTTGTTAAATGACAAAGAGATACGAAAGTTTTGCCACACGAAGGTACCATGATGAAGTGGTTTAGTTTAATAAATACTTTTTCAGGATAACTCCATTCCCCTGAGGTTCAGTTGTCGAGATTTTATTGTATAAGTACTTTGACATGGACATTTGATTGGCGGACTGTATTATGACTAGCACCTGCCAACATTTCCTTTTTTTCGAATAAAAAAATAGTTAGATTTGAAATGCTTTTGTACATACAGACAACATTATTCCTGCTTTTTTGGTCAATTCCTCATCCACAGTTCCGCTGAATCACTGAGGAAATTCATGTTGCTTTAATTTAAAAATAGCTTTGAAACGGAATATTTCTTGGTATAAAAAACTAAACTGGTTCTCTGACTCTTTGGGTTTGTAGCGCACATTTAGTGCTTTGGTTATAAAAAGAGGCCGATCAACCGCACAATTTGTGCGTAATCACTACTTACCACACGCCATGTGGAGTCCCAGTACCGCTGGAATATTACATAGTCCACTCTCGCTTCATCGTCAATCCCGACATAAAGTAATTTTCATTCATATTGTTTTATTTAACATAAATACTCTTAACTCAAACAATAAGCACTACTAATTCTGCACAATAGTCATTTAGGCCAACAGGATTTGAAAGTTACAAATACAGTCAAGCAAGTGTACATCAACAGCGCTTCCACCTCATAAGACAAAACTCCTTCGGTCTCTTGTTCATATAGGTTTGGTACAGTCATTTTCCCAGTTCCGGATCGTGAAAATTATTCGGTAAGACTACAGCTTAAAAAATCCTCAAATTCGAGTGAAATATGGTCAGAAGTCACCTTTGTGTTTTGGGTACACTTCCTTTTTTTTTTCAAAATCTAAGCTTTTATATTTGGACTCACAGGATCGATCGACGAAAGTGACAATGACACCTTTCCTTGTTCTGGATCGGTTTAGGATCGAGACAAAAACGTCTTCACAAATAAATAGTAACCAGACGAAAAATCCATTTTCAGCCAAAACCATTGTTAAAAAAGTTGCTTTTCTAATAGAGAATTTTTTAATTTTGAGAAAATTAGATGAAAAATAAGAATTTCAATGAATTAAAAAGTAGAAATTGTGTAAAGTTTGACTCGACTTTTCAACTGCACAGTGAGCTATCAAAGGTACCCTCCCCGCGCCGCACAGTTGACGAACCCATTACGTCACATACATTTCTGCTGCGCCCGTGTATTTGAGTTCGCAACGACTTTGGGTGGTAACGCCGCGCGATCCTAGAGTAGGGAAAAAAGCTTGCAGTTTTCGGTAAATTAACAAAAAGGGAAACTCTAAAAAAGTCATTTTGATTAAGCAGACATTAGATACAAAGGTTTATATGACTATTCAATTTAAAGAAATATTTGAAATCACACGTAGTGAGTGACCTATTGCCCGTGAATTTTAGTGGTTTTTTCGCTCTTGTGAACTAGGAAACTAGGAAAACGACTTGCGGTACAACGGGCAGAGTGGATAACAAAATTAGCTGTCGATCTCCGAATTCAAGTTTCATGTATGACCGTGGGACCGGGTTTTCAGCGGCACGGTGGTTTTCCATGAAGTCTGCCCTTCAGTAAGAAATTTCACAGATATTTTATGCATGGATGTTTTGTTCCTAATATATTTACTTTTTTACGGGTACCCGGCCCGGAAAAATGGAACGGGGTTTTAAAATCGACGGGCGGGTACCCGGGCACCCAGCACAGGCCTACAATATGTACCGTACTCGTGTGCCACGCTGCATGCATGCAGTATTTCCTGTACAAAAAAGCACATTATAAATGTTGGATATACTTTATCAATTTCATCAATGTATAAACAAACATTTCCGGCTGTGAATGACTTTCCCATGTGTGCAGTGTGCCATTTGTCTGATACTGATGTGAGTACCAAATGCGCACATTAAATGCAAAATCATGAAACTCTGGCAGTCTTGTCTCACATTTGTTGCGTGGTTATATGACCTCCCCCAACGGTTGCTTAATACTTGACTCCATTGTGCTCTGTGGGAATTCTCTAGTCGGGAGCAAAGACGGTGAAAGCTTTGCAGGTGAAAGAATGCATATAAAAGCATCATTTTCGCTATCTTAATCTTTCAATATTAGCAAAAAGGCATCCTGGAGTGAGAAAGTTTGAAAAAACATACGTTTACACGTACATGGACAATTCCTACAGTTCAAGCCATTCTTGTTTCGGTCCCAGTTGTGCTCGTTTCGATGAATTATAATAGAGGAGGTGAAATCAACAGTTTTCTGCTTGTACATGCACATCTCACACTGGTGCATCAAGATCAGTCCCACTGGTGTTTCACAATTTCACATTTTATGAAATTCAGTTACATGTATATTTGAAACAATCTATCATGTAAAAAACTAAATAAAGATTGCTACCAGCATCAAAAGCACGCGTTGAAGTTCTCCTTCATATCAGGCAAAATGATAACAAGTCATCAGGAGCATCCAATAGAAGCCTGTTTTGATGACGACACAATACGGCTCTGCAGTGATACGACTGTTTCATTATTCAGGGCGAACATGCCCGTGTGTGTGCGCGCTGTGCTGGCTCAAAATTAACTGTGAATTAAAAGAGGCTGGACCATGACAGCATGGTCAGGCTAGGATGTGGGATCATTTCAGTGCAGCGGCCAAAACTGTTCCATGTATTGCATTGCTTTTCCACCTCCTTTGTAGTTAGGTTCTTGGTCCCAGACATGTAACTTACTCTATCCATCTTTTCTCTGTTCTTATATAGCACCTTATTACGGCCGCAAGGTTAGGAAACTGGGAGGGGGGAATAAGAGCCGTATTATGACATCATTAAATCACTAGATTTGTTTGCCGCCCTCAGTGATACATTTTTTTTCACTTTGAGCATTCTTGCGTTGCAACTGAACTCCCAAAATGACAATTTTCTTTTATAAATGTGAAGTGAAGCTGCCACGTTAGTCATTTTATGGGTACGAATGACCGATTCCCTGTTTGTTAACCTTTTTGCATAGAAGCAATGTGACTGATCTCTAACGAGCGACATCCATGCTGTGTCACTGTGCTGAGCATGGATGTGCTGTGTAAACAGACAGGGAGTCAGTTGTAATGTCACAAGACCAGACAAATTGATCATACGTGTGCAGTGCACCGACAGAATACATGTACAGTGTACGAGTACCGTAGATCCATTCGCATGTCAAATGTCTTTTCATGTAGTTAATGGATGCACACTGTACCGCTGCTTCCATTCCTGTGACACTTGTCTGATCCATTTTTAGAATTTTTTTCTTGATCCAGTGTGGGTATGCTTCATCATGAAATCCAACCCTAGCCTGTGTAAGTTATAGTACTTGTGTGTTTGTTTCACCTGATGAGGATGTTCTCAAATTGAGTAATTCTGTGACAAGCCACATGTACGTGTACATGTACATATACGTAAGGCGTGCTTGAGATTCACCTGCTGAACTTACATGTACATGTACATGTAGTTTCCTACAGGGATCTGTATGCAGTTCAGAGACCCAGAGGCACCAGTTCTTTAGTTTCCTGGCAGTAACAACAGCAAAACCTGTCTTTTGCCTCTTCCTTGTGAGAGGTAAAATTTGATTGCACTGCATTTGTCACCATGACATTTCAAACAGTTTATCAAATTACTGGTGCCTGTACATGTTCCCCAGATGTAAGCACCAACTTGGCAAACTTTAAATGATTCTGTGAGGATCACATGTTGTGCTAATTGCAGCGTGTGTCCACTAAATCTGATAAAAATTACCTGCTGGAGATTCTTAATTGGTTTATGTGCTCTTGCTATCACCTGTGGCAATTCAAAGTCACATGATTGAGGATGGTATTATTTGCTGTCTTCCGCACATGGGAAACCAAACCTTACTCAGAGTGAGAAATCAAATATCTGTATAAATTGGATCCCTGCCAAGGAGCAAGGGTAATGTGTACCTTGTCTCGCGCAGGGACCTCAGCATAGCTGCAGGTGCATAGAGCTAGAAAATAATAATTTCATCTGTCTAGACATGGTAACAGTCTGCACTGCATTGGTACGTGTATGTGCGTGCTGGTGCGCCATTGTAATATCAGTACATTTGTACTGTACAGTAGAAAGCGGTAGTATTAGAACATGTACAGCAAGTGCACATGTGTGCTGCTGTTCACGGTTGTGGTTTCGGAACAACTTCAGTTGCTGATGCTTGTACATGTATTGTACAAACACTAACAGACATGTTGGCCCAATGGGTACTGACTGCACAACATGTCCACAGTACCTGACTTGTTAATGTTGGTAACTGAAACATCAGGCAGTTATTGTTGAGAATACTGACAGTTGTTTTGACATGCTTGGAATAATGCATAGATGACCACTGGTTGAATGGGATTTTTATTGTAGAGTTAAATCAAAATATATTGAAGCCATTGCTTGTTTTGTTGCATTTGGAACTCCAGAAGAAAAGGTAACCAGTTTCAGCTGATAAAATTTCAATGCCAAATTATTGGGTTGTTGAACTTCCTCAAATGTGACATGTAGGGTAGTTATTTAATCCTGACGATAACATATTTTCCTTTTGAATTTAAATTGTGTAGACAGAACAAGGGATAGACCAAACCTATTGAATAATGCAGCATAACAACTTGGTTTTTTTTTTCTACAATGAAAGGATTTCTTTTGACGGCCCTGATTCTTAAAAAAACTGGAGGTTTAGGTAAATTTAAGGCGGGGGGGGGTGGAGGCAAGTTAAAAACTGAGGATCCAAGCATTGTGGGATGTGTCAAAGGTATGCATGTTGTGTTACAACATGTTATAGCATCAGTGTATTGCTTAATGGTCACAACATAATAATTACAACAAAGTGTGTCAATAACTCTCTGGATTTTTTTTACTGATTTGGTGATGGAAAAGTTGCAATTCATACATGGACATGTATGAGCCACTTTACAAACATAGGCCTTGATGACCTTGCTGTTAAGTTCCTGCGCAGTTAACGACTTTATGGCTCTCGAATAAATGTCTGCCAAAATGCCTGAGGTGTCACGGTGACTGGAAACCATCGCTTTTGCAGGCAGACTACAGGCAAAGAACAGGACACAACTTGAGTCAGTTTTCAGAAGTGACAAACCTTACCCTGTCTAAAGAAAACTTCCAAACGGAAGTTGGTGTAATCGGGGGTGTGAGAATTCAGCTTTTTGGCGGATTTTAGCTTTTTTTTTTGTTTAGATGTTGACCCTGAATTTCTTTTTTTTTGTACACTTGGTCTGTACAAAAGTATGCGAACTTTTTACATTCCAAGGTAAAAAGGCGAAAGGTTATTTCAGTGGCCAGATGGCTGACTTTACCCTGGAATGTTGATGTGGGTCTTAAGCTTTGTGTGACTTTAAGATGAAAACTTTCAACAGTGGTCTTGACTGGAACCTGGGTTTGCTAGTTTTTAGCTCGATCTTAAAGTACCTGACCTGCTGTAGTTTAAGTCTGTGCCAAAGTATTGCGAGAATGAACAAAGTGAAAGAAGAAATGAGTGTGATAACAGCCTCTACATGTGTAGCCCCTGAATCTTGTGAAGAAGCATTCAAAATGTACTGTCGACTGCTGAATATCTGTTTCTTTGTGCATACGCGTAGCAGTTGGGTGTGCTGAACAAACACAAAGGGCCTGTTTGTTTCACGCAGATCTGGATCACGATTAGTGATTGCAAAGCTGGTTCTCGCTATCCTTCGGGTGGGTTTCTAGTGTCGGTGAACCAGCGCAACATCACTGATCGCGATCAGTATCGTTGTGAAACAAATGGGCCCCAAGCACCCAGCTCTCGTACCAGTAGTGGGAAACACACCCTCAGTAAACACTTTACATACATTTGATCCCTAATCCTTCAGTTTTTTTTTTTTTGTGCACCCTGATGAAGCTGGCTGGCTGGCTTTGACTAGATACTTGTAGCAGATGATGAAGCCTGGTAGATCTTGGCTGTGCCTTAAATTGTTCCTACCAGTAGGAATAACAAATGAGCACTTGGAAACCACTGTTCAGTGGCTGTGGCCATTTCCCACTGCAGTGTGTGCTGTTTGGTATACCTCGGTACATGTAAATTTAGAAACCCAGATCCATCAGAAATTGGACTACAAGGGTACATGTATGTAGGCCATGGGCAAGCCCTCAAAAGAAATTGAGGTCCGTCTGTCACATCTGGGGGCAACTTGAAAATAGGTTTTCTAGCCCTATTCAAGGGTGCTGAATCCGAAGATGCTTGTTCCCATGCGCAAAACGTGCACATTTTTGTCAGTAGAGTTTGTTTCGGGGTAAAAAATGTGTTTTTGTCATTTAATAATAATAATAATAATTTAGTCTTAATGTAGCGTTTTCCATAAAATATCTCAAAACTTTTTACAAGAAAAAACACATTAATTATAAAACGCTTTAAAAAATGGGATTAATTAAAAAAACTTTTTTTGAAAAAATGAAAGCCGTGAGAAGATAATTGCACGTTTGATCTCTGCAATAGGTTTTCTAACTCATACCAGGGGTGCTCATTCTAAATATGCTTGTCTCTAGCCTTGAATATTGCATCTTAAACCATAAAGGTAATTTTGGGCTAAAAATCACATGTTTTGTCAATTTATTTCTTAAAAAATGACCAATTATAGTAATAATCCAGGTTCTTTGTGGTGGAGGGGAAGGTAGTTATCAACTGCACCATTGAGTTGACTGTCTACTAACCTTCAGCAGGTTTTCATTTCATTACCATGATTACAGACCTAAACAGGGAAACATTTACCCGTTGATTGTACTTCCTACATACATGTACATGTATATTGGAAAGGGTTAATCTACCGATACCTCAGGGAGTCTGCACATAGGAACAAAAATGCAAGATGGGGGGGAACGGAAACTTGAAGGTTAGTCTTAAAAATATCCAATAGGTTGAGTGGATGTGTACATGTATGTAGAGTGAAAACGTACAGGTGTGCTGCTGATATTCACAGGTGGTTTGGTTTCCTGTGCGCATGGCCTAAAATAAAACGGCAGACTGCTGATTGACATTTTCGCATTGGACATTCTGATTTCCCTGCAGTTCCTCTATTCACCGTGAAGTTCAGGATGGCTGTTGCACCCCTTATTCAAAAATTCAGTTCTTGACAAATGTTAACCAGGAGTGAGGCTGACATTGACCGTATCAGTATATTTCGGGATTTTTTTGACATCACCAAACCAGAGAATTAAATGGCAAATTCTTGATTTCACGCCTACTGTTTCCTATTTCAAATCATCACTTTGTGAAAATGTTTACTGGCAATGCTAAGTGGACTTTGCTCCATTAGGCATCAAGTTATTTATTTGTACATGTCTATCTGCAAATCGCACATTGGGTTATTGTGGCCAGGTGGCTGTAGGACACTCGCAGATGTAAGGAACAAATGGACGATCCAGAGTTTATACATCAGGCCCATTTCTCGGTGGATAAAATTAACCGATTCTGGTTCTACATAGATTGTCTGGAATCCCTGAAGAATAGCCATCAATGTCAAATTTGACTGCCTGTGGCCACAGATCTTGGCAACCTCTGAATTAACCACAATTTGAGCCTGTCAGCATGCTAATACAGTCTTACAGACGGTTGGCTGCGTTGTGCAAGCGAGAAACCCTATAGTTCCATTCAAGACGCAGCTCCATCAGTAGCTAATAATCAACCTGGCGGCTCAATGCAAAATGCCTAAATGTCCTCGAAAGAGGGGGGGAAAAAAAGCAGAGACAGAGAAACAAAATCTATGGACAGGAGAGTCATGTACAGATGTACATGTATGATGCAGGCTGCTGCGTTAATGGTTTCTGTCAGACGGATGGAGTTTGCAGTATTCTCATGCGTCTGCTTTGCCGTGAGGGAGAGATCCCGGTGAATTATTAAACCAGCTCATGAATATCTTACCCGCCTCTTGGTGGATCATCTGTTGAGTGAGAAAGGACAAAAGTACAGATGGCTCTAGACATCTCTGTATGCATAATTCATATATTGCTTTGACCTATTTCAAACAAGTGTACTGCCCGCGCCATGTAGGACCTATTAGTCACTCTAGTTGAACATGGCCGTTTTCAAAGCTGGTATGTGTGATCATTCAAATGCTAGACTTTGTTGTCTCTGTACTGATTTCCGTCATGAATTCTTTCCCAGTTTTCTGTCCGTGTTTGTAATCTTGGTGTTAAGTTTCTTCCGTCCAAAGTAAAAGGAAATGCCACACCAACGATTTTTCTCTACTTTTCAAGTTACGACCACTAAAAGGAAGTACCTTGCACTATAAAAATGGAAGTTTTTGTAAACCTTTGGGAAGTATTTAATTTTTTTCTTTGTAATTTCCATGTGTAGACGACTAATTAAGGTGAGACCCGTAAATGTGGTGGCACCACACACATGCATTCTTAAATCTGATGTACGTGTCCACTTTGGCAAGTCACTACACCCCATGGGTTGAAGAGACATTCAGTCCGTGCGTGTCGCCTGTCCACAAGTGTAGTCCACTGAAGTAATGGCTTCTATTTCTAATCCTGCTCAGCAAATTAGTCTGAAGATCACCTTGGAGTTGCAGTTAGAACTGCACCGTCAATAATGCAGTACCGTAGTTCAGGATGGCAGTTCCAGGGGACAAAATTACTTCAGAGATCTATGCACTTTGTGTTGAAGTGGTGTACGTTACATTCCTTCAGTCAAAATGCAACTTTGGGCTTCAGTTACATGCACATGTAAATTAAGGGTCCAGTTCCCACTGTCATTCATGTCTTTATTTAAGCATTCAAATACAAAGACAAGGGCACGTTGATAGCCTTGGTCATTAATATCAAGGACATAAGATTCAAAATGAATAACAATGTGGAGAGATATTAAAGCAAGGCGAAAAAACAAAAAACTCCAAAAAACACATAATATAAATAGGAATTGTAAATCAACGAACACATGAATTGGAAGCAATAAGAATGTTGAAGGAATTGAATTACCGATAGAAGATACAAGTAACCATTATATATAATAAAATAAACAATTAGCAAAGTAATTAATCCGTATAATCAGCGTATCTAATTTGACAGTTGAACATGCATGAATTAATGAGGAGGAACCAGGAGGACTGTTAGTCATCAGTTGTGTCGATCCAAATGAGTTAACAGAGTACTTAGAGTAGAACATTACAAATGACAAGACCAGGGCTGGTTTAAATATGCGTAGGATATGGAGAAGGATAGTCTTAGAAGTTTTCAACTCACCTGAATAACAGGCTATGTGACTGTCTAAAATAACGCTCCAGCGGATGCATTTAGACAGCTGGAAGTAATAACTTGTTAGATATCAGCAGATTTCATTTAGGAAAGAGGGCAAAGTTTGGATTGATTAGGGAATTATGTGTTGAAACAAGACGACTAGCATAGAGGGGCCCTCAGTGCAATTAATACCCAAACATTATTGTCATGAACATAAATGTTCATACCGGTACATTACACGTATGGTACCGTACACATACATGTACAACACTGTACTTGATCTTGGTAAACTAACATGCTTGGAACCCATGCTTGGAACCCATGCATGGAACCCATGCTTGGAACCCATGCATGGAACCCATGCTTGGAACCCATGCATGGAACCCATGCTTGGAACCCATGCATGGAACCCATGCTTGGAACCCATGCATGGAACCCATGCATGGAACCCATGCTTGGAACCCATGCATGGAACCCATGCATGGAACCCATGCTTGGAACACATGCTTGGAACCCATGCTTGGAACCCATGCTTGGAACCCATGCTTGGAACCCATGCTTGGAACCCACTTCATGTCCTAATTCTACATGTTGCAGGCCTACAAATTCAATATTCAATTGTGGTATACATGTATTATGCATTCTGCATTGTACAACACATGTACATGTATAACATGGAAAAAATTTGTAAAGAGTCCTCCAGGACTTGTCATTGAAAGAAACAGTTCAATTTACGTGTACATGTACTTCAGTTCTTCTTGTTAAGTTAATTATCCCCCTAGGGTGCACAGTATGTAAAATCATACTGAAATTGGAGGATTTAGGACTATTTGGGCTAACAAAGATGACAACGCCGTACGCAGGATTTGAAATACATGCAGTCCCCCTGTCTGCATAAATGTTCACGCACTGCTAATGACATTCAACAGTCATACACAGAGCAAAGGTCACTTTACATGTAGCCACGTTTGTGTACACAGCCCTTTAAACTGGGGGATTCTCCACATGGTGAACATTACTTGTGTCAACCCAATCCTGGCCCCATCATTTGCAAGCAGCAAGTAGTATAAAATAGTGTTGGCAATGAAACCTGGCAAGCGAGCGTCATTGGGCTCGTCTGATGGTGTGCAAGGCATTGACACAAACCAGGCCAAACCAGGTTACAAGAGTTATTAATAGTCTGCCAATTGGCCAATAGGAGGAGCCATTAGGGGCATAGGGTTGTGTTCCTGCTGTTGATTGGCTGTGCTGGTCTTTGGGCATGACTGTGCAAGCCATTCTACGTCTGTATACGTGTACATGTATGTACATGTTTGTTAGGGGCCGGAAAACTGCACTGCCGATACTGTTGCACATTTTGAATAATTACATATACGTATAGTACATGACTTTGTAGCTTGCATTATTTGCTGACAGTCTTTGTACGTTCACCTATTTTTGTGTTTGAATTACATTCGCAAATTTTGATTTCTTGTCGAGAAAAAACAATTGTGATATTTCATTAGTTCTTACGTTGACGAAAGACTTTGACTTACTACTAAGTGGTTTGTTTTCTTGTCAATTTCATATTTAGGTCATTGATCTTGACAAAACCCCTTGCTGGTTTGTGTTTCTTTTCTTTTTTTTCAAGGAAATGTGACTGAAGTTTTCACATTCGAAGTACGTTATTTACACACTAGAAATTTTTTGAAATAACTATTTTTAAAATATGTGTACATTACTGGAGTGTTAAGATATTTGAAGCATGTTATTTTCGCACTAATAAGGGGCCATCTTTCTTTTTTTTTTTCATCTTTATGAGCACACGGTCTTCTTTTATTTCTTCCTTCCTCCATTAATAGAAGGGTACACACTAAATAAACAAAATTATACCTGTGATGGGTATTGTCAAAATCTCTCATATTCTGTTAAGTGTACCGGTACAGAGCCCTAATCCATTGGATGGCCCGTGCCGGTAAGTTTAATGTGCTGTGAACTGAGCTGAGTGAATATATTATGCAATGTTGTCTGGGTTGGGTTTTTTTTTTTTTGGGTTTTTTTTGGGCTTAGCATTGAATACAAGTGTGCAGTAATAGGAAAAAACTGGTTTTTCCAAGATGAATGAAACGACAGCTACCTGTAAGATTGTTTACATACATGTCATGTGCACATATATTTGCATGTACAGGTAGGCCTACATGTACATGCCTTTGCAAGACTTTCTTTCCATGAATTCACCAGCACCAATTACATGTACTTGTACACTGCTCTTTCCACTGAATGGCCGAATTTTTTACAGAGCACACATTTATGTTTTGCTAAAGTTCTTGCTTGAAGAGGTATTTTTGTACAAGTGTCCAAGTATATTTTTATATGTACATGAAATATTTAACTGTTTACATGTTCGGGTTTTACATATATATTTACTTATTTTTAATATCTTGTTAATTTTTCACCACTGGATGTGGGGGGACAGGTCTGTGACCACAGTGAGTTTTTACTACCTTGTCTCTCCAATGCCCATCTTGTTTGTGATGTATCATTGGCATGAATAGGTAATAATGATAATAGTACACGCATACCGGTACCAAAAACAGAAATGCCCTATGATTAGACCAAAATGCTGACAACACTGGCAAGTCTGTGGCAGGGGCTATTATTAATGTTATCACCACAAGTGCCCACCGAACACCTACTTTGTGATGAAATTGACACTACGGGGTAGTACGGTGGCATAAGCCCCAAGTCAAGCACTACCTTGGGATAATCACTCTGGAGATGTGTAGGACATTATCCCCACTACATCATCAGGGCTGCCATTTCTAGCACCAGTTTGTCTGCAGTGTAGTGGGGTCGGTGTGGTAGAATTGGGCCGAGTACAGTACCTGCTCTGTCTGATCAACACTGTCTAGTCAATGCTGTATTTAATTAAGCACTGATGAGCACTGGTCCTGTTCCTGATGCTACAGTGCGCACCTGTTTGAATTTAAGGCCAGAGGGAACACATATGTTTTTACAGTGTGAGGGTGTGTTTTAGACACGTTTAACCCTTGACCTGTCTCGCAAGTGTCATGGATTGACGAGTGTGAAGGTTGACACTATGTTTACTAGTATGTTTTGTTGTTTCCAAGGACGTCACCTCATCTGTCAGTGCTACATAATGCTCTCCACATTGTCTTAGATGTCAGATACTTCACCTCAGTGTGTTAGTGATTTCATGGTATCATCTCCTTACTGTAAGTGGCACATACATGTAATGTAGACAAATGCATAAACCTGTCTGTCGCAGCCTGGGCACTCTAATTGTTGATCAAATCCTTAAATGTACCTGTAAAGTACCCGTATACATGTACATGTGCAGGTAGACTATTCTACATGTAGGTGCATGGCAAAAACATGACCCAGTTCATAAATGTATCACACTTGCGCAGGTTCTTGCCTTGCCTTCAACTTTAAGTCAGCATTTACTGTGTGTGGAATTGTAGATCATGTGTCGTGGCAAATACGTGTATTTGATTTCTTGCCAGGGCAAAAGATGAGCGACTGCAAAGAATATAATCTTGAAGAGTTACCCAGTTTAGTAAGCAATGTCCGACTAAATGTCCCATTCAGATTTGCTCCCCTTTTTAGCCCTTTGCTCATTGGTAAAATTTCGTATACACAAAATACATGGATGTACACTAAAAAAAAACACAGAAGAGGCTTCCCGTTTGGAATGATCCATTTGATACATGTTCAGTGTACCTTTGCATATATACATGATACATGTACATACGTGTACAAAAAGTGCCTGCTTAAAAATGGAATGCTTATATATTGACTGCCGTAACCGGGAGTGAGATTTGTCAGGATTTTTCCTGATTTCAGGATTTTTCAAACAGTCTTTTAGAATTCGGAATACTTGTATCTGGATTTGACGATGATGGTGTTTTAAGTTATAAAAGTTGATACAGGACACAAGAAAGTTATATTTACAAGGATGCCTTCAGGCAAACACAACAGTATACCATAGAACCTACACCGCTGTGGGGCCGTTAAAACCTCTAGTGAATGTTTCATAGATATGGCAGGTTCCTCAAAATGTGGACCATTAGATAATGTTCCACTTTGGGCGTTCATTTTTCCTGAAGTGAACAGCAGTGAATTAATTCCCAGTGTCTGATGAAATGAGGGAAGTCATAGCTGATATGTGGAACAATGATGACTGTGCCCATCTTTCAACTTAATAGGAGATAATTAATTAGAATCTCGAATGTCAGCACTTTTGATGGACGTGAACAACCTGTTGAAATCCTAGCCAATGAAATTTACCGAGGAGTGATAATCCCCATGGTTATTTTACACAGATTTATATTAAAACCATAATCACAAAATACTTCTCACAATTAATTGGGTCTTGAAGTCGGCAGTCGCGAACGTCATTCGATTCTATCATTAGTGTAAAAAAAATGACTGCAAAAAAACAAACAAAAACAAATCGATGTACAACACAAGCTTTAAAGAAAAGTGCAAAAAAGCACCCCCCAAACCGTAATCCTTTTACCACTGGACCGATCACATGTTCTTCAAGTACATTTCTGAAAGCCGCAGTCCAAAATACCGATCGTGGCGATTTGTGGCTTCCGTCATTCTCTCGTGGTGCCGTTAGAGAAATGTTTCACTGCATCGTGGCCTGTTTGACCTTTGATATCAACCCAGATAGTGCGCCCTCTTTTTCGTTCAATATTCATGAGCCCCTCCACAGAATTGCGACGCTCTGCGATTTTTCTCTTCGGACCAAGGTTTCTTGAAAGAAAATTGGTCATTCTGAATGACACTCGAAAAAATGAGGTCCGAAATACGATTTGTGACAGAAATCTAATGCTCAGAGTTGTTAATTTTAATTTAATTTTCTAGGGGATATCTCCAAAATAAGTGGCAAAATGAACATCGCGCATAGAATTTTCAAGCACTACATGTGACAGCGTTTTCAGCATTCTTGTATGTCATGCATTTTTGTCAAAATTTTCGAACGTCATCAAAATTCTGTTAAATATGATGTTTGCAACGAACATATTGTACTCATTGTACATTTTTGATACAGCCAAACTTAAAGATTATTTTCGGTGGTTGAAAGGTATAAGGCCTGGCAGATATGCTGGTATAGTGAGAGTGATTATAAACGGTAAGAGAATGAAGGCAGCCAAACTCTTCTCATTTTCCGTGAATTTTGTGCCCTTTTTTTGTGGCTTATATTTTTCTAAAGTTGTTTCTTAGGTGCTTTAAAATACATCAGTCAAAAAATATACTGAATTCTCTTCTTGTTGAGAGAAGTTTTGAAATCAAGTCCTCTGGTGTAAACACTTTGACGTAAAACTTGAAATGAATTCAACTCCATTTGATTTGCACTGTTAGCTAACCAAATGTCCACAAAATGTACACATTTTGCCAAATTATCCCCAAATAATCATTTTCATAAATCTTAAGGTGCCATTTTGTATTTTACATGATCAAAGTCACTCTTTTAGAAGTTTTGAAAAAAGACATCCGGAGTTGCATTTTGGTCCATTTTATGAAGAACATGCCATATTCAATTGTTCTCCAATCTCTTCCCTGTATAACAAATCATTTACACACATGCCGGTACAGTAGTTGATGAACACTTTTCGGTTTGAAAAGTGTGTATGACCATAACTTTGTTGTTATCAGCTCGTGGAATTTATCTTGCTTTTCAATTTCCGGATGCTTCAAGCGTGACCTGCCCATCCTCATCATTGGACACCTTTCGTCCCCCCCTTCATTGAAGGAAGTCATGCTCTACATGTAGTTGCCTGGGCCGGGAAGTGCAACTTCCCCTTCAGCCAACCAGCTTCCTGCTACTCGGGGAAACCTAATTTGCTACTGTGAGCAAACCTCACTTTTTAGAGATAACCCTAGGTTCCCTCCCATTCTCTACAACTCCCCCCCCCCCATCCCATGATGACTCTGCTGGATTCTGGTTACTGCCGTGCCCCCTCCGGCTGTTGATATGCAGAGCACACTGGATGCTTTTAGACAAATCTACTCAGAAAAAGTCACCACCTCTGATTCGTTGGTCAGACAATCATTGAATGTCAACTTCAAAGGGTCACAATTGTTGATGTAAGGATTACTATTTTCAGATATTGTTTTCGTAAAATTGAGTTAGGAATTTAGTCACAGTTTTGAATTAAAAGTGTGAAATTTACATTCTGTATACTTAATTTGGAAATGAATTATTTGCTGATATTGTTTCCCATAATCTGATCACCCAAGAATTTGTCTTTTGTCCTAATGTCAGTTAAATTAGGGTGGCAATCTCACCTGTTCAGAAGATGATGTTTCAAAACCTTGATATTTTCTCGCATGACTCTGTCAGGTACTGCTGCATGTAAGTGCCAAGGTTTGGTTTGGAAATTTTTCAAACTTCAGTTCGGGTTTGAACATGTACACACGTGTACGTACAGGTACCTACATGTACAATGCACACTAGTCAGTACTCACTGAGACATCAGAGAGCTCACCACGAACGTGCCGTAGTACTTACATGTATGAAATACATTAATACAATTAAGCAATGAATCTCCTTCCCCATTCCCCATCCACGAGCAACTTCAATTTCAACTTCTTTTTTTTTCTGTAAACTGTTCCCCCAAAGTTTGTACACACGTAGGAGTTACATTTCCAATTTCCATAGAAGGTTACTGTCAGAGGTGTGACATTTTCCGACCGCTGACCAACCGTCTGTTTGGAAAATGCTTGACTCAACAAAATGATCGTAGGATACTTTTGAAAACACAAAAAACAGCACGCTCAAATGGGAGTTCCCCACTTTTCGGGATACAACATCAAATCATATTTCGAGCTAATTATGTTTTGGTTATTTTTCACGAAACAGATTCTACTTCCAAACCATGGCTTTGTATATTCGAAGAAGAACCTTAGTATCAAGTCAGCATTCTTTCCTAGGACAGCGCCCTCGTGGCCGAAGGGGCAATTTACCATCAGACTTTTTTTGAATGGATGATGGCATTTTGTTATTTGAGATATCCGAACAACTTAGAGACATGGCGAAATTTCATTACAGCGTATACATACGTTGACTTAAACCAAACAAAAGGCAAGTTTATTTGGCCACCGCACGCACCAAATCTGGTTGCACATTGGAGCAGTGCTCCGCCCGGCAAAATCGGCTTTTCCTGCAGAGTTGCCTTTGATCCAAAACAAGTCTGACTATAAGCAGAATCCAATCTAAATTCATTTTTCACAGCCATGTATGACTTCTGTGGCCTAACAGTGTTCTCCATGGATACATTTTTGGCAGGGCGGCATGACGTCATCGAGATTGTGATGATGTCATTGGGCGCACTATGACATAATCAGACATGCGTGAAGATTGCAAGTTGAACTTCTTCCAGGGAAAAATAATCAATTCAGTTTCCTCAGATGAGATCACAATGATATCTTTTCTGTTAAAAATTTGTAAGGATTATTCTTACATGACCTTGCACAATCACTATAACAGCAAAGTCCTACATGTGACTTGGCTTGTCATAATGTGTTGCTGCAGTGCCACATGTGTACGCTTGTTTCCAAAGCACTGAATGACCCACATACACCACTTCACAGTATTCGTTAAGTGCATCCTAATAGTGATACTACAAAACATGCCCTACAAAGAGTATGTACCGGTAGTTGGAAGAATTGCCAACACATAATAAGATTCTAGGCCTGTTATTGCTGTTATTGGCCCATTGGCTCTTCCTGTGTATTCATTACCTCATTAATCGGTGATCCAGAGACGAATAATCTGCTGTTTCCAAAGTTTAGTCAACTTCAGTTGAAGATTGCCGAAAAAGCTTGGTTTTTTTTTTCTCCGGACGGTGACATCTGTGCAGTTGCTTGGTTAATGACACCACCTGAATCTTGGTCTGACTGGTTCCCATTCGCGCCAAGACAAAAACATCGCGACAAAGTGTGCATGCTACAGGTACATGTACAAGACATGCAGGCAGCGCAGCAGTAAATGGTGCACGCTTTATGTACACAGTATGGCGGGACCGGCGGCCAGAAAGGCTGATTCAGGGCACCGAGCGGGCAGCACGTAATGGTGCAGATTGTCCTGGCCGTTGGATCTTGGCCATTTCTATTTGTTTTTCATTTCAAAACTTTGGCAGAGTGGTAAGAATTTTGGCAGGGCGGCAAATATTGGCAGGGGCGCCTGAAATTTTGGCGGGGTGGCCCGCCTTGCAAAATCCATTTGTGGAGAACACTGCCTAATATGGAACGCAAGTGCGCAGTTATTGGAGACTGACAAATAATTTTAGTCTGAATATGCATAATCTCTACTGGATGTAGGGAAAATTTAGCTTTGTTATGCAGTGGAAATGCTATACCTTGCATGTTCTCAGTTAATCATTAGTGAAATCTCACCACGTGCATTTTAAAATGGGTACATTGTATGCACACACATGTACCGAGCATGGGTGCAGCATATGCCATCCATTTTTCATTGTGTTTGCTTTTTTATCACGTTTGCTATCAATGCCATGCCATATTAAAGCCGAACATCCGAAGAGACCAGTTTGGTTTGGGAGATACATGTATGTAATACAAAACTGCTTCAAACTGTTGGCTGACTACAGTGACCTGAAATAGTTTGGTTCGGTTCGAAAGTGCCATGTTTGATGATTTTTGGTTGGGTTCGGCGGTTCAGCTGCAGCACTATTGTCACGTACTCCTCGTGTATATGCAATTTCAGTGGAAAAAAGGCTTGTATTAAAGTTGTAAATATAACAGGCAGACATTATTTTCAGCCAACCAGAACTTTCTGTTCCAGGAATGTGCATAGTTTTAGCCTTGTGGTGTCATTTTTGTCAGAGTCATTCTGTAACATATATGTACATGCATTTCCCTGTCCGTAAATTAATCTTGATGAAATTGTAGGTGTACACAAACCACAATTAACACAGCTGGAATGTGCTGTTGTCCCCTGTGTCTTCATGTGTATGCTTGGTTTGCCCTTAATTGACCGTACATTGATATGAGTCGGGCACAGTTTGCTTTGTGTGCTGTGCCCATTGAAGCATTAACTACATGTACATGTACATGTAGGGTACATGTCAGATCACGATGGAGCAAGATGGAGATGTTTGGTTCCTGGTTATAAAGATACCGATACATGTACATGTCCATGTACATAGTGCCATTTTCAGAAATTTCAATGGATTTTGCTGTTGTCAACCCCTCTGCCTAGATGGGTTGTGTAATTTTTCTTCATTCCCTAATATTACCCCTGGTGCTGGGACAAACATGGACATGAATTTTTTAACCCTAACCCCCTAGGCCCTTTTTGCTAGGGACCCTCCTCAATCCTCCAGAATCCTTCAATATGGGGGGTGAAAAAATTGGATTCTCCCTTAATCCTCCAAAATTTCTTGAAAAAGTTACTTGGAGGTGTGCCTACTGCCTCAATCCTTTCAAAATCCTCCGGTAATCCCTGTCATCTTGTTGAGGCAGTGCAAATGGCATTCTTGAGCAGTGCCGTTGATTGAAAAGAAATATCAGGTTGAATTTATGCAAGACTGAGCAAGAACAACACTAGGTCTAACCCTCGACCTTCACTCCTTCTTCAGTCCTTCCTTCATTCATTGCATCCTTCGCAGTCAGCCATGCACTTTTGTCATTCACCCTCAATCCTCCAAAACCACCCGAAGGATTTTGGTGGATTGAGGAAGGTTAGGGTTAATATGTTCTTGGGTTTATCTTATTATTTTTGTGGCATAAATTGAGGCGCTTGTTGGTGTCTAAGGTTAACAGTCGTAAACATTTTTCGAATTAGATTGAATCGATTACATTAGCATTGGATAGAGTATGTACATGTAACATTACCATGTTTGGGTGTTTACTCATTTTGTAGTTTGCTAAAACTCATCCTCTCAAAACTCAAGATGCAGAAAGTGCATGACATTGATACATTGAGTTCTTGCCGAGTGGGCATTGCCCCTCACCCCTTCTTTCCGCACTTTGCCCTAACCAATGAAAACGCAACTTTTTAGCTGAGTGCAGGCTGTAAAAGTAACCACCCTTCCCCAAACATAAAAACCTGGATACTTTCCGTCAGCATTCCTCTAACACCAGTACATGTTTTGACACATGGGAAGGGGTTAAGTTTGATGTATTAATCAGTAGTCCCTTAAAAAATTACGTACTAGATTGGTTGGGGCTGCTGTACACCTGTTATACTCTTTATCGTGTATGCCCTGAATGGAATGTTTTGGGGGAAAGTAGAAATCTGAGACCAATAGAATGTCTGTGTGCAGTTTGTGGGATGAAAAGTGAACTGAAGATGCATGCATGTATGACCCGCTCTGCAGAAAAGGGTTTTCAGTCGCACAATGCCAAAACACGTAATGGCCTATTTTATTTGGAGAGGGCAACATTTCTTCAAAAATGTGATTTTTGTGTTTTTTCCTTTAATACTTTCTATAATATTTATATTTCCAGAATTTGTGACTGCAAACATGGATACTGATGAATAAAGATGAAAAACGGATCATTCAGTAGGAAATCCTACATAGCATTGTGTTTCCAAGTGCTACACTTTATGAGCTTTTTCTTAAAAGGGTTTTAGTGAATCCGAAAATGTGGATATACAAATGTCTATATATCTTCGGTACGCAGGGCACTACAGGGGTCATTCGTGTATCAAATTGTAGCTTTTGATGTACAGAATCCGGCCATATCAGAAATTCAGAGCCTGAATCTGGTGACGTATTACCCATATCACATTATGTACAGTTACCGGTACCTGCAGTGGCTCTTCCCACCCTGATGGTTATATATGCAGAATATTCAGAGGGTGTAACTTTTAGTGCATGTTTATTTTTGCTCATGCTCTGGTGCATGTTCATGTACAGTGCATGCCAAATTGCCATCAGTTGATAGGAAATCGCTGCAAAAATTTCAACAATGACAGATGAAAAATTGAATTTGTACACATGTATCCTAGGATGCCTCCATGTACATGTACAGATGTACCCCCGGTGTGCTGAGCTGTAAAATAGAACAGGGGCTGTGCATGGCACCTATCTTTCTGGTAACTGCTTTTGTTGCGGAAAGATAGCACGAAAGAGTTCACCTGTGTATGGCCAAATCTGACGAGACGTCATTCCAAGGGGCCATTTGCACTCCTGCAGCTGTCTCGACCTGAGCGCGGACACACTGCGGCAGTTGACTACTGTCTGTTGATCAAGGAGGCATTTCATGCGTGCGCACCGCCTGCGTGGCTTCTAATCTTGGTCATCATATTTGTCCATACCTGTAGAACAAAACCTCTAACCAGAAAAAGGGCTGCCGTGCACAACGTATTTAGGATACATATGGTGTTATCCTAGCTTGCGTATTAACGGTACTTGTAGATGTAGCTAAACTTTGCATCTTAACGGTATGTAAATGAGACTATTTGCATTAAATAAAGCAGCGACGCATGTATTAATTGCAGCGTACATGTGCATGAAGTTGGGAGTCTTGTGAAATTTGTACATATGCATACATAATGGTTGCATCCTTTCTAAGCACATGCAAGTTGAGTTGAAAAAAGGTTTATTGTCTCAGTATGCCTCCTTTTCCCAGACCAGATTTAAAATTTTTGTTTCAATTTTGTTTTCATGTTAATGGTAAATATCCAGTATATTTTGACTTTTACTCGTTAGTAGCTTTAAATGCAAATTACAAGTCTTCTGAGTGGGGTGAAAGTGCCTTATTGTACTCAACAAAAGAGTCCAGACATTCCAACTGCCACCTGGAAAAATCTACTTTGGTAAAAAAAAGACCAAAAAAGTGTACATAAATTTTTTCTATTCACTGGACCTACATGACATTCAGTTATCAGTAGTACAGTAGTATTGTGCATTGTGGAACGAACATCAAAATTGGAATACACAAGTGTTTTTAATCATTTCAGCAACAACTTCCCAAAACACAAGTGTGATATGTGTACCTATGCATTATGTTCATGATTTCACGCAACCTCAAAGCCCTGGGGAAAAACCGGACTAGAAATATGTGCATTAGCATAAAGAGGTCAAAGGTCCTGATCCCTGCCCAGTCAGGCAGTCCAGCCCAGCCCGGCCTAGAGCTAGCTGTGTGCTGGCTACATGTATGTACATGTACATGTACATGGACATGTACAGTACTTGTACACTGTATGCTACTATGCACCACCCACTATCTGCTTAGCATTGGTAAACAAGATAATGAGATGCATAGTGCCACGGCTGGCCTGAGCTGGCTGGTATGCACATACATATGCATAGTATGCATGTACATGTACATACTGTACACTGTGCATGTACATTGACCAGCATTTAGCTGTGTCTGCGCTGCTCGAGCAGACATGCTGTAGATCACAGTTCCCTAGCTAAAGAGCAAAATACCAAGTATCTGCAGAAGTGAAGGTAAGTCATGATTATTTTCTTGATTAGGTCATTTCTCATACATGGATTACACTTCTCTGTGGATAGTGTATCAATTCTTGGTCTGGTTTCTTGAATAGTTTTGAGAGAGGTGCATGAAGGCAGTGGGCATGGTACACACACGTACACACAGACACCGCCATTGAGACCGAACACAATCTGACATGACCGCCCAGGCTCAGTACACAATACACTGACGCTGTGTGCATTCTGATTGGTTGAGCACACAGCACTAGGGGCCCTTCATTGCTAGTTTGCTTGTGTGTCTGTGTTGCCAACGGTCTTGTCATGCAGGCATATGTGTACATGTACAGTACAGTACTGTGCATCCATGCACCGCATGTTCATGCACATTTTACATCTACATGGTCTCTGTACAGTGCAAGTACATGTCATACTCATAGACAGGAGTCACAGGGTGGCCAGACGGCATTAGAAGTTGGTCATGGTAATGTCCGATGTGTAGGGCACTGTTTCCTGCCAGAAACTGTCCTACCCTTCACATTTCTACATACATCTCTGCTAACAGGAATTCTTAGATCTCTCCTGTCGATTATGCCAGGGAAAGTACATTGTAAGGTGGGTGAGATCACAATATTGGAGCAGATTCTGAACCCTAAGCACGTATGCAGAGCGCGCATAATTTGACATGTACTGACCAGAGTTAATAACCTAGCCTTTTCCTGGACAGTTTTCAGTTTTCATGGGATGTACCTGTAATATTGTAGTGGGAGACTGTTCGTGTTTGTTTAAACCAACTCTGTTTTGTTTTGTGGAGATTCAAAACACAAGTAGTATAAAATGAATAAGTTCCTGAAAAAAATTTATTCCTGAAGCATTTTTTTTTGTTTTGGCTGCATTGTTTGGTACATTTCAAATTGCAGTAATTTATAATCCCAGCTTTTTGATTTGTGTCCATTTCAATCTATTTACAGAGGTCAACCTTATTTCTTTGAATACTCAAGTACGAGTTACTACATGTAGTATTATATTTTCAATAGTTAAATGAAGTTAGTGAATGTCTGTTTGTTGGGATTTAGCATAAAAAAAGGTTTTTATTGTTGATTGCATTTTAGTGGTGTTGGACAGCTAGCATGGAGGTTATTCGGTTAGAAAGGGACCTTTCATTCCTTTGTATTTGGCAGGATTGCATTTGACGCATTTATATTTAAGTTACATTGAATGTACAGAGTGCTGTACGTGCATACATGAGATTCATATTCCTGAGGTTTGCGACGATTTCCTGTGTTCATACATGCAATCATTTCTAAATATAATTGCTGGGAGCAAAAGCAGATGCTTCAGTCATTTTGTTAGTTCTCTTTTCCTTCTTTTCAACAGTCTTTCAGTTACTTTGTGCAGTGTGTAAATTCATTGTCTGATTTGATGTTTGAAGTGACATTATCAAGAGTCTCCGCTCTGATCAATATCCAGTACACCATATTTGATGCCAAACACTTCACAGATTCACTGTATCATTTCAGGCAGTAAAAAGCCCACGTAACCAACCAGCGTTGTTCCCTTTTTGTGAATACTGTACTTTGTATGGAGTTATGTTGACACAGCGCAACTATTTTTGATGCAGTTGACTGGTGCTTTTTCAAGGGAAATTCAAAGTGCTATTGTGGAGGCGGGTGTTGATTGTTTACCAGTGGAGCTCCAGTGGGGGCTGTACCCAGCCAAGGAGGAAACTGGACAGGAAATAGAAGGCAGTAAAGGAAAAAACTCAAAAACTGGTTGAAGTAAATCCTCAGGCAGGAATTTTTCCAGGGAACTTCTCGGTTCTTTAGAGTTATTTACTGTTGCTCCAAAAAAAAATCATTATGACTTAACTAAGTGATGGGTGTGCAAACTGCACATTGGCTACGGAGCCAAACCATTCAGTTGGTTTCAGAAAGGGACAGGTTTCCCTTTTCTTTTCCGTAACAAGACTATGATGGAGTTAACGTGAATCAAAAGGGAAGACAGGCAACGGTGTACAATATAGGCGATACATGTGTACACGTACGTGTAGCCATGTTTGTTACATATCAGCAGGTTCTTTCCTCAAGGCTTTGATATGCAATGATTACAGTCCAGGCCTCCAAGCTCATGAAGTATTCATGCACAGATGATATAGATGCTGCAGAATCTTTCCTTTGAAGAAGACAAGGAGAAAACGTGCCTGGTGCTTTCCCTCCCCGCTCCCCGGGTTCCATGTATAGTGCATGGTCATTTGGGTACCAGTTTTCAACAGTAGCTGAGAGTAACAAGTGTGAGGATATTATTTTACGAACTGAGATTCATATCGTGGAATTTTTGGGGAAAAATTTGATCATTTTCTTTCGACAGAATGGAAGGTTCCCCTTTACTGAAGGAAAACATTTACAGTATGTATGTACATTCATCAGCGCTTCAAGGAGCAGCGAGTGTCAACCAATCAGAGAATTTAAGCTGTTGCCTTCGGCCCTCAGATCCAGTGGATGAAGAAAAGAGGGGGGATGCATTGCGAGCCAGGGACGTTTTAATCTGGGAATTATGGATGCGGCTGTGGACAGATTAAGAAAACTGGGCCATTGCTCTTGGGAATTCGGTCTCTGTTTGCCTTCTTCCCCATCCCTTTTTATTACGCTTTCGTGTTGGAAGGCGCAGGCTTTCATAAAAACAAAAAACTTGAGAGCGTGAAACTAGTGCAAATATTATTTTGAAGTTCACTGCTCAAAGAATTGACAGAGGCTTTTTTTTTTTTGGAGGACTGGGTGTAATAGCATTAAAGCTCAGTCTTTGTTAAACAAATATTTAGGACAATTAAACATGCCGGTAGCATTACGTGGTTTCCATATGTGCAGAGTCTCTGTAATTGTACATGTCAATTTATGTTAGGGATTTTTCTGCTTCAGCAGGAACCAGATGGATTACGCATAAGGGACCTGTTTCCTCTACATACTGTTAAGTACTGGCCAGGAAGGCAGCTTTCATGTATGTACGGAAAGAAGTACGGAAAGAAGCAAAAACAGTATTTGAAAAGAATGAGTCCCATCAAGTTTGTTGTTCCTGCACTCAGTTTGCACTCAGTGGGTTTTGGTGGGTTCTCAGGAAATTCTGCCCCCAAAATGGAAGCTCTAGTTAGATTATCCCCCGGTATGTGCAAGCATGCAGGTGGACGGTACATGTACATGTGCGTGTTCATATTTCGTTACTTACCACACAGTATTACTACACAATGTTGATAAAATCAGTTGTTTTGGAGGGGGGGTTACTATAAATGGAATTTACAGCTCAGGAAAGAAATCGTTCATTTTAAAAAGGGAAAAACAGCCTCCCCTGCAGCCGAACGCTTCACAAATGCACTTGAAAAGAAAAAAAAGGAAGCTATCTAATGCTTGGAGAATATACATGTACATGTATGTGCATAAATGTATGTTCGCATTCACACAATTGATGTTTCCGTGTTCAATGTCCCCTGCACTATGGATCGGTACTACTGTCTGAAGAGTGCTTACACTGCGGTAAATATTGATCTGTGGTATTGATCCTGGTTTGTAAATTGAGTTAGGAGAGTTTGTGATGCAGCGGGGCAGTACAGATCACCCTGCTGGGGCCCCCCTCCCACCACCATCACCATGTTGCTGTGATAAAACAGCACGAGGAACAAGCCCAGAAACATATGCTGGCAAGCGCTGCGTAGACTCTGCATTTTCAAAATGGCTTTGTTGAGAGAAAAAAATTCTTGGCTGGCATTATCATGTGCTATGATAGTGTGTTCTAGTTGTGTGTATTCAGTAAACTAGCAAATACAATGAATTGGAAAGAAAAAATACTTTCAGACAACTTTCCTTCTAAAAGTTCAGTCCAGAAAAGAAAATAATACTGTTTGGTCTGCTTCCAGTTAACCAACTACCGGTAGTCTGAGCCTTGCAGGCTGAAACTTACCTAACAACCGGAGTATTCTAATATGCGATCAAATTTCACGTCAGATGTTCCAGTAATCAGTTATTGGATCTGACTCGGCCCTACCATCCGACCATGCACATTCATTCTCTGTATTGGTTAGAAACATACAGTGTTGCCATGTCTTTAAGAATTCCGATTGCAGTTAGATGTACCTGACTGGCATGAAAACGATTATTTCAGCGTGCCTCCTGCCCGTCGGTGTTATTGAGGGGGATAGTCATGATGCTGCTGTGCGCCACTGAATGGAAAGGGGGAGGGGAGGAATGGAATGGAAGTTTTTTCACCTTGGCCATGCTAAATTGCCATCCCCACTGAAGGGGGATGGATGTGAAGACGCCCAGGGGCAACCTAGATGAGCAGGTCCAACAATGAAAACATCGCTGCATCAATGCTTTATCCCCTGAATTAGTAACAGCAGGGCAGCAGTGTGGCCGTTGTGTTTGTTTGCTTCCTTTTTTTTTTTCTTTTTTTTTTTCCATTTGTTGCCCTCCTTTGCTGACTTTTGCCACCGCGCCAGAAAGAGGAATTGGTCACGGGGCTTTGGGGCTATTAGTGGAGATATTCTCAGTCCTGACCCCTTTTCCACACTTTGCCGGGAGCAGCAGAAAGGATATGGAGTGACCCTGTTCGTTTTTGCAGTATCATCTGTGTACGATGTACCCTTGAGGGAGCTGAGACGAAGAGTTTTTTGGAGTACATGTGTAAATGTCTGGAAGGGTGCAGTTACAGTATATGTGAATAGCCCGTATAGGGGGTGTGTAAATCGCTGCTTTTAATATTATGCTATATTGTAATGCTAATCTGTAAATAAATTATGTAAATCCGTTATGGAGCAGAGCATAAGCAAAGATCCTTTCGTCTGTACCCGCCCCCAGCTGAATTGCACCCCCAATTGGCAAAAGAAAGACATGTGGTTACAAGCGGGTTCTTGCACGCGTTCTGCGTGTACGCAAAGACCACACATGCCATAATAAATTATTTACGCGTACTCGCCATGCTCTGTGTCAAATGCGCATATGCTTGCATGCCTCATGGCATGCCTGTGCGGCGAGTACCAAAAAAACACGCCCTCTTTTGTTCCGCTCGGAGGGGATAGTACATACTTCTATTTTTTGCCACCCGTTTTCAATGCAGTCGAAAAAGCTTGACATCGTGGCTGTTCTACAGATAACTGATAATCCTTCAAATGTTCCCTGACTTTTGCAAAATGTGGAGTGGGTGATTTGCTCTCTGAATCTTTTAGGAATCTGAATGTACATGTTAATGTCACAGCCTATTGTCTAATTCGTAGAGCCAATGATTTTCCGTTTTCAAAAATGGGTATTTTCCGTTTTGCCGAATCCCAAATTCCACTTCAGAAATTCAAATTCCATTCCATGCCTTAGTAAGCATGAAATAGAAGAGCAAGTTGTAAACTATGCGTGGAAACCATTTACCCAACCATACTCCCCCCCCAAAAAAAGAAAGGAAAATAAAAGAAACAAATATTGTTTGGAAATACTCTGCAATGTTGCCAACTTTTTTATGATTTTCTGTAGTGGAAATTTCAGCACTTTGCTGAAAGTTTTCTTTACTTTTTAAGCCGTTCTTAGTGGGAAATTTTGCAAGTTCCGTTTCAAGCAGTGGATTCCGTTTTCAAGTGTTGATTCCGCAAATTCTGTCCGTTTTCCGTAATCGCAGAAAATCATTGGCTCTAAATTTGTACTCCAATAAAAATCTACTCTTCTTTGTCTGTGAACACCTTGTCCAAGATTGGTTGCACAAGATTTTCAAGTGATGAACCTGTAGATGTGGCATTTCACTCAGCAGGAATGCTCTTGCCTTTCAACCAATGTCAGTGTGCGATGAGGCATGGAAATTGGTTCTTAGTCCCCGATGATATACATGTAGCGAGAAGACAAGACAACCTTGGACAGGAGCAAGAAGGAAAAAAAAAAAAATTATTGCTATCAGTGTTGCCATGGAAACTTGGCCCACCAGTGGTTAATTTGCCCAATTGTCTGTTGCTTTCCACTTAGCCTGGCTAGCAGATTGTGGAAGTAAACATCTACTTGTATATACATTGTATTTTGTCAGTTCTGTCAGCACCTGGTACGTGTCAGGGCAACCAGCTTTTCTTTAGAAGCTTTGAGATGAAAGATTATATTTTTCCTCTGGAAAAGAAAATTAGTATTTTTGTCGTCCATGACAATAGGAACGTTACATCTGAGACTTCTTGTGGCTGTGTGCTTCACAGCACTGTCCTCGTTAGTCTTCATCGTCATGGAAACATGGTGATGATGGTGACGTTGGCTTTTGTTGTCTGCAGTACCCTGGCTGGGATTCTAACAAATTAATCAGCAATGGATTCCTGAAGAAATTTTCAAGGGCTGTGTTTTGTACCGGCCCACTTCCATCAACTACATGTTCCTGTCAAGCGGTTATGTTTGCTATTTAGTTTATCCTAAAAGTTGTGAAGCTACCGCTCAGGATTGATCTCTGATGCATGCTGTGGCAAATCTCAGTTAATTTGCAACTACATAACCTACGGTAGGTTTTGTGCACAAAATATTGGGCACCAAGGACGATGTTCGGTACAGCCAAATGTTCGGTATAGCGGTGTTTGGTATAGCAACGTTCCACTGTACGTGTACTGTGCATGTACATGTACCGTGCACATGTACTATTGAAAGGCGCACATGGGTATATTACTTTGGCACCTTTCTGGTGTCGATTTGGTTTCCCTGAAGGCAAGACACAGTCACATTTTAATGATGGCTTTGGCTCATTTACGGCTTGTTTCCAGTATCCCACAGGTCTACCAGTTGTTATGGCGTTGTCATTTTTTGGTGAAGACCCCCTACTGTCAAAAGGTCAACTCGACCTACATGTGCTATAGAAAAACGGTGCATACATGTACTCATCCCCATGCTCCTGTCTCGGATGTCCAAATTGTCCATCACACACCTTTAATATTGTCAGTTCTTGCCACAAGGATAACTTTAATCAAGAGAAGGATTTGTTTTCCCACTGTCCGGTACTTCATGTTGGTCTGAAAGGCAACAGTGCTGCCACTCTGTGAATTGAATTCTGATTGCATTTCTTAGTGACCTTATCCCCAGGGCTAGTTGTCAGTGTAGTAGTAGCTGTTTGTCATTTGTAAAAGAGGATTGTCTGGAAAGAGGAGGTTGTAGATTCAACTGAAGTGGAAAGGTTACAGATAGCTTAGGTTTATTGCATTCTGGTTCGTCATTAATCTGTAATATATCCTGGGGGCTGGAATCGAAGGGGAGAAAAATCTGTTTCTCCGCAGGAGTTAGTGGCTCAACACTATCCAGGGCTAGAGGGTGTCCTCCCCTCCCTTTCTCCATGGGCCAACGTCAAAGAGCTGCTGAGCAAGGAAAATATTTGCTTAATACTAGAAACAGGTTACCTGCAAATATATCATGGTATGTGGATTGTGCTCTGCCAAATTTTGCTAGGCGCGTCAATTGGGTCAGCAAGATTTTCTGTGAAGTAATTCTGTGAAATACTGGTAGGGCCCTGCTGTACATGTGAGTGTTCAAAATTTCAAATCTAAAAAGAGAAATACTTAGTAGTGACCTTTTGGTATTTTAGGGGTTGAGCTTTGTGAAAAAAAACAAGAACGAACAACTGGACCGCAGTGCCAGTCCCTCGTAAAATGTACTGTACTGGAACACGTTATAAGACCAACAAAGTGGAAAACATTATTTTGATCTCGAAAGTCATATGAACATGAATGTCATACACATGCCTGTATGTGACCCGTTTTCTCAAAGAAAATGAAACTCAGACCATATCTTTTTTATGAAAAGTTCTGAATAATTCCCAGGTAATTATTTGAGGAAAAACACTTTACTTCCAACATCAAAATCGCTGGCCATGGCCAACTGGCGTAGCGGATATTTTAAATTTTTGGGATGTTCTGTCGGGGGGGGGGGTTTCCTTTGCACACCGCATGTAAGAAAGTTCTGGAGATAGTGGATTTCAATTGACCTTGGTCCACCAGTGACCCAGCATATGTATTGAATCCTGGCTTCAGTCTGTACAGCTGTACGCGGGTAAGTAACGCCAAGATTGAGTTTGCAAGTGGATGTACACTACACTAGGAAAATAAACACCCATTGTCCATGGCAGCCCCTCCATCCTCAGCTAGGACATGTAGGTGCATGTAAATGCATCTCATTTGAATAACTGTACCAGTGCAGGTACATGTATCCCTTGCATTTTCATGATAAAGCTCCAGGGAAGAGATAGGGTGCCGAAAAATCAATAAGGCAGGGACCCAGTTGTGGTTGGCTGTGCAATGATTTAATACCGGCTATTGATCAGTTGGATGGTCCTGCAGGCTTGCATATGTTTTTGTGCTGTTGGGGGAACAGGACAGTCAGTGAGCAGACTGGATTGGATGAATGCTAAGTGCCTTGACATGGTACGTCAATAAGCCTCTACATTACATGGCCGCCTACATATGTACGGGTGTACTGAGTGCCGTCTGCCCTGGGAGTGTGCAGAACATATGGATTGGCCAAGAATGGACAAGGCTGTGTGCACATGCAGGTAGGTGGAGAGTCCACACTGGCTTGAATTGTGGTTTTGTGGGTTGTCTCAGTCAGCTGTGACAGGGGTTGAAATATGTGGCCAGGATTCCTGGGGACATGCTTGTGGTCTAGGTAGGTGACTGCACTATGTATTTTTGGACATGAGAGTACTGTGTGTAAGAGCCTGGTTGTGTTTGCTTAGATTGTGATGTTTAACTCTGATGTGTTCCTGTGCTGTTAATGTTTAATGAGGACCTGACTGTACAAGGATATTGGCGATGGGGTTGACATTGTGAATAGCCTGTGACTCTGCCATGTGTAATTGTTTGTATTGCTGTCTTAATATTATTGGGGTTTTTGTATTGTGAAGTGGTTCTGCTCAAGCTGGAAAATGTTTTGCCGAATGGGATGAGCTCAAGAGTAGATCTTTGTGAGTGATCACGGTTTTGCATGACAGTTTGCGTAGCTTCCCAGAGCTCTTTACCAGCTTACCAGGACCATGGTTTGATGATTTATGGCCCGTCAAATAAGGGAAGGCCACTGTTGTTGGACCATGAAGCAAAGGAAGAGACGAAAACTAATCGGAATGATTGAAGTGAGATCCCTGCCCCCTAGTTGATGGCGTATTTACCATGACAGGAAGAAATGGGAAGATTTCCACTTCCTATTCCACCAGCCACCGATCATATGTTGACGGTTTTGACATTTACTAAAAATGAATTCAGCAAATCTGCCATTGTTTACTGCATCCGTTGATTTGCATACTTGATTTTAATTGATGGCCATTTGAACGCTCCCTGCCTTGTAGCATATTGGTTCTGTGGGATTGTATTTTGTAGAACCAGATAGCCTTATCTACGAGGTGACTCAAAATCATGGAGCTGGTCGGTGTATGTTATCTGCATCATGCAATTTTTCATGCCAGGTTTCATTTTCTTAATAAGTGCCTGCACTTTTATCTTTGTTTCATTTTCTGCACCAGTAAAGACCAGTAAAATTGTATTTATTTTTTTTTTTAGAATTTGAAGTGAAAGTAAAATGGGCATATATGTGCTGGTTTTGTACACCGTGTACACATGGTTTCCTGTGTCTATCTTTGACATGGTTAAAAACAGAGACGCGGAGTAAGGTCAAATCCATAATGCATTTACATTTAGGTACAGATAAAATCGGTACTACTGACCTTTGAATTCTAAATTACTATTCTCTCTGTTGGGGGATTTACATAAGAACGGTCAGTCAGGTATTTTGTGTGGATCAGGGCCAGAATTGGCCAAAGGTACATGCAAAACCCCGGAACACAAATAGCCACGGGTCAGCATTGTGTTAAAACAAAAAGAAACTTGTGCATGTAACCCGCCCAGGTCAGAGTAGTAAATATCTGTGTCCCCAGCAAAATCATATTTCATGACTGTCTTGAGAAAAAAAGATCATTTGGTACATACATACATGTACACTAAGGGTCTTTTTTGAATGTCTCAAGTGCTGTAGCTGTTAAAAGGGGAAAAAAAAACCTAAGCAAATGACCGTACCTTTCCACGTCATTACATATTCCCCTCCTTTCCTTTTTATACCTTGTACTGTACATGTGCATGTATATGTAGGGCCTACTTACATGTACCAGTATCAGTACAGGAAATGCCATTATGGGTATGGCTAGATTTGTTGGAGCACCACCTCCTGATTTCAGGAGTGCTGTCAGATACATGTACATACATGTACATGCTGTGTACTTGGGACTGTGCATAATTATGTACATGTACTGTACATGTACTAGTGTACAGGTATTGTGCGTGTGTATTGGAGGTCACCTCTCCTGCGTTCGTCAGTGTGTGTTCCTTCGTGTACATGTAGTACTGGTATCACTATAATGCTTGTTGGCCGGATTTGTGAATTTCTAAAGGAGTTATTTATAGCAGCCTCCTTGCTGTATTTTCCATGAGAAAAAAAAAGTAGGCACATTGCAATGAGACAGTTAAGTGAGTATGTGTCGAACAGTTTTCAAACCCCCCCCCAAAAAAACCAGGATCGAGATCTGTGTAATTGTTAATACATGAAGCAGATAATTGCACATTGCGAGAATTTTTTGCACATGTAAGTAGGTGTTCAGAAGAGACTCATTAAAAGCAAATGGTGAGAAGCTCCAGTTTTGAATGGACAGTTTTTACTGAGCTCTGAGCCATTTTGGTTCTAAAATGAAAGACAGTTTAACTGTGCAAGTACGCATACAGGCAGCGCAGTGTTCAGCTTTGATGTTCACCCAGATATGAGTGCTGCGTGTGAATAGATACAGCTCAAATCAAATTATGTACACTTGGTTGATTCTAAACCATGCATAATGTTATTTACATGCAAATCAGCAGTTTTGTAGCTTCACAAAAGGGTTTGTGGTTGTTCTTTCAAAAATCATGTTCAGTTGGCATCCACTAAATATAACACTACAGGTAATGAAATGTGATTTCCTCGCGCTGTTCATATTGAAACAAATTTTGGAGTAATGAGAAATGTACGTGTAGTTGGAAAAATGGTTCAGCGCCACAGCTGAATTACTTGCGTCGTCGTATGAGTGTCACTCTATGGAACAGAGCTTTTATTTAAAAATACCGGTACATGTACATGTGCAAAAGTTGGCAGAGCAAGGTTGGCAGGATTGTCCAAGGTGTCCCCCCCCTCCCTACGGCACCCAGTCTTGCATCACTGATGAGGTTAATTCCCACAGTACCCTCAATCAGAGTCGGTGGAGGGGAGGATACGCTGAGACTTGGCGGAAATTATCACTTCAGAATTTGATTATTCCAATAGTCGGCCGGCGTGTGTTAATTGCGCTGCCAGCGCTAAGCTTCAGCCGTAGTGCACGATCAGGCACTGCAGTTAGTGAATTAGGCGTGGAGCTTGCAATTGAATGGGGGCATGAGGAAAAAACGTTAGTTATGACGGATGTAGGTTTCCAAATGCTAAGACCATATTTCCCCATTTTTTTTGTATTTACATGTACCTGTGTGGTATTTGTATTTCACATGTCTAATTACTGAATGCTCTAAGCACTGCAAGTTGTGTTTTGCTGTAGTGGCATGGCATATTTGACATGGTTTTAACAGATTTTTGTCTAGCATACCGGTATATGCTGAATGTGTTACGGTCGGAAGTGAAGCTGGGCCCTTCTGTAGGCTTTCTTTGAGTTGCTAGGTTCTGAGAGAATTTTTTTATTGGGGGGGTAAGAAATTATTGCTCCTTCGAGGGATAGATGCTAAAATTTTGAAGAGTTTGTGACAGGGATTTAGCAAGAGTTGTCAGTGGTCAACTTAAACAACATCACCAGTTAAGAAATCATCGCTCCCAGATGTAAAAATTGAGAAGGGTCTATGATGGGGATGTAGTGAGAGCTGTGAGTTAGTTGTGGTCAGCTTTAGTAACATCCCCAGTTGTGTTTCAGAAGAAACAAGATCTAATAAGCTGTGGAAGGGTCTCCCTTCCTGTCTGATCTGTCATTGGTTGCCAGGAAACCATTGACCACTTGCGCTCTTTGGTGTAAGATTTGAGCAATGAACTGAGCCAGCCCAGAGCCGAGAAATTACGCGAATGTTGTAACGAAGTGTCCAATATATCACATGTAGAGGGCTATTCAGCATTTCTGAAAGTCTTTTTTCTTTTTTCATTTTTTTAATTCAAAACCAAAAATCTATTAAAATCTGATAACTGTTGGAATAGCTAAAGCACTATGTATTTGCAGCTGTCCGTTCAGAATGTGTTTAGGAAGTAGGATTGATGATGCTCCCTTTGTCAAAAGACATCTGCATAGCGCATGCGCTTGTGGGACACTTTTCTTTGCAGCTTGAATCACAACTAACACTTCCATGCCAGATCCCTGGCAAACCGTAAACACTGAGCCACATCACGCCCCTTGTCCTTCAGTTCCAGTAAGCAGCAGATCTGTAAACATACCAAAGTCTACTGACTCCTCTCAACCGGAGAACCTGTGGGGGGGGGTTGCTGGTGTTTGTTTGGCAAGTGGGGCGTGGCATGTTGGTGTTGCCTTTTCAAGTACTGTTTTGGGTCATTTTGCCCTGAACCTTGTTAATTTACAGTGGCTGATTGCTTGCACGATTATTTTGGTGTGTATGTTGTGGGTTAATGGTAACAAGCTTTTTGTGTCCATGTGCACCTGCTGCAAATACGTGTGATTATTGTTCATGAATGCACATACATTGACTTTCACTTCTGTTCATACACAAACAAACTCTTTGAAATTTATAAGTTTATGGGTCTAAATATCCACCCCCTAGTGTTTAGCCATGTTTGACCGGGGGTGTTCTCCCAGTGGACTGCCTGCTTATGAATAACCATGAGTGCAACTTGCTTTCTGATTGGACAGCCGCGTCACCTGATTGCCTGTATAAGCACATGCATGTCGCCTGTCTGAATGCGTTCTCACTAATTCCTGCCCTCATGCAAATTGTCCCGAGCAACTGTAGTCCCATGACTGCAGACAGTGCACATGTCATTGACATGCATTTCCTTGATAAGTGAAAAGGGTGTTGCCCCTTCCAACGGTTACGGCATAAGGACCATACTTTCTTGCAGCTTGCTGCCCATAATGACAAAGCAATTTTCATATTACAGTTGAGAGGCTTATCGATGCATTACATTCAATTTGTTTTGGCATTGCCACTTAAGAAATGTGATGGTACAAATAGAACAGTATTGCTATGAATGCTCAAGGTCTCATACAAGAGAGGTCGTGGACCCCTTGTTTCCATTTATTATGGATTATTTGAAGGAATCAAAAGAAAAGAAATATACTTTTTTATCAGTGTCATATTGAGATTCTTTTATCATTCACTGGATTATTTTCTTTCTTTTTTCCGTCTCTTTCAGAACCAACAATGCATTCATGTAGTGTGAGCCACATGAGAGTCGCATTACTGTCTGGACTGCAGGTGTACTAAATGATAAAGACAAGGTAAGCTTGGTCATCGTCAGCAGGCCTTGACCTGAAGCTTTTTCTTTTAAGTAGTCTTCTAGGCGAATTAACTTATTTCTTCACCAGCTCACAGGAAGTTTCACTACCTTACTTAACAATGATTAGCAGAACTAGCTTTGACTGGTGTTTTTCAACTTGATTTTTTCAAAAGTTAATGTGGAATCATGCTGTCAGTTTAAACTTACAAAGTTGGGGGATTCCAAGCTGTTACAATAAGTAACCAAAAAGGTGCAATCAAAATTTGCGACATTTGTAAACTTTGTTTTATTCATCTTTGCAAATAAGACAAGTGAAAGTTTCAACAGGTACATGTAGATGTAGATGTAGTGGTGTGTTTACTAGCCCACAAGGCAAGTTAAAGAGTGCATTTTACAAGCTTGCTGCAGGAGTTTTGAAACAGACTTTGTACGCCGGTCTAGTTCTAAAGATGAGGCCTGGTCAGGTATACAGTCCAGCATGAGCTGGAGCCGTCTATCTTGGCTGCGTTCGCGCGGTTCCTCCTGTCAACACGAGTGAGAATGCGCGCGCATTACTCTCGGGTCGGGAGTATACTCCTGCATGACGGGGAGTATACTCCCACTGATCAGCGGGGCATACTCCTGCCATTTGTTCGCTTCGGGAGAGCACTCGTGTTAACAAGAGCATGTATGAGTATTTTCTTGGGTTCCAGATTTCTTTTAGACACCCTGTTTGCTAAATGTTGATGCCCTGTATCTGCTGTGAATGTGAACATATGCTACTATTCCCAACTTCTGTTTGTTCCACTGTAGTGGCATGTTTATCGTGGGTTTAACACTCACACTGCATTCTTTTCAACGCAAGGTGGCGGTGTTATAATTTGTTTGAACAGAGTTGCCAGTCAGTACATGACATGTTTGGAGGAAAAACAACCTTGGGGTTCTCATTGTGTGGAAAGACCTGAAAAAAAAAGATCTACATCAGTAACAGCCCACCGAAATTACATTTAAAGTGGATTATCCAAGCAGAAGTTGCACCTTTGAAGGTGTTGCCCATAATAAGCCTTCAGGAAATTCACCGTGGCAGTTGTCATGATGACTTTCTTATAAGCAAAATTCAAACTGTTTATTGGTTGGGTCCTGTGGCAGACCCCCTCCCCCCCAAAAAAAGAAAGTGTTTTAAAGACTGAATGAGAAATTGGTAGGAGCTGAGTATGGTAGTTTGTATGCATGGGAACTGAACCCTATGTCAATAACAATGGTTATTGGAAATGGCATCACAACAGAAGGGCAGCCTTGGTTTTTTTTGTGTCCACAGCGCATGTGATATGTGCAGACGTTACCTGTACGTGTGTAAGCATGCTCAGAACAATGCCGTTGTGTTGACTTTGGTTGTCTGTAGGCCTGCCCGCACCGCAGTCTGGAATGGAGTTTTTGACTGCACCGGGGAATTTTGATCCCGACCTGTGAATTGTGCGCACAGGGCAGACACACATGTAAAGAACTGTTGGTGTTACTCCTTCCGTATTTCGGAGCTATTTAAACCTGCATTTGCTTGTGCTAAATGCAACATAGGTTGGCCACAAACTTATATATTATGGAGCAATGCACGTATTTCAAACCATTGTTGCTCTGTACTGGCACAGGGGCAGTTGCTTGTGTACTTGGAAATGCAGTGATGTGCCTTTTCATGCTTGACATTCCGACAGTAGCCACCAGTCACAACCGATGACAGCACTGCCCTTTTCTTACTCTTTTTTTCCCCATGTGAAGAGTTTGACACTTTACTAATCTGGAGTTCCATTATCATATTTCAGTCCTGCCTACCTGGGTGTCGACAAGATACTCTGGTCCATCGCCCACCGATATGAATTTCAGAATGGCTTCACTTGTGCATATTCTCCCAGTTGATCGTTAAAATGTCATAAATCAACCTGAAGCCAGCAGAGCAGTCCATTAAAGAATCGGGCGACCAACTTTAAAGCCAGTCATCACATCCCACTCCGCCCGTCCCACTTCCTCTTATCATTTGAAGGAGATCATTGCCTGATGGTTGCCTCTGACATTTTGCAGATTGTATCTCTCCCCCCCCACACACACAATCCATAACAGTTGGCCTAGATACTGTACACGTCCATGCCATACCTGTCAGCAGCAGTGGAGGCTTTGGTCAGCCCAAGTTCGGGTATCGACCCATCCTCTGATTAAATCAAATGGACCGTTTTCCCTTTGCGGCAAAACGGTATTAAAAGGGGTCAGCTGGGGAAAAGATTCATTCTTTGTCAAGGTGATTCGCTGCACACTGTACTCACGCAACGAGATTCTTTTTGATTTTTTTTTTTAGTCAGTGCTCATCTCTTTGACCTGGTATTGAGTTGAGCAGTGTCACACCGCTGTGTGGGGCTGGACAGGAGGTCTGTTCTTACGACATCACAGTCCTGTGTTTCATGCAAGTGGCTGCTAAAACTATGGTTGGCCGTTGGTGCAAAAGGAAAAAAATAATTTGCAAAGTGTTAAAAATCCCCACGCAGCTATCAGAATACCAGATAATAATACATGTACTCACGAATATGAAATGAAAATACAACCCTGTTTTAAAGTCAGTGGGACAAGTGTCAATTTTGAAGGGATTTGAGGCAAAATCGAAAACCCACAAAAAGGTGATGATTCTGCAAACTGTGGCCACCCTACAAGTTGTAAGCAAGCCCTCACAGTGGTAAATCTGTCACAGAATTCAATTTGAATGGACCTTTTGAAACATGTCTTCCATACTAATGTTTGTTGGAAATTGCCATGGAAAATACCAAGAGTTCCCATCACTTCTTCTGTACAAAGCAGTCTGTTGATTTTCCCACTGTCATGACAATGGAGCTTTTCCCTTCTACCGGATCACTCAAGTCAGTGTGACTCACTGGCCCCTCCCCTTTGAATTCAGGCTTTTTGAATGATGAAGTACTTCCCGTCCTGGATCCGTTGGTCATCCTTATTTATATGTACATGTACTTCCTTTGTTATGCACACGCACACTCTGAAAAGAACATTGCAGGGACAAATTCAGGGAGTTGAATCCCGGGATGTATCTCGGTTGAGTTCAATCAGAGTGGTTTGTGCCGTCATTGTCCACCGACAAATGTGCAGTTGCTTGCCACGTACATGTAGCTCTGTCCCGTGTTCACATTTGTTTACCTCCAAGGGATTTTGCCCATTTTCTTTCTTCACTCCAGACATCGACACCATCTGTTTTTCCAGTTCAGCTTGCTAGAGGGATGAGGGTTTCGAGCTTGTCAGTGCCTTGTCCCGTGGTCTAAAAATAAGCCAGCCGCCATGTTGGAATGTGTCCACCATGTTGGAATGCATCCCCTTCGAACTGTATTGCTGCGTGCAGTCTGTTTTGAAGAGAAACTCTTGAGCTGTGTGTGCATGCATTGTGACAGGATGTAAAACATTACATGTACACTGTACATCCCTGTACATGTGGTTCAGAATGAAGGATACACACTGAAACATAGCAGAAACACGGTGATTCCCAACACTTATGTATCTGTCAATACACTGTCGCTATATCTACTTTTGCAGTGTTGAAGTGGGCATGCCGATTTAAAATGTATCAGCGGTACATGTACAATATGCATAGAGACTTTACAGAGACTCCGACATCGTGGTCACATGTCACCACAGTTGTCAACACAGTCTTTGTACTTTCAAACTGTGTGTGGGTACTCTGCCCAGCTATTTTTATTGGATTTGTGTGTACTAAAATAAAGAGGTCACCGGTGCATGCCAGGACTTGTTTAGCCTGACCTGACAGTTTACAAATTGCCCCATCGTATGGTTGCTTATTATTTGAGTTTATTTTTCACAAATACTGTTTTATCAGCCTGCTGAGCTACTTGCCCTGACTGGAGTACTGCCTCTACTGGCATGTGTTCATTGCATTTTGTGTTGCTTCATATGTGCATGTGTGTGGGGTACATAAGAGTTGCATTCATGCACATGTATACATGTACATGTACATACATGTACTCATATCTGTACAATATGCATCGCAAATTTAAAAATATGGGAACATCCATCTTCTCTGATGGGAAGCATAAAAGTGGTCCGAGCAATTTTGTCCTGTTTGTTATAATTCCCCTGAATGTACATGTACATATTGTGCATTCTTTATGACTTGATACATGTAATTACATGTGTATGTGTACTGGTTCTTGTGTGTAGACTTGATCAACTGGCCACATTAGATACCAATTTCAAATATACCAGAAAATGGAAGATTTAGTAACAACCTACAGAGTTGACTGATTATAATCTACACATTCTTTTTTTCTTAATTCCCCCCAGGTATGTTTACATTGCCAAGAACAATGAAGAATGTTTAACCGGCAGATAGAAATAGTAAGTGAACTTTTTAAAAAGTTACAGACTATGTAACAGATGTGTGTACAACATCTTTGTTTAGTTTTTCAAATACATTGATATTTCCTTGTAACTTACAGCTACATGTACTTGTACTTGACGGAAAAAGTCAGTCACATTATTTTCCTCCTGGTGAGAACAGAAATGCTTGGAACTCTCGCATTACGTGTCTCCAGTGCAAATCAGAGTTCCATTTTTGATATTCAAGATATTAACTTGTTATTGACAACAGTCAAAAAGCTTTCGGATAAGTAATTATTGAGTTGATTAGTGGCTTTTGTACATGTTCATGTTGTTTTCTTTTAACTGTAGTGATACTGCCCATATTCCATATGCTTCCTCAAAATTGAATAGCGTCTGCATTTTACAGTGTCAGCGGGAATTATTTATATGTTGAGCCGAGCATTCAATCCTCCCCCGTGTGTCTCTTTCAATGGGGACTGGCATTGTTAGAACTTTGAAGCCCAGGGCATCAAAGAGAAGGAGGGGGAGAGAAAAAAAACGGAGAGTCTGCTCTTTGCGATGCAAGCGCAGCGCAGCATTAGGTATGCCAGCCACGGTCCGATAAGCCGCCGCATGTTCTTTTCCTCCCCGCGAGCCACTAGCACGGCCCAGACAGGAAATGAATATCAACGTCTGGCTGGGGCCGTTTTTTTTTCATGTGAGTCACTCCCCCCCCGTCCTGCTGAACTTCTTCGGGCGCGTGCTTGCTTGCTCGCTTGCTTTGCATGCTCGCTCACTCGCTCCACGACAGTTTTTACATCCCTCGGTGTCATAACAAGAGAGTTGTGGCGACCGGGAGAAAAAAATATTCTGATTGATTTTGAGCTTGAACGCCTTAATACAGATCCTATCTTATCCATGAGTTAATTACGGGTTAATAATTTTTCACACTCGGCAACAGGGAATATGGTTGCTCCATTGTAAACAAATGTACCAATTCATTATTATGGTCATGCACAAGCCTAGTACTTCACTGGAGTATTCGTTTTCACACAGTCTGCCGGTATTCTTGTGGAACATCCATTTGTATCTGTGTTGGCAGTACTTCTTGTTTTTCCTTGAATATTATTGGGGATTTTAGTCTGGCCGATGAGTGCTGTGCTGCATGAACAAAATGGCCAACTTGCTATATTTAGATTTTGAAATTGTACTTCGTCGGTTGCAAGACAGCACATGTTATATTGCAGGTCCTCTTCCATGAATCAGTTTGAATAATTGATTGGTTATAAACATTTACATAAACTAAGCATATTTGCATCACATCGTTTGGCAGGTAAACCTTTTGGAGGGGGCAAGCAAACTTTTTCTATACATACCCCATAATTTGTTGCTGGGCAAGTCCAGCTGTTTTACTATTAGGACATCATAACATTCAAGTTTTCCTCAGTTGTGAAGTTGTGCCTTTGTTTTATGTTTGGAATTCCTCCAAATGTCTTATAACTTGATTTACAAAAATGGAATGAAATAAATTAGCAATAAATTCTTATTTGTGCTAATTTATGCATGTATCCCCAGTGCGATTTTATGGTTCCTCTGTGTTCCCAAGTGCATAAATTATTAAGGAGAGTTTTATTCCCCCTGATGCCGGTACTAGTGTTCATTTCAAAGACCCCAGAGAAGATTCTAAGCCTACTATACAGCCCTTTAATGTAGCTTCAACCTGCTGAGCTACATGTATTTATTTTGTGTTCCAGGAGATATGATCAAATGTTCATGTACTCATTTCCCCCTTTTCTCTTCTCTTCCCTCCTTCAGTTGCTTGCAAGAGAACTGTCCTGTTGGTGAGGTCCCACCGCTGCGGCTTCAATGAGTGGCGAGGGGCCGACCATGTAGACTATCACCCTCCAAGCCATTCTCTGGGAGGTTTATGCAAGATTTTATCAGCGTCTTTTTGTAGGTAGGTAGAAGAACCCTCAATCCAGTCACCTGTCAGCTCCCACCCTCCTTCGTTTCACTGTAGGACTTCATGCTTATACTTGTACTTGTGAAAAAAAAAATTTCCCTTTCTTTTTTTTTTTTTGCCATTAGATACATGTGCACTTTGTATGCAAAGTGCACCTAGTTAGCACTTAATTTACAGATTGCACATTCTAAAGAGTCGACACTCAGGTTGCACATAATGCATGGTATCGTGGGTGCAGAATCTGGGATGTGTAACTTGAGTTTAGGACTGAAAGTGGCATTTCCTTTCATTTGCGTTCCTTTGCCCAGAATAGTGGTGCCGCATTCCCTTAACTTTATGTTGACTCAGCCATCCATTCCATTTAGGCTGTACCTATTCCACGAATGGGCTTTGAACGAGTTTGGCACCTGCTGTTGTGTGCATGTCATCAAGCAATTGACCTTATTCACGTGTTGGCCATGTTGAATCGAAAGTTAGGTTACCTTGTTTATTTTGGGACTGAGAATGAAATGAAAGCAGTGAAAGAAAAGTTCATCTGAGATTAATTTGTTTTGTGATGATTTTTAAATTTGTGATTTACTATATTTTTAAGCAACATTGTAAACAATTGAAAGTGAGGCATGGAACCCCAAATAGTCTGACACTACCACATTTGATGGATCACATTTAATAAGATAGATTCAGGGGACATGATCAGAGAAGCTTCCTTGTGAATAAAGTCTGCATTAAACCAAACAAGTCAAACCGTGAAGAGAGTGGCGCTTCCATCCAGCATAATTGTTGTTCCTTTCCTTTCTGCTAGCACAGTTTATCTGCCTCCCACCAACTTCATAAATTTGCTCTTCTTCCCTAAACACTGTTTGTGTTTTTGGGCATGACACAGAAAAAATAATTTCCTGAATTGAATTGCTCTTTTGTAGCTTTACACTTGAACTATTCAAACAACACATCATTTCAGTTTAGTTTCAGGTTAAAGTTGGAAATATCCTGCGTGAAGTACTTCACAAAATATTTTTGACAAAGACCAATTTACATCTCTTTCAGAAATAGTCTTGAAGTGTTGGGCATCATATAGTGAAATCAGTTGAATGGACATTTCAGGAGAGCGAGTCGCATTTATTTCAAATGTACACGTGCATGTTTGTTCTAGCCCTGCCTCAGAGATTATACATGTAGTTCCCCTGTCCCTGGACCAGAGACACTGCCACAAATTTCCTTCTGTGTCACTGTGTAAAGTTTTGATTTCTTGAACACAACTGTAACAGGTTGAGGAAGGACAGACTCTAAACTCTGTCGTTCTCTTTCTTGTGAACAGGACGCAACCAGTGCTGCATATTACCACAGAAGATTTGATTTCTTCTGTTATACACGTTGTACTGAAAAGCCTTAACTTTAAAAAGAGGTAAGATTCTTCCTCATAACGTGGTGTGTTACCGGTACCACTTGTTGCCCAAGTAAATCAAAACAAATTCAAAGTTGACCTTGTTTTTTTTTGTTTATTTAATAACGGAGTCTCAAGCGAATCAATCCACTTCAAAGTAATGTATGAGAACTTTTGTTTTAACGTGTTACAAATGTATACTGAAACTACGTTGCGTGTATTTTGACTACATACTTATTTGTGGAACCTTGCTTTCTTTTTCTGTTCTCAGTGCTATTTATGAGGCTGGCAAATTTCCGTTTGAATTAGCAGTGAAACTACTGCGGAGGTTTTGCTGTGGAGTTAGTAGTCTGCTTTGAGACGAGAGTAGAGAATATTATAGGTAAACCTTTTTTTTCCCAGTTAGTTTGAAAGTCGACCCCTGTCTGACTTGCAGTAGTGCAAAGTAAAGAGAAGAAGGCCGTCTCTTAGGTTTTTTAGGTGTCGGGGTGTTTAATAATGCTCTGCACTTTCTTACTTTTTAAGACTGTTGGGTGGTTGTTGGTCCAAAAAGCTGGCACATTATTTTTTTTTTTTTTATTATTGTTTTGAACTCGGTTCCACCCCATCCTATTTGCATCTGTACGTATGGCCCTTTTGTAGTGCTTTAGTCAGTGAAGGTAATTTTGGTGCCAGAGAAGACTGTTATTGATGGGCATGAAAGCTGTCAAGTTGCTGTGTTTATCAGTACAGGACAAGTATGGGTGAAATGCTAACTGGCATCCCAAAACAAAGTCCTTCACCAGTAATTTGAACAACTCTGCTGACGAAAGCAAGGATAGCTCTGTTGCTTGTCCGTTGGAAGAGTACTTTAACAGGAATATGGAATCCCTGGATTTCAGGAAATTTTTTACCAAAAACAATTTCTGGCAAATGTCTGATTATTCACATTTGCTACATTTTATCAATTCATACGGAGAAACCAAGTGCAAGATTCAATTGATCAGAGCCATTTGTGAGGGGACCATGCCATCTTAGCTATTAAAATCCCTGACAGGTCATGTTATGTTACCGTTGTTATTACCAACCCCAACTGGAATGTTTCTTGGATTTCCCCTTCAACCCCTAAACTCACCGCTAATTTGAAAGATTTTTGTATACAGCACATGGGTTTTTGACAAGACAGTCCTCAGGTAACTTCATGCAGGAGCTTTGCTCTTGATACTGTCCTGAAAGTGAAAGTATACATAGAGGTTATGCATTAATGCATCCTCAGAGGGCAGAAGTTTTGTATCACTGGGAACGGCTCAAGTAAAACCTCTGTGCTTTCATTGTAACTAAATAAAAATCTACACAAACACAGCCTCTGAGACGTCATGGAGATGCCAGCAATGCATAACCTCTGTCTGTCTCTCTCTCTCTCTCTTGGTATTCAACATTTATTATGTGTTAAGTCATTGATGTTTTGAATTGCAGTTGTAAACATAAGCTTTCGCACCTGATACCGCACCTGTGACCAGGCAGTCAAATTTTCTTTTGTCTGATAACTTTTTTGTTCTGTTTAATTCCAGGAATTTTTTCACAGAACAAAGAACGCCAAAGGTGAGTTTACAATTTCATTCTTTTGTTGTGTTTTTATTTTGTTGTGGTCTTTGTTTTTGTTGATTTTTGGGGTTTTTTTCTTTTTAACCCTTCGTTGTAAAAATCTGATTTACATGTGTACACTGTATATCCAGGGCAATATTTTGTGTATGAAGTGACCCTAAACTTGTATACCTTACTGATATGAATTACTGGACTGAATTACGCACAGTGAATCTTGAATTTTGCCAAGGCTCGTGTTGATGGTCAGCCCTTGGATGTTAATCGGTTACTGCAGAAATAACAGTATCTAATGATGCCATCATTAACAGTTGGCAAATAAGTGCAAGTTGCAACTTGTAACACATATCAGTAGTATTTTCTATATATCCATTTCTATTTCGACAAATTGCAAGAATGAGTCATTTCCAGTGCAGGGTTCACACACCCACAGTTTGGAAGTCCTGCGCTGAATTAACAGATTCCATCTTTTTTTTTTTTATTCCCCTTTCCTTGGCATCTGTCCAACCCACATCCTGAGTCCCTTGGATTACAAGCTGTCGTTGTCGTCCCTCCCTCAGATTTATCAAGTACAAGCCAAAGCACAAGCAATTACTGCCATCGGATACGACGAGCAACTGCACCGACTACACGCCGACTCGCAACCCGCGGCGCTGTGCGTACGGTGTCTGTGTGCTTCCACTATTGGCAATTATACACAACTTATTTTTATACTGGTGAGTTAGAAACTGAGTGTGATCAGAGCTCCGTTTCTTTCCTGGCACTAGCTTGGCATCAAAACCACAATTTAAATACTGGTAAAGCCATCATAGTCTAGTTTATGAGATGCCCCCCCCCCCGGCTAGTGAATACCTGAACTTGTTACAGTGTATGTATAATTTCCATTGAATAGTAACAAGAAGTGGTGTGGAAATGTGAAGTGAACTTCGGTTATTGTACAAATGGACTGTTATAAAAAAAATCAGCGTTTAGTGTTCTATCAAAGGAAGCTGACAGTGAAACTAAAGATAAAAACATAAAGAGTATGTATTTGAGATGAAGTTAACAAGTGAGGTCACTGAAAATCCAGTTCACATTGAACAAACTCAGACAGATATTAGAATAAACAGAAAGGGGGTGTAGGGTGCGAACCTCTGAAAACAAATTTATACTCCAAGGAAATAGGGGCGATACATTATACAATGGCGTTGAGTCTTCTATTTCTATGCTCTGACTGCAGAACATGATTCATTTTGTTGCTTTTATGCATTTGCACTTGCTGATGGTCACGAAACATACAGCCAGGATTATACTCCAATTAAAATGTCCGATCTTGCATCATTTGTTGTATTTAAATGTTGGCCCCAGATCATGTTTCTTGCTGCTTATGATATTGTTGAAAGAAAAACCATACTTTTTTGCCCATCAGATGTTACTCTTAGTCCATGGACCAAACCAGTGCTAAACAGAGAATAGTTGTTGATGAACACGATATGGAGGCCTGGCCAGCGATCACGCGCGAGAACAACCGGCCTGCCCCCACCGAGAACGATCTGAAAGCCGTCACCTCCTCAGCTGGTACCGGCCACACCATCAGCATGCCCACCAACATGCCCGCGGCAGCCGGCCAAAGCAACGAGCCGGGCCTGGTGGCCAACACCGTGGCCGGCGGCGCTAAGAGCAGCAGCATTTGGAACACGAGCTGGGGCTCCATCACCACCACGGCGGCCGCGGCTGCCACCGGCAGCACCAGCAGCAGTGTGTGGGGGAATAGCACCCCAGCGGCCCCAGCTGGGGACGCGGAGGGCTCCAAGGAGGCCCGGCCAGGATGGAATGGTGGTGGCAGCGCTGGCAACGGGAATGGCAAGAGTGGGGAGGAGAGCAATGGGATGGATACGCAGCCTGCGGTGTTGCAGGGGCAGGGAGAACGCATGCAGACTGAGAGCCCACAACCCACTAGTGCTGTGCCCACTAGTACCTCTGGCTGGGGTCAGGGGAAGGACCCAACAGGTGCTAACAACTCTGCCACCAGTGCTAATGGTAAGAACATTTTAGCAGTGGGACCCGAATTAAAATGATGAAAGGTTACTGGAAGAGACAACTGAGACCGTGTGCTTGGTGATTTCTTCACCTTAGAAGAGCTGGGGGAGGGGAACCCTGTGATATTTTCTCCTGTATGGTTGAAGTGCATTGTTTCCCGAACCTTCAGTAATGGCTAGTGGTCATTTGTCACCCATTTTGTGTAATCAGACATGCCGTTCTTGCAAAACACCTACGTGTATTTTTCTGAGACGGGTCAGCCAAAAATGTTTTCCTTTCCCTTTTCCAACCTGCCCAGTGCCCCCAGACTTATATTCGGGGTGTGAGAATTCAGCTTCTTTTGTTTAGATGTTGACCTTGAATTTCAGCTTTTTTGTACACCTGGTCTGTACAAAAGTATGGGAACCTTTTACATTTCAGCTTTTTGATAGCTCTTTTCAGCTTTGATTTTAAATGGCCACTCACACCCTTGTTATATGCGCAAGACCATGAACTGAAAATGATCATGATAACAAGACCATGTTTGGATTGAATTGAAACTTCCCAGGTGTACTCATAAGTGTGTTTGCATGCCAAGTTTCAGAAAAATCAGGCATGCGACAGCAGACTGATGGGATGGGAATCCATACACCACCCCCTTCCCCACTTTGGCTGTGAAATGGTCTGAAATGCCCAGCTCTTTTAGGGATAAGGTGGATGATGTTCTTTTTCATTTTCAGTCAGTTCTTGATTTGACTAGTCACCATTGAAAATGAATGTTTGCTTACAAACTCCTACGATAACAGTTGGAGATTTTTTCTGGGGGGGGAGGTTGTCAAAAAGAACATTCAGGAATGCAGGTTTCATTGCTTTAATTGACTTCTTCAGTTTTGAACTTCCTTATAGGTCATGAGAACCTGGGAAATGCCAGTAAGGCTTGGGAGCTTGTTTTTTCCTCTTTTCTGACCCGCTGTGTACATTTGATCACACAGGAATTTTTTTTTTTACTCTTTCAAAGTGAATGTGATTTCAAATTCGATAGTTTTACTCCAACACCATTTAAGTTTTTGCAGAGCAAGCAGTGTTTAGAGTAATGCTGAACTGATTGGTTTAATGTGCGGTTTCACCTTCTAGGTTCCTCCTGGACGACTGGTTCCAATGCTGCCAGCGGCAGTAGTCAGCTTGACCCCACCAGCACAGCCCCCTGGAGCTCCAGCAACTCTACCACCACCCTGGGCTCTAGTGGCTGGGGATCAGCCCCTCCCAAGACACCGACTTCCAGCTGGGGAGACATGCCCAGCACCACCAGTTCCACGGCACCATCCACTGGCTGGGGGGCAGCCCCAGCCTCCTCCAACTCTGGCTGGGGAGGGAAGCCCAACTCCAGCCAGCAGACTAACTCCAGCGAGGCAGCAGCAGTGCCTGGATGGGGAGACAGTGCCACCCCGGGGAGCCAGTGGGGACGGCCAGGCCAGACCCCTCCCTCGGTGGGGCCCACTGGATGGGGTACCTTGCCAAGCCCCAGCCCCACTGTGGGTCCCACCGGAGCAGGATGGGGAGGTCACTCAGCTGCTGTGACCAACGACGGGGTGGATTCACGCTCCAACAGACAGCCACCTACCCCCACAGGCTGGGGCGGGGGTGACACTCGAAGAAACGGAAGCAACAGCTCTGGATGGGGAGCTCCTGCAGGTAGTTCCTGGGAATCTGGTAGTAGGAGTGAGGCTAAATTCAGTTCCTTGGAGAGCGAGGGATGGGGCAAGAAGCCCATCAACCAGGATACACAGTGGGAAGGGGTTGGTCAACAAGTGCCTAAGACTGTTGATAATGGTACTGCTGCCTGGGGGTCAAGTCAGTCCACTCCAGCTGCTCCAGGATGGGGTGCCAATCCTCCCCCACCATCTGCTTGGGGAAAGCCCAGGATGCCAACAGAGGCCTCTCAGGTGGTCACTCAGTCAGTGCCACCACCTGCTCAGTCTGCATGGGGAGGAGATCGCAAACCAGCTTGGGGTGTTCCACCCGGTAGAAATGATGGTAATGTTGGGATCCCAGGAGCCGGAATGAGGGGTGGAAGTGGGATGGAAGGTAACATGGCTGTGCGTGGCATGGTTGGCAACAGTGCTGTCGGTGGCAGTGGTGGGATTGGAATGAGCGGCAGCAGCGCAATGGGATCTGGATCTTCCTCTCAGTGGCGACAACCTGCTGGGCCGATGGAGCGGCGTGAAAGCACAGGCCAGAGCCGTCCCACTGGCTGGGGAAATCCCCTTGGTGGCATGCCTCCTGGTGGTAACACCCACAGCCAGTCTGACAACAGCTCTTGGGGCACCTGGTCCAATGAGGAGGCTAATCCCCCGCAGGAAGCCCCTCCCCCTCCCAGAATGCCTGAGAAGCTCAGCGGCTGGTCAGACATATCTGACATCCCCACTACCATCATCCCTACCGGCTGGGGGGGTCCCACCCAGCAGCCACCAAACAAGATGCCCGTCGACGATGGCACCTTTGTCTGGGGTAACTCCACTGAGCACAATGCCCGGATTGCTGCCCAGAATCGTCGCAACATTGCCCGCATAGCCTCGATGCTCACCGTGGATGCACACAGTACTATGCAAACGCCTCCCCCAGGGACTCCCGGTGAGGCAGCGGATGGGACGGCTGTGCCTCCATCCCCTGTGACCACCAGTGCCCCCGAGGGGAGTGCCAACCCAGCCGCCAAACCGGAGGGGGGTGCCACCACTCCGTCGGCTTGGGGAGAGGCCGGCCAGGAACAGAAGGTTCAAGGCTGGGGTGAGACTCCCAAGGCATCTGAGGAGGCCCCAGCAACTGGATGGACCAGGAACGGAGCGGCCAAACCAGCAGCCAGTAGTGGCAAGTGGGATGAACCCTGGGGTGGCAGTAGTACTACTGGTGGCAGTACTCAGGAGAAGGACTCTATGCAAACTGGATGGAACGAGGGCCCAAATGGAAGTGGAAACGGTAAGTTCAGGACATCCGTCCGGCTACTTTAATGTGCTAACAAATGTTCATTCTCGCATCTATTTCTTTGAAAGAAGTACAAAGTAACAAAGGAACTTTTCCAAACTCTGCGATGTATATTACTTTGGAATTGGAATTTAATTAGCCTTCCTTGTCATTTAATCATGTAGACATATAAATCATTGATAATGCATCACTGTGTAAATCCTTTGTATGCATTATGGTGTTCAATTTTCTCAAAACGTCCGGCAAATAATCCAATTATGTTCTTTCAAAAAACCACTAATGTTCATCAAATCATTTTATTTCACCATTTTGCGCTATGATTTCTTGTTTTTCTTGTTAACACTTGGCAGTTAAACACCTGCTTTTATTTGTGTAGCGTTTGTGGTGCCTATTAAGATTGATATTTTGGTTCCATTAATTCAGCAGTCGTTAAGTAGCCTTTGCCTTTGTCATGTTGCAGCAGTAGGCCATTGGGGTGGAGAGGAAGACTGGGATACCAAATCCCAGAGCAGCGAGTCGTCAGTCAGCAGCAGCAACTGGATGAAGGGCCGCAAACCAGTAAGGGTGAGAATCCCTGATCCTAAACTGTTCCTGGTTCCCAAGATAAAATGGTTGTGGGCCAGATCCTTCTTAAGATCTAGATCTTTGAAAACTTGCACGTCACAGCATTTCCTCATAGTGATGTAGTGAGCGAGACTGAGGATTTTTTTGTTCTGGTCTGGTCTTTCTTCAGTTGTCGTTTGTTTGAATGTTTGCTACCTGTTTTTTCTCCAAACAGCTGTGCTACTCGTTAAAATCTCAGTTTTGTTTTGGTCATTTCTGTGCTTCATCCCAACCTCCTAGGGTACCAATGGCACGGGCAGCATCGGCCAGAAGGAGTCCAACCACTGGATCAGTAAGCTCAAGAGGCTGATGGACCAAGGTTATCGGCAGGAGGAGGCTGAGATGGCACTCAAAAAGCACAACATGAACTTTGACAGTGCCCTCAGTGAGTAGCTAAACAGCATCTTTTTCCATAGAACTCAGAAAATGGCTTCCTTGAGTTCTTGTCAGTAACCACATGCTTGGGTTTGATAATGGTGACTTGTACCTTTCCTTGGGTCCCCCCGTCCAAGAATACAAGAATTATGTGGAACAGGTTTTTTTTTTTTCAAGTTTAGATAGAAATATCAACTACAAGCAAGTCTTTACTGATAACTGATGATCACAAAATCTTCAAAAATCTGCTTTTTATGGTAGTTGTGCCACAGATTTTTTGGTTCAGGCTGAGCTTGGAAATGCATGATTGATTAATTTTTGGGAGGAAATGTGAGGGTGATGTTTCCGTATATTTTGAGTTGTTTTGTCTCTATTGCAGTGGAACTGAGGCAGATGTCAGATGGCAAGTCCAGTGATTTTGATGCCCACCTGCGCCAAGTCAATCGCGACATGGGCTCCCTGATGCTTGGTGGGGACAACCACCTGTCCGACGGGCCGAAGCCGTTTGGCATGGGGGATGCATCACTGCCACCCCCGTCCCCCATGTCCAACGCTGGCATGATGAACAACCCCATGGGGCCCAAGCCGGGCTTTGGCAACATGGGTCGCGGCGGCTTCCCCCCCAACCAGCAGCGCTTCAGCGGCATGCAACAGCAGCAACAGCAGGGATTCGCCCCGCCCTTCGCTCCTCCTAGCCAGCCCATGCGAGCACCCTTCAACCAGCAGATGATGCAGCAGCAACAGCAACAACAGCAGCAGCAGCAGTTCCAGAACTTCTTGCAGATGGCCGTTCAGGCCGGGCTGATCAACCAGAGCCTCCTGCAGCAGCCTTTGAGCCACCAGCAGGTAGGAAGATTCACTCCTCAAAAATTAGGCTTAAATTCCCTTGTGGGGCCCCCCTTGCTAGGTTGGAATAAAGCATGCTATATAAGATACGAAAATGAGGCGGTATGTGATTTTCTGAAGTTGATGTCACCGTCAGTTTAATCGAGTTGGGATTTCCATCAATTTCTCACGACATTTTTGATTCCTGCAAAATGTGAGTGCCAACTGAATGGAAATTTGTTTTGGGTTGGGGAGGGTATAGCTCACTTACCTCACTAATCTCTCTTTGTACTAGACTGTTATGACATACAAGTGATGAACAGAAATGGCATGTGTTGATTCAATGCAATGGGATTTGATTTGATTTGATTTGATTTGATTTCCAGGTCTTACAGGTATTCCAAAACATTCAGCAGCAGACCCAGCAGCTTTTCCAAGCCCAACAGCAAAACGTCCCCGGTAAGATGCTGAACATGCGACAGCAGCAGGAACTGATGCAACGCCTGATAGCCATGCAGCAGCAGCAGATGAACCAGCCCACTCAGCGCGGTATGCCCCGCCCTCCATTTAACCAGCGCGGCAAGCTCCACAGCGACTCGGAGGTGTTCCCCAATAACGATGGGGGCAGCGCCAACCATGCTGACTTCAGTGTCAAGGAGCCCCAGCAGTCACGCCTGTCGCAGTTCTTCGCCCAGCGCCAGTCACTCAGCAGTACGGTCGGCAAACCCACCAGTGACCTGTTCCCCAACGCTGGCCGCAACGACTCCATTGCCTCCATCTCGGATGTGTCATCGCGAAGTGATGGTTGGTCCCGCAGCAACTCACCCACTCAGTCAGACAGCCTGCCACAGAGTGCCGATTCCACCTTCTCCGACTCAGGCTGGTCCTTCCCACATTCCAACAGCGAGATTGACCTGCTGGAGTTCAAGCCCGGTGTACCCTGGAAGCCACGCACCAAGGATGTGGCCAACGACCCCCACGCCACCCCAGGGAGTGTCAACAACGACCTGCTTAACAGCTCCAGCCTGACCGTGGGCGGCACCACCCGCAGCAGCACCAACCGCAATGACCGTGGTTCCCGCGACGACATCTCGGGCATCCTCATCAAGCCCATGAAGCCTCCACCGCCAAACTCCAACTGGAGCGGGGGCAACTCGGGCAACTCCAAGAAGTCCAGCTGGAACTATCAGGACCAGGGTTCGGCCTTCTCTCAGCCCACCTCTGCCTCCAACTGGAATGTGCCTTCTACTAATCAGCGTCCTCCACGCCCTCCGCCTGGCCTCGCCGATCAACCGCGGAATGCCGGCTGGCCGGTCTCGTCTTCCCAGAATGTCCCAGGAGGCCGTGCCTGGGACAGGTCCCACAGCACATCAGGTCTGTACTAGAATCACTGTTACTGCTTGGACTATTATGTACGAACAAGACCTACAGCTGACATCACAAAACTTTACCCAATGGCTATCTCAGGTCCGCACACAGAATAGCATGCTAGCACTCAGGTGTTGGTGCATGATTGATCTTCATTTAGCTACGTAGCACCAATCAGCAGTTACACTTGCCCTTCAGTCCAGCCCCTCTCTTTGTCACCAATAGCGGGGGAGGGGGGGTTTTAGTCATGAAGGTCCAGAGTCTACCATTGTAGGGTATTTCTCTCCTGATAGGCAACATGTTGTGATATATTACTTGTTTTCTCCCTTTACACCCAAACAGGAGCCTGGCCGGGCAGTGAGTGTGCCACTAATTGGTTGGTGCTTAGAAATCTGACCCCTCAGGTAGGTCACATCGGAAGTTAGGGCCACTTTAGGGAAGGACAATCAAGAAGAGTTTGAAATAGCGTACGGTTTAGTGTTTACATGCCCTTTCAGCTTTTTGGAGTATATCCTGCCAAAAAATCAGAAAGATCCGTCTTTTATCAAAGGACTTGTTCTACTTCAAGTCGTCTTTTCTTGCACTGGTCTTGTTTTTTGGGGGATTTGGGGAATATTGTTTTACTGCCTTATATTGTTACTGTAAAGTTTCCCCTCAAATCCCAAACTTGACAATGTAGAGCCTCTTAACCACTTTCCGCCGAGGTGCCCTGTACCGTAGACATGGTGCGGTGTTTCATGGCCGAGGTGCCTGAAATAGGAATTTTCTTTAACAAAAGACCGAGCTGCTGGGACTCGCCAATCAAGGTTCATAAGCTGTCAGCGCAGAGTGCTGGCATTAGCAGAGGTAACCTGTCATTGTTCTGAAACAGTACCATTGTTTGCCGCTGCTAGCGCAAGCAGATTATTAGCGGGGACAAAAGCGCTCCAGCACTAAAGCTGTGCAATAGAGCTGCTCACTTGTGGAATCTGGCTGCATAAGTACAGACAGTACTGCTTTGTAGCAATTATTATGCCGGTGTGCCCAATGAACGGCCTGGTTCACCCTCATGGCCCACGCACTGCTTGACCGTCAATCGCTCTGCATAGCAATTACGCGACACCGCATAATTGGGGCTCTTCACTGGGCGGCAGGCATGGCTGCAATACAATGGAGGTTGCCTGTCAGATTAGAGTCACCACAAGACAGTCATTCGTTGGGTGTAAATGAAGATATGAATTTTTAAAGAATTTTGGAAATTGAAAAAAAGGAATAAGTGCCCGGCAGCGGGTGATGCATGCCGCCAACTCCACCCGGCATGTAGTGGTTAACACAGAATCAGCACCTTTTGAATGGTCAATGTTTGCTTTACAGTGGTATGAACCGCAGCAACATTGACACATTACGTTAATACGGGGTAAATGATTTTGGTGTCATGCGTTGCTGTTGATCTAGATTGATGGATCCACCTTGCGCCTGCTGTGCCTCCAACATGGCCCCCTGGAGCACTTCCACATGAACCTCTCCCAGGGGACGGCCATCATCGCCTACAAGACACGGGATGAGGCCTTCAAGGCCCAGCGCAGCCTCAACACCTGCGTGCTCAGCAACACCACCATCATTGCCGACTTTGCCACCAGCGCCGACATCGCCCGCAGCCGAGATCGCAGCCAGTCACAGTCCGGCGGCAGCAAGTTTTCTGCAGGCAGCGGCAACCCTGGGGGAAGCCTGAGCGGCATCTCATCATTCGGGATCAAGGAGGAGAGCCGGGCTGGAGGGAGCGGGGGCCAGTGGAACGGAGTGGGCACGCCCAGCTTGTGGTCCACCAACACCTCCACAACCTCCACACCCTGGAGCGGCGGCGAAACAGAGACTCCAGCCACTGGGGTGGCTTCCTCCCTGAGTTTCTTGCCGGGAGATCTGCTCGGAGAGGGCACCATGTGAAAAAGGTCAACCTTTTCCAAAAAAAGCCAAGATTTCTCACCCTTGTTTGTGTGCAAGCAGCATGTCAAAAGTTCAGGAATATTAGGGTTTTTTACAACATGTAGTGGAATCGTAGGTTTGTTAAAAAAAAAAAAAAAGTCGTTTTTTTTTCCTTGGATTTTTGCATCAGATGTTCTATCAAAGTTTGCCAGGAGTTGAGAGAAATGTATATTGATGTAGTCTATTGTACAACAGTTCAAAAGAATCCTTTACTTTTGAAGGAGAAAGGATGTGTCTATGATGCCAAATTATCTGCTTTTTATTACTTGTGTTTTAATGGTTTGAAATCTACTCATTTTTTGTACATATTGTGTATGCATCTCTGCCAAGATACAAAATATAGTTGCTCAAGGATTCGTACCTTCACCCGAATGATGTGTGAAGGAAACTACAAGTAACCAAGACTTCTTATGCCTTTTGTGAATCACAACTAGTGCAAGTACCAGTCTGTTTGACCAAATTTGGAATACGTGATCTATTATTGTGAACGCGATAACGTGGAGGGGGAAAATCGTCAGGAGAAAAAGGACTTCTGGAAAACGCGGCCCCAACGTCATCCTGACTCGTTTGAAAAGGCAATAAGATGTGGAAGCACCTGCCACGCCTGTGTGTGTGCGCGTCTGTGGTCAATGTCTCCATCGCTTCATTTTGAGCGACCTTTCGCTGGAGAGGCAACAAACTAAAACAAAGGCCTTTTGCCATGTTGGCCAAAAGGAGAACGGAACTCCTGCATTGCTTTTTTGTGTTTCAAGATGACTGCAGCATCTTCGAACCTCCAACAACGACAGTGACGTGTTTGTTTGGTGTTTTTTTTCTCTAGGAAATGTGCAATGGATAAAGTAATATCTTTCTATCTTCTGTTTAAGGACTCCATCTTCATATTCTTGCGGGTTTGCATTAAAAAAAAGAACAATTATTTGTTGCCGCATCGGTGTAATGTGTGTATATGTTGTTGGACAAAAGGATGCAAGCGTTGTGGAAACGTGGAAAGAACAGTCATGTGCTATTTCAATGCTGTTCTTAACATCAGTTGCAACTAAGAGCCGAGAGCCGTTGAGAGCCATAGTTGATGTGCTTAAGTGGTGAATAGCGAATTTATTTTCCAAGGTGTGCCGGGTAAGACTCAACGTACGCTTCTGGATTTGCAGAGCTAGTGAGAACTTCAGACCGATGTAGCCATTCGAAAACATTTTTTGGAATGCTAGAAGCGGCGTGTGCTTGTCATCAAAGGAATGCAGGGCATTGAGCCGTCGCTCTTTGTTAAAAGAGACGATGATTGAAGGAGGAGAAAAACTACGAAATTCCAAGGGGGAGGGGCGGGAATGGAGGAGGTAGGCCATGGACAAGAACTCCTTCACCGGCCTCCCCCCCATCAAAGCTGGAATCGGAAATGGTGCCGCACAAATTTGGTTTTTAATACGGACTTAACTTGTTGCGTCCAAAGTGCAATTTCCATGCTGATGCGTTTTTATATTTGTGAGAGATGTGGAACCACTGCGGGGACCCAGCCCACCTACAGTGAACACGAGAACCTCAAGAAACTGGAAAAAAAAAGACTAATAAAAAAAAAAATGAGAAAAACTGTGGAGAAGTTCAACGTTACACAAACTGAGTGACCCACTTGAAACCTCTGTGTGTTTGGCTGAAGGGGTACTGAAATCGACATGATTGTCTTTCAACAGTAGTAATTATTACTTTTATTAAGCGTTTAAAAAAAAAAACCTTTGACAATGAAACAACTTAAGATTTGTGTACAGCATGTATTTTGAATACCGCACTTCTGTTCCCTGTCCATAAGCGACAGCTCGTGTTTTCTTGTGATGAAAAGTGACAGTGTTTCTAACCATCCATTCTTTGTACAGAAAGTAACAACAAAAAACTCTGGATAGCTGCACAGACTTTCTTCTTGAGGATTTGTATTTCCTAGTGCCTCTCCTTTGAACGTATGATATAAATAATTAAGAATTGAGAACTGTTCTGAATAATCTGAAACATTTGTAAATATGATTCACAAACAATCCAGCCAAATGCTAAAGAGAAAATAACCACCAGTGTTTTTTGCATATATGCAAGTATGTAGGGTTTGTGCAAGGTAAATGTAACGGAAAAAAAAACAGAAGAAAACTAGAAAAAAAAATTAAAAGGTGAAGAAAACTCAACAAAAAATAGAATGATGACAGAACAGGGGACACTCTTCTAAGGGGTTTTAAGTTGTGCAAAGAAAGTATTAGTTTAGTTTTTCAACTCCACTGCTGTGTCGGTTGTCTGTCGGTGCAGCCAAGTTTATTGGGGCATTTTGTACTATTAAGAATAGAGGTGACAACTGTAATCTTCATGTCACGAAAGGGGGCATTTCAGCATATGAAACAAAGCCAAAGTCTCTTGTCAAATTAGGGTTCGCTCCCACCAGTGACTTTGAGCAGCATGAGACTGTATTTCAAGCAGTCGTAGGTTGATTTAGGGGCTCTGTCTTCAATAGACTTGGGCCTACCATCATTAAGTAAGCAATCTTGTACTGTGCTCCTTACAGGAAGCTTTGACACAAAATAGCCAGGAGGTGAGCTTGACAAGTGGTCCTCACCTCTTAAGAAGGTGGTACATTCCTCATAAGTCCCAAGTTCTCCAGTGAGAGAATAGGGTTTAAAAAAAGAAGACTCTTCCATTTTGCTCATGGACAGTGGTTGGGGGTTGGTTTGTTCCACAAGATGGCCACCACAGTTGCAGTGTGGTATTTGGATTGTATTAAGGAAAGGTAACTGTAATATACCACCATCCATGTTTAAAGGAGTCTTTCCAAGTTCGTTAAATCAGCCTTTATTCAGTGAAAACGTAAGCTTACTTTCAACTCATGGTTTACTTCAGTTGCCTCATTGAAGTCGAGAAACTCGCTGATCATCAGCAAGAGAAACGAAAAATTCAGATTCAGAAGATATCCATGCCTATTTGTATTCATTTTCTTTTCTGAGCAACAACAAAATTATCAATGGAAATGTGGTATCTCACTCACATCGTGTCAGTATCACTCGGAGCATTATTCAGTCGCAGCTGAGTTGTTTGGTTTGCAAAAATTTGTGAAAATGTCCAAAGGAAAATGATTCTCGCTGATTGAAAACTAATCAGAAGCCAACAGAGGGGTAAGGAGAAGGAAAGGGTTTTCCAGATGCCTTGTAATGGACAGAAGCAATAGTAGCCAAACAAAATCAAAGTCAGTTTAAAAGAGAAAGACAGTGCAACTTGGTTGAGCCCCAACTGAGATTATTTCTCGTAAAATATCAGGGTAAAACAAATTGGAACATTCTGTCCTGTAATTCTCGTGTCAGTACTCCAATTTTCTTTCGAATCTCCTTTTTTTTGGGGGGTGGTGTTTTCATTGAATAAAGTAGAGCACTTCAATTCATTTGTTACGTTATTCATTAGAGACATTTGGCTGCCATAATTGAAGAGATTTGAAATTGTTTTGCTTCCAAGAAATCTGCATAAACTGTTCCATGCCTCTGGTTGCAAATTTTGTTTTAGAAATATCCAAAAGATTAAGCCTTACTGTTGTCCACTGTCGTTGCCAGGGCATTGTGGGTAATGCGTAGTGAAGGATTTTTTTACAGGTGTATGGCAGATTGATGCTGAAGTGGTCCTAATGCTATTTGTAACAGGGTGTGGGGGTCAAAGGTCACCAATGCAAATAATTTTTCTCATGTACAGATTTTTAGTACAAACTGTTTTAGAGTTCATAAACCAAAAGACTGCATCAACTAAACATGTTTTGCTTAATTCAGATGTATATTAACATTCAAATGAAATAATTTATGGTGATATAAAATATGTTAACTATTCTTCGTTTGTCAGTAAAAGAACGAGAGCTTGGGGGGGGGCTGTCTTTGTGAAGGGAACAGTTAGTCCACTACAGGAATGCAACTATTTGTATGCTGCCAAGGGGATCAGTAATGTGCTTTCTTTCCTCATTCGTGGAATTTGATAGCTACCAGAACCAGAAACCAAAGGATGTGCTTATGTGGGACTTGCTCAAATGTACAGGAATGTATGATTTTTTTGTTGAGTTTTTTCAAAATTTAGGAAAGGACAAGCTATCTGAAATCAGAATTAGTCTTTGTTTGGATATATGTGCTTTGTACAAATGCTTGATAGAGATTGTTTACTTCCCCTGTTTTTGTTTACTTCATTTTGTTTTGGCAGTGTGTGCTCCCATTTTTTGCCACTTGCTAAGACTGAGAACTACGAGATGTTGTTGGGAGATGAAACCAAATGAATTGATGTTCAATAAATGTGGTTTTTTTGGGGGGGGGCAGTAGTGTAAGGACCATTTCAAAATGTTTTTCGAAAAAGTTTTTAAGAAAAATGTGAGTAAATGCGTACGTCGTATGGCACAAGTGCAGTACTTTCTTAGTTACTTAAAACGAAAACGCAATTTTTACGCATTCCTCTTAACCAATCCAATCATGCAACTCCTGTATTTTTTTCCCTTATTTGCGGCTCGTGGGACAGTTAATATGCAAAACGGTATTATGTGCTTGAAGTTACGAATTCGTGTCGTAAACGCTTGTGTGTAAGGTTTTTAACATTGCATATTTGATCATATCATAAAGTGTATTAATCTCTTGGCAAGTAGTTTTTTTCAGGTTTTCTCAGGGTTTTGAATAGAAAACCATGTGTTTTTTTTTTCCTTTTTTAAATTGTTTTTGTTTTTTTCTTGTTTTGGGTTTTTGGTTTGTTGCATTGTGGATGTCATGTGCAGTGATCAGATGAGTTCTTAAGTCTCTCAAAATTGCTTAAAAATAACCCCCAAAATGCTAAAATAAATTTGTTACAAGTTCACAATGCCAGTGCTGCCATATGTAACTTTTATTATACTCTTGTATAAAAACTGCCATAAAAGTTAAGAAATAGGGAGATGTTGATGAGCACATATTTGATGTCAAACAATAATTAACGACCACTTTAACCACTCAGTGCATTTTGATCTACGTGTTTGGTACACAGAATCAGTCTCCGCTCTTCTTACTGGGGCCCATATTTTTTTGGTCTGCGGTTCCTCTTGAAAATTGTATTTTATCCGAGAATCGACTCAAAGATTGTTAATAAGATCACAACTGCAGTCAGCTATTGAAATTCTGACAGGGTTTTTGTAAATGATGATGTTTATGATAATGGCACATTGTATATTTTTCAATGTTGTACACTTTAATGCTTGGTTGTAAATTGGTTAATCCAGTCTGTGCGTCCAAAGCATTTGGATTTCTTTTTTTGCAGACGTTAATATATAAGAGAGCTGCTACAGTTGATCTTTGTTTTCAGAAATTTATTTCTAAAATTGCAGCAGTGTTTGCAGTAAAAGAATGTATTTCCACCATGTGAGGATGTCTAATTGTCGTTACTCGTAATATATACAGGCAAAACTATATTTATTGTAGAAAACTAAGAAATGGCATTTAAGGCCATTTGGTTACTTCAGTTGTTTTTCATTTTACCTTTTGTATTGTTTTTCCTCCAAAAGTCTCGGCTCTGTTTCTGATTTTGGACTTTCATGATGAGCTGGGTTATTGTTCAGAGTTTCTAGTTTCCAGAAATGTGCCTGCTTCAGGACGTCAGACACCTGTGAGATGGTCGGGAGTGGGAGGTAGGCATTATGGGGAGACTGGATTGTGCTCAATTAACATAAAAGCGGACTGTATTCTTCATTCCGTCTTGTACTAATGTGCCAAGTAGAGAAGAAACATGTAGAAAAAGAAGAGCAAATGATCCCTTCTTTATTTTCCGTGATAGAGGTTATACTGTTTGGGCCTTTTTTTGGGGGGAGGTTGGTTCAGTAACTAGACATGCCAAGAAAGATTTTCATGTTTACCTGTCCTAATGTACCTTTTACTACCTTAGTCCAATAAATAGATATATTTGATTCTATAAAGAACATTTTGAAATTTCTTCTACTGAGGTTTATTATTAACAAAAAAACAGAGCAAGTTTTTGAACGCATATTTATGAATGTAATTTTTTTTGGGTGGCTTGTACGATTTGTTTTGCGGATGTGCCCATTTTCCGCTGTGTATTGAGATTAACTTGTTTAAATGACAAAAGAAATTGTAATAATGTACATTTATGTAACAAAGCACCATTGTACGGGTGAGTGTTTAATTATTCTTCTAAGAAACTCTCTTCCAGAAAAGGTTTTGATGAAGATTAAAAAAAAACAAAAAAAACTTACAAGTATTATGAATACTACTGTGTGTGACTAGGACGTGATTTCAGCTCTCATTTGATTACAAGCATTGATAGACACTTTACTCTTTCGGAAAAAAAAAGCGAAAAATTGGAAAAAAAAAAGAAGGCTTCAGCAAAAGCCTATGTATGTGTGTGTATGTCCCCGACGTTCACTTTGTCTGTTTGAATTGTGCCACGGATATATTAATACAAATTAGATTATCGTTTGATAATGCTGTACTACTTAATTGGTGAGGCAATATATGTAATTGATTTCATGACCTTTGTATGTTTATGCTTGTTCCAAAAACGGTTTTATTTTCGACCTTTTTAAACAATTTTTGTTCCAGTTTTGGTACCATTTGTTTGCTCTGTATAACAAGCAGCTGTGAAGTGTTCAATTTCATCATTGTAATATGGCCTTAATTATCAACTTAACTTCTTTCTTTCTTTTTTTTTTCAAATCACAACCATTTACTGTGGTTGTTCATCAGTTGTTATACTAAATATTTTGTCAAGTGAAGTTTTTTGTAATGCAATGCATTCCATGAGATGAAAAGGAAATAACTGTAAGATTTACAAATTGAAATGAAACAAAATGTAGAAGGTATTGACTGGGACGGTGTTATCTCATCATTCATTAAAAAAGTAGAAAAAATAGTTATCCAAAACTGGATGCTTAAAAAAGGTGCTATCTGTTGACAAAAGGTTGCAGTCCCAGTGGCTCATTTCAGAGCTATTCCGTGCCAGTTATCAAAACATGGTCTGGTTTGTCAGATATCTTTCAGTTCTGCACATTAATGTCAAACACTTTGAGCTGCATGGAGCCCCAACATAGATATCTGGTTGTGCTATATTTTTTTTTTCTTGCTTGTCAACATTACCAGTAGTTCTTACATAACAAACCTTTCATTGAACGTGTACACTAAGCCAAAGCATTAATGGTGAAGGCCTTTCTTAATATAGAGAAAAAAAAAACTACCAATTCCTAATAACTTTGATAATATGTAAAAACTCATTTTTTCAGTGAAGATAAAAAAAAGGTGTTTTCATTGTCATGTCCAGGTGCGTGGAGATGCTAGCCAGTGTGTTAAGAGCAAATAACCAGCCTTGTTTTTGCAACTTAAAAGATATATTATATGACAGAAACAAATTGAAAAAAGTAATAATATTTATCCATAAATATTTTACATGACCGTAGATCACTTGACTGATACAATCTGGAATTTTGTTGTCATTTTGTAAAAAAGAAAAAAGGAAGGAAAAAAAAAATTAAAAGAAAAATACAAAAAAAGTAAAGTTTTTAATTTTTTTTTAATATTAGAAGCTGTAAAACTGTGCAACTTTAATTTTCCACTGGTTACTTGTCAGCTATGCATGATGGGATTGATAATTTGTAACATGTAGTTGACGCTGTGCAATGCAGGGTTTCTGGCATCCCGTGTGCATAAACACATGCAGGGATCAATTACTGGTATTCTCTGAAACCAAACAGTATATTTAAAAAAAAAAGAAAATCAACCAAAAAAAATTTCAAAATAAAAAAGTTCAAAAATAAGAAAAAGCCACAAAAAGGACAAAATTACTTTAAAACATTAAAAAAAAGTTTAAAAATGCAAACAAAAAAATTAAATAAAAAAAACCTGCATTGTTCTTTGCCTTCATAATAGGAGCAGTGTACAGTAAGTAATGTTATTCCTGTGGAGGTATGTAAGTAGTTGAGATGCTGTGTTCCCATTAATTGCTGGATTTTTAATGTTTGTTTTTCCTTTAAATTGTGTTTTCATATATAAACTTTTAACCTGAAGTGGGTTTCAGGCAGGGGAATCATCCGCTGTATGCACTGTTGTAATAACTGCCCAAATTCCATGTGGAAATAGACTTCCTTTTTCTGTATGGGAGCAATATAGGAAAGTCGGAGGGAAAAATTCCTTGTGGCTTGTGTGTGGGGGGTGTCTAGGAAGTTGTAATGGAAGTGTGGATTCTTAAGGATTTAGTGATGGCAAAACATTCAGGATTCTGTGTAGATGTTTGAAGTATTCCGGAGTGTGAAATTTTACCCCCCAATGTGGATTAAGAAGTGTAATTTGGTACCGAGTGTGATTTATGGTTTGGACTGGGATGCAGTGTTTAAACCTTTTCTTTCCCCGTCAGTATTGTGAAGTTTGTAACATCTTGTTTGATAGATTCATGTTAATACCCACCATTTTTTTTTTTTTTTTGGTTGGTTGAAATTTTTAGTGCGTGCTTTCTCTTGATGACACAATTAAGGGGCAACCTTTTCTGACTAACATGTTGGTTAATCGCTCAATATCACAGTGTACCATTGCTGATAACTTGCCAAAAAAAAAAACAAAAGGAGAGAGGTGGTTTGTATATAAGACAGTAATTACTTAGTCACTCACTAAGGGCCATAATTGCTAGAGATTACAAGCTGATTCATATTTAAACATTGTATTTACTGTGCCTGTGTTTCACAAGCACCCAAAAGTCTTGTCACAAGATCTACAGAGTTGTAGAGAAGGGAGAAATATTCACGATTCAAGGAGAACTGTCTATCAGTGCTTAATGTAACTGCACACAATTTGTGATTTGCTGTGGACGGTTTTCTTGCATTGATTGTGACAAAAAACTGTGTAGTGCCTACTATAAATGCATTGCTAGTGAGGTATTGGGCACATTTTTGTGTCTGTCTGGGGAAAAAAAAAGCTGAGGTTGCCTAGGTCATCCACAGTAGGATCAGTTAATTGGATCAGTACTGGCATTTACGATACAAATTGGCTTCTAGTTGGGAACAATTTGGCAGAAAAACAGATACAGAATTGAATGTCGAATGTACATATTGTGTGAAGATATTCTGTACCTCTTTACTCATCTGTTGGGTTAGTATTGAGCGTGCTCAAGTTGCCCATTATTCGACTACATTGAAGCCGATTGTTAAACTTGAGAAATATTGTCTGATAAAAATAATGTATACAACTTCCATTTGATTGTGCAAAACAGAAGACAGACTTTAGCCTTGTTTGGTATCGATTTTTGACAGGAAAGCAAGTATTATACGTGGTTTAAACAAAATAAGTTCTATTCTTAAAGACATTTTAAAAAACAAATTGTACTTTGTATAGTATGTCTGTGTCACACGATGCACCTATACGTAGTGTTTATAATTAAAACGAGAGAGAGGAAAAAAAGATTGTTCTTTGGGTCTCCATTGGAGGAAAGGTTATATGAACAAGCCAAGCTTACCCGGTAATTTGTTGCCGTACTCCGCCACTGAATGAAATAATGATGCCTCAGTGTTGTAGTCTGTCGTAAATGATATATAACGAAGTGCTTCCATACCGTATGATTTAAAAAAAAAAACAACTGAAGACCGTATGTTACGTGGTGACTGGCCAGGCCAAGAGAACAAGAAGTTTGATTTCTGGTTTTCACTATTCGCTTTTCAAACCATGTTTGTTTGCAGTCGGTTAACAGACTGGTTAACTGGGACTGGTCGTTCCACCCCGGTTGAAGGTAGTCCAATCGTGTTGGGGTGCATGTAGTCGCCACATTGGGCGTAAAAGAAAATCAGTGTCACTTTGTCGTGAAGAAAAATTCAGTGAAATACAAAATGAATGTCTTCCTTCCATTTCAATCAAGACATAAATACTTAAAATCAGAGTCCAGTGAAATTCATAGAATTTACAAGGGGAAACATTTTATTGTGCAAGATGTTTGATGTCAATCATTTGAAATATAAAAGGAATTAACTTATATTTACTGGAACTGAAAAAAAATTGCGTATTTTGATCTTGGAATTTTTGTTTACAATGTACAAATCTGAATTATACAATGTGTAGTTTTAAAAGTACATGTATTTGTGAAAGCTCAATACTTGGCTCACCACAAGTCTGTTTAATCCTTCTCACCAGAAACTACTTTTTGTTTTCTTTCCATGGCTTTGAGTCTAAGGAGACTAAGAGGCAAGTCTAGTTACATCAGTACAATGTCATAAGTATGTGGAGTAGAGAGAACCGTTGGTGTGTGTGCTTAATACAGGACCTTGTAAAACTCAGAGACAATAACCCCATGTTTCCATAACAACCTGTGTCGTTATTTTGTGTCCACATATCGCTTGGTGAAATATTGGGGGAGTAAATGACCTAATATAAGGCTTTAGTTTCCTTAAGTATCAAAACTCTATAATTTTCCCTGTTAGATGCAACTTTTGCTTCTCTGCAAACTTGTAAATAAATTACCATCATAAAGTCCCCCCCCCCAAAAAAAAGTAGAATATTTAATTCCACCAATTGATACCACATGTAACATGTTATTTCAAAAGAATGGGAGATAAATACTCAAAAACTTCATTTGAAGACTTGCAAATCTGCTCTAATTTTTGGGGTATTTCCAATGATAAAGACACAAGTGCCGGTGTGCATGACAAACGAGAAGGAAGCTGAAGTGAACATTTCCACACCTTCTCCCAATTAAAGTCTGCATTTGAACAATGATTGTTTTTTTAACACAAAGATTCTGTGTGCTTTTCTTAAAAGAACTTGATAAGTTTAAACATTTTCCACAACAAAATATCAATTTGCAAAAAATCTGAACATCAACAATCATGTCTCGCTCCAAAGTAATGTCAGAAACGGATTTCATAGTTTATCACGGATTTATGTGTTTCAGGGAAATTCTCTCTGAATTTTGGAATTTCCAAGATATGTCATCATAGAAATATGCATCTCTAAGATATAACAGAATTCCATGCTTTCAAGTCCAGGTTCTGTGTTTCTAAGATGGTTACATTTTCTCAGTAGGGTGGGAACAAACGGGCAATATAGGTTTCTGTACCAGCTCGCAGGAATGCACTTATGAATTGAATCAAATCCAAGATGGAATGGAGCATAACTGCTATGCACAAATTTTCACTATGGCTGTTGTGCATGCTACTACGCAAGATCAATGAAGCCTGGGCCACCCAGGCAAAGTGCAATCCCAAGTGGGAAAACCTGGAGGGCGAAACCTTGGTGGCACAGCCTGGCATCCAAAGCACGGGTTACAAAGCCCGAGTCCCAAAGTCTGGGTGGCAAAGCCTGGGTGGCAAAACCTGGATGGCAAAGCCTAGGTGGCAAAACCTGGGTGGCTGCGCCAGGTAGGCAAAGCCTTGGTTTCAAAGCCTGTCTAGCAAGGCCTGCATGGCAAAGCCCAAGGATGGCAGAGCCTGTTAAACTTCCACATTTTTTCTACTTCTTGGAATTCTCCCATATGCCACACCTCCTCAGATTGAGAAATCTCCCAGCCAACAACTACTTACTGCCCTTCTGCAGGAGGGTGACATGACAAGCCAAGGATGGGAGAAGACAGGGCTCCACACAAGTTTTATGATCTGCCACATAAACTTATCAATCGATAAACAAGTGATTTTTACATATCAACATTATTATTAGTGGTGCCTAGCCATGATTCACTCTAAAAGCAATTCACACATGCCATTATGCGTGTTCATACTCCTCAAATTTCAGTCTACAGGAATTATTTGCACTCCTAGGGGCTTTCTTAGCTCTACACATTTAATGAAACATCTGAATAATATATATAAAAATAAGCATTTGGTTATTGATAAATAAAGCATTATTTTGTGGATTTCCTGACGTAACAAGATGATAGGATTACTGAAGAAATTTCATGAGTTTCTTCATTGTATATTTATATACAATTACAAAAAGTTTTTAAAAATTTGATCCAAAATGAAAAAACAAACAAAACAAATTCCCTCAAAATCAAGCAAAAAAAGGAACAAGCAAAAGGCATACACAAACTACACACAAAACCAAAACGAGAGGGAAACTCTGGCTACCAAGTCTCCTACATACACAAGCCAGAATATGTCGCAAATGTAAAGGAAAATGTCTTTTCAACCCATGACATTTTTTTCTTTTATATCATTTTGATATCATTAATGAAATCATCACACTGTACATAACCAAAATCTATCCCTGAACTTGAATTTGACTTTGAGACTGAATTGATCAACAGACAAATCATCGAGCATTCGTACATGTACTTGGAAAAAGTACAAACCTCAAGTTTGAATTTACAACTTCATCAAGTCAGTCTAAAGGTTGCAGTCACATGTCCCTGGGTCAAATAAGAAAGGTCTTCCATTATTCCTGAATGTCCTTTCAAAACTCGCAATCTAGAACAATTCACTGACTCATCTCAGCTAGTGTGCTGTCCAGCGCATCCAGGGCAATCTCCACGTGATGGGGTTGGAATATCAGCGCAGGTCTGTAGCGGATCGACTGTTTGCCGCACATGCCCATCAGAACACCTACCAGAACAACATTAGCAGTCAACAAGGTGATAACAGCTTAGACAGCATCTGGTTTGCTGGACCACTCTTATCCTCTCTAGATGCCCTCCAAATCTGGAGGACAAATTGGCCTCCAGTCAAAATCAATCAAAATGCCTACACAAGCAAGATTTTCACTCCATAACCATGCACATACACTGTGACAGTCACAGCGGTTTCCAAGGGTTTCCAAGATCTGTCAACTTGTGGACAGAATTTGGCCAAGTATGTCAGGTTTGCTCACTGTTGTCAAACACCTTTATTACAAAGTCACTGGGGCTTTTCAAATTACTTGTTATGTAACAGGTGTTTTGTATCATCAGTATTGGCAAACAGAGAACACAACCAAACAGTGGGACCTGCACTCTTCTTGTCTAGTAGCTGGATGGTGTATTGACACTGCTCGTTATTGATGTTTGTATATACATGTATGTCTTGAACACTAGTGGCTCACCTAAAGGCACAGAGAGGGAAGTGAGCTGAATTTTTGACTTTTACTGCTCTTAATGTAGGAGCATATAATCAGTAGAAATATTCTGTCCTCTCATAACCTCCCTAGGCTTATGCCTGACTTGCGGCCGTCTGACACATTTGTGTAACTTTGTCTGACTCCTATAAATGTACACTACTCTTATTAAACATGTTAAAATAGATTTTTCCCCTTCACTATTAAGAAATCATGTGCTGTGGCATTTTGTTGAGAATTTATGAATGCAAAATGATATGGGGCGCCACACGTGTGCAACTTACATGTATCATTGAATACACAGTGAAAGTCTAGTGTGCACACTAGACTTTTACTGTGTATTCAATGATAAGTTGCAGTGTTGTAGTAGAGACGGTCACAAGACCAGACACAAGACCAGTCAAAACTGAATATTGACAAAAAATACATTTGACAATACAAATACATGCGTAAATCCTGAATTTTGTGAGGTCAAGAGTTTATTCAAAAACGGAATTGAATTGATATGAAATTTGGTTCCTGCTATTTTGAAATGTGAACCACAGGGTATAGATGGTCTTGTGGGGTTTCTTGATAGTCTTGTGGGGTCTTAGGAAGGTCTTGTGGGGTCTGTTGATGGTATTGTGGGGTCTTAAGATGGTCTTGTGGGTCTCTTGACGGTCTTGTGGGGTCTTAGGATGGTCTGATGGGGTCTTAGGATGGTCTTGTGGGTCTCTTGATGGTATTGTGGGGTCTTAGGATGGTCTTGTGGGTCTCTTGACGGTCTTGTGGGGTCTTAGGACGGTCTTGTGGGGTCTTAGGATGGTCTTGTGGGGTCTTAGGATGGTCTTGTGGGGTCTTAGGATGGTCTTGTGGGTCTCTTGACGGTCTTGTGGGGTCTTAGGATGGTCTTGTGGGGTCTTAAGATGGTCTTGTGGGTCTCTTGACGGTCTTGTGGGGTCTTAGGATGGTCTGATGGGGTCTTAGGATGGTCTTGTGGGGTCTTAGGAAGGTCTTTTGGGGTCTCTTGACGGTCTTGTGGGGTCTTAGGATGGTCTTGTGGGGTCTTAGGATAGTCTTGTGGGTCTCTTGACGGTCTTGTGGGGTCTTAGGATGGTCTGATGGGGTCTTAGGATGGTCTTGTGGGTCTCTTGATGGTCTTGTGGGGTCTTAGGATGGTCTTGTGGGTCTCTTGACGGTCTTGTGGAGGTCTTAAGATGGTCTTGTGGGTCTCTTGACGGTCTTGTGGGGGTCTTAGGATGGTCTTGTGGGGTCTCTTGACGGTCTTGTGGGGGTCTTAGGATGGTCTTGTGGGGTCTCTTGATGGTCTTGTGGGGTCTTAGGATGGTCTGATGGGGTCTCTTGATGGTCTTGTGGGGTCTTCAGATGGTCTTGTGGGGTCTCCTGATGGTCTTGTGGGGTCTTAGGAAGGTCTTGTGGGGTCTCTTGATGGTCATAAGACGTCTGGACCACAACACTAATACATCGGCTGAACTGATCACAATTTCCATGTCAGACATTTTCACTAGCCATGAGCACCCCCAGAGTGCTGTACTGTATCTCCCCTCCCGACTGATTTAAAAAAAATGCAAAACAATAATGTTCTGTGCAGAATGGGCTCAATAAATGGAGAAACTGACCTTTGTTCTTGATCTTGCGAGCGATGGCAGCGGCAGTCTCTGGATTTTTGCCATCAAAGGCTGCAAATGTCCCCATGCCTCGAGCTCTGGACATTAATGTTGGGTACTTAGCCTGCAATTAAAAAAAAACAACACAAATACCGCGACCGGTGCATATAGTTGTAAACAAACTGACATAGCGCTCATTTTACTGCACAGGAAGGAGAGAGGTTCTATGTTCTCCACAATGCTTTAATGTGCTGGCATTAGGCCAAAAAAAAGATACTCGGTCTCTGGTCAGACCAAAGTTCCAGAATTGATGCGGTGATGCAGTTTTTCTTCCGGGGGGGTGAGGTGGCTTTTTAAGACTAGCAACAGACACGATTGTTGTTTAGGCTCGGCAACAGGGCCTCTGAGAGTTGCAAAACATGAGAATGGGTAGGAGATACTGTGCCAAAATTTCACATATGATACTAAAAAGCCAGTGTCCATGGCATTTGATTGCATCTCAAAAACGGGCCAATATACATCTTGCCATTTTTTAAAGGTCAGGTTTTTCAGCCCAAATAACACCATCTCAAAATGTCACCCTTCAAAACTCCACTGGCTTGTGCATATGAAAATGACTACCATGTCACACATAGAAATACTTGTTTCCCTTCAGGAGCTCTCAAACAGACTGAACTAGAATATTATTCTAGTCATCATAATTTCTCCTTTAAAAGGAGAAATTATGATCCAATCCCAACAATCATACAAATCTCAAACTCCAGTTTGGGGTGACGGCATGACTAGTAAAGACCTCTATGTGATACCATTCAAAACTCCATTTCCACAAACCAATTAGTCAAAAAAATACTACTCTGATCTTGATGGGGCACTTTTAAACTTTTCTTGATAGCTGTGCCTTGCCCCAAAAGCTGACCTTTTTCTCTTTTATTTACCTGTAGACTCTGCAAACCTTCTGTTAAGACCTGACCAGACTCTCTGGCTACATCTATGAGGTTCTGCTTCTTGACAACCTCCAGGACAGCTCCAAGGATCAACAGCCTCGTTGTATCACCCATCCAGGTGTTGAAGATTCTACTTGGCTGTCAGAATAACAGAAATTCATATTTTTTTAAAAAGCATACGTCACTGACTTGAAGTGGAGTTTAATTTTCTTGTGATTCTGTCTTCCACAGATGCCACAAAAGTGAAACCCATGTACGATAGGGAGTCCGACCCTGATTCCTAGGATTAAATCCAGGATACAAATGTTGCTTTGAGCAATGGTGTAGCTCAAGCCCAAGACGTTAAAATCTGTGTTACGTTTGTCATAAACTAAAGTCAAGTCTCAGTTTGGACCCGCCACGTTCAATAGAATGCCATGAAACAGCAGGTGTACCTCTATAATCAATTATTAAATGATTAGGTTGGAACGAATGACCGAAAGTTGCTCCTGAAAAGATCAATCAAAGGATGTAACCAATGGGTGGTTTGAACCCATCCTCAAAGATTTGACAATGCCAACACTGACAGCCATGACCATGTTCAAACCCCACTTCTAGGGGAGCCTATACTGCTAAGCGCTATTCTTGTCTCACCTGATCCACAGCAAATTCATCCTTGAAGTAGTAGCCACCAGTCAGCATCTTCTTGCTGAAGACGAGGAAGTCTGGAGGTTCAGCCAGATTCCAGGATTCACTTGCCCAGAAATAGCCTGTCGTACAACAGCCTGTCTGAACCTCGTCAACAATGAAGACAGAGCCAAACTGAAAAATCACAAAACAAAAGACATCATCACAGATCAGATCAAGTAAGAAGAGGTCACATCTGATCAAATCACATCAAATCAAATCACACGACAAATCAAATAAAATCTTCAATTACTGCTGAAACTGGTGCACCTGAAACAGTACAACGGCCCAATGCAAATATGTTGGTAAAATAAAATTTGAAAAATAATTAATATTCCAACTTTTCCAACTACAATTTAGCAACAGTGTTCATTCTTTGAGAGCCATTACACACCGTGCCATAAAGTTAATATCCCAAAAGGTAAATTTTAGTCATATTTTTACTCATTGATTTTGCTTTCTCATTATAAAAATAACAACGAACATGCATGATTTCAATTTTAAGGACCCGATGCCAGGGACACAATGCCATGTACACATCTCACCATGTACATGAGCGTGACTGTAGGATATGACATGCCCTTGCTGCAGAAACAACAGGGCAGGGCTTTTGAGAAACACCTCAGCCACATCATTCCACAAAGCTGCAGCCACAACTACAGATTTATGTCAACCAGATCTACATGCAAACCGCACCTGCCGACGCAGAGCCCCCGCCAAAGTAACGCAGCTTCCATGGCGAGATTTAGTGATAACTGTGCCTCATCACTGAATGTTTGACCTACCTCTTTGCATATCTTCTGCAGCTGCTGGAAAAAGTAGGGGCTTGCGTGATGATCGCCCCCTTCTGATTGGATGGGCTCAACAATCACAGCAGCCACGTCTCGACCTGTTGCAAGGCCCTGCTCCATCATTTCTACCACCTGAACAAGAACGTTGAAGAAAACTTATTACATTACCGAGCAATTTTCACGAATAAGTTATACAAAAATTTCATGGATTTTTGAAGAGAGTGAGCTGAAACATATATGCAAATACTGAGGGTGTTTAAAAACAAATCAACCCTGGTTTGAAAAGCTGGGCTCTTTCAGGAATATCTGGATTGCAGTTTAAGGTTCAGTCACTGCTTAGCCCCAGTACCTTCAAAATGTGACATAGAATTAGGGTTTGACACTTACATGTCCAACAAAATCAGTACAATCTGACCAAGAATACTGCAGGTGAAATAGCAGATATATACAAAAAAAAGCTGGCAAAATCCTATGGCAATAACTAGCACGTGTCCAAATTATACTTGGCTGTGGCTGAGAACAACACACATGACTATGATAGCAGCCAAGAAGTGGCTTTCTCCATCTTCCATAAGTTCATGTATCATTTCACGCCATAGCTGGACGATCTAGACACAGCCTCACTAAGGGCCTTCCCGGGGTGGAGTAAATCCATGCCGGGCCCTGCTAATGCCAGTTTCTTTGTTTCAACGTTTTCAGATTTTTAAAAACTGGGCAACTCTTAATCGTTTCTGCACAGAGAAATTTCTTTGGAAGGCGTGTCAAGGGACGGGGGTGATGGCCGATAGAACTCTTCCAAACCCAGCCACACCATGGACATACCGCTTTCAGACACCTCTCCTCCTCGGCCCTATTCTCCGTCTCGTGTTCCTCCAGTGGGTACTTCAGCCGGGGGAAGGGAGCCATGGGCCAGTTGTCCATGGAGGGGATGTCCACACGGAATATGGGCTTGGAATGGGTGAGAGTTAGGCAGCCTAATGGACAGGAATTGGTCATTTGGGTTAGGAAGTGGAAGGACTCTTTTTAAACATCTAACAAGTTTACCACCAAAAGTATTCCCCAAATCAAGTGTCACAGTCAAGCTTTTTTCATCAATACCACGCTTTTACAAGCGCTATTTGAAAAGTCCTACAAATTTATCAAAAATCTCAAATGAATTTTGAAAACTACCAAACAGAAAACTTACCAAGAGTTCGTCCATGGAAAGCTCCATCAAAAGACAGCACTGTGTAAGGCGGACAGCCTGGTTCCTGTCATGTAAAAAGGGAGAGTGTATGAGAATCGCACAGATGGAAACCACAATGGGTTGTATTGTATCATGTACGCGCAGTTACTGTTCTTTGAGCACATCTGCTTTGTTGCATTTAAGTATCACCTCACTTTTAAATGGTGAGGCTGGAGCAACAAATAAATACCACTATAAGAGCTACGGCCCACTGCCAACACAAGGACATTGTAAGAATGAGACAGTTTGATGTTCATCAACAGAAGGCTTAAAATGAAGTGCATCATAGGCCATTCGAGACCACCAAAACCAGCCTGTGAGATCAACCTTATCAGGGCAGCCATGCGCAAACTCACTCACCCTTACGTATGGATACTTGTGGGGTATTTCCTTTGTTCTCGGGTACAAAACCAACACACAACATGGAAAAAATTTCAAATCACTGCCATTTCAACCAATTTCAGTTTCCTGGGTTGAAATTTTGACCATATGTCCCTTATATAAAACACTTCAATTTGCGACAGATGAGTGACACTTGAAAATTCCTCCTTGTTGAGTAAATCTGAAACATCTATTTTGTGAAATTCTTGTGAAGGATCAAAACTGGCCTTGTGGAATACCTTCCGTTGTTCCGGTACCCTACAAGGCACGATGTACAAGTGCACAAGCACTGAAGAAGTTCAAGCTGGCATGACGCGGGCTCTTTGTTGCTGTATGACCTTGTTTTGTAAAATGACAAAATGCTCCCTGCCTGACATGTGCCAAGAACAGACCTGCCAATGTGCCGTACTCCTTCCAGAGGCCAGGCATTACCACACAATAGACTTAACATTTAAATGAACTTCAGGCTCATTTCAATACCTTTCAATGTATTGTGTGGTAATGCCTGACCTCAGGAAGGAGCACGGCAAGGTTAGGAGGTCTGCAAGAATTCCAGGCACACAGTGTAATTCCCCCCCCCCCAGGAGATAGCTCCTTGGGGGAAAATAAGCTCCTTGCTTGTTGACACATGTAGCCCACGATGCCTACCACCTTCTTCTGCAATATCCTACACAACTACACTAGTACAAATCATTAGGCTTTTGCTGGCCAAGACTCAACTACCTACCTGACCGCTGACGCAGGTCTCCAGTTCTTCCGTGGTTGGTGGACCTCCTCTTTTCTTAATCTAACAATTATTTCAAATGCAAAGACCACTAAGTTTTTAATACAAATGTGGGCTACAGAGGGTCAATCAATGAAATCAGCCATTCATTCTTATACAAGTAACCAGCAGTTGCCAAGGGTTTTACCACTCAGTGCTCAAGATTCATGAACTGTTCAGTTCAAAGGGAAAGGAGCAGGGATCTAGACAAAGTAACATTCAGAGACTGGATTGGGCATCCATGCCCGATTTTCTGCAGACTGTAGACCTTTGGCAACTGCTCCCAGAACTAAGAGTTCCCTGCACATTGTGGGGATGCGTTCACCAGACAAACTTCACAATTCACACACCAAAAGGGGGACAGTTTTCATCTCTGTAATCACCTGTATAAAGGTGTGTACAAAGATACTTTTCCTTTGACGTTAGAAGTGAAAGACAGGTAGGGGTTTTCTTTGGGTGACGGTTGAATAAAAAACACCTCAGCCTGTAGTGTTTCTTCAAGAAAGATGCCAAAGGAGCAATCACTTGGAATTTTTTAATACACTTCAATTCAACTGTATTTGTTCGCAAACTGCTACGCATAGGATAATAATGTTCTCTTACCCTGTACCATATCAGCGCCTGCTTCACAGCGTTCTCGTTACTGCATGTCCCACACATCATAGTCTGCACACGGCTCAAACCTTTGGGGGCAACCTGTCAGAACCATAGCACAACAATAAAACAATTCAGCCTCACTCTGTGCTGAAAGAGCAGGAATTTGAAGACTGGCTCAAAAAAGTTCAAGACCGGAACACGAAGTCATTGAAGTGCCTGAATCGAATGTGAGAACTCCAAAGTACATGTATAGTCAATCTTGTAAAGGAGTTCAAAAACAAGCAAATCCATTTTTCACCTTCTGAGAAGAGCTTTAAAAAGACTGCAGGCCAGTGGCTTGGAGCATAACAACTTGGGACTGTCCTTTCCCTTACACCTCAAAACTGCATCTTTAACATTTTAATTCAAAGAAAATCTAAATGATTCTGTAAACATTACTGAAAAATGGCAGGGTTTTAATTTCATATAAAAACTTTTTTTCGTTGGTTTTTATTTGTTAAAACACAAAAAGACCACCAATAATTCTCTTTCAGCAAAGAATGTGAACCTTTTTCACTTAAAATAAAAATATCATAACACTTTTGCTTTGAATGTTAAAACAAGGGGCCAAAATGTGTTCCACAAATCCATCACTGTAGCTAAAAAGCAGGACAATTGATGAAAAAGTAGGTAAGAGTATTCCATCTCACTAGTGCACAACCCAAATGAAAGGTCTTTTTGTTCTCTCTAATTGAATCCCTCGTTTGTTGTTGTGATGCTTGTAATTCTAAAAATTCATTAAACTTCTGTTTTTTTAACGTTGCAAATTACCAGCATGCATGCACACTACAAGGCATTCAAATTGAATGTTTAAAATATAATTTATTAATGCAAATCATAAAAAATGACATGCCATGCAGAACTGACTGCCATTTCACAGTTGACCCATATCACTGTATTCCATGACATGAAATATTAAAACAATTATCAGATCACTGTATCTCAAGCAAGTTGTGACCGTGCTGTCAACTACGAGAGTGCATGCTCAAACTTTGCAAGACACTGTCTCCACAATGCAAGTTTTTCCACAGAACTTGCTCTTTAATGTTTGCAAACTTGTGGGTGCACACAAATAAACTACAGATGTCTCCTACCGAGTATCGTGGAATTTTCCACTTTGCATGTGGAACATTCAGGGAATGACAAACACTTCGGCTGACTGATTCTGGTAGCCAATAGGCATGAAGAAGTAGATTTTAAATATTTTGCAATTTGGAATTACCTTCCCAGAAAAAAGAAGTGATAAAATATAACAAAACACTTTCAGCAGCAAGGGAAAGGGTCTGAATATTGGAATCTTTTTTTTTAACCAAACTAAATAAACTAACTAAAATTTCACCTTAATTGAACATGTCTGAAAATAAAATTGTGTGTTAATACTATGCTATAAGGTCCAAAATATGCTTATTCTAGAAATATTCAAGTATATAGAAGTATTCAAAGTAATATTCATATGGCTCAAAAATTCTGATTATGCGGTATTACTGCATATTGTTTTAATCTAAATAAAAGTTTAAAGCAGGATCGTTTAGAACAATCCAGCAATGAGCAATGCCATTTTATTGTTAGCAGTTTGAAAGTACAGTCCATCATTTGTCATTTGTTCATTATGTTCCTTTGAGGCAATAAAATTACTCCAAGTCTAAAGAAGAGTGCTGAAGATCAAATCGGACTTTAAGTTTCAGCTCCGTGAATACTGTGTACTCTGAGAAAAGCAATATTCTAGGAGTTGGATTTCAGATCAAAAGTTGCTGAGTCATGTTTTGAATTGTGCCTGATACTTCAGATAACCATGCACTTTCTTCAAGTTCTGTGCAGAGTCATTCATGTTTAACAGGAAAGAAAAATACTCATTCTGACTTTATTTTTCCAATCTACAAAAACTATATAAAAAAAAGGTTAACATTTGCCTGTTAAGCACATACACTGAAAACCGAAATTGTAGCAAAATGTCAAAACTGATTTCTAGTTTTGTATTGTTAGAAAATTTGAGGATCCCAAAGTGCTTTTAAGCTTCTTGGAATATGTTTTAAAAACCAAAACCCAATCCCAACGACAGTTTCAGTTCAGACAGATAGACATGTCAAGAGTAGAAACGCTATGAAAGTGGAGGTAAGCAACACTCTCCAAGGAATGACAAGTTAATTTGTTGATATCTAAAGGCTACCCTCCAAGTCACTGCACTATGAGTCTTTGCTGATCAGGTATGGCATCTTCCAAATCCGATATTGCCATACCTGGCTATCCATCCCAAAGTTGCATTGTGAGAAAGCAAAAACCTACATTTTGAGCGTAAAGGTTCACAAAAAACCACAACTTACACACAGCAAGATGTCGGCTGCATTGCTGGCAAATCCTGCCCCTGGGAACACGCCCAGAGCTGGCCTATTCACCAAGTGAACCTAGGGCAAAGGTCAAATAAAACACCACTATGACTTTCAACATCTAGGAACACCCCTCCCCTTACCAATAAGGTCAAAGGCCACTGATTTTGGGGGGGGACAAATAAGATTATTCAAATTCCTGCTTTACAATAAAATTCAGATTCTGAGGCAACCTGGAATACCACAATTAATTTGTTCATCACTTTACATGATTCGACATCCGTGTCTCTGTCCACCTGTTGAGATAGATAACAATATACATATACATGTCTGCATTTGGTGTGCAGTCTGCACTGCATGTATCATCTCATCAAAAATGCAATTTAATATCAGAAACCTGAAATCCTCATATTAAAACATGTGATGCTCAGCCACCTGGGAGTGGCAGATATAATGAATATTAATCATATAATACGGGTCACAACACCACTGTAGTAGTCGAGTACTTTTTTCCGAGTACCAAGTACTGCCGAGTACTTTGACTTCCGAGTACAAAGACAGGGCGAGTACTTTGCCAACAGAGTACAAGTACACAGTGACTACACAGTGAGCTGAGATAAACAGTTCTTTAATGCATACTTTGATGCAGCAGGTACGTGTACACTTTGTACATTGCCCCTGGTCTCCACTTCTCTGAGCCAAAATGCAAGACAAAACCAAACAAAACATCACAAAACAAGCTTTTCCTTCTCAAGAATCCAGGCTGCATGGTTGACAGAGATCCCAAGTTTCAATCAGGGATATTTTTAAAAGTACCTGCATGTCAGTCCCTTTTATAATACAAATCAATTCAATGTGGCCAGTTCATGAACAGTTAGTCTGAATAACTATGACATGGAGGTAGGACTACCACCCCCTGTTATCAAAGCATAAACACCGCTGCACTCCATACCAAGGTCAACAAATTTTGTCATGGTAGAATTCCTGGCCAGGGCGACCCTACGGGTTGTTTTGGGAGGGGGACAGGCATTGAACTGAATGTGATGCAAAAAGGTTACCTGAATCAGCTTATTTATGCACATAATGACCTTAAAGTATTGTTCATTTCATTAAACAAATGTCACCTGATCTCTCTTGTTCTTGTTACATGTAGTTTGAACTGGTCAGCTGTGTATTGGATCATTATAAAAAGTTAAAAAAAATCCACACCGTGTGTTTTAAGATGTCATGTAACAGAACAAGTTTTGCGTCTGGCCCAATCATGATCCCTACCCTCAAAGGTTATGTGGTCAGCAAATGCTGCCTTTTTTACATGAAGAGTGTACAATATGCACTTGGGATGCAGTGAACCATCTGCTTTACAATTTGGAAAGGGTGTCAATAAAAAACATCAACTGCAGAGATGAATTGAAAATTCCACTCTCAATTTACTACTGGAAAACCTATCTCACTGCACAAGTCTTTGTCATCCAAGAGTGTCTTGAAACCTAGCTTAAAGAATGATTGACAGACAGCTTAAAAAGGGTTTATGATGTGAACGTTGCTTAGGAACATGTTTGGGGGCATTTTTCTACTCCTTTTAAGTAAGAAAACTGGCATCTCTGTTTGGTAACTCTAAATGAATACATGGCCATTTTCCAATACTCAACTTCGGCTCCGTCTGAGGCTTCATCTGTTTTTTAACTAGCTGACTTTGAAGCTGTAAGCACACTAATTAGTCTAATAGTGCCACAAAACATCAAATAAGATGCAAGAGAGCCAGAAATTACAGTAATCCAATTTAATTTAAATGCTTCAGGCCCACAATCGGGGATTGGTTTTGGGAACGAAGCCCGAGACAGAGCCCAAGTCGAGTATTGGAAAAGGGCCTATGTAAGTGCACTTGTTTCTAACATGGAAACCTTTTATGCTTGGTGGCTATGTCATAACATGGTCAGAAGAAGACATCAGGGGCTTCTGTTCAAATTGTGAATTTAAGACTTGTTCACCGCAAAAAAAAAATCGTGACAAAAGTATGTTCACTGGCCCACTGTCATGAGTGACTCACCACACTAAACCAAACTGACAACCGAAAATGTACAGAAATACACACCTAGCTGGACACACTGAGGTTTCTGGCTCGAATGGCATCACCCTTTGCCCACAGATTTGAAACTGACACATAACTCACAAAGGTCCTGGCACAACAACAAACTGAGACCTAGTTAAATTGGATGCTAAGGAGTGCATCGATTAACAAGCACTGCAGGGGAAAAAAAAGGAGACACAGCCTGAGCCCAGATCTTCACGCCACAACATCTGCTGTCTGCTGTCGTCAGGGGAAGGTGATTATGTGTACTGAGTGTATGCAAGATCTCCAGGGCAGACATGAAGTGTGTGGTCATTGAGCTGTTCTTAAGTGGACATCTCCTGTTGTACCAAGATCAAAATGGGCCAAGGTACTAGGTTGTCTACTTACCAAGTTGGCAGGGTCTTTGATGGCATCGATGACTGCAGGGTGGTTGTAACCTTCAAATCAAGTATGACATTCATTCATTACATTTCAGTCTTTTCATACTTTTAAACTGGATCCAAATTCAACAACAATCACATCTGCATCAAGCAAATGGAATGTGCTAGTCTTGAAAATTACTTCTGTTCTGGCTCAGACAGTAAAAGATTAATTAGGAACTACATGTGTCAAAACAAAATATTTTCGTTGGCTTCATTACATACATGTACATATACTGGAAACTGTCGACTGCTGGAAATTTCTTGGTCAAAATCTAGCACAGCAAACTGTTTTCTTTCTCTCTCGTCTTTTTTAAATGAATATGGAAACAACAAACAGAACAACAATAAGACTCAAGGAAAGGCCACTATTGATTTGGAAGTTCAAGATACAGCGTAATCGATCATGCCTGGGTAGACAATTTTTCTCCTCTCCCACATCACCGTGGAAACCTTCAACCTAAACATCTCCCCCAGAGCTTAGCTAATGACACAGCTGCATGCAAATTACCAATGGGTATGGAGGAGATCTGTGCAAATGTGTCCAGCAATCGATTGCCGTCCATATCCACAATGTAGTTGCCATAGGATTTCTCGTAGTCGACGAAAAGCTGTACGGTGCCGGCATTCTGGAAGAAACGGAAATCATTTCTTTTCCTCTATTTTCTGACCTCAACTGAACACCCTGCACTAATCTTTTCAAGTTTAAGCTTGATTTCACAACATACCTCAAATTTATGAGCTGAGTAAAGCCAATCATACAGGGCCAGGTACTTTTAGTTTTACACAGCATTTCCATTTTGTGTACACATAATTACTTAGGCCTGTGACGGATACCCGCCCATGGTATCAAAACCCGGTTCCATTTTTTTGAGCTGGGTACCCGTAAAAATATTTCCACATCTAAAATGTATGTGACCTTTAACAGTGAAAAGTTCAAAACTCTGGTTTAGGGATTGACGGATCTATTTTTGTGACAAATTACAGGCAACACTTCATTAACAAAAAGGTTGAGGGAGATTCCACTTTAACCTTCAGAACAATGCACTACTTCCTATGTACACAAAAGAGCCCTGATTCAGGTACACGGTTCACTGGAATTGCATGCAATGCCATTTGTTCAGTGTTCTTTAAAAAGGTACCTGGTATTGACACAAAACGGGTACCCAGTTCCAAAAAAACGTACATTCCTTTAATGACTTACCCTATTTACAGAATCCAGCTCTTTCAGGAGTTCCTGTGGGAAAAAAAACAACTGTCATTCATGTTAAGTGTAGATTGCCTATGCACTCCAAATGGGTCCAATTTGGGGTCTGATGTCAGACATTTTTCTGTCCCTGTTACAACTGACCTGTGTAGTTTGATGGTCTCTTTGAATTGACTTCAAACTATTTTTATTTGTTTGCCAGATAATTTGCATCGCTTAATCACTCTTGGAAATTAAAGAAAGTGTTCAAAACTTACAAAATCATCCACCAGATGTTACAGAGACTGGAAAAAATATGGACCCGAAATTTATAGAATGACTCTCATTCCCAAGAGAGTGTCAACTTTGGAAGAACCACGCTCTGACTTGGGGAATGAGTGCTACTCGGACTCATATCAAACAGTCATTTGTTTTTTCAATCATTAACAACAAAATTGAAGAACCAAAACAGAAATGTTGAAAAAGAAAAACTTTTGAAAAAGAGGCAATATTTATGGACCAACTTTTTGAAAAGAGCCAAATGCCACAAACACTGACTCTTCAAAGTCTTTCATACAATGTCTGTGCAATATTTCTGTCTCCAACATCAACATGTGTTACACTCTCACACCTCACCACAGGAGGAATTTTGTGAAAATGCAGGCAATGTGGCGTGAATTCTCTCCACAGACTTCCTGGAAGTTGTGTACACAAAACAAAAAGAGCCCATTATGGAGGTTAGGGGAAATCAGCATTTGGATTATGCATGCCATCTTATCAACCTGACTGTGTTTGCATGGCCTCAAGTGTGAAAGGTTACTGCTTGTGGCTCTGATCTAACAATGTTGGTGTGTGAAAGGACTGCAGCTAAATGCTGCTGTTACTAAACATGGATAAAAAAAACCAAGACATTACCAGTGTTTTGGGTCCAGGTACTTCTGTCTGAAGCAGAGGACCGTCATATTCATTAGGAAGAAGTTTCTGCACAGAAGCTGAAGAGCTTACATGAACCCCTTGAGGAAAAAAAAAATGAAAAATTCAAAACGTTACCTTCCCAAATCCTCCAAAATTCTCTTTACATAGGAGGAAGTTCCTGAATGATTGATGTAGTATGGCAAGAAAAATGTGTGGCTGGTTGGGAAAGGCCGGAATGTGTCAAGCTCTTGGGCAGGGCCTTGTGTTTATTTACGCCATGCACAAGTTTATGCCCAGATATGTATGAAATGGTCACCGAGTGCTCAAAAATATCATTCACATTGCCTCCACATACCGGTACTGAAAGGAACTGCCAGAGAATTTTCAAGATTTTAGGCTGCATCCTAGTAAAATGACCTCAGGCGTAAGGGTAAAGTGTGAAATAAACACAATTACTTGAACAAAAAAAAATCTGCCATCGAATTTCTTAAAAGTTAAAGCCTTATTAAAAATAATGGAAAGAGTACTAAGTTCAGTCAGTCCAAAATGAAAACCATACAACCAATACAACACTCATCAACTGGTAACAAAAATAGAAATGATACTGTAAGTTTAAAATTTCATATTTAATTTTTTATTCAAATCCTATTTTTAGTCAAACTGTTTTTAATGTATCTTTTTATAAGTGTCCTATTTAGTTAAACATTTGTGTTCATCTTTCTATTTAAAAAGACCGTCACTGTCCAAAACAGGCTTCCAGAGCTACGGCTAGGTCTATTGTCTACGTGTCTCCACGCATTTCCAATGGAGCAAAAACCTAGACCTAGCTCTAGACAACAGATTCAGACGCAGCCTATGCTACAGTCAGTGTTACCCTGACTGGTCCCAAGGTTATGTATAAGTAAAACTGAAATCTAACATATTCAGAGAATGGAAGACTGGTGAGGGTACCAGTTACATCATACAATGTTAGGTTAAAAATCAGCTTTGAACACTTGCACTGTATGCAGTTTTGTGAAATTAGCTCATTTAAGTTAATAAAAGTTAGGTGTGAATTACAGTGTTTAATACGGACATTTTAATTAAAAAAAATCAAATGTGACTTTCATTTATGAGATTTCACAATATTTTACTGCTGCTTTAAATCACTGATTTACCTCAATGTAAATCAAAAGATTTAAACAATTGTGATGGATACGGAACTAAAATTTTGCATACACTGTACCAAATGCTCTTCTCCAATTTACAAAGTCAACATTTAAATATTTAAAAGGTCTAATATATTTCAAATTTCTTTTTTATGAAATTCATGTATACAACATTCTTTTTAGCTTTTTTCTTAAATTCAACTTGCAATGGAAATACGGTTGTTTTTTTTAGAATGTTCTAAAGCAATGGAAAGTCAAATTTTACCTGACTGCGCTTAGAAAAAGTTTAAATCTACACCTACACGAATGACGTACAAATTACATTTATCAAAATGACATGCCATTAGAAAAAGAGCGGTTGCCATTAGTGCCAGAAGTATTCACAACTAATTTTGTAACACATGGAGATGCAGTGGCTGTTTGCTGCAATCTACATATACGTGCAATTAAACAACGTTGCTAAATTTTTTGGGGGGGGTGTCTTACAGAGCTGGAGTACATTTGAATTGGTAACATATTGTGCAGTTTTGTATTGTTGAGTACTTGAATTACTTAGTTGTATTTTTAAAATGATGGACTATTTGATTTACACGTTCCCTACTTTGCAGTAAATTGCCGTTTTCTGGTGTTTAGCCTATTTGATTTGAGCAACGTTCTTTACTCAACCTGGTCCAACCATGAAGGAAGGATAAGTCCAACTACTAGGACTCTACGAATTGCCTCTTTTAACATCTGGACATATGGTCAGCAAAAGTTATGGGGATTGTATACTTGGGGACCCTCCACTTTTTTGTAATGTTTATATTGCAAAACTAGTATTGCGCTGACCATATTTTGAAAAAAAAAAAAATTTGAAACACCCACAGTTTCCCCTCATAATTCCCCTCAAAACTCAAATCCCTACCCTTTTAGACAACATCAACCCTACAGTTATTGAGCATGATGTCCCAGTCATATACCAAGCTAAATTCAAAAGTTGAAATGTAAGTCTCCATTATAATAATAAGTACACCGTCCCAAAAATTTACATCCGGATAGTTATTAGAGTCCTACTTCTTTCTTTTCCTTTGTCCAGTATCCAACCATGTGCATTTACAACCCGAACCTTTAACAGGTCAAGGCAAAATGCCCACCAGATTAACTGCTCACTGGCCTACTGTTTCCTCTAGTTTTAAAGAGAGGGCCAGGGGCGTACGTCTCTTAATCAAAGACCATAGTACCGGTACATGTACGTCATGATGTTAGACTTCAAATCTGTCACGGGAAAGAGGGAACTTACACGATGTAGCCTTTTCGTCACAACAAACTTAAATAATTAATTTAAACGTGCTAACGTTACGTACATCATGATTCATAGAGCAAGAAACTCGTAGGATGAATGAAATAAATGGCACTCAAGTAATAACGTAAGTAGGCTTGTCCATGGTTAAACTACATGTATCTCCACAGCTGGGACAAACTTCAATTAGCACATATTCCTACGTACCTCGGCCGAAACTTTTCGACAGGCCTAGCTGCCAAGATCCACGGCTAAAGCCTCGCACAGTTAGTCTTAGGGACGAAAAGGCCATCATCACTGGACAACCACGGTACCCTCGTCTTTTGTATCCCACTTTCAATATCTGCAACAAATGGGCGAAAATATCACCACCATGTACCACCCTCTCGCGATCGCAAACGCCAGTACTCAAGGCTTAACTCTGAGGGCGCAGCCGAGAGCTCTGCTTGCATATATCGACCTGATATACGTGGACATCCACATATCCAGCTGGCCTGCCTGACTAGCTCGTCCAGCTGGCTGTTGTGCAATGTACAATGTACAGTACTATAACAATGTACAATGTAGCCTACGTGTATTGTCGCGCAGGTCAAGTAACGGTGGCCTGGGCGCGGCGCCAGCCTGAATGTAGCCTTCCGTATGGAATTCCCTATATCTGCCGCCGTGCGTCACCCGTCGTGCGTCGGTCGCCCGTCGTGCGTCGTCCGTCGTGCGTCACCCGTCGTGCGTCGCCCGTCGTGCGTCGGACGTCGTGCGTCGCCCGTCGTCCTTTTTTTTGTTTTTTTTTTGTCTCGTTTGCGCAGTGGTATTTCACGTGATCGTTTCACATGTCCATGTACTTGTTCGATCGATCCATCGTGCCTGACTCTCATTTTAGCAGGAGAACTAGAAGATGTATTCATTTTTGCAGTTACGCCAAACTCCACTTGACAGAAAAAATAATATCCTTTCATTTTTAAACCCGGCTGTTGCAGGCCCTATACATATGCAACCCATTTGATGGACGACGCACGACGGGCGACGGAAAATGGCATGTTTAGAACTGGTAAATGGTAGAATTGGGACACAACAAAAAGCACTGAGGCGACGGACGACGGGCGACGGCAGATATGGAATTCCATACTTTCGCGTACGGTCCTCCTGCTGCGCACATGTGGAGATGAGGGATGAGCATGCGGATGGCCTGACCGCTTGTCTGTAATCGCTCCGTACTCGCCAAAATAATAAAGTCGAATACACGTTGGCTAATCAAATTATTTATAAATATAAATACTAAATGAATATTTTTTTATAATGGCAGGCCGTGGAAACGTGTGTGATTATGCGATAAGTCCACGTATAATTATTAATACGGTCATTGATCGAAAGCTACCTTTTTGGGGGATTAGCCCTCCCCTGCCCCTCGATCCTCTCCCCCTTTCTCGACATTTGCATGCAAGTCTTCCTCTCTGTTCATGTCTTGCCAGGCCTCTGCAAGGCGTCTTCATGGCTTTCTCGCCTGTGTCCTAGGTCGAACGTTCTCTTCTAATTACAATTTCCTTTTACAATCTTTTGAGTGTCTTTCTTTGGTGCTCTCTTGTTAATTGGTCAATTTGTAAACTTCTCCGATCTGGATTTACAACTTCAATTCTGTTCTGAACTTTTGATGTCTCTTATTGGCAATTGTTTGATGTTAATAAAGGTACTTCCAAAAAAAAATGGCTGATAACCGTCAAAATGTTTAACCAGAACAGTCCTTAACGGATAGAATAAAAAATATTAAAGATTACGAACAAAATGTAGGTAATTGGTGCAATATATCTATGGGGGAAAAAGACAGGCACAAAGATTATAAAGAACAAAAGACATAGATTACGCGAAAATAATTAGGCGCATGCTTAAATTGAAGCGCGTCCGAGGTGATTAGTGAAAAGTATAACGCGCGCGCAAAATTTGCCCTACACGTGCGGCCAGTACGCAGACTCCTTATGGGTCCTTTGTTCTTGAACGACTTTGCCATTTTTGAAATACCAAACTGGTTCACCGTGTAAATTACAATAGAACCAACGTCACAATAATAAATAATAATAACAAGCACTTGTAAAGCGCCATCTATCTGGCAAACCATTCCGCGGTCCTAGGCGCTGTGGGCTCACACGTCATCCAGCTGGTGGCAGCATGTTGTGATCCTCCAACCTGCAGTAAACGGGTACATGTGAAGGCAGATATGGCAGTTTAGCCATTTGCGCCAAAATGGCAGCACCGGGCTAGTATACTCCACAGGGAGCTGAGATGGTTTCAGGAATGTTCAGATGATGTGTTAGGAAGTAGTAAGACGTCAGGCAAGATTTTTGAACTAGTAGGGGGGGGGACTAAAACGTACTTTTGTCGCAAAAAAACTAAGCGGGACATGTATCTTAACTTTAGTGGGAAGATTTTTAAGGTTAATAAAAAATATTCCACAAATTGTTAATTGGTGACAACTGGAAACAAAACAAAGGAGACAACTAAATCCCATAAACTTCTTTTCTAGATGAAAAAAGGTATGGTTTCTAAAATGAAACATCTGGCATACCAGAGGACTGAAGTCCAAAATAAGATCTGCTAGTCTTCACGACACGGACACGTGCCTTACTTTCATCTCACTCATTTAATTAAATTACATTGGGTATGGACTGACCAACAAAAGATCGAAAAAGTTACAGCATCTTGGTTAAGCATTAACAAATTTTAACTTCAAACACAGAGCTCTGAAATTCTATGTTAATATGTGACCTCCATCGTTTCTTTTTAAGTTTTTCATCAACTTTACTGACAATACACAGACATTTTTGAAAATTTAAATTCAATGAAAAAATACTGTACTAAACACAGGCAAACTGTAGTACTCTTAGAAAAGTTTGTTATGACCATGTGTTTAACTTCTCATATCCATCTTTAAATAAAAATATAAATTCCCCACATCAAATGACTGATGCCAACCTCTGTCAATGCATTTGTTGTCACTTAACTCACAATATAGACAAGTACTTCTCTTTGTGGAGGAGATTTGGTGGTGCATTCCTATAATGTATTGCAAAGGTGAACAAGGTCTATCACCTTTCCCTTTTCCAAGAGTGTCCGTGCTGTTTCAGTGTTACTGTTTTGCTACATGTTATGTACCAAATGGTCAATAGATATTGCCACAGTCCTGCTGCATAAAGAAGTATATTTTACGCATTAACGTTTGAAAACACGATCAGAAACTAAATTTAAATACAATTACAATACACCGTATTTAAACCACTAAAATTCCACAACGGAGACAAAAAATAAAACATTTCAAGATGGACATTTTGAATAGCTCCAGTACTTGATTGAACATTAAATGCAACACCAAGAATCGTTCAAAACAACACTTTACTCTCGATTAACTACAAAGTGCTGTAAAGGGACTACGTGCTAGAACTGTTGTTGTGAATACATGAAGCACGGCTTTATTTCCGTAACACTGACTTTCCACCTTCTTTGTAACAGTAAACAGGAGAAATTGTAACTTTCGATTTTGTACTATCAATATATTGATGACAAACAAATGATGTCATCAAGACAGCAAGAGTGCCTCCAAAGCTTTGTGTGCAGTATATCTACGGCACTTTTTTTAAAACATTTTCTTGGCGTAGGTTTAAGTTAAACATACAGCTTGTTGGGCGAACAGAAATGGCCAATATTCCAAATATTATTCATGGTGAAGATTGCTTTTTTTTTTAAATCTTATGCTCTTTTGAAACTGATTGCCTTGCAAGACAACATAAAGAAAACCCTCAAGCATAGGTTGATGAAAGTATTTTATGAGAATTTAAAACTAT